>NC_142139.1:18258473-18883473 GCF_024610735.1 Ursus americanus
GTAATTAAAGAGAATTAAGCAACTATGAAAGGAAAAGGTCGGTTGAGAGACTGTGGTGGATAACAAAGGGATATGATTAGATTATTGAAGACCGTCAAATTCCTCTTTGCGCTATCATGTGAATATCTCCTACTCTTTGGTGAGACACCTTGCTATCTTTCAAATTTCCCTGCAAGTGTTTTGTTGTTGTTGTTGCCTAAGCTATTTCAAAGCAGTTTCTATTTGAGCACAGAAGAACACAGACTAATATGTGAGATGTTCTTTGCACTAACTTAAACTTTTTGTAGAATTTTAAAATGTCTATTGAGCACTATGCTAGAAGCTCTACATGCACCCTATTTTGCTCTGAGAAAAGTATAACTCTAAGCCCATTTTACATGAGGAAATGGACACTTTGTGAGGTAGCAGGTGAAGATACAGGATTTGCGTCTTTGCCACACAGCAGAGCCCAAGTTTTTCATCACTTACCATCTTCCAAACTTTGTAAAGGTCAGAAATTTTCTATTTTATTTTCATTATTGAACAATGCAAAAATTCTCAGATGTTGTTTAATACAACTGAAACAATATTTTCTCATGCAAATGGGTACAGAAGTTTAAATAATTACAGTTTGTAAAGGGTTTTAAAATTCAAAGAACTAGCATGACTTAGGCATTCATATGAAGTGAGGAAGTAGAATAAAAAGAAAAGTAAGAACATAACCTTAATTAAAGAGAATGGGGTTCCAATGCTAGATCCCTAGATGGTCAATTTGCTTAACATCTGTGAGCCTTGATTTCCTTTTCTACAAGAGAGTCAATTATGTTGTTTATTGAAGAATTTTCTGAAAAACAGCCTGAACACACATGGTAAATGAGTATTTTATGTACCAGGAAGATGATAAACACACAATAAACACAATTGTTACTATCCCCTCTTTTCTTTCTTTGTTATAGTTTTTTAAAAAGTTCTTATATAGACAATATTTAATTTTCTTAAAATCTAAAGCCATCGTTTTAATGATTAAATATGTACTACTTTTCAGGTACCTGTAAAGCACATAACTTATTTCATATAACCCTTTAAAACTATGTTGTAGGTGCCATTCGCATTTTACAAAAAATAATCTGAGTCTTAGAGTCTTTAAATAATGCTATCTAGGGTCACTTGCCGGTTAAATGCAGGGCCTGGGTTTAATATACTTACGTAGACATGCATTTATATTCCAACCTACCACTTACCAGCAGAAATCCTGCAAAGAAAACATTTGGAAGGCATATATTAAATTCTGATTTCCTATTCCATCTTTTCTTTATTGAGAAATTGACTATAATCCAATTAAAGATAGATACAAGAATAACATTAGGCTAGTGTGTATTTGATTCTGTGTATCACGTTGCTTTATGCCGTGTTTTATTCTCTGTGGTATCTATTATTTTGGCAGCAAAATCTTGCATTACCAATTACCAATTTGCTTATGGAAACTGCTTATAAAAAAGTCTTTAGAATTAATTTGTCTCTGTAGGTATGTTCTTCTCCAATATGCTCTATAAGATGTTTATCATTACCGTGTAAATTTTGATTACTCTTTAGCGTGAGGGTACATCATTATGTACAATTTACTATGAACAATTTCCTTTTCATGATACAATGCTGACAACAGCATTTTAACTCTTTCTTGGCAGAAAGAATTACACTATCGATCAAAAATTATATAAACATGAATCTCATAGGGCAGAAACCCAGTCTCCATAATACTTCATGATAGTTCAAGTCATGGTTTCTCAATTACTTCATGACACACACGGCATATTTTATATAATAGTCTGAGGAAAGTGTTATGAAGATTTGAACTGAGATAGTAACAGACAGAAGGAGATGGAAGGTGGATTTGAGAGATATCTGAAAGATGGAATCTAATGGGTGACTAAAGGAGAAATACAAGAAAGGGGACTTGTCAGAATGCCAACTCCTTGAGTTACCTGAGGCGAAAAACAGGAGGAAAAACAGAATCTTTGTTTTGTTTTGTTTTTAGTTAAAAATTATGAGCTTTTTTCATTTTTGACAAGTTGGACATATTCTTAACCTCAGTTGGACGTACCAGTTTGGAAATCAGAGGGAAGGCTGAGTAAAAAAATACAGGTTGAACTTCAAATCAAATTTTAGAGATATAGAGTAAGAACAGAGACAAAAAAAATAAGCTATCTAATTTTAATGTTTTATCCCAATATTTAAGAAATATTTCTAAATAAAATGTTGCTTCATCAACATAGGATAAAAGAAATAGTTTTTTCCCCTTCATGTTTGAAACATAAATATTTTAATCAATAAGACAGCATGATCTTTTGAAAACACCAGCATGTAGAAACAAGAAAATATCATAGCCAAAGAAAAAATAGATTTCCAGACTTCTAAATTCTGGACATGTTTTCATAATATATTTTAAAATGTAAAAAGTGAACATATTCTGTAGGTGTTCATCTCAGTTATCTACCACTGCAAAAACAAACTTAGGACTTAATATGAGAACCGTCATTTATTCACTCATGATTTTGCAACTTGCTTAGCATGCAGCAGAGATTGTCTCTGCCGCCTATGGGATCACAATCCCATCATCTCTAAAGGTACTAGAGAACCCCTTTCCAAGATGGTTCACTCACATGGCTGGCAGGTCCATGCTGGCTGTTGACTGGGCATTCTGCTGAGGTGCTGGTTGTCTTCCAAGTAAGCCTCTTCATGTGGCTACTTTAGCTTGGGTCCTGGAAAAGACAAACAGAAATTGCTATATACCTTAACACTTTCATTGTCTTCTATTGGCCAAAACAGTCACAGGCCCAGCTCAGACTCAAGAAGAAGAATTTGTGGTAGTGGAAGTAACAAAGAATTTGAGGCCATCTTTAATCAACGCAGTCTGCTTTCTGGCCATAAATTATTCCCATCCTTCCCATGTATCAACTCCCGAAATCCTCAAAACCACAGATCTGAAGTCCAGGATCTCATTATCTAAATCAAAAATCAAATCCAGGTGCAGATTATATGCCGTGGGTGCTGCAGTTCCTCTCAATCTAAAGATCTGTGAACTATAGAGAAAAATTAGCTAGCCCTGGTACATGCAACATACAATGCTGTGTATGGGCCAGGGAAGTAGACACCCCGATTCAATTACAGGAAAAGAGAGAGGCATATTCCTATGACTTATCCATAGATTTAAAAATCTATCTGGACACATGCTGTCAGTTCCTCAGTTAGGGCATAGTCATTCTCCCTGGAAGAATTCTCCTGGCTCTGCTGTCTGGGCACTAGGCTATACCTTTGAGCTCTCTTTTCTACGAGAATTGGCATGTGATTACAGCTAAGTGGCTTTGAGAACTGGCTCCCTTCTCATACCAAATCAGAAGCCCAAAGTTTTCTTCATTTTGAACCAGTGCTTATCTTTCAGTGAAATCTTATGATTTCTTTTAAAATGTTGTGGTCCTCCTGTGTATCAAATTAAAATTGACCTGATTAGACAAAATTCACAAGTACTTAACTTTTTAACCTCTCCTAAGTTCAAGATAGTACCTTGGATTTGATCTTTGCCCTGAGACCATTTCTTTTTTTTTTTTTTTTTTAAGATTTTATTTATTTATTTGATAGAGATAGAGACAGCCAGCGAGAGAGGGAACACAAGCCGGGGGAGTGGGAGAGGAAGAAGCAGGCTCATAGCGGAGGAGCCTGGTGTGGGGCTTGATCCCGTAATGCTGGGATCACGCCCTGAGCTGAAGGCAGACGCTTAACCGCTGTGCCACCTAGGCGCCCCACCCTGAGACCATTTCTTATCCGGAGACATTTTACTGCCTGAAGAGGTTGAGAATGAGAAAAAATTTACTTCCAAACCTAGTACATCACATTTCTTTAAAGTTTCTCTAAATTTGTTTGAAAACTGAACAGTTCTGTTTTGTGCAGAACGAGAAGTTCTGTTTCTGTGTAGCTACAAGAGTTGGCACTCTAAGCTTTTGCCTGGGAATAGCTTTAATCATGAATTCATTAAGAATCCTTTCTATCTTCCATATTTTCAGACTATGGTGTTGCCAAACTTTCCACCAATACATAACATAAAAGCCACAATTAACAATTGCCTTACTTTCTTTCCAACCTTCAAGAGTCTCCTTGAGGTCTGCTCATCCCCCATCCTTCTGTCCTCACCCCCATGTCTGTTGTAAAGCCAGTGCCACTGGTTCTGGGTTTGTTTACAGTACCATCACACTACTAAGTTCCAAATTTTGTTTTGGTTATCAATGGCTGTGTAAACCAAGCCAAACTGATTCCTATGGGTTTAAAATAGCAACAATCACTTATTTGTTCACAGTTTTGTGGTTTGGATGGGATTTGACAGAAACAGCTTATCTATTCCAAATGGTGTCAGCTAAAGAATTAATTCCCAGGATGGTGCACTCAAGAGCAGGAAATTTGGTGCTGGCTCTTCTCTGGGAGGGCTAACTCTCCTCTGCACTGGCCTTTCCGTGGGGTTCCTGGAGTTTCCTTATGGACTGGCTGCTGGGTTTTAAGGAGGAGGAAGCAAAAGGTATTGCTTCTCTAAAAGGCTGGATCTGGTAACATATTTTGTTGGTCAAAACAGATTCAAGAGCATGAACAAATAGACTCATCTCTTTGTAGGGAAGTTATAAAAAATCTATAGCTTTTTAGTATCTACTCAAGTGTTTAAATCCATTTTACTTCAACATTTCTCACCTTCCAGAGCACTCGGGTGGCTCAGTGGGTTGAGTATCCAACTCTTGATTTCAGCTCGGGTCATGATCTCAGGGTCCTGGGATTGAACCCCATGTTGGGCTCTGCATTCAGCTTGGAGCCTGCTTGTCCCTCTTCCTCTGCTGCTCTTTTCCCTCTCTATCTCTGGAATAAATAAATAAAATCTTAAAAAAAAAATTCTCATCTTCCACTAATGCTACAAAAGATACTATATTTTATTTTCAAGTAATTTACATCATAAGTAAAACCAAAACACTAAGATTGTAAATCTGGTTTTAAATTTTGTGTAACTCAGCAAAAGCTATTAGTTAAGCCACTATTTGAAAATTTTAAAATATATATTTATGCATGACAATTCAATTTCTCATTTGTGGTTGGTGGGAAAAATGATCCAATATGATTTGTCTGTATACTTAGCTCAGGGCTAGAGAAACCTAAAGCTACCTGGGGCAACCTAATAATTTGGTACCCAGGTAAATTGATCATTTTATATCATTCAAAACTATACTTATTATATATTTTCAACATTTTGTTTCATGGGAGTTGGGGATAAACTGTCTTTCTATTAAAAACTCAATATGGAAGTAGCTTCACATAACTTGCTTCAACTAGTCAAAAAAAGATCAAGTGTTTTCTCTTTTTTGGTATATTATGTTTTTTACTTCAATTTAGATTTTTTTTCCCTCATTCACTGTGAAGTTTCACAAAGCACGTTGGTAGAATAATGCTTCAAAAAGTCCTGAGAAAACGTTCTATGGTTGACTAAATTAACTCCTGACAATAAAAGTCATATTGTTATTTCAGTATGGAAATGTTCGTACAGATGTGTTTATATGTACACATGTGTGTGTTGATTTTAGCAATTTTGAAGGCTCTGCCCTGACTCCCAAATCTGAAATTACATTTGTTAAAATTGTAAAGAAATGTAATCTCCTCAGTCTAACCCAGCTGTCAGCTACTTTATTTCTAAAACGAATTCTCACACTTTCTATCTCCTTTAAATTAGGACACACATTTGCATGATGTCATAATTAAAAGTCTCATAACTCATTTTCTGGAAGAGTTGAGACATGTTAAAACATTCTCAAGTTTATTGAAATAAACCCTGTTGTCTTAGAACACATAGTAAAACAACTAAAACAAAGTGGATTTTTCTTCATAATCCTATTATAGGATTGTAATATAGTTTAATTTACATGGACTATTAAACCTTTGATTGAAGTTGAAAACATTTCCGAGTTAGAATGTTAAGTTAACTGAACACAGAATTATTTTATCTACATTTCAAAAGGCAATTATCCTACATGTTACCTCTTTTTATGATTGAAGTAGACTTGCATTGCTCTCCTTTAAAATATTTTTTTTCACAGACAAGTTATATCAAGTTACAACGGAACCTTTCCTCAGAGACTTCTACTACTTTTACAACTTGAGTTTTCAAATAAAATTTAAGAAATAATTTTTAATGACATTTCTGTCAATGGAAGGACTCAAGATATACTATGAGCAGAGAAATACAAAAGCACAATAAGTTTTCCACTATAATGAAAAAATTAGAAACACTGAACTCCAAATGTCACAAAAGTGTGGATCTAGAATGTAAATAAAAATTTGAAAAGAAAAAAAATGTGTGGAACAACTGGATCTCTTAAATGAGCTATTTTAAGTGGGAGAGTAACCATTTGGAAAATGATTGGCAGTTTTTTATAAAGCTAGTTACATATTTACTATATTAGTAATTCAGCTACTTTGTATTTTTAAGGGGTATGAAAATATTTCTTCACAAAAAGACTTAAGAAAGAATATTTACAGCAGATTTAGTCATAACAGCCCAAAACTTGAAATAATCCGAACATAAATCAGGAGAATGGATAAATTGTGATATACTCATACAATTGAATGTGACCCAGAGATAAAATAAGAATCAATTAATAATACACACACTAACATGGATGAATTTCCAAATTGTTATGTTATGTAAAAATGTCAGATACAAAACAATAAAAAAAAGGATAAACGAAGAGCATCAAAATTTCAAATACATTTGGTCCTAAGCACTTTATAAATTATGGAAAATCTTTATCTTTTAATATATCAACATAAATATTTTTCATAGGAAAAAATAATAATTGGAGGCAAAAAATCCATTTTTTAGAATCTGAGTATAAATGACTTTTAAAATCGTATATATTTAGTATTAAATTCTTTTAATTTTCTTTTAATTTTAGTGTGTATTGACCTTATCTGTGAGGCTCAAGATAAAAAATGTCTCTTTTAAATTTCTTTCAGAAAATGGCCTCATCAGAAAAATAAGAAAAACAATCAATGAAGGTATTCTGATAGAGAATGAGTAGCCACTTACAAAGCAGTTACTCTTAATCTCTCAGGGTCATGGATTCTTTTAATAACTTATGTGTTTATATAACACCTACATAGTGAGTGCCTGCTATCTACCAGGTCCAGGCCTGGCTCCATGGATACAACCCCTGCTGTCACACAAGGCTCTGAAATCAGAAGTACCTCACACGTGGTCTAATGCTGTGCTCTTACCGTTTTTAAAATTCTTAGTAATTTTTTAACAAGGAGCTTCACATTTTTATTTCACAGTAGGCCTAGCAAATTATGCAACTGGTCCTATCTGATCCTGTGTTGTACGTGAGCACTGACCTCAGGAACGTCGGCGTACTTGAGGGAGAAAAGAAGTAGGCATATAAATCTATAATTAAAAATTGCAGTGAGTAGTATAAACAACAACAACAAAAAGAAGTGTTATTTTAAGATTAAAGGGATAGAATGTCAATCCACTTTAAATTACTTGATCTAGAATGGTCTATCTAAAACAGTGAAATTTTAGCTAATATCTGAATTACGAATAGGAACAAGTCCTACAAGGAATCGGGGAAACAGCCTTCCATGCTTTGGTAATACATTCAGCAATGGTGTAAGACAGGTATGGTAATCACAGAGATTTTCTTTCCAGGCAGCTGCCTACCTGTGTGAGTGACTCTTCCAGCTGTCAACCCCTTCAGAGGCTACCACAGTCTCAATGAACCACCCCACCCAAACTCCATAAATTTGCAAGGCAACCCATATCTTGCACATCAAACTCATCTTAGTGTCTACTTCTGGAGAACGCAATCTGTGCCAGTTGGTACCAGGTGTGGTCCTAGAATTCAGGCTAGGGACACAACTCCAGCCCATGTACTGGAAGGCCTGAGCAGGAAATATCTTAATCCCAGGTCCAAGCCACAGTTGCAGGCAGTCTTGTGATTTGGACCATAAGATACATAAAACCCTATGTTGTTGGAGGTATCAGTGGTAGGAAAAGGCACCCATGTGGAATTTATGACAAAATTAGAATAGCCATTGTGATTATGGAGAAAGGCCAAGACACTGGAGCAAAGAATTATATACCTTTGCAAAAATAGCTGCTGGCATACTACTGGGTCTTGCTAGTGATGGAATGTCTGAACACTGAACAAGGACCATGATTCCAGAACTACTCTCCATGTACAAAGCCTGTCAAACCCAGCAGAACATAATCAAAAAGACTCTGTAACAATCCAATGTAAGATGGAAGTGGAACATCGAGTTAAGTACAAACAGGATCAGCACACATGAGCGAACTGCCTGAGAAAAACGCCTGGACCCCATGGCACACTCCGCCCTGGAAGAGAAAAAGAGATCAAGCTTGTTTTTTGGATGAGTCAGCTTGGCATGTGAGTACAGCCAAAAATGGACAAGAAGCCACACTGCACCCTGGTCTTGAAAGAGAGTGGCTGAGGAAAATCCTTCCGATAGGCGAGGATTTGGGTGTCATACTTAGTCATATACTTCTTATGATGAAGTAACACTGAGGTTAGGATATATATAACCCGGTTGGATGATTATTGCTTTAGTTCATATAATTTAATCCAAAATAAATATGACTTTTAAAAAAGAACATTGTTTATTTTAATATTTAGCCTCATTCACCATTTCACATTGAGAAAGAACCAAATTTACCATACATACTAGGTTATATGTACATAATTTACTACATATGTTGAGAAGTAAGTTTTTCATAAGAAAAAAATACGTAAAGTGAGTTGGCACAATTTAAAAAGAAAAGAAATGATTAAAATTGCTGATTTTATGAGCTCTTTGAGTTATATAAACTATGTGAATATGGCTGATTTGGCAAGTAGGACAATATAGATACGATTGTACTTTGCTAGTTACTCCAGGATTTATTAATTTTATTTTTTCTTTTTTATTCAACCAAATATATTCTCCCTTTCAGTTGTGAATATCACCCAGCAAAAGTTATCCAAAAATGAAATAAGCCTCCAAATCCACTGGCCACAAAGAGTAAATGATACAATCTTTTGAAATGAAAACATAACTAACTCTAGAGTGGAAAAATCTTTGACTATGAATATATTTCAACCTCTGTTTTACATAAAACTTTATTTTGACTCAGAGTTTTAAGCTTCCAACATCTTGAGAAGGATCACTTTCATAAAGGTGACATAAAATAATAAATATGTTATCCATGTATTCCTCAGAGGATGGGTATAGAGTTTAAATGCAATAGCAAGCACTTACTCAGTAAAATTTTCTTATACCAATGTCACAGCGTTACATAGATTTTGATAGAAAATAAATCCTGCTTCAAGAAACATATTACATATAGAAAAAGTAAAAAAAAAATGTGTCGTGTTATTAATGTTAACTTTAATCAGCAGCTTGAACTAATGTAGACATTTGTTGTTGCTGTCATACTGCTTGGGGGTCATTGGATTCTTCTTCAGTTAGGTATATGTATGCTCTCCCCAAGCTGCCTGTAACCTCTTTATTTATTCATTTATTTATTTTTTAAAGGAATGGGGCAGAGGGAGAGGGAGAGAGAGAATCTTAAGTAGTCCCCATGTCCATCACAGAGCCTGACACTGGGCTCCACGCAGGCCTCAATGGGGGAGTGGGGCTTGACAAGGAGTGGGGGAGGACGACCGGACAAGTGGCTTGATCTTACAACCCTGAGATCATGACCTGAGCTGAAATCAAGAGTCTGAGTCACCCAGGCACCCCTATCTGTAACCTTTTTAAAAACAGAGAACAGGAACACCTGGGTGGCTCAGTCGGTTAAGCAGCTGCCTATAGCTCAGATCATGATCCCAGGGTCCTGGGATAGAGTCCCACATCGGCTCCTTGCTCAGGAGGGAGCCTGCTTCTCCCTCTGCCTGCTGCTCCCCCTGCTTGTGCTCTCTCTCTCTCTTTCTCTGACAAACAAATAAATAAAATCTTAAAAAAACACAAAAAACAGAGACCAGCTTTTCTACATTTACTAGATTCTTTTATTCCCCTCACAATCCTTTGCCCATTGAAATCATTATCTTATTTAATACCTATAACTACCCTTTACATAGGTATAATTATCAATCTCATTTTAAAAATGAATAAACTGGTGGCTCTTAAACTTAGGTCACTTGCACAAGCTCTTAAGTAGGAGAATAAGAGACTTGAATTCAGCACTAGTCTGATTCCAAAGCCAATGTTATTCTCCCTTCATAACTACAATAATTTTCACATCCTTTCCAATATTGAAGTGGATCACAGAAAATCAGATGAGTATACATTTTTCCCTTCCACTGTCAGAGAACTTATTAGTATAAAAATATAACTGCAAAGTCTGAGGTTACTCTCCTTCCTCCCCCACCCCCTCTCTCCCTCTTCCTTCCTTTTCTTCCTCTAGTCTTTGCCTTCTTTCTTCCTTCCAACATCCAACCAACATTTGGACATCTATTCAGTGCTAGAGTGAATTAATTATTTTTTCTATATATGTCCCACTAGAACTTGAAAATGAATCACAAGATTTGGAAACAAAGCACTGTGTATTATGCTGTGGTTCATAATACATTGTTCCCTTGGGTAGAAGTTAGATTGTCATCTTAAGTAGACATCCAAATTTTAAGTTCTTGTAATAGCAGATTTCCTTTTTTTGTGTCCTACTCTCAAGTCTTCCTTTTAATAACTGTAGCAAAATATCATTAATTTTTAAATGATTTAATGTTAAAGAAAACATGAATGCTGGTAAGTGTTCTCATTATTAGTGTTTTGCTTTGAGTGTATGGTAATAGTAATATTACTTATTTCACTGTCGGTACATGCCAGATATTTAGGATTTTGTTATTCCTGTTTTAAAAATGAGAAAACTGAGACTTAGAGAAGTTCAGCAATTTCCCGAGATGACACAGCTAGAATATGGTAGAACTGAGACTTGAAACATGGTTGTCTTTGCCAGAGCCTGTGTACTTATCCTCTGTCCTATTTAGTGTAGTGCAGGGAGTTTGAATAGATTTAACCTAATATAGTTTTTAGAACAATAAAGTATACTCTCATGAAGAGCCTAATTATCTAAATAATTCCAAAAATTATAATGTTGAAACAGATGGTATAACTCTATAATAGAATTAATGTCCTCTCATTATACTTGTAAATTTGCAATTAGAACAAAGACTAAATTTATTGGTCATAAATGCACCTTCAAAAGACCCACAGTATGATTAAATTATTTTTTCTGTCCAAACAAATTGGAACATTGAAAGGCTTTATTGTGGTACATTTGCAAATTTTCTAATTTGTCCTAAGTTGTTCCATATTTTTCTTCAAGATTTTAGTCCTGTTTGTTTCAGGAGAGAATGAAACTTTCTTCACACTGACCAGAAGAATAGTTGTTTAATTTCCCTGAAGAGCAAAGTATCCTGTATCATGGTTGTTACTGTAAAATAAAATGGTAAGAAGATCTAATGGCTGCCTGCTACCACCATTGCTTCAATTTAAATTGTTGTGGAAGGCTTTGATTATTCACCAGATGCTGGAAGTTGTTGAGGCGTTGATGGCTTACCTCATAAAAACAATACCATATAGAAAACTGAACTACATATAAGCTAAATTCTTTGATATTTTCATGGGAGTCAAGCTGTTTCTAAGCAGTTTTTGTAGCCATCCCTGAATTTAATTTTTTTTTGGTAACTTTTTTTCCAAAGCTTGTAACATAACTGCTTCCAGATATACAACATCAAAGTCTTAAGCAGTGTGTGTGTCTACATACAAACTTGAAAGGCAGTAAGGAATTCTGGTTTCTTGGGTCATATATTGACAACATATTCTCGACAATTCTGGAGTTTTGAAACTATCTTGACTCATCTTTTCAGGGGACAGTATTCTAAGAGGAGAGTATTCTTCATGATAATAGCCTTCTCTGTATGACTCAAAGAACCTCTAACATAAGACATGGCTTGGTAGTGGTCATTTGTAATACATTTCAATGTCTTAAAATGGATCTTTATCTACCCCAATGGAGCTTGAGAACTTTGTGAATATGAATCTTATGCAAACCTTCACAAAGGTCATCCAACATATCACACTTTTCTGTACGAACTGTGAAAATTGTGATGGTTATAGTCTACATGAAACAACCCATTAGCAAGGCTCAATCCATCTTATCCTTCATGCAGCAAGAGAGATGGAGTCTCTTTTGTTGTTCACATCACAGTGTTATACAGGGCTCTAGTTTATACCAAGAACCTCTAGAAGCCTAAAGAAGATTCATTAGGGCATACGTGCATCTCATATTATCTTTTCTCATTATTATTGCAGGAGTAGCATTTACTGGGATTACGAGTTGCATAAAGATGGATTTTACAGTTATAGTTGGGGATAAAAACGTCTTTAATAGCAGGCAAGAGTAAACTTGAGTCAGTCCATGTGTAACAGGGTATTTTCAGAATGAATGGATAAATAGAAAACCCTTAGAAAAGTATCTGAGAACACTAGTAATGGCTTCTGATTATGTATGCTACAATTTTTACAAAAAACAAACAAACAAACAACAAACAAACTGCTTCTTCTCTGATAACTCTAGGGCAAATTCTGAAAATGTAGTTATTTGATTTCCATATCTATTGCTTATAACTTAGAACTGGCTTTGTAAATGTTTAAGAGTTTGCTTTGCTGGGTTAGAACACAAATTACTGTAGTAGTACGAGGATTCACAACTAGAGCTCGCTCTCTCTCTTGTCATGGTTAGTCAGTCGTTTGTTGTTTGGTTTGCTTTGGTTTGCAGGTATTTTATAAACTACAGAGGTTTAAGCATGTTTAGTTCAGAGTACTAGTTGTAACAATAAAGCATTGTTTTCCTGAAGGGCAACCTCATTCGGAGGCTACTTCCTAACAGTGTCTATGAAAAAATATCGTTTGTCATTTTGAGAGTGCTATTTTGGGACTATACTAAGGTTAAAGATTCTGAACATACCTTTAAAAATAAGTTTGTAAAACTTTCACTTCTAAAAAAAATCATTTTATATCCACATCATCTGTTCTGTGTTAGAAGTAGAAAGCCAAATCGAGTGCAAGAAACAACTGTTGAAAATCAACAAATTATGCTTGATTTCAGAATCAGAATTTTCTCAACCCATAAGCCAAAATTCTAAGAAAATACTTGTTGCACATTGAAATACTCATTGGAATTTGGAATATGTCTCCAATTTTAAGCCAACCCACCACTTTCAATATTAATATGTTAACAGCTGCTATAAATATAACAATATGGGCTCAGAGACTCTGAAATAATTTTATAGTTAAAGTAATATTGCTAACATAGAAATTATATATCTTTGGGAAACAAATAGGTTTATCTTAAGTATAAAGATAGATTAGTTTTTCTTAAAGTGTTTTTAAAGTTGAATTCAATAAAATTTGTCTCAAAACTTATTCCGTTACATATACTTAATTTTTTATTTAGGCTGAAATTTTCGTGCAGAATTATTCACCAGAAGAAATGTAACATTATATCATGGGCCTTGAATTCCTTTATGTCACTTGTTATTTTGTATAAGAAAATCACTCCTGAACAGAAGAAAATCTTTAAGACTGTGTGCGCAATGCCTCCACAGAGGAACGTGGACTCTACTCTTGTGCTACCATAGTTACTTGTGATCTTAGAAACAGTGATGCTAAAGGCCATCTGCTCATTCTTGATATTCAGACACATTTATTTCATTATATCTCCCAGCTGTAAATCAAATAGCCTCTCACAAACTTTTACGTAGAAAAAGGGAAGCGTAAGAAAATGTTTCTTTCTCTGGCAGCCAAGCAGAGTGAAAAATACAATAGCTTTTTTTTTTTTTCTAACTCCTTAATCTTAGTATGTTTGTTGATTTTTCTTTGAATTTATGAAATAAGATTTATTTTTATGTCTTTGCTCCTCCCTGGACTACACGTGTACATTCTATCTGTACTTTATTACCAGGAGACCAAAAATGTGTGTAACTTTAGACATATGATGAGATACATTTCTACCTGCTATTTATTTGCTTATGTCTACTTGCAACAGGTGGTTTCTGAAAAACTATCATCACTTTCATATTTAGTAACAAGGTGTTCCAGTTATCTATTCTTATATAATAAACCAACTCAAATGCAGAAGCTTACACAATAATTTATTATGATCTTGCACAGGTTGGAGGGTTGACTGGGCTCAGCTGGCTGGTTCTCACTAGAGGTCTCTCATGATGTTACATGCAGGTGGAGCGTGTGGCTGGAGGTATTTGAAGGTGGTGCTGCATTAAACATCCAAGTCCTCTTCCGCACTCAAATGTCTGGATCAGAGCTGGGATAGCTGGAAGAGTTGATGGCTGGTCAGGCATTCTTGTTCCCAGTGACATCTCCAGATACCTAGCATGACCTTCCTCACAGCATGATGGTTTTAGGATAATAAAAATTATTACATGTCATCAGCTAAATTCTCCCAAAGGGAGTGTTCTAAAAAAACTGAGGCAGAAGATTCAAAGCTTCTTGTGTTCTGGCCTTGGAAATCACACAGTCTCATTTCCCCACATTGTATTGGTTAAAAATGAAAAAGTTACATAATCAGCCCAGACCTAAGGTAGTAGAGAGAACACACAAGGGAATGAACACCAGAAAGGTATGGCTCTTCTGTGAAGATTAGCTACTATACAAAATATAAATAAAACTAAAACCTAATCCTTAAAAACCATAAAGAAACTCAAAATATCTTAATTACTTTAATAATGTCTAATCTGGCTCATTTAAAAGAAATATTACCTCTTTCTATTTTGTCAATGAAAACTTGTAGAAAAGACAATGAAGTGATTCACTGAAATCAAGGAAGAACTCAGCTTCAATCCTATCTTAAGGATTTAGCTGAACTCCATTAAAAAATGTTTGGTGTATTCTTTTTTAATTTAAAAACAGTGTAATAATTAATATTTTGAATTTAATTAATGTATTGGTGTGGCTATATACACACTCTGTTTATTTTACAGGAATTCGTCGGGTTTTCTTTACTGATCATGAGCTTTATCTTACTGATATAGTAGACAGCTGCTACATTCATTGGGGTGCTACTTAGCACAAGAAAAGATGGAGATGTTAACAAAGACACCCCCCCCCCCAGACCTTCTAGAGTAACCACTGATGCTTAGAAAAAAATTAAACTCACTTCAGGTTAAATTCTTATGTTCTGTTCATCAGATGAGAGAAAAATGCAATGCCAAACAATGAGACTAACCCCTCCTAGTTGGCTATTCCATTTTCTAAAATGAGAAAACAGTGTTTTTACATAATCAAAATGTGTTGAACAGAAAATGTTGAAAGGCTCACTACACACATTAATCATTGTGAAGTAAGGATATTAACTTAAACTTTTGAAAACAAGATTAAGTGGTAAAATTAGTCTTTTTAAAAAATTTTCCCCATTAAGAAGTCAAAGGTGATCAAAAAGACTTAAATGATAAGAAAGTCAACCTCAATTCATATATAAGTCATGAAATGTAGAAAGTTTCAGAGATCAGGGTGCCTGGGTGGTTCAGTCATTAAGCATCTGCCTTCAGCTCAGGGTGTGATCCCAGGGTCCTGGGATCAAGCCCCACATTGGGCTCCCTGCTCTGCTGGGAGCCTGCTTCTTCCTCTCCCACTCCCCCTGCTTGTGTTCCCTCTCTCACTGGCTGTGTCTCTGTCAAATAAATAAATAAAATCTTTAAAAAAAAAAAAGAAAGAAAGAAAGAAAATTTCAGAGATCAGAGACTGTTTCTATGTCCTCTTGATCCTTGGATGTGGACTGTTATGGTAGGGAGTGATGAGCTCTACAGTTGAATACCCTAGGAGTCCACCAAAAGAAATGAAAAAATTCAGTCATCATGATCCTTGGATAATTGCTTGACTAGTGGCTTGTTTCAAAGATGAAAAGGGCAAATATTATGAGATTTTATGGCACTGTACAACTGTGTTTTCCTAATTCAAATGAAGAAGGTTGAACTTCACTTTTCCAAGGTTTAATTTATGTTTTTAATTAAATGGAAATAGAAATAATATTATAATTAATGACAAAGAGCATCTAAAAGAGATTCATGCAGCAACTGGAAAAGAATTCATACTAAATAAGAGGTTGTATTGGTCATAGGAGTAAATAACCAGTCTGCAAAAGACTATGCTCTTAAAGAAATATCTATTTTAGGGGTGCCTGGGTGACTAAGTCGGTTAAGCATCAGACTCTTGATCTCAGCTCAGGACTTGACCTTAGTGTCACGAGTTCAAGCTCCACATGGAGCCTAGTTAAACAAACAAAAAAAAGGGGCACCTGGGCGGCTCAGTCGGTTAAGTGTCCAACTCTTGATTTCAGCTCAGGTCATGATCTCAGGATTGTGAGATCAAACCCCCCATTAGGTTCCATGTTGGGTGTGGAACCTGCTTAAGACTCTCTCTCTTTCCCTCTCCATCTGCCCCTCCCCACTAAAAAAATCTATTTTAAAAATCTGTGTGTTGAAGACCCTCCAAACACCCCCTAATGTAGACCAAAGGAATAAAATTCATTTTTTAAGGTTATTTAATATTTGTTGCATGACATCTTTGTGCCAAGCAGTTTGCTTAGTAGGTAAAACAAACTCCCTTCTCTTCTGGAGCTTCCCAATCAATCAGGAATAAGACAACACATAGCCAATATATTAGTTGTAAATGCTCAAATGCTGTAAAGGACACAGATTCTCCTGAAAGAGAATAGAACGAGGTCATTTTTACCAAGAGTGATCATGGAAGATCGAAGGTGATAGTTCACTTTTGTCCAGTTATTTGACAGTTGTCCAACAAGAATTAATCAAAATGAAAGTTTTTATGAGAGCAAAAACTGTATTTTCAAATGTTCCAACAGGAGAAATAGCACATTTTAAAAAGTAAACAATGTCCAGGTAGATGGAGTGTGGAAAGAGGGAAAATGATATGAAGACCGAACAAGTTAAGACGAGCAAGATAATTTAGGATTCTGTATGCCAGTATTAGGAATTCAGATTTTCTCTAAGTACAAATAAGAAGGCATTGGTAAATTTTACTATGTGTGTGTGTGTGTTCTTAAAATTTTATTCTGTAATTGTTTGATGGAGTTGAATAAAAGTGATAGAGGAAAACTGTAGAAACCTGAAGAGGTGACCAGGGGCATGCTGGGGAAGATGAAAAGAAGGGTACAGATGTGAGAGATACTTTGGAGGAAGAATTGATGGATTGCATGTG
The DNA here is from genome assembly GCF_024610735.1 of Ursus americanus. Classification (NCBI taxonomy): domain Eukaryota; kingdom Metazoa; phylum Chordata; class Mammalia; order Carnivora; family Ursidae; genus Ursus; species Ursus americanus. The sequence continues at coordinate 18,275,766 of NC_142139.1, forward strand.
GGGATCAAAGTAAAAAGAAGAAAGAAAAAAACAATTCTCAGGAATAAAGATTTTGGAACTGACTGAATGATAGTGCCACTTGTGAAAATACAATAGATGAGGCTTTAAAGGTAAAAGCAGAAATTTCATTTTAGAATTTTAATTTTGAGAATCTGGTCTGACATCCAAGGAAATTTTCAAGTGTATAATTATCTGATTCTGGACTACAGATATAAATTTAGGATTCATCCAACTACAGGTGGTCTCTAAAACCACAGAATTAGGAGAGGGGGTATGGAGGCAGAGAAGAAACCTACTTAGTACTGATCCTGACAGACCACCAGGAAGGGGGAAGAGCTCAAAGTAAAAAGCAGCCAGAGTTGGAAGAAAAACTAGAAGAAAATGCTGTTATAGGAACTGAGGGAGGACAGTGTTCCAGAAAGAGGGAGTGGTGAATCCTGCCAAACTCTGTCAGGAGATTAAGAAATATGAGGACAGAAAGAGAAACAAACCACTGAATTTGGCAAGAGGAAAAGCAGTGATGATGTGTTCAACTCACAGAGGACTCCCGTGTGGTTAGGCTTACTTTAGTGACCCAATTAAAAGCACAATCAAGTTACCAACAATAACTAATTAAAAACCTTGAAGTGTAGGGATGCCTGGGTGGCTCAGTTAGTTGGTCATCTGCCTGCGGCTCAGGTCTTGATTCCGGGGTCTGGAATGGAGCCCCTGGCATCGGGTTCCCTGCTCAGCAGGGAGTCTGCTTCTCCCTCTCCCTCTACCCCTCACCCTGCTTGTGCTCTCGAGCACTCTCCCTCTCTCTGTCAAATAAATAAATAAAATCTTTAAAAAACTTCAAGTGTATTTATATAAAAATACTAACAGATATTTAACTCATAACCCAAAATGAAAGTTCTTGTAATCCCATTTCTGTCCATTTGCACTCTCTCACACACCTGAACTTTCTCACATCCTCAAAATCTTCACTTAACACTGCTCACTTTGGATACTCTGTGTCTTGGTTCTTTTTCTTTTCTTTTTTCTTTCTTTTTTTTTTTTACTATAATAGATAAAGTTAACAATTTCTGGATTTTTGTTGACTTTTTTTGTGGTGGTTTGGTTTGGTTTACTTTCTCCATTCTTTGTTTTGAAAGAACAAAACTTTATTTTCTCTTATTCTTTGTTTTCTATTCCCATTTTCTGCAGTAAAGAAGGCCTGGGAAATATTCCAACAAATAATACTACTATGGTCTTTCCAACTCTTTCTTTGATCTTATCTTTCCCTGCTTACATTTTCTACCTTCTGTCACCAAAAGCTTAGAAGAGAAGCTGGCAAGAACAGACTTTCTCTTAGCGAACAATGAGTGGGTAGTCAAATGAAAAGCCAAAGGTGCAAAGATGAAATTCACATGAGTATATACGAGGAAAAGCTGTAAATTTGTCTAAGTTAATACATATTACCCCTCTTCCCATGACAATCATGGAGATTTACCATTCTCAGGTGACCCAGCTAACAAGAAGCATCAATGTCAAATTTGCTTGCAGAACCAAATTGTTGCCAAATTCAAGGGGAGATGAGAGATATATGATCTTTCCCTATAGCTCATTCCAATATAGTACAAATAATAACCTTATTACAAGAATAATTGTGCAGTTAATGGCCTTAAGCCTTAGTGAAGGCATAAGTTATTTAAGAAGAAACGAAACAGCAGTGTGGCAATTTGTTGTCAGAAAAGTATAGCATAGAAGTAAAAGAAGTATATTTAGAGGGTGTTACATTGACTCAAAAGTTAGAAATACAGCATTTGAAATATATTCAACAACTGAAAGCATCCTGGGATTTAGTTTTGGTTTTAAGTGTGTGTTCAAGAATGTAGAAATTCTCAGAGCAATGGAAAACCACACTTACTTGGAATATGATCCACCATCATAATAATGAGATTTACCCATAAAACTCCAGACCACTAACCTCTGGACACCAACTAATTACCAAAAACAGTGTCATATTGAAAGTTATCGAGTAGGGTAACCTGTGGGTGATTTTAGATTTATGCCTGAGTCCTTTCGAATATCCCACTTTGACATATCATTAGAAATAACATATTCTCCTAGCCAAAGACCTAAAATTTTTATAGCTTGATTATTTTTTCATTTCACAGGTAAGAAAACTAAGACACATTAAAGATCAGTGGCTTGACTAAGAAAACATATTTGTAAAACAAGAAAAGTGTGTAAAATGTTCAAGTATTTAAAAAATGATTAATGAAAAAGAAAAAAACAAGAAAAACTTACATGATTATTGCATCCCTGTAGTCTTTATAAATGGGAAGGATGAGAACTTGAGAAATAGGTCTAGAATTATGATCTTTTACACAAATGTTAACCACATTTTTGCAGTTAACAAGGTAACCCATTAGTGATGTTCCCAGATATGTAATGGCTCTTGTCATAAGATCTTTCCTGAGTGTCTACTATTTCATTATCTTAGTAGAATCTGAAAAAAGAGCATTTCAATTTCATACTGATAAATCTCCTCATGATTAGAGTTTGAAGTTCCTTTGGTCCTCATTTTCTTCAGAAGGTTTTAAAAGCAAAATGACTCTAACATTGACAGAGGTATGGATTTTGTACATTGTAATTGCGAGTTCATTCATTTGACTCAGTGAACTTTTTGTCATCTATAGCCTATCTTTTTCATATACAAGAAAGAGAGAGAGGGAGAGGGTTTGACAGCAAAAGTCCTATTTTAGGAAATAAATTATATGTCATTTGAAGCTCTATAGTTCTTGTATTATTAAGAAAAATTTGTGGAAATGTGAATACCCAGGAAAAAAATGACTGATAATTAAAAGAAAAACAAAAATAGAAGCAGTTTCAGGAGTAATCCAGATACCAGATTTAACAGTCAGATGTTTTAAAATAAATATGACTAACATATTTTTAAAATAGAGGGAAAATATACAAAATGGATGGAAATATTGAGAATTTCAAAAAGGAATTGAAATCTGTATAAAAAAAAAAACAAAATTGAATGGACATCCTAGAACTAAAAAACCCAGAACCTAAAATTAAGAACTCAGTGGAGGGGCTTAAAAGGAGACTAAACAAAACAGAACATAGAATTAGTAAACATACTGAAATGTTATAAGAATGTATTTCAACTGAAACAGAGAAAAGGCTAGAAAGATCCAAGCCTAAGAGACAAGATGTGGAACTCAGTCAAATGGTCTAACATGTATTTAATTGGAGTTCCAGAAGAAGAAAAGAGAGAAACTAGGACAGAAAAAATAGTTGAAGAAATATACACAGAGAATTTTTCAAAATTAATGGAAGATATTATCCAGGAATCCAGAAGTTCTGCAAACCTCAAGCAGATTAATTACAAAGAAAGCAACCATAGCTACATTATAGTCAAACTGCTAAAGCCAATTGAAACAGAAAAAAAAAAAAAAAGAGCAATAGAGAAAAGAAATGTTGAAATGTTAACCTCAAAGAATCAATAATAAGTGATAACTGATTTTCAAAAAACAGCATGAAAGCCTAAGAAAATATTAGCATTAACATTCTAAAAGAAAGAAAAATGAATTAGTAGACTCAAATTCTACAGCCAGCAAAAATATCCTTCAAAAATTAAAGTAAAACAAATATGTTTTTATGCAAACAAAAGCTCGGGCAATTCATTACCAAAAGATCCACAGCAGAAGAAATATTAAGGGAAGTTATTCATGCTGAAGGTAAATAAACCTGGAAGGAAACACAAAACTTAAAGATGGCCATGGTGAATGGGTGAGTAAGCGAAGTGACTACAGAAGGAAGAATGGTCAGAGTTGTAAAGTTGCTCACTTTCGAGGGAAAGGAAGGTGGCCATGAGTCAGGAATCTGCATGGCTTCTAGACTCTACCAAAGGCAAAAAAACAGATTGTCCCATGGATATTCACTAGGAAAAGGAATGGAGCTGACAATTTCACTCAAGCCTGGTAAGACCATGTCAGACTAATTGTGTTGTAACTTATTAGAGCTACAATAGAAAAGTAATAGAGAAATGCAATTGAAAATACAATGAAATACTATTATACACTCACCAGAACTGTTAAAACCACGTTTCAGCAAGAATGTGGAACTAAAACTATCCCATTGCTCATATGAGCATAAAGATAAGGATTTACTACTGAAAAGTTTGCCATTTTTCTCCTAAAACTAAAGTATACCCATGTTATGATTTAGCAATTTTGGTTCTGAGCATATATCAATGAAAAAAATGAGTAAATATGTTCACAAAAAAACATGTATATAAGTGCTATATATTGTAATAGATACAAACTGAAAGCTCATCAACAAAAGAATGGGTAAAAACTTAGATATGGCTATACAATGAGATGCTACACAGCGATTACAAAGAGTGAACCACTGACGTACACAATAGCACCCCCCTCATATATATATATATAACATATTATATATAATATATATGTGTGGGTACCCATGTGCGTGTTTCTGTGTATATAATCAAGGTGAAAACCTAAGATCAGAGCGTCTTATGTACCTTTATATGTTTTATTCTTCAATAAAAAATACAATAGCATAATGCCCTGAGAAATTATAGGCTATGCAGCAATAAAATAAATGGCAATAACATCAAAAAGGACAAGAGACAATGCATGCAATTAAGTCATGTTAAGTTTCTTGCATTTTTCAGAAAATGGTGAGAATATTTACATAAGGTAAATTATAATAGGTCAGGAAAATATATTGTAGTATAGATAAATCACTAAAAGAATAATGTAAGAATAGATTACTAAAAGGCTAATTCAAGGAGAAAAATACAATGAAAATACGATGAATGCAAAATAAGTCAAAAAAGGTGAAATAAAGAAACAAGGAGGAACGCCTGGGTGGCTCAGTTGGTTACCCCTCTGCCTTCAGCTCAGGTCATAATCTCAGGGTCCTGGGTTCCAGCCCCACATCAGGCTCCCTGCTCAGCAGGGAGTCTTCTTCTCTCTCTCCCTCTCTTCCCCCGCACCCCCCCCCCCCGGCACTTGTGTGGGCTCATGTGCTCTCTCTCTCTCAAATAAGTAAATAAATATCTTTAAAAAAATAAAGAAACAAGGAACAAAGTGAAAACAAATTGTAAGGTGAAAGACATGAATTATCACATTATTATACTGAATGTAAAGGAGCTAAACAATCCGATTAATATTGAATACTTTCGAATGAATAGAAACTGAAAGCTTAAAGTTGAGATATAAATACATATCACAGGAGAACTACTCATAGCAAGGAAAAAAGGGATCATCATCATTACAAAGTTGAAGACTAGGGCATAATTTTAGTGGTTTAGCAGGCTAAGTTAAACGGTATTCTCTTAGACAAAGAACACATAATTAAAACAAGAAGACATTAGAGTTTTCCTTCAAAAGGATCATTCGGCTGGAAATCAAATTAAAGTGCTATAAAATGGTAATTGCAGCTACGCATCCATTATAGTTCCACTTCTTAAAATAGTTTCAAATACCAGCTCCAGCTTTCAGAATTACTTTCATTGGCCTAAGTTTTTCAGTATTGCTTTTTGAAGAATTAAATCTTAGTAGGAATATGAAAAAAAAATTACCCTCCACCTTCTTCCATATGTCTCTCTTAAATGGATATTACATTTATCATCAATTGTTTTGACAGATTTATACTTTTGACATCACAGAGCAGGGTTCCCTCCCCCGGAGAGAAGTTAAGCTCTACCTTGAAGAGGATTATTCTTAACATCAAGCAACCAATGTCAGATGTTAGGACAGAAAATTGAAACATACAATTCAGGTCTTATACATGTGGTGAAGGGACCATATTTCTCTTCCTGAGACTCTTTCTCTTGTCTTGGTTTTGAGGAAATGGCTAAGTTTTAAATGTCTCATAAGACTTTGGCCATATGAGGGTGGTTAGCATCCTGTGGGAGGTGGGCACCTTTATATTTAAGCTAGTAATCTGATTATATGTTCTGTTCTACATTAATTTTTTTGGTAGTTAATCCTAGTATTCTTTAGTAATAACTATTCTTTTCTAATTATTAGTCTTGTGTCATTTATGTCTCAGTACTGGGAGAAGCACTAGGGTAGTGGCAAAAAGCCACACAGGGACTGGGCTTTGAAGATCAAGAGCTAGTTCTAGAAGCTCTAAATTACCCTCCTGTCATGAAAATTCCCTGCCCATCACCAACCACTAAAGAAGAGGATTTAATTTCATGTAGAAGCATACTGTTTTGTTTTTTGGGGTTTTTCGTTGTTGTTGTTGTTGCAGAATAGAAAAAAAAGATTTTAATTAAAGAGTAACTATTTAATGAATGATTCCACTTAGCCCAAACTGAAAATCATATATTTGAAGGAAATAAAGCTCTTCCTCTGAGTCATCCTGAGTAAGATCTACAAAATTGTCATGGATATTAAAAAAAAGGAGAATCAAACATAAAATATGGAGTACCTGAGGGCATTCAGATTTGGTTTCTAACATATCCACTCACCAGCAGGCACTGATGTAGGATGGATGAAAGCAGGATATGTAACCTAAACTGTGAGCAGGACTGACATCGGTGCTATGTGAAAGTTAATTTTCGGTGTTATACCATTCACTTAGACAGCTTTTGCTGAGGTGAGTTAAAATAATTTTACCTGAAAATTAAATATCTTGTATTATCACACTCTCATGCCCCCCAAATCTGCATACTCTATAAAATCCAAAATTTACTAACTAAATCCATCTTTATCTACTCCAATTTTTCCTAAACAAACAGATGTTCTTTATTGAGAGTGCTTTTGTTGCCATCTATAAAAATGTGTCAACTGCAGAAGTTATTAAGTGTATTTTGTGATTCCATAAATGCACGATTTTATTCAAAATATATTTTAAGTTATGGGAAATCAGGGGCACCTGGGTGGCTCAGTCAGTTAAGCATCTGCCTTTGGCTCAGGTCATGATCCCAGGGTCCTGGGATCAAGTCCTGCATCCGGCTGCCTGCTCAGTGGGGAAGCTGCTTCTCCCTCTCCCTCTGCCTGCCGCTCCCTCTGCTTGTGTTCTCTCTATATAGATCAAACACATAAATAAAATTTTAAAAAATAAATTATGGGAAATCAATTCTCTTCAAAATGAATAGCATAAGGTCATTATAAGGTAAGGGGATGACTTCTAGAATAAGATACAAGTTTCCATATAACATTTTAATACTTCATTTTAAAATAAGGGACCTAAGATGTAAATAAACTACATGATTGATAAAAGATCAGAAACTAAACTGCAACCTATATCTTCTGAGTCCCGAACCTGTGTTTTTTTTTTTTTTTTTTTTTAATTTATACTATGTTACTACAGCAAATCATTGTTTATGAGTAATGTCAAAATACAAGCTAAGTCCCTGGGCAATTCCTATCTATTCCTCCTCATGGCCCTTAAAGCCTGACTATTCCTCCTAAATATTATGCTCAGGCCTCCCTGTAATATGTCTCAGCAAACCTTCCTTACCCTCCCAGCTCATTCTTCCTTCCCCAAAAATCTGCATTCTAAAACCTAAATGTATTTGTCTTTAATCCCCTACCCAGATGATTTTCTCCTTGACACACTTGTTGGCATATTGATGTCCTCTTTCTCCCAGGCTTCTTTGACTCACAGCTTAACTCTCTTGGTTTAGAGCTCCCAAGTTCAACCAATAAGCCCCTATGGACTCTGATAAAACCTCCAAATCTTGGAATAAGAATGTGAATGATAGCAGCAAGTGACTGATGATTTAACCTGGTACCATGGTACCTCGATAATGCAGGAATTTCTTTTCAATAACTTCTTTTCCACTTCAATGGGCTCTCATCTCTGTTTTTTGCTGTTTTATCCTTAGTTATTAGAGAGGAGCCTGGCACAGAGTAAGTATTCAATAAAAACTTCGTCGACATAAATGTTCAGGTGTTAACCATCTCTACTTTGCACTTACGAGCTTTAGAGAAGTGAGGAAGCTCGCATGAGCTCTCAAAGCAGCGTGCGGATTGCCAAGCCTTGCTTCCCAAGGTCCTTTATGGAGCAACTACTACATCCTTCCAGAGATGTCCTTCTGGTTCTGGAGACTAGCATGCAGTGCAGAATGAGGCAAAGTTTTTGTCCTTCGGGACTTGCATAAGGCAGATCAGTCTGTACACAAGACTATGCTTCCTAGTCATATGATAAACCAGGGAAAGACAATAATAGAATAAAGGATGTGTCATTGTAAATAGGGTGGCCAGGGGAGCCATGGACATAGTAACTCTATATTTGTTCCTAAAATGCCCAATTAGCAATACTTGGAACCCATGTCAAAATTACAAAATGTTTTTGCAATTGATTCCAAAATACAAGGACTCAGTTTGACAGTTCCATCCTACCTTAAGGCATATACCGAAGTAACTTGTTTTTAGTTAATCTCATGGATTAAAAATCTAAATTTATATGAATAAAAGTTAGAAATACTGATTAAGGAACTTTACCAAAACAGTATTCATGTTTCCAAAGGATTGATTTCTAGAGCATTTTTATTTAAACTAGTAGTGAATTCATTTTAGGTCTGCAACAGTTATATACACACAGGCATCACTATCTGTGAAAGGAAAGCAGTGACTTTCCACATATTGAGTTGGCACAATTACAAATATCTACTCAGGGCATGTTTTACAAAATTATGGGTGATTAGCATAAAACTAATGACCCTACAGTTAAAAAAGACCTCAAAAGATCAATTCGCTTTTTGTTGTGCAAGTCTGAAAGATTTAGTCACATATTTGAAGCAATAGCCCATCAGCTGGGGATCATTGAAAGGACAGGGCTATGGACCCCAAGTTTCCTCTCCTCTATTATGGGTCCTGGAACATGGGTCGCTCAGTGCCAGCTTCATCAACTGGCAGGAAATTTTCAGGAGTTATAATGAAAATTATTGCAAAAAGTTAAGGAAGATGTATCACTAAAGGCTTTTTTGTTGGTTTTTTAGTTTTTTGTTTTTTTTTTTTTTTGTGCTGTGTTTTTGTACTTTTTTTATTTTGGTTGAATGATTATAAGAAATCCTATTTGTCCCTTTGTTCAAGGACATAATGTTCAGGTGGCGCCTGCTTTAGATTCACATCCTTTCTTCCTCCTCTGCATTGTTCAAATTCAAGTCAGCATCTCTTCATGCTTAAGCAGCCTACTTATCAAAATAGCTCGGTGCTCTTCTCAAAAAACGTTAATGCACATTACTCATGATGAAAAATAATTTTATTGTTTTAGGAATCACACTGATGTTTGAAAAAGTAGGATTCTAGTTCTTACTAAAAAAAAAAGGAAAAAATTTAAGAAATAAAATGAAGCTAAACCTTGGGTTTTACCATGTTTCCATGGACATTTTGTAGTGTCTATAATTGAACTTTTTTTCAGGCAAAAATACTCTATTATGTAGCCCGTTTTGTGAAACTAACATATTCAAATGCAGGCAAACCTTCATTTAGTTATGTGTTAGACTAGCATTTGTGAAAATTTACAGAATCTCATACGCTGGCCATTAAATGAATGCTCCTACAAAACCAAGCAACAAAACAAAACAAAACCCAGTGTCGCTCTGGCAGAGTATTTACACACTTTGTGGAACATTTCCTTTCCAGCTACTTTTACTGCAAACTCGGGGATCCATTTTCTGTCTCTGAATGGAGTCAGCTTTGTGTTGCGCTGGCTTCGGGAGAGGAGGGGTTTCAGATGGAATGGCTGAGCAAGCAGCAGCTGCCCCCTCCCCCGGCTCCATCCCTGAGTGTCACATGTCAGGGTCTCGAACAAAGAATGCACCATTGTCCACACTCACAAAGCGGATGGTCCGGCCTTGTGAAGCAGCAGGCATTAGAGCCTAAGGTATTGTGCTCGCACGCACCAGCACCCGGTTCAGGGGAACGGGAGCGCAGGCAAACCCCTCCTGCAGGTCCATTCTAGTTTGTGTTGTTACTCTCTTTGTCATTTGGCACAGTAATACAAAGTATTTAATATCACAGAAGGCAGCTGAGAAACATCTGTCTCTAAATTAGATTGATTTAAGCCGTTTTCTCATATTTGTAGAGTAATTTAACAAGCACCATCTTTGAAGACTGATCCTAACGAACGACTTTGCTCGTTCTTCTTTTCTACGGCTCAGGGTTTCACACACTCACCGCCACATGCGTGGCTGGAGGATTGCAACGTCTATCCTTTTGAGAGTGGAACGTTAGCTGTTGATAATGTAGCAAACAGACCTTATCAATGTGAACTAAAAGTATCCCTCACTCTATGACAGGAACTCCTGCTGGCTGACTCTATGGTTTCAGAAGCATGTGCTACAATTATTTCTTTTGTTTTCAGAAGCTTACGCAAAATGTGATATTCACAGCTGCTAGGCATCAACTTGGTTGAGAAACAATCTCACCACAAAAAAACAAAAAGTGACTGATTCCAGATTATTGCCAGATCATGGTAGTGCTGGAGAGGATTCAAGTGCAAGGGCTGCAGAAGTGGCCCTGACCCAGGTGGGCTCTAAGATTTCACGAGCCAGGCCAGACTCCTGTCTGCTGGTACGACGTGATAACATCTAGGAATTCCTAGCAGTGGAGTAAGTAGGGTAGCTGTAATTTTTTTTCCTCCTCAGAATGACTAGACTGAGGGAGACAACTGATACAAGAATTACAAGATTGAAACTAATATATAGTTGCTTGCTGAGAAACTCAATCCAAGTCCCTGTTTACAACATAAATAAAATCAAAACTGTGCATACAACGTGAAACCTATACATAAGCAATGTTTTTATAACCTGATTTGCACTACGTTAGAAAGCCATTTATAAAGAGGGCCTGAATAAAATGTAAGAGCATTTTTTAAAAAACAGTTTTTATCATAATTTTAGTTTCATCCTTTAAATATCACTCAGTATTAGTACAACTTTTTAAAAAGAAACAATTATATGAGAAAATCTTCCTAGCCACATGAAAAGGTGGAAAGTCATCATGACAAACAAGAAAATGGAAGAAGAAAGTATTTATTGCACTCTTGTATTATAGTAGAAATTCTTGTCAATAATCCTTCAAGAATTAGGTCTGGGGGCGCCTGGGTGGCTCAGTCGTTAAGCGTCTGCCTTCGGCTCAGGGCGTGATCCCAGAGTCCTGGGATCGAGCCCCACATCAGCTTCTCTGCTGGGAGCCTGCTTCTTCCTCTCCCACTCCCCCTGCTTGTGTTCCCTCTCTCGCTGGCTGTCTCTCTCTCTGTAAAAAAAAAAAAAAAAAAAAGAATTAGGTCTGCGTTGGGGATTATTCATCTCTGCCCACTTGTATATGTGGTGTGTTTCTTGTACAAAAGATTTATTGCTATAAAATAGATTAAGTATGCTTAATATAATCAATATACCTTAAAACATCACATCTTTCAAAACCTGAAAATAACCATGAATTTAAATGAAAGCATCGCTGAAAAGATTTCTACATACATATGGTTTTGCTTTTGTTCAATATGTGTCCTGTGCTCTTAGGAGAAGAAATCTGCTTCTCCATTTTCTGCCCTTCTATTGTTACACAGAGAGTTTCATGCACTATCATTACCATTCTCACACGTCTATGGACATTACTCACATGTGCTCCTTGTGCTTTCCCCCATTCTAGAAATGCATGGTGATAGTTATGTATCAATATGAGCTTGCACCTGTGTATTCTCACCTCTGCCAAACAAATTTTTTGTTTTAGCTAAATGAACATTTTCTAACTCTATAAACTTGCTTTAGCTATCTGCCTACCAGATACAGGTACAGTAAGAATATTCAGAATAGGAGCTGTTCATAAACCTTACTAAATCTAGACTCCCAGATTTTGCTATGCTATGAGCCCCTTGCTTTAAAGGCAGAGCAATGTTTTTCTTTTAAAGAGTACATGGTTGGATTTGGAGAAACAGAGTATCAGGAGCTGACATCGCTGTATGTTATAAGTAAGTTAGTTTCCGTACACAATCTTACATGACTCATATGTAAAGTGAGAAAGAGGCAAAGTTGGTCTCTAGAAGCTTTTTCCAAATCTAAGATGCTGGCTATCATCAGATAGTCCCATAATTTGTTATATTTTCAGTTATCTAGAATTTTCTTATTCTATTTAGTATTTTACCTCACAAATCCATTAGATTTGTTTAGCAAGTCAACTTATTCTTGATTCTAATCAAGGGATTATTCATACATGTTTTATTTTTATTTCCTTGTGATTTATTTCCAACAGTTATAATCTTTGGCTTCTATTGCCCTAAATTACTATTTCTTCCCCCTGTAACTGTCATCTATGTTCTCATCTCCCTTTGAAATGATCTTCACGTGACTCTGATCATCTGCATATATGGCCACATTTTTCAATTTAATATTTTGGACTATCCTTATTACACATATATTGTGTTTGAAGACAATAGACAAGCGTAATGTACATGAACATTCCCCTTGGCTTATGTACTGGTATTACTGGACAGAGAACCCGTTCTGAATTCAGGTTCAGCTGCTTGAAGCTTGAAAATCAATACTTGAGAGACAAGTGATGGTGGGACAGGAAGGTTGCTTTATTCAGAAAGCCAGCAACCTGGAAAGATGGTGGACTAACATCCCGAAGACCATCTTCCCCTTCCAGGCGAAGCCCGAGGGTTTTAAAGGCGAAGGTGAAGGAAAGGGGGAGAAGGCTTCTGTGCAGGAGAAGCTGGTGTCCAGACCGTTAGTCAAAGGTCCACATGATCCTGAACAGACTTGCTGGCACCAGTGGCAGCTGTTTTCAAATGTCATCAGGCCTTATCTTTGTGTGAGAGTCTGGTTCCTCACTCCTCAAAGTCAGTGGTCTGCAAATCTCAAAAAAAGTAGGTTAATTCGGCTACAGACCAAGGGGCTTAGGTCAGCAAGCAGGGAGTGCATAAGCTTGAAGGGAGTTAACTCTTAAGACTGATTGGAGTACTATTGCACTGAAGAGAATGTTCTTGCCCATTAAAGACCTTTGGTGGGTAGCACATACTTTAAAAAGACTGTTTTGGCTTTCTATCTTAGAGATATTCCTAAAAAATGTTTGTAAGAAAGACAGGATGATCTAAGGTATGCACTGCTAATAGCCTAGAAATCATGTCAAAAATTAGGACTTGTATCCTTCTGAGAACTACAATAAAATTCCCTAAAATGTATTAGTATGTTTCTAAAGCATAGCTATTGGTACAAATCAAGTTGGTATGAAGCAATCGTTTGGAGAATTATTAGAAATTATTTTATAGAGTATACGCATTCACTTTTCAATTAAACAAATTGTATTAGCTCCTCCTGTCTTCCAGGTGCTGTGTAAAACTCTGAAGTCCGAAGAGTAAGCAGGACAGATGAGGTCTCTGTCCTCATTACACTTCAGCCGGTGAGCATAAGCTAAAATGCTGTGATTGGTTTGCAAACTACAGCTCACATTCCAAGTACAACCTGCTACCTGGTTTTCGGTAAATAACCAAATTACTGAAACACAGCTGTGTCCGTTAATTTACATATTGTCTCTGACGCTTTACAGGCTACAGTGGCAGAGATGACTGCTTGGGACAGGGATCTTCCACACAGCTAAAAATATTTGCTTTCTTGCCCAAACAGAAAAAAAAAAATTGCTGACATCCATTCTAATCATTCACATCAGTAATTAAATAACAGTAACTGGCTGCTTTAATCAATTGTTTAAAATGCAATCTGCATGTGTGAAAGCAATGGGAATCGACAGGTTTAGTTAACCAAAAAGTCATACCTGTTTGTACAAGAGCCTTTATTCACAGCAACTATTGCTGCATTAATTTGCTTGTAATTCTCTCCCAAATACACCATGCCATCAATCCTACATAAATCAATGATTTATTTCACCAATTTTATGATCCTCCCATTCAGGTACAGACACAAACCACAGCTAACATGATAGCTCATACTTACAATCATTATACAGATTTCCCCATGATATCCAAAAGCAGAGCATTCCTATGAAACCATTTTTTTTAGCCAAATGGCTTAAAGCAAAGAAGTAATTACCATTAATTTACATGGAAAATTTTTGAGTGTTCCTAGACCCAAAAAATAAGCTCTCAGGCTTTTCGGACACCTTAGGATACATCTTGATAACGGATGCGCAGATAACTTGAGATAAAGTACAGATGCTTGCAGGCACAGCTCAAAGCTCTGGCGGCTTGTGCTGGGCTGATGAGTGTAGTTCTGGGGAAGGAGCTTGGTGTCGCCACTCTCGCCGCTCTGGGCGTGTGCTGCCTCTGGAACAGCTCCCTGCAAAACAAATGCTGGAGAAATATTCAGTAAGGTTAGTGTATCAGTAGAACACTTCAGAAGAATTCATTCCTCTTAAAACTTACAGTGACTTTGAGGTGTCTTACCTATAAAGATAAAAATACTTGAGGATCTATTCAAATATTTTTGGCTGAATAAATTTGGTCCTGTTAATAGGACCCTATAGACTCTCATTGTAAAATATGACTGTCAGGAAATAGCCCTTTTATGAAATAAACTCAAAATTCCCAGGAAGTCTATAGTCTGAAGCATATTCTTCTTCCTTCTCCTAGTAATTAGCTATTTGCATAGCACTGATAAAACCTCCCGGGTGCTCCATCAACTTCCTATTTAATTTTAAGACAGTGTTTTTTGATAAAGAGTGTATAGGGAAAAATGAATCTCCTCTTCGTTTTCAAAGAATGTATGTCTAGTATTATTTAATCTTATTTCATATCGGATTACTAGAGAAATAAGCTTATGCAATAGACAGAAAACTTACAATGGATAAATATAGTTACAGTCTCATCATCATTAAATAAGACATGAAAAATCCATGCCCGAGAAATGATAGATCTGCAATTGACCCTCTGCTCTTTCAATGAAAGAAATATCTGGTGAAATACTTTTGAATTATGTTTATTGACACAAAAAGAAATGAGCTTTTCACGAATACTTTAGAATAACCTAATATGGTTATATTTATTTCTTTCATCATTTAGAGTGATGCTATTTATATTCTTACTTAAGTGTCTATATGTTCTCTGTGCATAAGATAGTGTGTAAGATTATGCTATCTAATTACACTGGGCTATAAAGACATAAAAATTGATATAAGAGGGATAGCAAAAAAGAAAAAAAAGAGTAGCCAACATTGACTGATTTCTGGGCAACTTTCTATGTTCTTAACTACCGTTTTTATCATGTGATAGAACAATTTTATCTGTCACACACTTTCACTTTGACATTTTTTGAATGAGAAAAATGTAGAGAACAGAGATTCAGAAAGAATAAATAGCAATATTTTTGGTTAGTAAATGATAGAGCCAATGTTGCAACTTCTAAGATCCAGATTCTTTCTCCACAGCATGTTACTCTAATTTAAAATATTTGAATGAACAGGTATCAGTATACTTGTTTTATATAAAAAATAAATATGGGTCCATATATTTGAGTAAGTATATAGACAATGTTCAAGAAGTGGCATATTGGAATTTTGATTAAAAGAAGAAACTCTTTCACTGGACAAACGCATATTGATAAAATTTTTATAATAAAGAATATATTCTCTTTACCAATATGTGTTAATTATATTTTTAAAATCCAAGAAAAACTCTTAACACTTTTAAACTTTCTTTTTCCAGAATGGATGAAGACAAGAAACATGACATGAAAAACTCAATGTCATGTAACTAATACTTGAAATTTGGGATTCAATCCTAGCAGCAATCTCACCAGAAAAAATGGTAAATTAGTATGGATTTGATAACATACAGATGTTATCAATTACAACGTTAGTTGCAAAAAAAAAAAGAATGTTAAGTTGCCACCATCTAAAATTTATGTTTTAATTATATTCTATGATTTTTGCATTTAGACGTCATTTAAAATCCATTTGTGAAGTCGGCTTTTTTATTGTGTGATTTTTCAATAAAGGATGATGTTATAAATACTAAGCAGAATGTAAGATAAGTGGTAATGTATAAAGTATTCTTTCTTTTGCAAAATTATTATAAATAATGATTTCAAATTATTTTATATTGAAAAGCACTTTTTAAAGTATGGAGAATAAAACTGTTTTAAGAAAATACTACTTCATTTCAACAAATGGATAGCTACAAGAATTGAAGGTATTTTACAAAATAAAAATTTTAGTGGTAATATAAGCTGCTGATATTCATAAAATCAAGGAGAGAGTAGGTAATACAGTTTGTTTTGATACATGATACTTGATGTAATGTTAAAAAGAAAAATACCATTACCTTCTCATATATTAGACTTTAAAGATTACCACAGCCTTAAGTAATTACATCAAATAAAATTTATATTTTCAGGTTATGAACATGTCTTAACTCAGAAATTTTCTCTATACAAAGTGGGCACTGAAAAAAATATTTATCAAATGAATGAGAATGTAACAAGACAATGGGGGGGAGACTAAGCTGGAACTGACAAGTGAAATGAATACAAACTACAAGAAAGGGGCAGAAATGCAGTTGAGGGAAATGAATTTGTCTTTGTCTTGCTTGTACAACACTACATATATCACCCTTCCTCTGTCCCTCCAAAATCGAGGAGTGAACCACACACACACACACACACACACACACACACACACACACCAAGATAAGCTAAGAGATAAGCTAAGCTAAGCTAAGCTAAGCTAAGATAAGATAAGATAAGATAGATAAGATAAGATAGATAAGATGCTGGTGGCTGTTTGGAGAGGAAATCAGCCATTGGTGTTTTCCTGTTCTTGTAGGATATTCTAAGAATTCAGAACTCTAACAGCTCTTTCCCTGAGCAATTTCTCAAGGTGTGGCTTCAGTGAGCAACCTGAGAAAAGGTCGCATCTCTCCCTAGACAGATGGCAGGCTTGTTCTTGCTATAAAATCAGTAAACCCCCCAGTTGAGCATAACTGTGCTGTAATGCTTCGGCTGCACGTGCAGGCATCTGTGGGACCTGGAGGGCATGGGGGAACTGGCGTAAGTATGAACTTCTGGCTGCTGTTTTTGCTGTGAGTACTAACATCCTTTATCTCGGATCCAGGAGTTTTGTGTTTTTTTGTCAGCATATATAAAAGAGTAATATGTTAATTTTCTTGCAAGTAGGGTAAAATCTCAACACTGCATAGCTCTGAACAATGGCATCACTATCAGAATTGTAAGTGTGTGTGTGTGTGTGTGTGTATGTGCAGGCATAATTTATAATTTTATAGATAAACTTCTTATACACTCACATACACATACATCTATATCCCATATCTACTTTTCTTTTTGGTAGTCCTTATAACATACTGCTAATGACATGTAATCTTGGGCCACTTATTTAAATTTTCTCTCCCCTAGTTTCCTCAACTATACTTTGAGAATACCACTGATAGATAATTCTCTAGACTGTTATAAGAATTCAATGGTATAAGGAATGTAATGTTCTTAGAATAATGTTTGGCATTCAGTAACTTAAACCATTCTACTTTACCTTGAATTTCTGTTAGTATCTTTTAGGGTCAATCATTTTTCAAAGGTATTTCACTGGAAGTGCATTTATGATGCTTCTATAATTATTGAGGAACATAGGATTTGGGGAAAATACATTCCATATAAGGAGTAACATCTATATTGATATATAACATGTATATTTATATATAAATGTAGTGACTTGATTTTTAAATGAAAAGTTCACATTTTGCTTTAAAAGTACCTAAAAGTCATTTTTCCAGGAGTTCATATAGGGTGATTGCACAAAAGATAGTACAAGTTTTGTTCTATTTCTAAAATTGATAGCTTTTGAGATTATTCAGACATACTATTTAAAGATTTTCGCTGCGATGAAATATATCTAAAAGACAACAGTGGCCTCTAGTGATGCAGGCACTAAAATAATAGGATGGAAACCTAACCCATTCAAAGGAAAATAAATTTAAATGATTTACTGAAATGTTTAGTCTAATTGATGAGGGATTAATACAGTCTTTCACAAAAACTCCTCTCCCTCTAAAAAATGACACTGTACCCACTGATACACCAGTATACAGACTTTCCACCTGAAATAGAAACTGGCATTTTCACTTCTACTGTTTATAAGGTACTAGAGATTCATAGACAAATCGTACGTAATCACAGGAATACTAATTTATTTTTCAAACACATTTGATTAGCAATGAATTAAAGCTTGCCTATAAATATTAGTGTCACACTAGGATTTGGAAACTCACCTAAACTCGAATCTGTTAGACGTGTTCAGAAAAAAGCAATGTCACGGAGATCCAACCATTGACTAAATAAATGCTTAAATAGATTTTAGAGTAAAAGAAAATTATTATTATCTTACCATAGGTGTTTATGCCTACATGCATCATGCATGTATACAAACAAGAATCAAGCGTCTACATACTGAATACTGTATATGTATTCCCATATAGCATATGTATACATATCTCCACATGGGTGAAATTATCTCATAATAGCTATAAATTGCCTTGTGACAGTTAAAAAAAATACTTTCAAGTTTTCTAAGACTCATCCCATAAGATAGCTGGAAGTTAGCATTCATTCCTTCAGCTGAAGTTTCTAAAGGAAAAAAAAAAAACCTATAGAAGAGAATGAATATTTGATTTGTATCTAGTCAATAACTAAACCAAAACAATAATTAGATTAAACAATAAACCAGCATTATAAATTTTTAAAATTTTCCTATTATCTATTCCTAACTTTGATTTCCATTCACTGTTGTTTCAAAAACTAATTCTTCCATTTTGTTGAGTAATTCTTCACTTTCTGTCTTCATGTATTTCTGCTACTTGTGGTTGTATCCAAAATTATTAAAATTCTCATGTATAAATTGTTTTATGTTTTTAACTTTTATGGACTTTTTTGTCTTTAAAACTTCCTTCTATTTTCTGCCCTCCTTACACTGGGTTAGCAGACCAAAGTTCCTATTCTTAGGTATTAGATATATGAGTTCTGACTTTTAAACTTTTGATCCAATTGTTTGGTGGCCTTAATTTATCAAAAAAGTTTGAAGCAAGATGGGAATCTGTTTAATCCTCAGAATTAAAAAAAAAAAAAAGTCTAATTTACTTTTCAGAAAGGAGAATTCTTACCTAAGAAAGAAACTGAACTTTTTACAACTTAAAGAAATAAAACTTCCAATGCAGTAATAAAAAATTGAAACAATTTTCTATCATTAATGTACAAATAGCCATCACAGAATGTTACCATTTGATATGAATCACTAGACAAATGCATTTAGGCATTATTCTTCTGAAGATATAGAATCTGAAAGCAATTCTGAAGAGCAGTTAGTTGTCAGCATATGAGCATAAGGGAGCAAGAACTTAATATCTGCTCCAAAAACCATTTGATGGGAAAGTTAGTGAAGAGGAACTCTAGGAAATTCAAGGATAAAGTTGAAGGGTACTGTAATTTTTGAATCATTAAAGAAATTTTTATGGATTAGAAAGGATTTGGGGCACCTGGGTGGTTCAGTAGGTTAAGCACCTGCCTTCAGCTCAGGTCATGATCCCAGGGTCCTAGGATCCAGCGCGGAGTCTGGCACCCTGCTCAGTGGGGAGTCTGCTTCTCCTTCTCCCTCTGCTACTCCCCCTGCTCATGCCTTCTCTCTCTCTCTCTCAAATAAATAAATAAAATCTTTTAAAAAATAAAGAAAGAATTCAGGAGGCATTTTGAAAATAATCATCGTATAGCTTGGGAAAAAAGCAATATATATATAAGTGAAGTGATTAGTACTAGTTGGGAGACAGACTCTGAATCCAGACTCCCTGGTTTCGAGGCATTGCTCCGCCAGGTGGTAGTTTTGTTATTTTACCTCTATTGCCTCAAATTTTTCATCTACAAAACAAGGATAAAGATAATGGGGATTTAGTGAGGATTAAAAGAGTTCATAAAAGAATCAGCCTATGTAAATATTAGCTATGATTATGAATAAGAAGATTATGAGAAAAAGATCAAAGGAACATATATCTATAATTTCTTAGGCAGAAAATAATTAGACTAAACAATAAATTATCCTCATTAATAGTTATTTTCCTTTTATCTGTTCCAAAATTTATTTTTCACTCAATGCTTTTTCAAAAACTAATTCTTCCATTTTTGGATCATTCTTTATCTTTGAAAACAGCAAGATGTAATTGACTGAATTTACTCTCTAGACGGACCTAACAGGTTTATATATATAGCCTGAATTTCATTTTGATAATCGGTACAATAGACATTTATTGGACACATTCTAGGGGTTTTACTGTCCTAGGAGCTAAATAGGTAAGTAAGAGATTAAATGGGGTTTGATTAGTGTGTGGATTTCAATCCTGTGAAATGCCAGAACATACAGACCGCTGAGCACCAACCCCAGAATTTCTGATTCAAGAGGTAGGAGGGACCCATGATTCCTTATGCATTACTAACAAGTTCCTGTGCAATGTTGATTTTGCTATTCCTGGGAAAACACTTTGAGAATCACTGACTAAGTGCATTATACAGTTGGGGCTGAAGAAGGATGCTATAAAATGGACCCTAACTCAGGCTTGGGGCAGAAATTAAGGAAGAATCCCTAAAGGACCAGGACCTGAATACTGAATCTTGAAGAATGGTGAACAAAGCCTGGTGAAGCTAGGCTAATTTTACCATTTCAGGAGCCCTTTAATAGCCTACTAATTCAGACCAAACCAAGTCTTCCACTGAACTGGGAATTTTATTCTCTTAAAAGGAATAGCGCTTATGCTTTTCTGACAACAGTAGTTTCAGTGAGGTAAAATAATGCCTGATAGACATAAATAAGAATCCGACCTCATAAGCTTTAACTAAGCTGGGGTAATTTTGTTCTCAAAGAAAATTTAATACTTATTTTTTTTTCTGAGAGTTATAGTCCCAAAAGTTTAAAAGAAAGGACTAAACAAGACTCATAGAAATTTGACCTTAAAAGAGGATGCTTTTGTCTTTTAGCAATAATTTATTCTGTTTCCTTAAACAAAGAGAATGATCAACATAGTACTATTAAGTCAACCATTTTGCCCTGTTAGGGTAATACAATGTGTAGAATGTGTCCAAGTCACTAAGGCAAAACAGGTAGGAGTTAATATAAGAGCAAATTTAAAGATACGTAAGAACCAGGAATAACAGAGAAACAAATCAAGATTGACAGATTTATTTAGTAAATTTCTTAAAAATCTGTTCCTGGAAAAGAGCTCCTAAAACCCTTAATTTCCTGTGATGAGAACAGAGAGGTATCTTGTTATGTTAATGAGTGACTTTGGGTTGCACTTAAGGACAGGACGCTGATTTCCTAGAGAAACAACCTGTGATTAGAGGGTTAAAACTTTTAGTCCCATCCCCTGACTTCTACAGGGCTGGAGATTGAATCCATGGCCAATGGCCAATGATCTAATCAATCATATCTTTGTAATGAAACATCCATCCAAACCCAGAAGAATGAGGTTTGAAGAGCTTCTAGGTTGGTGAACATGTGGAAATTTGGTGAGAATAGTGCCCTTCTAGAGGACGGGGGGCCCTTTCCCATACCTTGCCCTATGCATCTCTTCCATCTGGATGTTTCTTAGATATGTCCTTTTATAATAAACCAGTGATCTAGTAAGTAAAATGTTTCTCTGAGTTGTGTGAGACACTCCAGCAAATTCATTAAACCCAAGGAGGGGTTTGTGGGAATCTCTGATTTACAGCCAGTTCGTCGGAAGTACATATAACAAACTGGACTTGCCATTGGCATCTGAAGTCTGTTTGTGGCAGCAGAGGAGGGTGTGGGGGGGCAGCCTTGTGGGACTGAGCCCTTCACCTGTGGGATCTGAAGTGATCTCCAGGCAGATGGTGTCAGAATTGAGCTTACTGTTAGGACAGCCAGCTGAGGGCTAGAGGATTGCTTGGTGGTGTGGGAACCCCTTTCTCCACGTATCAGAATTGGGTGCAGAATCCTCACCTTGTTTTTTTTTTATTTACTCATAGTATTTTTTGAGTTTCGGAACTACAACTTCCCAAAGACAAAGAAAGCCAGGCACTGAGTTTTATGAACAGCCCAGGGGATTCCCTATATCAGAGAGAACTTGCATTTACCCTTTAAGTCTTTATCCAATACTCAGTTTCTGATTCTATCAATCACAACTTTCCTAATTTCTGTAATCATACATTTTTATTCTCAAATTACCCATAAAATTTCCCACATATTTTGTTGATATGAGCCCTTTTTTTGTTAATATAAGAGTACAATTATACAGAGGATATTAAAGGGAAAATATCCTTAACATCTCAAACAGATTTCTTAGGTAAAACTGAAGTTATTGGAATGGTCCTGGGCAAACTACATCAAAGACAAACAAAAATGAAATGTTTTGGCGTAAATTTTTTCTCATATGTAGAGAGAGAGAGAAAGAGAGGATGAGTGGGAGGGACAGAGGGAGAGGGAAAGAGAATCTCAAGCAGACTCCAGGCTGAGCTCTGAGTCCTTCACAGGGATCGATCTCATGACTCTGAAATCATGACCCTACCTGAAACCAAGAGTTAGATGTTTAACTGACTGAGCCACCCAGATACCCCTGGGCATGAATTGTTTATAAACCTGAAAAAAAATGAGTGATTGAATAGGATAACTTGTTACATAAATACCTATGATTAACATCTATTAATTAATATCAGATAATCCTTACTTTATTTGATATTTTGAGATGCTCAATCTGTTGCATTTTTAATCATTATACAGTAATTCCTCTAAATAATTAAAGTTTTATAAGAAATGGCCACTAATTCATTTGAGGTGTGTCTGGAATAAAAAAGTTATGAAAAAAATATTCTCAAAAAAGTTAAAGCTTATATATTCCTTTTTTCACTGAGCAAGTCTAGTGTGATAGGAAAGTAACCTTCTTCCTGAAAGATTCTCTTGAGTATACCACTACTACTTTACAATTTTATCATCTATGAAGCTTTTTAAAATACCTAAATAATTCATCTAAAGGAATTTAGAGTAGACAAAAACACACACATGCTTGCATGCATACATAAGATTGAAAGATGGCCTGAACTGACTCATTGCTTTGACATCTGTTGTCTAAAAACGTAAACAAACAAATGTTTAGTCATTATCCATAAACTCTTGTCTCAAGAATTGTTATAACCTCTTGTTATAATCTCCATGAAGCACGTTTCTTTTAATACTTATGTGAAATAACTAACACTGACTTTTAAAAATCATATCTGCATGTAAATTCTCATGCATTAAAAATTAATAATCTGTTATTTTATGCATCCGTATTATGAAAAAGAAAGAGGAAATATTTTACATCTTCAGTTTCTTCAAGTCTGCGATTTAGACATGATACACTAACATACAAGTCGCAATTAGTTTCTTTACAGAATTAAGGAAATCTATGTACACATAGCTTCAGCTAAAGAAAAATGAAGTTTTATTAAAGAAAATGTATATGGTTATTAAAATTATACTTTCTTAAAACTCTAGGGAAATACGCACAGTAGTATTTGTATATTTCACAGCAAACATCATTTGTCTGCAGAGTTGTAGTGATCGTTGTTATTTACTTAATGTCTTACTATTTGTGGTTCTCTTTTCTTTCTAACATTTTATACTTTGTTTGCTGTATACCGGCTTGATTTCTGAGCAGGTCTTTATTTAACAAATACAAAAACTGTAGTGGATTCTCTTCAAAGTACATGCATTCCATTATTTATCTGTACACTTACTGAAAGCCTATCTTATGTAAAACACATAGTGGTAGGGTAATGGAGGTTTGCAGATATCAATTCTGTCCCTAAGGAACTTGTTCATCTAAAAGGAAGGGTAAGCTACAGAAGAAATTTAATACTGTAAAAGGCAGGAACTAATAAACACCAAAACAGAAGTATTGATAAAACGCTGGGAGAATTTAGAGGAGGGACAGCTAACGCTCAGAGGAAAGTGTCAAGGACAAGTTAACGAAGGCCATGCTATTTCAGCCCGGCCGGAAAACGGTGGTATTTGCATACCACCATGCAGTTGGAGCAAAGAAAACTCCAGGTAGAGATAACAATGTAACAAATAGCAAGGATGAAACTGTTTAACAATGAAAAGAGAGGCGGACTACAGCTAATTCTTTAAAAAGAATTCAAGTGATAGTCAGGAACTCTATATATTCCTGCCGAGAAAACTTTGCCCTTTGCCTATCCCCATTGCCCCTATAATTACAGCTACAACTATCTGCTTTGGGACAATCTGCCTTGGGACCATCAAGACCAATATCTTCACTCATTTTTCTCCTGTTATTGTTACAGATAACCATGAGGTTATTTGCAAGTCTGAGGGTAGGATGACCATGTAACAGAATTGTCCTGGCACAGTCCCAGTGTACGTTTTTTACCTTGGTGTAATTATTATTGGGGCCTCTTTTTAGGTTTTGATAATAAATTATATGGTCTTATAAGGCTCTATAAATCACATTTCTGGCTTTATTTCCTCTATGTTCCCAAACTTCCAATCCTCCCTTGATACCTTCTGGATTAACCAACATCAGTTACCTGAAAAATCCCCTCCAAACTTTCTCTGAATATGCCTTTCCTCTTGTTGATCTAACTGTAACCAGGCTATCCCCTGAGTATATATTTCCACTAATGTCCTTGCAGGTAAGGGTTATTTTATTTTTATTTTTAATAGTAATTTTTATTACGTTATGTTAGTCACCATGCAGTACATCCTTAGTTTTTGATGTAAAGTTCCATGATTCATTACTTGCATATAACACCCAGTGCCGCATGCAATATGTGCCCTCCTTAATACCCATCACCAGCCTATCCCAGTCCCCCACCTCCCTACCCTCTGAAGCCCCCAGTTTGTTTCCCAGAGTCCATAGTCTCTCGTGGTTCATTCCCGGTAAGGGTTATTTTAAATCCCATCCACTCCTCTCCACTTGTATGGTGTTGAAGGCATCCTTGGTTCTCATTGATGTTTCCAGACCCTTCTCCTTTATTCTTCCCTGAGAATTATCACCTGAGAATTTTATAATAATAGGATTAATACAACAAAACTGTCTCTTCTCTTTGCAATCATTCACCAGCTCCTGGTCCATTCTCTTTTCTTCCTTAAAGATTTAATATTTTGTTTTCTTCTGCATTCCACAGTCATAATTCATGTAGGTAACACTCCAATGCCTGATCTCTGAGATGCTGTCCTTTGTCCACTAACGATCTTGCTCCCCCACCTCGACCACATAATCCCTCGGCTAGACCAAGTCCTTGTCATTTTTAGTAGCTACAACTTCTCCGTAGCTGCGATTTCGAGGATCCTAAACTTCAACTCAAACTTAGCTCATTTTCCACAGTACCTGACTCCAGTAATTTGTTAGCCCTCCTGCCCTGGGGCTTTGACATGGCCATCTTTCCCTGTTTCTTATTCTTTTTATGTTCTTAAATACTACTTTTCCTAATTTAAGTTTCATGATCAAGCATTACAACCACTATCTTCCATACACTCCAAATCCATGCCCAGTTTACTCCCTGCCTGTACCTATGATGTATGGGGTAAGGAAACACACCTACACACAAGTATGCTGACCTGTCCCTCTTCAAATTTATGATCACTAATTCAGAATGTCCCCTAATAATATGGTAACAAAATTTAGTTTTCCTCATCCGCTTACTTTCCTGCTCTCCCAAAAAAGCATTTCATATGTACTCCCCCGTTTCTCAGTTTTACTTAATGACCTTGCTTTCAGTTTTGATGAAATTATCTGAAGTCTCAGAAGGGAACTACCACATTAACTCTCTCCACCTACCCACAGCCAGCCACATAAACTTGCCATTTCTCTTGGTGCTATATATGATTGACTGATGTTCCAGTTATAGCAGAACCTCCTCACGTAAACTTTGTTCCATGAACTCTCACCATTCAAGGGTATTTCTTTTGAAAATCACACTTTCTCCTCCATCATGAGGTTTTCTTTCTCTTGACACTCTCCATAATAGCCCATAATTCCTGCTACCTTTAAAAGCAGAAAACAAAACAAGACCAAAAAACTAAACAAAATCAAATCCCCTCAACTTCATTTCCATCTTCAAATACCATTTCAGTTCTCATTCCTTTTAATAAAATTCTTTGAAACCAGTGTCTATGCTCAATGTTTCCAATTCCTCACCTCCCCTTCTTCTGGAAACACTTGAACCAGGCTTTCACCATTATCTCTCTTACATAACTGCCCTTGTCAGAGCCTGGAGTGACCTTCCACACTGCCAACCCACCTGTCACTTCTCATCCCCATCTTCCTCGATCTGTTAGCAGTATTTGACAAAGTTGGTCACTATCTTCTCTGAAACACTTTCTTCTCTTGGTTTCCAGGACATGACCCCCTCATGAATTTCCTTTCATCTCTGGCTGTGCTTATTCTCTTCTTCTGTAAATAATTTACCTCCTTCACCTGATAGTGTTGAAATGGTCCATGCCTTAGTCTTAGACCTCTTCTCTCTTCTATCTACACTCATCCTCTTGGCAATCTCATCCTCTTTCTATATGCAGTGACTCCCAACTCTGTATCTTTTAAGTGAAACTGTGCATGTATCCAACTCTTTTGTCAGTATCTTCATTTGGCTACGCATCTCAAATGTAACATGTCCAAAAGTGAGCTGCTGATTACTCTCACCTTAAAGATCTACCTCTCTTTTAATCTATCTCATTTCATTTAAAGTCAACTCACTCTTTCATTTTGCTCAGTCAAAATGGTAAATCATCTTTGACTCCTTTGCATTTTTCTCATGTAGCAAACGTGTACTGTGTGCATTCTAAGTGCTATGTATTTTTCTATGTGCTTGAACTATATTGGTGAACAAATCAGACCAAAAATCCTGGTCTCAGGGCATTTATACTAGTTGAGAAAGTCATACAATAAACAAAATAAAATTATAAACTATATAGTATGTTATAATGTTATTAGTAGTGAGGTGAAAAATTAACAAGGGTGGGAGATGAAGAGCACAATGGGTGTAACTTGAAATTTTAAATCAGATACGATGGGAGTCTTTACAAAGAAGGTAACAACTTACTATAGACTTGAAAGATGTGAAAGATTGGAACCTGTGGATTTTTAGGAAAAGAACATTCCGATTGGAAGAAATACTTAGTGCAAACATTCTCAGTCAAGAGAGGGCCATATATGTTCTTGAAACAGTAATCAGGCCAGTATGGCTAGAGCAGTGGGAGTACGAGGAAATGAGGGTAGGGAATTAGGTAAGAGCCAGGCCATGTAAGGACTTATAGATCATTGAGAACCCTTTTATTTTTACTGAGCAAGATAGGAAACCACTGGATGGTTTTGAGCAGAAGAAAATCATCATTTGACAGAATTACTCTGTATCATCTTTGAGAAGAATTTATATTAGAGCAATGTTATAATCAGAAAGATGAATTTGAAAACTATGACAATGATCTAAACTTTATATAATTCACTTTATTTTATTAACAACTTCTTGGAAGGGATAGATATTATTTTTCAATATCCTTGGTGAAGGAATGCTCAAAAGATTTAATGATGAGTAAGTCCCAGACACTTGCCAACTGTAAGTCACCAGTCTTAATTACCTAATAGCCCTGCCCATGGAAATGAGGTGAATACCAGCTCTGCTAGGCTGAATAGGGATAGGTACAATGTATGAACTCCTAAACGAAAGAGATTGCAGCTCCTATTCTATAATACTTATTGAAGTGTTTTTCTTGTAGGGCCTTTTAATATATATATTGTCAACCTCAGCCCACTGCATAAAATTGAACTTCCAAAACAATTTTATAATCTCTGGAAGTTTAGATGACCACAAATGCTAAAAAACTAAATTTACAACACAGAAACAGGGCATTTAGCATAATCACTAATTTTTAAAATTTATTAGTCACTTAACAAAATTGGGATCCTATGCTAAACAGTGATGTAATATTTAGTTTAATTTATCCCACTCTATGCTATTATATATATACAAACTATATATATATATATACATATCATTAAACATTTGATAATTTAAATACACCATGATTTTAGTGATTTTTAGACAAGGAGGGTTGATTCTTTATAGGATACAATTCCCTTGACCTAAATATCATTTCTCTATTTAGTGAAAAGAACTCATCAGGAAAAATAGATGCATATTTCTTCTACATTTTAATTGCTCTCTGCATTGTTAATTAATTGAGTTAATATGTTTTTGTATCTAAATGTTAGTCAGACATTGGTGATTTGCTTGCCTCACCAGACAATTTAAAGCAACAGGATCCATACTTTCGGCTGCAAACTATCTATAAATAGCCAAATTGCTCCCAGCCAAGAATGAGGCCATTTTATGATACACTCAATAAATCCTGCTTTGTTTTGTAACTTTTCTAGTATATTGTTGTGCTTAAAAATTATATAGAATAGCCATTTTCTGTGCAAATATACTTCAATACTTTTCCCCATGCTGCTTATAAAATACAAGCAAAAACGCAGAAGTGTTTTTTGTTGTTGTTTCTTTTTTACAGAAGTGGGATTATACTATCCACATTAATCTGGAAAACTATTTTTCCCATTTCCCAATTTATCACGGTCATTTTTCCAAGTCAACACTTACAAAGCTAACTTAATATTGTAAACAGAAGCATAACATTTTCTATGGCCATTCTGATTATTCCTTTTTTGAAAACTAATTTCATTACAGGTCTACAATCTCTTATTTGCAGTCCCAAATTAATTTTTTTCTCATTCAAATGGGAAATCTAACCTGAAGCAATATGGGATTATTTATAGTCTTTCTTGGAACTACTTAATTTGAATATTCATACATGGTGCTGAAGAACTATGAATGGGCTTGATTTGAGGTGCTGCTCCGGCCCTCTAGTAGTAGTAATAATATGTGAGATATGCTTCATATTATTGCTTTAAGAATACCAGAACATCAGAATTTTTAAAACATATCTGGCCCCAAGGGTTTTGGTTAATGGTTCGTAGATCTGTATAAAGAATGCTGCAATAAATATCTTTTTACCTATGCCATTTAAGACTGGGACTACAGTTTTTTATAAACTAGATTTCCAGAAGGGAAATTACTGGATCATAGAATATGCAATTCTTCAATTCCTTAATGCCCTAAATTCCTTTCAGAAATATTGTAATCCATATTTTTAACAAATATGTGTGTGTATGTTTCTATTTCACCAGCAAAATATTTAGACAAACTTTTAATACGATAACTACATTGACTATCTTAATTTCTATACTGATATTTCTCATAGTGAATCTGTCATACTAGGATTATGATTCACAAAATTTCATAAATAATCCTGATACCCAGCAGACGATTTCAAAGAGGAGACTCAGGATGTGTAAAGCATAAAAGGTCACTTGTAGTAATTACTTTATAAAGAGCTTTCTTCTAATCATTTCCAACATCTACTTGTTACCTCCTTTCATTTATCTTTATTTCCTGGATTACCATTCTTTTGATGCTGTTGTCTGTTAACTGTACAATTAACAATAACTCATGTTAGTCTGTTGTTTTCTTTTCCCTCATACTTTTCTTCTTTCATTTCAGTTTCATTGAAGATTACTCTTCTTTCAAGTGCAGTTTAACTTCTGATATTCCCTTTTTGCCTCCTCAATGTTTTACCTTGGTGAGCATCTTCACCTACTATGGTATTGAGCTAATAATCCCACATTTATTTCTCCACACTAAGATATTCCCCTGGTTTCCCACACATATTGCTACAGACTGTGAGGCATACTATGTGTGTTATATACTCTCCTGGAATATCCCATATGCATTTCATACCCCACCTTTCCCTCACCATCAGCCTTCTCAAAATGCTTTTTTCACATCTTACATACTCCAGGAGCTAGCAATGCCTGGAATATAACAGACTCAAGAAATATTTGATAAATGCATGAATACAGAACTATAGTGCTTTAAATGTCTATAAAAATATTTTTACACTCATTACACAACACTCACAATAACTCTTTGATAAGGGCAGGATAATTTCAAAGAGGTTAAGCAGTTTTAAAAAGGGTACAAGGCAGAGTCGGAAATTAAATCAAGTTTTCTGGTTTTAAATCAATATCTCTATTTCATCATGGATATTTTAACTGATGACCCCTTATTTTATTCACTTTTATAAAGTATATATTGATTTTTTTGTACTGTAGCTTGAACATATTGTAAAAAATACAAAATCATGCTGAACACTAACCAGACTAGAGAACTGAGCGTGGAAAATGAATGTGAGACACCTAAAATTATTACATTATAATGTATACACAGATAAATGTATGGATGTGAGCATACTTCTAAATTACTTTTTTTTTTTTTAATTCACAAGCATTTTCACTGGAAATCAAAGGCAATGACAGAGCCCTCCAAGTCAGAACACGATGCCTTCAGTGTCGGTCTGCCCCTGTAGTATTCAGTGATAATATGGACAGAAGGAGGTGGATTTGATTTTTCCAAAAGAATATATTTTACCGTACGTGGCATGAGATTGCAAAGAAATATTGCCTGATGTCATGACTAGTACACATGAATCATAATCACATTGAATTCTTTCAAAGAGGTCAAAATCAATCCAAGGATACAACCTTTTCCTATGTCATAATATTCCTGAAAGTGTGTGAGAAGCAGATAGGACTGTGCCTCTTTCTACACGTGGGAACACTGCAGCACATCCATTAACCCGTTGTTCCTTCCTGCTTCTTCCCCATGTTGGCAGAACAGCATTTTCCCACACTGGTTTTCTTCAGATGACTCAGTAAATCTTCCAGCTCACGCGTAAAGCTCTCTGCACACCACCCCCTTCCCAGAGTGTACAGAATGCACGCCTGTGGAGCGTGCATGTCAGGATTTGATCAAGAAGCTGAATATGGCTCGGTGCCTGGTTTGCATTTTATGGTCACAAAAGACACTGGGCGAAACCATCATTCTGCAGATCTTTTACTCGCCCGGGGCATCATGCCACTTCTGAGAACACCGGGGTTCCAGAGAACTCTATGGCCTTTTGAACTGACTTCCTCTGTGCTTCGTCCAGACCATCATTTCTCAGTGCATTTTTTTTAAACATGTATTGCTTATTAACCACCCTTTAAAAAGGCAGGGAATTATAAAGACCCATAATCTCTAATGCAAATCTAACATGAACTTTTTGGAGATAAAAACCTAACCTGACTAGACATGAGGTTATTCATAATCTTTGTTTATCCTGTTTAGTGTGACTATGCATTCAGGTCCCAGCAGAAATATTAATTTGTTTGATTATTGGGTGTCACCCAAGACATAATTCATTGGAAGTGCTATAATAATATACACTATATGTATCATATTACCTCTCTAAAATTAAAAAAAAAAAAAAACCTGAATTTCAAATCATATCTAGTTCCCAGGGTTTGAGGTAAAGAGAGTGTGGACCTATAAATATATGCTAAGTTACATCTGTGCACTAGCCTGGGAAGATTACTGTGATATGTTAGGTCTTAAAAAAGTTTTTAGAGCATGGCATAATTCCATTAAAAACAAATACATATACATTTGTGTGCATAGGATGTATGTTTACATGCAAGTATAAATATAGAGATGACTAGAAGTTTATGCTGTTCTAGTGTATACTCTACTTGACATGCTTCTATACAAGTCAATGTCTTCCTATGCAAGTACATGAAGTTTCCTTGAACAGTTGTATTGGGGGGGCAGGGTGCGTGAGGGAGGAGGCAGCTGCATCACATTGTGTTACTACAAATATAATTATTTCTAATTCTGCTACTATTAGCAAACACACGTTAAGCACTTACTCTAAGGCAGGTATTGAAATAAGCATTTGTATTAATTATTTAATATTTAATAAAATCTTTTGGAATAGGTAATATTATTTACATTTATTACATTTATTTAATTTAGTACACTTTCCACTCTCTGAGTTTTTAAAAGGTGATCAAAAAGCGTAAGACCTAAAAAATGGCAAAAATTTCCATTTCGACTACATAAAAGTATAAAATTTGTCAATTATTTTAAGCTACATTAAAAAGATATTCAATTTTTTAAATGTAATAAATTCCCCCTTAGTATATTTATTTAAAAATATTCATAAGTAAGAGTAATAAGGAGTAATGTTTAACAACCAGCCTGTAGGATGTGGGGTGGGGAGACAAAAAGAAAGGGAAGGCTGATGTACTGCATTTGTCCATTTATATAGTATAAATACTCCCATCACTGTTGATTTCAAGCTATATCCGTATTACACCACTCAACATGGGGTTGCAATGAGATATATATAGTTGTTCTTGGGATCCAGTGTAGGTTGGCTCTAGCGACCCTTGGAAAGATAACACAATAACCCCAGAGACCATGAAATTCACTTTAAAACAGAAATTAAATGCCAATGCTAAAATGTTTTAGATATGTTCATTAAAGAGGAAAGAAAAATACAAGTAAAACAAAAGAAAGCAAACAGGTACAAGCAAGATTATTTTAATTAAGTTCATTATATTTTAATATACAAATATGATTTTTAGCTCGGAGTTTTTTGAAAACAAATAAGTAACTATAATTATTGAATATAATTGCATCTATCTGAAAGGACAACATAATTAATTATGCTTAGGAGTTCTAAGAAGTGGGTTTTTTTGAGGTAACACAATACACTTCAAGTCACAGTATTCAAGGAGTGGGCACATGGAGACAATATCATTTCAACAGCATATTTCAAACCTCTGATTTCTTAGGCTATTGCTTAGAAAGTTCTAAAGAATGTCACCTAGTTTCTCCATAATGAATATTTTAAAGATTTCTTTTAGTATAGTGAGTGAGAAGATTAGGAAAGAAAAGAAATGCTGACTGTCTTGTTGACTACTTGAAGTAAAGGTAGAATTACTTGGATCTTTAAAGCGTTTTAGGTAGAGTCATGACTCTTAGAATCCGGGTAAATTTTCCATATAATTGTTACATAATTGTTAATAATATACATGAAAAATAGAATGCTCTTATCCAGAAGTTACTTATGAGTTGGCAAAATTAGTACAGGCTCATTTCTTCTAAATAATAATTTAGATATAGAAATATTCATAAGGAATAACACTCGTGATGATTAATTTTATGTGTCAACTTGACTGGTCCCTGAGGTGCCCAAGCATTTAGTCATACATTATCCCAGCTGTGCCTTTGAGGATATTTCTGAATGAGGATAACATTTGATCAGTAGACTGAATAAAGCAGAATGTCCACCCTAATATAAGTAGACCTCGTCCAATGAGTTGAAGATCTGAAGAGAACAAAAGGCTGAGTAAAATAGAATTCCTTTTGCCTAACTGTCTTAGAGCGGGGACCTTGGCTTTTCCTGCCCTTGGCCTCAAACTGAAATATCAGGTCTCCTGGATCTCCAGTTTGCTAACAGAAAGTCTGTGGACTTGTTAGTCTCCATAAACGACTAAGCCGATTCCTTATAATATGTATACTTGTAATATATACATACAATTATACATTATATACATATATGCATACACATAAACATACACACACACTTTGGTCCCATTTCTCTCAAGATATGTAATACAATTTTTAATTAATTTTGTTCAAAGAAAATCAATGCAAAAGATTAAAATGAAGATGAAATTCAAAGTCCTTCCTGTGACCAACATGAGTCACTCTCTACCACCTTGTTAGCTATCTCACTCTCTCCCTCTCTTCTTTTTTCCTCATTTGTTTCACTTCAGTCACATCAGCTTTCTTGTTCCTTGAATATGCCAGACACATTATTGCTTCAGGACCTTTGCACTTCCACCAGGTATTCACAGATCAGATATCTGATTTTCTACTAGATATTCACAGAAGGAACTCCCTCAATTGTTTCAGATTTTTATTCAAATGTCTTTTTTTTATTAAGACCCTCCCTCATCCTTGTTTTTAATATTCCAAGAGACTTACCAAAAACTGACCTAATTGTAACCACCCACCTTTGCTGCTTTATTTTTTCTCCTTAATATTTACCAGCATTTAATATACTATATGTAATATGTATTTACATATATAATAATATTAGATAGATACATAGACACATAGATTTTAGTGGAGGAGAGACAATAAACTATATTTATATCTATCTAAACCTATCCTGTTTTCTTTATTGCTGTATGCCTAGTGATGAGAATGGTTACTGACACCAATATTTGTTATGCTAACAAATATTGAATAAATGAATGACTCCTCCATGTGGCAGATGTGCTGTATGTAGGAAACTATGTACCAAAGCGTATACAATAAACAACAGACATTTCAACAATTAAGAAACTAAAAGAACAGTAATGATGATATTGATTGAAACCAATTAATATAATCCCACACATAGTCTAATGAAGAAATACCAAATGATAATATCAATAGATGAAGAAAAAGCATTTAATAAAATCCAACGCCCATTCATGATAACAACTCTCAGAAAACTAAGAATGGAAGAAGACTTCCTCAACTTGATAAAAAAGAATCTAAAAAAAAAAAAATGTACAGCTAATATCATACATAATGGTGACAAACTTGGAGCTTTCTTGCTTCAAGCAAAGAATCGGGTAAGGATTTTTTTCTTCTCACCACTGCTTTTCAACATCATACTGGAAGTTTAAAATAATGCAATAAAATAAGAAAAAGAAACAAATGACATACTGATTGAGAAGGAAGAAATAAATTTGTCTTTGTGCAAAGATAACATAATCATCTAAGTAGGAAATCCAAAAGAATCAACAAAAGAATTCTTAGAATTAACATGTGATTATAACAAAGTTGCAGGATATAAGGTTATTATACAAAAGGCAATGGCTTCCTATATAACATCAATGAGCACTGGAATTTGAAGTTAAAAACACATTACTATTTACATTAGCCCCAGAAAAATGAAATGTTTTGATATAAAACTAACAAAATGTGTACAAGAACTATGAGGAAAACTATAAAACTCTAATGCAAGATAAGAAGGAAGAACCGAATAATTCCATGTGCAAAAATAGGAAGATGCAATACTGATTATAAAGTTTTTATGGAGAGGCAACGGGCTGGGAATCTCCAACTCAGTGTTGAAGGAGAAGAAGAAAGTTGCAGGACTAACACTCCCCACCTTGATGATTTACTATAAAGCTATAATAATCAAGAGAGTGTGATATTACAATACATAAAGAGACAAATTGATCAATGGAACAGAAGAGAAAATCCAGTAACACACCCACACAAGTATAAACAACTGATCTTTGACAACAGATTAAAGGCAATATTATGCAACAGAGATAGTCTTTTCAAAAAATAGTGCTGAAAAAACTTGACATTCACATGGAAAAAAAAAAATGAACCGGTTTTGAATTCATGCATCCTGAAGCTTGATATGGTGTCCTGTGAAGTAAATCATTATTACTCAGTTGTTTAATTAAAAATAAAACAAATCTGGGGCGCCTGGGTGACTCAGTCAGTTAAGCATTGGACTTTTGGTTTCAGCTTAGGTCATGATCTCCTGGTGGTGGGATTGAGCCCTGCATTGGGCTCTGCACTCAGCATGGAGTTTGCTTCAGATTCTCTCTCTCCCTCTCCCGCCCCTCTGCTCTCTCTCTCTCAAATAAATAAATAAATCTTTAAAAAAACTAAATAAATAAAATGAACCTGAACTGTTGTATTATGACAATATAATATCATTATAGAACTAGGACTATCTTTAGAAAGCATGTAATGCAAACTCAGAGTTGGTGATGCAAAATTCTAGAAATGAGACCTAGAAAATTTAAACAAAGACCTCCTTTGCGGATGTTTTGAAGAAATAAGAAGATCTTTGGATAACTATATTGTACTGATGAAAATTTATTTTTAAATCTAATATTTTAAAATGTACTTGGTAAGGTAAGACCATCACAATATAGAATACATGTAGGTATTAACTTATAATTTAGGATCAAGCAATGGAATTAGTGAGAGCATCAATTTGGTAGTAGGGTACAGGTCCAATTTGAGGAGTGAGAGCGTGGTTGTGGAAGAACAATGAAGTGGAGATGTCTTAAAAACTACTATTTATTAAATGAGCTTAATAGGATAGAAACTATGTTAAGCATTTGTTATGCATTATCTCATTTAATTCTATACCATAACCATTTTTTATTATTCCTTCTTAAAGATGATGAAAAAGAGGCCCTGAAGTTAAGTAACTTCACTCAGCTAATAATAATCCCATCCTGCGCTCAAACATAGACCAACTGTCAAGTTGATATTTTAACTACTACACAACTGCCTAAAAAAGTTTTATTGCACATCATTTGCAGTTTAATAAAATCCAAATAGGTATATCATAAGATTTAAATGTAACATTTCCATTGTATTATAGATTTACAAAAATCCCAGCTGCTGAGGTCAAGATAGTAAACCCTCAAAACCTTCCTATGCTAAAGTGAGATAATGGCCCCTACACAGAACATGGTGAGCTTGTCAGCGTCGATGCATCACCACACCCAGCCTACAGAAGAGAAGACCAAGAGGAGATTTGAAGCTGAATTTTGAAAAGCTTATTTGTCGTGACTTTCCCAGTACCCAACCCCCTCCACAGTGGCGAGTAGGGTGGTATGTCATTTCACCTTAGGCTAAGCCCAAGGGAGAGCTTGATGTGTGTGCTCCGGAATAAATAAGAAAGAGATCTAGAAAGTCTGAAATTAATGGGTTATTTTAGGAGAGGTCCCTCTGGGATTGATCTATACTTTCGCCGACAGAGGGCCACAGGTGCGATTGTCATGAGTCATTTGTGGACATCTGGATGAAAGCAAGCGTGCTCAAATAGGATGCATTCAAAAAGTTTTCCCGCCAGGAGGGAGGTGACCTCAGCAGGGAGGGCATGGACATTAAGTGTGATAATGGAATGGGAGGTTGGAAGTGAGCACCTGGAAAAGGCAACACCCACAGAGAACTTCAGCTGGAGGTCCACAGCACGGAGTCCCTAAGGAGCCCTGAGAAAGAGGTAGCTATGGACATCTGTCCCCTCCGATTGCAATTCTGCCAATTAAGAAGATCTTTTCAAAAAAAAAAGAAAAAGACTTTAAAAAAAAGAGATTCATTTATTTGAGAGAGGGAAAGAGAGAGAAATCACGTGTGCGGGAGGGGCAGAGGGAGAGAATCTCAAGCAAGCTCCTGACTAAGCCGGAGCTGGATGCTAGGCTTGATCCCAGCAGCCATGAGATCATGACCTGAGCCAAAATCCCAAGCTGGACATTGAGCTGACTCAGTCACCCAGGCGCCCCAAGAAGAAAAGGACTTTCTCTGTCCTTCACTGCTACTCCTCCCTATTCTCCAACCCTGGAGATGCAGTAACACAAATAGAGTAGCATGAAGAGGAGAGAAATGGGCAGCTGCTACCTTCTCACCACACTGCATATTTGAGGCAGACCCAAGGTAGGGCAATAAGAAAGGCTTTAAACTGGTAGATAGTCTGAAGGTTTTATACTAGACTGGACTGGTTTTGAAAATACCCGAGACACTGCAACTCATTGAGATTTTATCCAGAGATAGTAGACTGTGGATGGGGTCCGAGGAGGGAGTAGACACCGAAAAAAATAAAGTTGTTTTCTGCTAGCTCTGCTCTGAGACCAGAACTTTCAGTGACAGCTAATACGCTAATTTACTTATATTATAGCTGCTTTTCTAGTACTTTTAAAACCATACTAACATAAAATGCAAATAATATACATTTTTAATAAGATTGTAGATAAGATTAAAATTAATAGAAATCCTAACATTAGAATTCCACTTTGAAACTTAATCTCTTGTAATAATTCCCATATGAGACAATGAGTATATATTGACGTATGTAAAATATTGTAATAATTTCTGTATAAGATAATGAGCACATTGTATATTTTAGGGGTGTGATGTGTAATGGGAGAGAGAGAGGGCTGTTCTATACATATGACAGAAAGAATCAACAGTTGGTTGGGAAAATTACTTTAATGCAATAAAAGGTAAAAGATACACTAATGGTAGACTACTGTAATATATTGTGATACACGGTCATCTGTGAATCGAGCATTTGAAGAAAAATTTAATAAAATTAAAACAATTTTTTAAAAATATAAGTAATAGTGAGTTTTTAGTAAAATGTGTTAAGGAAAAGAAGGTAAATATTACATACTCTAGAGAATTTTTTTCTAGTTTTTAGTTATTGTTCATTAAGTGCTGGAACCATGGAGAAAGTGCTGTGGTCCTTATACTGCAACTTAATTCATCTAGGGACACATAATCAGTTTGTAAATTTTCGACTATAGAAAATGCTTTATATTACTTTATATAATTGTTTCAATTATAGGAATTTCTGTACTTTGTCTTATTGTTTTATAATTAACATATGCAATGTGCTCAGTTAATTCTACCCTATCCCAGTTTTCAGTTCTCCCAGCTTTTCCAGTGGCTTTCCCATCACTAAACCACCACATCCACGTTTGCTCAAAGTACACACAGACGTACACTTAGAGCACCCGCTAGCTTCTAAGTCACAACAGGCTCTCATGACTGGTTTTGTGTGAATAGATGGGTAATAGATGAGTAAATGAATGAAAGAAGGAAGAAATGAACAATGTGATTATATGTAACTCTATGATAAGTTAAAGGTCATTCTAATTTAAATTCTTAGAGTCCTTCCAGGTGGGATAAGAAAAATGGAACATAATGTATAATTTCAACCAGCAGTCTCTGTTCCTTAACAGCCATTCTTTTCGTGGCTTTTCTTGCCATAACTTCTGGGCCCAACAACTATCTTCTTTTACCAGTTATAGTGAATCCTGAGAAAAATAGAAAATTCTTAGTCCACACTTACATATTCCTCTCAGCTCTCCTTCACTCTGAGAATACTGAGTAGAAGTTGAGAAAAGAGAGGATTTGCTGTAGTGGCATTTTTTCAACCTTCTTTTATTTATATCTTACACACAGGATTCAATATCTCTTTTGGACAACTGTGTTTTTAAATTCTCACCATAGCGTTCTCATTCTTTGATGTTTCCAGATGTAATGCCTTATATTACTTTTTTTCAGCTGTTGTGTGCATGCATGCGTGTCTGTTTCCATGAGAGGAGTCACAGCTGGGTGGGGTGGCTAGAAATGAGGAACAGAAGAGCAGAATGCTTGCGAAGGAAAGGGGAATATGTGCTGGTGTAAGCTTTCCAGACACTGAGCTGTTCCAAAATTCTGCAAATCAGCTTTCTCTATGACATTTGCCTAATTTTCAGATATACGTGATAAACTTAAGAGCCCTTCATTCCTTCCCTTCCTTTCGTTACTGATAACTAACATCCGTAATAACAACAGCACGCATGGTGTGCTTGCTTTGTGCAAGTCCTCTTCTGAGGGTTCTGCACGCACCTTCAATTCTCACAACAAACCTTTGAGGCAATTGGTTTTATTATTCCCGCTTTACAGATAAGAAAACTGAGGCAAGGAACATTAACAAACTTGCCTGAGGTCAATCAGGAATGTAAGGAGTAAAGCCAGAATAAGAACCTACTAATTTTTGTGATTTTGATTCTAATATTCATGTTCTTAAACTCTTATAATACAATGGGCTTTCTTCTACTAGGCAGACCTGTCTCTACTTGGTAAAAAAAAAAAAAAAAAAAAAATGGTTTGGAGGAGAAAAACTAGCCAATGAAAGGAAACGAGTATCTCCCACCCTCCTGAGGAACCTCTGGAACATGAGAAAGAGCCGCTCCCACACCCCATCTGATACCAAAACAGCATGATTCTTAATACATGAAATTCTCTTTTTACGTTTTTAAACTATAAATATGAGAAAGGATATAGTACCTGTTCTGGGTTTAATTTTATGAACTTTTGGCCTTTACAAATGATCGAAAGAAAAAGATGATATTGCAAATGGCTTTTTAGAAACGTTGTCACTTTTTGGTTAAAGTCTGCCACCATGCGGCTCCTTTGAAAACAACATTTTTAGATGTTCTTTTTCTTAAGCATGTGTCTGGAAGGGAAGCCAGCAGGGTGCGCAATATTACACGGTGAGCTTCCAGTATTGCTAGTTTAATCAGTGTAGAGAGCCTGTTTGTGGGAGCATTATTACTGTGCGAAACATTATTTATTCCTTGCAATCTGCTTTTGAGGTGGATACATACAACTTGTCTATGGTTTGCAAGCACTATTTCCTTCGTCCCACATTGAGTACTGACACAAGCCCTGGACAGGGATCTTTACGTTCCAAGTTGGTCTCTAATGTCAAAGAACATCTGAAGCATCACGTGACTACTACATGGCAGAATTGGATTTTAACCCACTTCTGTGTCACACTGGAACTAGATACATAGGGTCTTAACCTTCCCCCTCCCCGTGCCTTTAAGTTTCTAGGCATTTTTTGGTGTATTAATTATATTTGTCAAATAACCAAAATAGCTAAGCTTCATTTTACTAGGTTGACATAAAATTAATAGTAGTACTAGTTTTAGCATAGTATAGCATTAGTAGTGGAGGGACAAATATTATCATCCTTTTAAGAACCACTATCTAAGCATTTCCAAGGCTTTTTTTTTTCACATTATGTCAAACCACAACAAAACCGAAAGAAAATAATATACCATATACCATACCAACGTGGTATCAATAAATACATATACTGTGTTTGTGTCATGAACTTCCTACTAAAATAAAAAATCATTTTCACTATGTAAAATAGTATCAATAATTTTATGTAACAACAATCTACAGCAATCTACCTTAATTACTAATTACTAGGTTACTAATTGTTAAAATTCATGTTTTGGACCGCAAAACAAATTTTATAATGTGAGGTTGCCTATTCATTATCCTTGGAATTATCTATACCATGAACCACAATGGTTCCTCACATTTCATAGAATCACATCTTTCTATAAGATATACTTATATATGCTTTACTTTTCACTATAAAATTATTTCAATTGTTGCACAATTTAGGTAAAAGATCAGTCAAAGAAAAGATAATGTAGTTTTCCAAATGCTTTTCTTTTTTCTCTTCTCTTTCTTTTCTCTCTGGGAAATTTGAGGACTTTGTTTTTATAAGTCACAAGAAAAAATCACCAAATCTGAGACATACAATTCTGATTTGATCTTCCACATTTTTCAGCCCATGCTCAAAAAACTTAATATACAATGCTGTTAATATTTGCTATACTCAGGATTTAAGTTGATTTGACTAGGGACAATGACCCTCATTTTTTTTGTATTAAAAAAATCCATTTTTTTGCACCTCTGCTTGTATTTAATTTATACCACACTGTTCTATAACTGTCTACAACCATCATAGGAAAGCGATCTTGAAAGATCCTTACACTGCAGGTAAAGGAAACTTTCCACAATTCAGGTGGGGAGGATAGCACTAGTAATAACATACTTTGCATTTATTCATTTGGCATATGTTTGCTAAATATTTACTTTCTGATGGTACTGATAGGTCTAAGTACTGGGGAGAGAGCTTCAGTGTGTCAAGGTTCTCACCCACCTGAAGCTGACATTCTAGTGGAGCAGACAGATGGTCAACAAGTAAACAAATAGAATAACTTCAGGCAGTGACAAGTGCACTAAAGAATATTAAGCGAACACTCTACTAGTCAGTGCCTGTTGGAAGGCAACATTAATTATAGAAATTATACAAGTGATTTCTGACCTGCTGGAGGATTAAATGGTAAGAAAGAGGGAGTTATGCAAGCATCTGAGAGGAGGGCATTGAGCCAGAAAGAATTACAAAGTTAAAAGGTCCAAAGGAAGGATCTAATTTGGAGGGTTGAGGTTGTGGGGGGTGGGGCAGTGTAATTGTATCAAAGAAATGAGAAGAGCACACATTGGCTTAATATGCGGTTGTTTGTTTTCTTTTTGTTTGCTTTACTAGTCACTTGGCCAATTGTTTTAAGAAATTCAACATTGAAAGATTGGACTATCATTAAGAATTATGCAGACCAGTAAAATTCAAAGTACTTCTCAAAGTTTTTCTCACACTCGAATGTACTTGGCATTATGTAAAAATGCAGGTTTGATTCAGTAAGTTCTGGTACTCAAGTGGTTGCTCCAGGATTGTTTCTTCATAAAACTCCTACTCGCCAGTGCTACCACTCTGTGGATCCTTTTTGACTGTAGGCTTCTGTGGTTCTCCATCTGTTATGTGCACTTGTTAAAGGTGAAGATTTCGATTTCTACTTCTGAGTTCCTATTTCCATCAGGTACAGAAATATGTATTTTAACGAAGAATCCCAGATAATTCTGATAAAGATGGTCCATATAGAGTGGCATGGAAAGCACAGAACCGAACAACGTAAACTCTAATATTCCTTTTATCTCTGATATTTATTTTCAGAGACATTTAGCAATAACAGGAAGAACCACTTTGTCCCTGCCTATACCAATGAATATTCATCAAAATAATATTTATTGAATATCTACTCAAAAAATATTGTAGGTGGCTCTTGCCCTCAAGAACTTCAGTCTGAAGATAAGTAGCCCCCAAAATACAGCAGAATTAAGAAGAATATGGATTTTAGAAGCAGACAAACCTATGAGCTATGTGAGGTGTATGACGTCTACTTAAACTCTGATCACTCTGTTGCTATTATCATCAGTAAAATGAGTATCAATATTCTATAATCTTAAGTAAGGACTAAATGGCATGATCTAAATAAAGTGATCAGTATACTCTCTAGCATAAAGTGAATACAGAAATAGTACTGGGTCGTTGGGTATTGGGTATCTGAAGATATTAAAGATCATTTTTAATTTTGTTGAGTGTGGTAATGACATCTTGGATATGTAAAACTCAATAGCCTTTAAGAGTTAGAGATGTAGGTGTGTTGAATCTTATGAATGAAATGACATATTTGACGTTTCTACCCAACGAAACTTAAAAGGTTTTATTTGAAGAAATAGATAAGATTAGCAAAATGTTGATGATTTTTTTCAACTGAGTGACAGGTAACATTATCTATATTTTTGTGTACCTTTTTAAAATTTCCATTAAAAATTAAGAAAAGCGTATTCTGCAAGCTAAAGGTGAACATAATAATTCTAGTATCTACTCACGTCTATGGAGAGTAACAGCAGAATTGAAATCTCTGTAAGACCGAAGATAATGTTCAAAATGAACTATTTAATATTAACTTAAATTTACTAAAAATTTTATTTAAAATTTGATTATATATATGGTTTCTTATTTTTGCTTACAAACAAAGTTCTTTGTCTTTGAGGAAAAATTTAATCCATTTTATTTTTTAAAATACAGATCCTCAATCTGTCCATGGAAAGAGCCTGGATACAGTAACACCCAGAAGCAATGAGCACATGTACAGAGATACCTGGATTTCTAAATACATTTCACATTAAAGGCAGCAGAGGTCCATGGGGAAATGTCTGCTTGG
This sequence comes from Ursus americanus, assembly GCF_024610735.1. Taxonomy (NCBI): domain Eukaryota; kingdom Metazoa; phylum Chordata; class Mammalia; order Carnivora; family Ursidae; genus Ursus; species Ursus americanus. Next base: position 18,319,137 of record NC_142139.1, read on the forward strand.
GGTATCAACAGGGAATGTGTAAGGTGAGCCCTGACATCTTGATGTATCAGAAACTAAGGAAGCACTAAAGGAAGAATGTCAAAAGGACAAAGAAGCCAGTTTGATGGGCTCCCACTGCCCAAATTTGGTACATTTTAAGCATTGAAAAATATATTAAGTGTATTTGATTGTAACATATTCTACTAATTAAATGCATATGTTCATAATGATACTTGTAAACAAAAGGGAAAGTGGGAGAGGTGAGAGAAGAGGTGAGGAGAGGAAGGGAGGGGAGGGAAGGGGCGAGAAATCTGTTTTTCCACACCTAAATGGACTATTACAATACCTTAATATAAAAATTCTTAATTAATGATTAAGTACTAGCACTCTGCCTTTGGGAGAAAATGTCATACATCTCAAGTTGATGAAGGAAAGATTTTATTCCAGAAGTATTCTCAATAATAAATATGAAAAAAGCAATAGATTTAGAAAAATCGCTTTTAGTGACACCCAGTGAAATAGTCAATTCAGGCAAGGATCATCTATGGATGCTGAAATATTTCCAAAATATTACTTCAAAGATTGTATGCTAATTCAAAAGGATAATTAACACTTTTTTGATAATTAACCTTTATAATAGAGGAATCTGGTGGTCAACACCTTAACTAAGTAATCAAATTTAGCATCATTAATACTGAGAAATATGTGGTATTAGGTGCCCCTACTGTGGTGCGATATGATGAAACAGTCTGGAAATAATGAAGCCTTTAAACTATTTTCCAGTGTAGGTAAAATAAAGGGATAGAGAAATAAATAACAACAACATGACAACAAATGAATCAGAAAAATCCCAAAAGACAAGAGGTCTAGTCTCTTTTAATTGTCAACGACTTGAGACTTCTGGTTTCTAGTCCAAGCATGTAAGGAGCTTGGAAGTCTCCACTTCATTTTAACAACAAGCAAAAAGCTAAACAAACTGAAAAGTCAACAAATCCTCTTAGATCCATCAGAAGTGAGGTCACAGGGCAAATTGCTGCCCTCAAAACTGGGGAGACGGAAGGGCTTTCCGATACAGAGAATCATAACTTACCTGAACAGAAACTTCCCTGGGAGCCAGCACCAGAAATTGCTGGAGGCTCAGTGTGGACAAGTCTGAGAGTTAAAAACTCCGGGGGTTCCCAGTCATAGGGAGGTCCCCACCCACTTATGAATTTTACCTTCAGGGCTTGACCTGGTTCTCACAGTGAATACTGGAGAAAAATCTCTTTGCTGTTGGCCGGGGGAGTGGAAAAGTAACCAGTTTTGAAATACACCAGACCATTCTGTTCTTCTTAAACAGGCTTGCCCTAAAGATAAACTATGTTACCAGAGACTCACTACAGCAATTTCTTCAGTGTCTAACTGACCAGGGAAAAGGGACATAACTCAACTCCCGCCCTTTCTGGCTATCTGCAATGGACTTAATGGGGTTTTCCTAAAATTCATATGTTGAAGCCCTAATCCGCAATGTGATATATTTGGAGATAAGGTTTTTAGAAGGTAATTAGGCTAAATGAGGTCATAAGGGTTAGGTCCTACTATAAACTGAATTCTTGTGTCCCCCCAAAATTCATACGTTGAAACCTAATCGCCATTTGGAAGATTTGGAGGTGGGGCTTTGGGAGATGATTACAGCATGAAGATGGAGTCCTCATCAATGGGATTAATGCTTTTATAAAAGAGGCTCCAGGGAGCTCTCTTCCTCCTTCTGCCGCCTGAGGACACAGCAAAATGTGATTGTCTACAAACCATGACGAGGCCCTCATCAGACATGGAATCGGCCAGCATTCTGCTCTTGAACTTCCCGACCTCCAGACTGTGAGAAATACATTTCTGCTTATGAGTTATCCAGTCTGTGGCATTTTTGTTATAGCAGTCTTAACAGACTGAGATGGGTTCTAATTCCAGTGGCGTTTTGATCTTACGAGTAGAGGAAGAAAGAAAGAGATCTCTCTCCATGTACATGTACCAAGGACATGTGAAGACATAGCGAGAAGCAGCCATCTGCAAGATAGAAAAAGAACTCTCACCAGGAGCCAAATCACCATGCACCCTGATCTTGGATTTCCCAGCCTCCAGAACTGAGAGAAATAAATTTCTGTTGTTTAAACCACCCAGTCTATGGTATTTTGTTTTGGCAGCCTGAGCAGATTAAATAGATTTTAGTACTAAGAAGTGCGGTGCCGCTGTAACAAAAACCTCATGTGCGGATGCAGCTTTGGAGCTGGGTACTGGATGAAGGCTGGAAGAGTTTTGAGATATAAGCTACAAATATGGACAGTAAGAGCGATTCCAGTGAGGACTCAGAAAGAAAAGAGGAGAGTTGAGAGAGAAAGTTTCCATCTTCTTCGAGAATCCATAAATAATCATAAATAACCACAATGGAATAGTGGTGAAAATATGGATATAAAAGTCATTATGATGAGGTCTCAGACAGAAATGAAGAGTGTGTTATTGGAAACTAAAGGAAAGGAAAGGAAAGGAAAGGAAAGGAAAGGAAAGGAAAGGAAAGGAAAGGAAAGGAAAGGAAAGGAAAGGAAAGGAAAGGAGAGGAAAGGAAAGCCTTGTTATAAAGTGGCAAAGAACTTGACTGATTTTTGTTCTTGTTCTAGCATTTTGTAAAAGGTAGAACTTGAGAGGGAAGAAATTGGATATTTAGCTGAAGGCAAGTCTAAGGGTTGAAGGGGTGACTTGGTTCCTCATGGCTACTTATAGTAAAATGGAAGAAGAGAGGGAAATTAAAGAAGAAAATGGCACCAGAAGTTGAAGATTTGGAAACTTCTCAGTCTATCTATATTGCAAAAAATGAGAAAGCATGTTCTGGAGAGAACACCAAGAGTATTGGCAGGACTAGCACCCTGTAAAGAGTGTATGGAATTACACAGCAGAAGTACTGAAGGGGATGGAGACAGGATACAATGAAAGAAGACTGTCAGAATTTTTGGATTTAAAAGGATGGAATGATAGAATTATTTGAAGAGAAAGTGTTCTCTATTCTTCAAAAAGAAGGAAGAAACATGGGGATGGAACCACTCAGCAGAGCCGTGGGAGTGGGATGGCCTGGCATAGCTGCAGGGGCAGAACCTTCTCTTAGAGCCATGAGGGGAGCACTCCCATCCCAGCCGGCCTAGAGTGCAGAGCACCAAACCAAGGAGGGTCATTCTCAATTCTCAAGATCTAATGAAATTTGTCTTGCTAGGTTTTAAAGTTGCTTGGTACCAGTCACCCCTTTAATTCATATTTCTCCCTTTTGAATGGGAATGTCTCTCCTATGCCTGCCGTACTATTGTATTTTGAAAACACATAACTTGTTTCCTTTCACACATTCACAGCTGGAGAGGAATTTTGCCTCAGGATAGGTTATACCTCAAGTCTCAGCCATGCCTGATTTAGATGATATTTAGACTAGATGATATGAGACGTTGGAGTTTAGGTTCTATTGTTGCTGGAATGAGCTAAGACTTTCAGGGCTGTTGAAATGGAATGAATGCACTTTATAGGTGACGAAGACATGAATTTTAGAACGCCAGGGGCAGAATGTTATGAACTGAATTTTGTCCCCCCCTCCCAAATTCATATGTTGAAGCTGTAATCCCCAATGGCATTTTATTTGGAAATAGGGGTTTTCGAAGGCAAAAGGTTAAATGGTGTCATAAGGATGGGGTCTCATCCAACAGAATTGGTGCCTTAAGAATAAGAGCACTCTCTCTCTCTCACTCTCACTCTCGCTCTCACACTGTGTGTGTGTGTGTGTGTGTGTGTGTGTGTGTGTGTGTGTACATGCACCAAAGATAGGCCATGTATGGACATAGAAGGCAGTTATCATTAGGAACCCGGTAGGCCAGGATCTTTAACTTGGACTTCTAAGCTTCCAGAATAAAAAGGATAAGGATTAAGATCAGCAAAGGAACCATGTGTGTAAGTGAAGTCCAGGAGAAACCAGGTATAAGCTTCCAGGTGTCCCCTCCTGGACATTCATATGAATGAAGTCATATGGTGAATACTTAAGTCTCCCAGTAATGATGTGTGACAACATGTGTGAAATAGTGTCAACCAGGGAAGTTCACTTGACCCTTAATGTCCAAAGATTTTATTGGGAGGTAAGTCAAGCAGGCATGAAACACCCGCATAACTGACCTTAGCTACTCAGACTCCAGTCCCCCCAGAGATCAACCTGATACAGCATGACCCATGACTTCAGGCATACAAAAACAGGAACTCACCATAAATCATATTGTTAGCATAAGCTGATCAAACCGATACAGTGTGGTCCAAGACTTCAAGCATGCAAAATCACTATTTTCAGATAGGGTATTATACTCTCTGAGGTGTCTCCCAGTAGTTAGGTAACAACAGGCCTCCTGAAGACAAGCTTTTCTTTGGAATGTGCAGGGTTTGAGTGATCTTGGTCTGCTGGGTTAACTCTTTACTACATAGTTACTATGTTGTCCCCATGGAATGTGCTAGAAAGTGTTTTTTGGAAGATACTTTGTAGAGTTAGTATCATTTCTTCCTTAAATGTTTTCACCAACGAAAATATCTGGTTCTGTGGTTCTTTTTTTTTTTTTTTTGGAAGGTTATTAATTCTTGATTCCATTTCTTTAACAGATATATGCCAATTTAGATTATTTATTTCTCTGTATGAATTCTGGTAATTTGTATCTTTCAATGAGTTGGTCCCTTTTACCTATTTCCTTTTTTTTTTTATTTTGGCCCATGTTTTATTTCAAAGTACGTTGTTTAATTCCAAATATTTGACAATTTCCTAGCTATCTTTTAATTTTTGATTTCTAGTTTAATTTCGTTGTGACCTGAGAAATATGTTGTACCACTTCTATTCTTTTAAATTTGTTAAGATGTATTTTATGACCAAGAATCTGGTATATTTTAGTAAATGCTGTGTGAGCTTGAGAAGGTTTTTCAACTACCATTAGATGGAGCATTCAACTACCATTAGATGGTCAATTTGATCAAGTTGACTGTTAGTGTTTTTCAGGTAAACTACATCATTAGTGTTTTTATGCTTCTGAGATCTATCAACCACTGGAAGAGGTGTGTTGAAGACTCCAACTACAGCACTTGTTTGTCTATTATTCCTTCCAGTTATAGCACCTGTTGCTTCACGTATTTTGATGCTTTCTTGGTGAGTACACACATGTTTAAGACTGTGATATCTTCTCGGAGAATGCTAGAAAGCATTTCCTTTTGAACTTTCATAGAGTTTCCACCTGTCTGCTGACATTAGTCATCTCTTCCTGAATATGGACTTAGGCTTTCAATTGGAGCACTTAGCATGCAATTCATAGTTATCTTAAGTTGTTTTTCTGATAATTCCAAAATCTGTGTCATATCTGAATCTGGTACCGATGTTTGCTTTATCTCTTCAGATTTTTTTTTCCTTGCCCTTTGGCATGCTTGTAGTTGTTTGTTCAACATGAGTCATGGTGTCTTGGGGAAGAGGAACTGAGGTAAATAGGTCTTAGTGTGAGCATGTATGCTAATCTGGGTAGAAGTTGAGCACTGATTGATGTTTGCTGTGGCTGTGTAGGTGCCAGTGGCTTTAAATTATTTTTTATTATGTCATTATTTTTGTCTCCCTCTTTCACTTTGGACTTCCCTAGGTACTCCCTCCTCAGCGTGTGTCTGCATCTTGCAGCTCTTTCAACTATATGCTGCTGTCGTATGCTGGAATCCAGTGTGTGAGGTGCTCAGATGTGGGGCAGGGGAACAATCTTGTCATCTTATGATTAAATCTTGGTCTTTTCGTGAGCCTGTAACTCTGAGCTAACACCTTGATGGTGCTTCTGTGGTTAGCTTCCCCCAACAACTTAGGTTAAACAGGAAGGCAAGAGTTAGTTGGAATGAGAAAAATTCCCTTCCCTTAGCTGGGATAAGGCTCTGGGTAAAGTCTTCTCCTCTTGAAAAGTAGGCCTTTGTTATGAAGACTACTCTGGGCAGATTTCACAAAGATTATTCTTCCCCTCTTCTCGACAAAGTCACAAGGTCAGAGAGCTTATATGTTCACTGTGAGAACCTAGTGAACCTTCTGGAAATAAAACCTGTGGAAGTGTGGGGGTCATCCAAGACTGCAACCCCCCTGAGCTTCTTACTCTCACACTAGTCCTCACTCAGCCTCCAGCAAATTCCTCCAAATGACCATCTAAGTGTCCTTCTCAGTTTATGGCTTCAGCAGCCTCTGCTCCAGGTAAGCAGATCTCACACGTGGCTCTCCGGAGTTGCCTGTCTCTCCAGAATTCAGGGCAACAAGGTTCCTGGTAATCGCAGTCTCTGATGCGTCCAAGAAAAGTCATTGATTTTCAGTCTGTTCTCCCTTTTCTTGTTGTAGTCACAGGACTGACAGCTTACAAGCTCTTTATACATCGGAGTATAGACTGGAATTCTGTACCATGAACACATTTATTGTGGTGTTTCATCAGGCTTCTTTTTATGAGACAGCATCTTCTCTATGACTTCATCACATATAGAAGATTTCCACGGAGACAAGCTAACTGCATAGGGTCTTCTAATTTAGGTTTATCAAACAAACAAGCAGTACACATCCTAGTGTTGTCAAGCATTTTACATTCAGAAAGCTGAACATCTTTTCGTGTAGTACTATAGCCTCTGGGTTTAGGACCTGTGCTGCTTCAACTCTCCAAGGATTAATAAATACTTAACAGCTAGGTTTATGGCTCCACCTGCATTTGGCAAATGTTCTCTGCATATCTAGTTGACCTGAGTTGGGATCAACTCTGTCCATGAAAGACAGAAATATTAAACCCCATCATGAACAGTCACCATCTGGGTAGTTACCAGATAAACAGTGTAAACTGAAATAGGCCGTCTTGATAAAGTCCGTATGAGTGTTACTCCAAACCACAGTACTGAAGCGCTGTGGGATGGCTACACATAGATACCAGGTAACTTCTCTGCAAGAAGAGAGTATTTCCGATCTAAGGATCTGTGAGAATATGTGTGGCATTTGCTTACTGCTGGAGCAGAAAGATACAGTCTTAGATACAGGTTTGAGAGTAGAAGGCAGCCGTGTTTTTGGAGCTGGGGCGGGGGGTTCTGGTTTTCATGTCCTGTTGCAGTATTGTCTTGACCGCCAGATCACTTGCACACAGTACTTGGAGACGAGCTCCAGAAGATGGTTCAAAACATGTATTTCAAACAAAGAAATTAAATGATCTGTGTCACCAATTTCATTCTTCCTTATCATCCATTTTTCCAGTTGACCTATGATACACCTCATTTTGATGCCTTCAATACAGTGCTCTTGGCACTCGACGGTCCTGGCCCTACAGCTTATCTGGCCATAGTGCAAGCCTGGTTTCCACCCACTCCCTTACCACCATTCCATTTGATATGAATTACTTTTAATTAACAAAATTAATTAAAAGAATGGCCAAAGTTGGGACAAGGACATATTGAATTCATCAAATAAACAGCAAGATCCCATAATTAAGTCTTTACTTCGAGCCTAAACTCTGTGTTACAATATTGAAATTGATTACTTCTACCCTCCATTTTCTAGTCTGAAATGATAATATTCATGAATATTAATATATTGTGAACTCTAAAATGCCATGCAAACCAAGATATTAACTCTTTCCAATGCTTTAGTACTGAAAAAATTTACAATGGAGCTTTTTTTCCTCGAGCGCTTTCATTAGAAAAAAATATCATTATGCAAGGGTAGCAAAAAAGATATTAATGAATTTAAACAATGAAATACAGCTACTGCTTTGTGATTTTTGTTCTTATGGAATGTTATTGGCAGACCCTAGGGTGGCCCTCATTATCCGTGCCCCCTGGTGTTCTTGTTTTGTCTAATACTTTCCCTTCTAGTGTGGGTGGGACTTCTGAATTGCTTCTAATTGGTAGAATGTGGCAAAGGTGACAGGATGTACTTACTAGATTATGGGTATATATTACAAAATAGTGTAACCCAGCTTACTAGAAGATGCTCTCTCTTGCTGGATTTGAAGCAAGCTGCCATATTGTGAGCTGCCGTGTGAAGGACATGTGGCAAGAAGCTGAGGATGGCCTTTGGCCCACAGTCTGGCAAACTACAAGGGGCTGAATTCCACCAATAAGACTGTAAGTTAGAAAGTCGGGCCTCTCACAATCAAGTCTCGCATGAGATCACCACTTGGCTGACCCTTGACTGCAGCTTTGTGACACCCTAAGCTAAGCTGTGCCCAGATTCCTGACCCAGAGAAACTGTGAGGCAATAAATGTGTGTTGTTTGAAGCCACTAAGTTTTTAGTACTATCATGAAACAGCAGCTGATAAATAATACACTGACTTTTACAATGTTCTTTTTATTTTCAAGACTGACTGTAACTCCTGTGGTTGATTTTACTCATTTGCTCTAAATGCACACTCTTGTCAAATGTTGCCATATGAATGGGAATAATAGCTAACATTTATTGAATTCTTCCTGGGTACCAGGCATGCGCTACCCACTTTATGGGCATTACCGCGTTCGTTCTATTTTCCAGCACGGAAGATCGTCCTCTCCATCACCATCCTTTAAATCAACCAGTCAGTCTGAAAATCACAATGTGCCTCCAATACAGACAGAAGAGAAAACATTTAATTCTAAGAAATATCTGGTGGACTGTAAGGATTAGAATTCACTGAGCACAAAGCTGTGTGACTAATAATACAGAATTATTGAAAGCAAGCAAAAGTATCATAAACTCTGGCAACATTATTAAAGACATAAACAATTGAATCAGCATGACATTTAGATCATTTCATTCATCCTTCTTAATAACATCAATTTAATGTCTTGAGTTATGAAATTACATGATAAGTGTAGTCATCATAAAGGGATGAAAAGCAAAGAGGCACATTTACCACTTGCAAGCCTTAGTCTACGGTAAGGCAATAATGCACCCACCAACAGGAAAGGATGAAACACAAATTATCAAAGCAAAGATATTTGTTTCAAATCATAGTGCTCTTCTAAGGAAATGCTTTAAAAAAGAAACAACATGTCACAGACCTACTGGGGATCAGAAAGAGTTAGGGCCATCCCCTTAACACGTTTGATACAAACTTATTGCTACCAATCTTCTGACCAAAAAGCAATACAACAGTTGTGTAAAATATTGTTCAAATTTAATATATAGATTATAAAAAGAACCTGGTGATAAAACCATAGAGTAGTATTTTGGTTATTTGCAATACAGTAATATTCAGTGACTTGTTCGCTTTTCCTGAAAGTATTAATATATTAGAATTTCTTCAAACGCATTTTTTTATTTGTAGGCAATAAAACATTTAGTTTTTTTTCTGAAATATTTGTCATATATAGGCTTCTGTTCAACTTTATATGGTTATTGTTTTCTTTGAACTAAATTTTATTAATATGTTGTCCTTTCTGAATCTATTTCATTGAGATTTATTCAAATTTATTTTAAAATAAATACATTATTAATGTTTCTTTTCACACAACCATATTATCATATTTGAATTTATTTACCTGTAAATGTTTCAATGTATTTATTTTATATTATTTTTCTCATTTTGCTCCAAGTTTTATAGAAATTTAATATAAATTATGAAATTTTATGTATGTAAATATGTGATGCTGTTTTGAAATGAATAAAACTCCTTTCCATAAAAATTAGAATTATATTTTCAACCTTTCCCTGATATAGCTAAGATTAACAGTATTTAACTTTCCTCTAGAGCTTTTTCTAATTACATTGAGGTATATCTCATACTCTGGCATATGGTAACTTACAGTGACCACATGAGCTGAGTTCTCTCATTTTACAAATGAAGAAGTCAGTTGTGGAATGTTCAAATCACTTACACTTGACCCAGTAGAGAGTAGGAAGCAGAGTCAGGATTAGATCCAATGACTGTGGGATTCTTAAAATTCATCTTTATTTAAATGCAAAAGTTAAGAGTCCTGACTACAATTGTATCTTATTTGTGATTGTCTATATTATTGTGGCTTAACATGGTTTTATAAATATTAAACTGTCACTTTTCATTTGTTTATTTCTCCAGAAACATTTCTTTAGTATAACCACACATAAGTATTACAACTGAGAAGTAATTTATTTTCCATGCCTTGTTTGTTTATTTTGTCTTTACTGTTTCCTTGCTTGTTATGAGTTCATGAGTGGAGTGGAAAGGAAGGGGTTAATATGTTCTGCCACTCCAAAATTACTACCCACAACCAAAATCATAGCTTAGTTTCTTCTCAAAACACATGTTTGCCATTTTTAATCACAGACTCAGTGATTAAGAATGGAATGAAAAAGAGACATGACTAAGGAGCAATTCAAATAAACAAAGAATTAAGATGTTGTGATATGTTTATAAAGACTAGAGACATCTGGAATAGTCCAACTAAATAGAACAGATAATGCACTCTTTCTTTTAATAAGAGCTTTGAGTACCATAAAATATCAAAATGCTCAAGTATTCCTAAATTATTTTTTCCTTTGTCTTCTAGTGTATGTCAAGTTCAGAGTTTTTTCTTTATTCCAATGTGTCTTGTGTTCACTACTTCGGATTCATGAGATTTGGATCTTCTTTATTAAAGAGAATCTATATTGTGTTCAAACAATATCATGTTAATCAAATCTTGATGAATGAGTTATGCTTGTCCTGTAGGACTATTCACTTAGACCACTCTATTCAAAAGAAGGATACGTGATGTTAAATAGGAGGTGAACATTCTGATACCATAGAATTTCTCTTTTACTTGAAAGAAAAGTGAAAGTGGAATAGCATTTATCACCTGTGATTGTATCACTCAAGATCGAGTTGCAGGAACTTTTAGGCAGTCTAGCTGTTTCAGTAAAGACGTTTAGGGAATGAGTTACTTTCAGAATTATTGTGATGGTGATAGAAACAGAAATATCTCAGGATGGGCACTGTGACTTCTGCCACATGAATTAGCAAGGTGGAAAAATAGCTGGCCACATGGAATAATTAACTTTAACAAAACACCAAAGTAAATGTGATCCAGAGGTTAGGAACTAGCTGTAGCTACAAATGATATAATTGCTGCTTCTCGATACACACAAATTAGACACCGGCACACCAGTGTAGACATGCATCCATGGCTGTGCTGGCCGGCAGAGAAAGAGCTCAAGCAAAATGAAGACGGCATCTGTATATGTTTACCTAACAGATTCATTGTGCATGCATTTAAATAGAGGAACATTGTGTGAAGAACCATGGGTGAGAAAGTGTCTGAAGAAAGGCCACTAGAAATACATACTAAAGGTAGGCTGGAAGGTTTGAATGGAAGATGAATGTCAAGCTATAATACTCTAGTGTTTTGATTTTTTTGTTTTTTTCTCATTTGTTGAACTGTTCAATATCCTCTTCTGAGCCCCTTGGACTTATCTGTGAGGACCACCCTTTACCACATTTTAGAAAACACTGTTTTAGACTGTGGCATTAAAATAATTTATTATTGCTTTTTAAAATTGTATTTTATTTTAAATTTTAGGCATCCTTCGTGGGCTGAAATTTTACAGACATTTGTTGGAAACTACCTGAATTCCTGGCATCATTCTAGGTTCAAAGAAAACAAAATTATTTATTTTCCCTGTTCTTTTGGTAGTATGCCACTCAATACAACATAATCAAGACAAAGAAGTAGGAGGAAGAACAGAAAAAGGAAGCTAAAATTAAAGATTTATGAGCATTTATTAGCATTCCTTTCGTTTATGCATAAAGGAAAGAATTACAAATTTTAAAAAGGTAGGTGTTTTATAAAGGAAAACAAGTAGATTTAACAACAACAGCAGCAACAACCAAAAAAAATCTGAGACCCCCATTGATTAAGGCAACAAACATGAATGATTTCATTAAAAAGGGAAAACAAATAGCTAATATAAGAAAGTAGAGTAGAAGTACACGTTAAAGAGAAACACACATTTTTATCTCTTAAATGGGTCAGGATTTAAAATGTTATATTCAAATATATTGGTTTTTTGGTTTTGCTGGGAGGAGAATTTTGATATACTTCGGTTTTGTTATAAATTGGTATATCATTTTTGGAAAGCAACTTGGCAATAAGTAATAACGGTCACTAAAATTTAGATTCTTGGGGCACCTGAGTGGTTTGTTGGTTAAGCATAGAACTCTTGGTTTCAGCTCAGGTTGGGATCTCAGGATCTTTTGAGATCCAGCCCAGTATTGGGCTCTGCCCTGAGTAAGGAATCTGCTTGGGATTCTCTCTCTCCTTCTTTCTCTGCCCATCCCCTCTGTGTGCTCACTCACTCTATCTCTTTCTCTCTCCCTCTCTCAAATAAATACATACATACATACATACATACATAAATCTTTTCAAAAAGTTTAGATTCTTTTAAACTTTCATAATTTGACTAAACGTGGTAGAAGTTGTATCTGTTTTCTCATCTCTGTATCATGTGTAGCTTTTAAAGTACCTGACATGCAGTTATTTTTCAATAAATTTTGCTGGATGAATGAACTATGATTTATCAAAACATAAATTTCAATAGCAAAATAACCTAAAATCCTAATTGTCAAAGTTAAAGGAACAATTCATTTTTTGGCTTATTCATATGACAAAATGTTATTCAGCCAAAAAAATAATATGCATATAAAATTATTATAATGGCAAGGGAATGCTCATTAAGCAATAATACAAAATACAGTAGTCTTATAGTAGTCTATTCTTCATTACCTCAAATAAATTTAAAATAGAAAATATAACATTTTAGTTGTGGATCAAGGTTACTTGTGTACTTAGAATCAGCTCTTCTGGAGGGACTCTCCTAATTCTCTACTTGCCTGTTGATGATGGAAGTTACAGTTCAAACTGTTCAGTATTTTCAAAATTTTTCATTCATTAAAAGTCTAGTAGACCTAGACTGATTATCATATTATTCTACTTAGCACTTCTTTGACATGACAAATAAATAAATTACTTATAAGTCAAAGACATCCGTTGCCTTTATTCTTATTATATTCTAGCATGAAATTCAATGTCAGATTCATTTTAATATTAAGGCAGGTTTTGACTCCCATATTAATGTATTTTTAGTTTGAGATAAATTGGTAGTTATACCTGTAAAGATAAAGTATGACCAACACTTGACATATGTATTTCAACAAAAAAGTAGATTGTCACAAGCAGTTGTTGGACTGAACAGTTTCTCTAAATTATGGTATGTAATTACTAGTTTGTGGCAAATGCCACAATATTGAGAAGCCTAGTCTCACATTTAGTATAAGCAATTTCCATTCCAGCGGGTTTGCTCACATACTCACATGTACTATATTATGAAGGATTTTAAAGCTAACCCTTCATTTTGTTTCTCCCATAAGTGTGATGTTAAAAAATATGATTTTAGTTTCCATCATGTAGTTTCGGATTTATTTACATACACTGGTGGTTCCACATAATCTTTGGAAATTGAACACTGGCCAGAATTTTTAAAAAATGAGCAAACATATATATTATATAATTGTGTGTGTGTGTGTGTGTGTGTGTGTATGTGTGTGTGTATAAGACAAAGAGATATAGATAATGGAAAAAGAAAGCTAAGGACCAAATAATACAGGCCAAAAAAATTTTATAAAAGACTAGACAGGATAAATGTTTAGAAAAAAATAACTTTTGTCTCTACCCTGTGTTGCCTTGAGGCGATTACTGCCTGCTTCTCTACAGAAATTGGCAGCAACAGCCTAGACATCAGTGTCCTCATGAAATAAGGACAGACTGACCACTTGCCTTTAGGCACTGAATACCCCACCCTACTATCTAAAAATCCCTAGTGCTGTGGGTTACAATTTAGGAAGATTGTGACTTCCCAATCATACTACATCTCACAGTTTAAAATTCAAGACTACAAAAGGTTAGAAGGTAAAAAGAAAAAAGTGCAGTTGATGTAAAACAGATACCAAAATTTTGAATCGTATTCAAAATATTGACTTTATACATATACACACATATATATGTTAAAAAAAAAGATTACAAATGGGAATAATCAAAATGGTCATCTGGTAGAGTTTTCAGTACAAATCTTCTCTCTCATATTCTAAAACAGTGGCCAGCAAACGTCAGCCTGCAGGCCAAATTGGACCTGCTTCTTGTTTTTGTAAATAAAGTTTTATTGGAACATAGCCAGACCCAATAATTTCTATATTATCTATAGTTGCTATCACATTACAAGGGTAAGGTTAATAAGTAGTGTGACAGAAACTGTCTGGCCCTCAAAACCTAAAATATTTACTATCTTGCCTTGTATAGAAAACTTTTGCCATCCTTGCTCTAAGCTCACAGACCGTAGCCTGGCTTTTGATTCCTCCTCAGCACACATTACATGTTACCAGCACAACCAACACCTACCAGAGCAAAAGCTCACAGGCCAAAATAAGTAAACACATGAGAAAAGCAATACCTCAGAGAAAGTCAAACTGGACAGGATAGGCCATAATAAGGAGAGAATTTTGGTAGATGGAACAAGAATCTAAAATTAGTACATTAAAGACAGAAAGATAATTGATGGATATTTTCAATATCAAACAAGAATTAAAATTCATTTAAAATGAAATAGAAAGGGGCTCCTGGGTGGCTCAGTTGGTTAAGTGACCAACTTTTGATCTCAGCTCAGGTCTTGATCTCAGGGTTGTGAGTCCAAGCCTTTGTTGCGCTCCACACTGGGCATGGAACCTACTTAATAATAAATAAATAAATAAATAAATAAATAAATAAATAAATAAATAAATACAATATTAGGTATGAAAAATATGAGTTGATATAAAGAGAACTAAAAGTTAATCAGTGGTAGGTTAGATGGGTATATTTGAACAGTGAAATAGTGAGTTGGAACATCAGATTGAGGAATTTTCCCAGAAGGCAGCAAGAATAGCTAAGAACTGGCTTATGGATAAGTACCAAGAAATAAGATTTTCCAAAGGAGGAAAAAAAATGGAAAGAGAAAAATATTTGAAGAAATAAAAGAGTTTGGGGGCATCTGGATGGCTCAGTTGGCTAAGCATCTGACTCTTGATCTCAGCTCAGGTCTAGATTTCAGGGTCGTGAGTTTAAGCCCTGCACTGGGCTCCATGTTGGGTGTGGAGCCTAAAAAAACAAAACAAAACAAATAAACAAACAAAAATCAAGAAAAGAAAGGAATTTTTTGTTTTTGTTTTTGTTTATTTTATTCTGTAATATGCCAGGTTACTATTTACTACTAAAAATTCATTTTAAAAATTATTAAAATAATTTAAAAATTATCAAATTTTAAAATATTTCCTTAATATCAAAAAGCTGACATTATATGATAGGAATTACCATATAAAGTTTAGGAAAATATGAGAACCTACAGAGCTAGCTTCAACATTAAAGTAGCTCTTGCCCTGCAGACATTTCCCAAAATTTATAAATAAAACTTTCGACTTTTAAGGTGTGGTAGGATTTGTAAACTAAGAAAAAGCCCAGGCTTCTCTGAGAGTGTGGGGTCTAATAGGTAACCTTCTGTTAAAGCTGTAAGTTCCAAATCATAAGTCCTCAGTTGAGAGAACTAGATATATATATTGCCTTGGAACTGATTAAAATAGACAATGGAGAAAGAAACATCCCTAAGAGTTGAAGCCATAAGGCAGCTTTCAAAATCACATGGTAGCATAGGAAAAAAAGAAAACAAAACAAAACAAAAAAACAACCAAGCAAACAAACAAAAAAACAACAAAACTCAAATTGTGAACTAACTGTATTTCCTTGTTCCAAGATTCACTTTTTTTCAGGGAGGGCATCTCATTTTAATATTTAGCAGTCAGGATGTATATTATACTTGCTAAAGGCCCAGCAGCCTTAATTATCATTGACTGTACAAGAACATCAAATATGGAGCATCAGTATGTTAGGAAAAAAAATCAAAGACAAAATAATGGAGCACTTTTTCAATAAATATTCACTTTGAGCTGATTTTCAATGTGAAAAAGATCTTAAGTGTACTCTGTCCAATTTATCTTGCTTACAGCTTCCTTTTTATACATATAAAAGAATGACACAAAACAAAAATCAAAATTAATTTAAAGAAGTTTTTAAATAAAAATCCAGTTATGGGAAAGAATTTTCTTTTTTTTTTTTTGGTGTGGTTTACTTGGCAGCATTACTTAGTGATTTATAAAATACTATTACCTTTTTATTGCTTTTATTGTTTTATTTATTTATTTATTTATTTATTTATTTATTTATTTATTTTAGCTTCAGTGAAAATAGTAGTGGTTGCTGACTAGTAGTAACCCACATGTACCTACCTAACAGATGCATAATCAGATCTTCTTTACAGAAGCACTCCTGTCTTAAGCCTCAAGGAACATCACAAATAATTTACCAATTAAAATGAACAGTTAAGATTTAAACTTAACTAGTTAAACAAAGAAATGATTTACTATGAGCAAAAACTAGCAATACCAATGCAAAGCAGAAACAGATGATTGTGTATTTCTGATATTGGAATTGTCAAACACATTTAAAACAATATGAAAACTATGTTTACTGTATTCAAAGAAATAGAAAACAAGCTTGAAAATATCTGTGGGGTATAGTTAACTACAAACACAACAGGATATTAAGGTATAAGAATTCAGTAACTAAACTGAAAAATAAATGGATGAGTTTAGAAGTAATTTAGACACAGCTGAAAAGAGAATTTGTGAATTGGAATACAAGTCACAAAAATTATTCAGAACTAAGCATAGAGAAAATGAAAGAGAAAATTATTAAAGTGATTTATAAGACATAGAAGATATCATGAGAAGTACTAATATATGTCTAAGTAGAGTTACAGAAGGAAAAACAAGGAGAAATAAACCCAGAGTAAAATCTGCAAATACAATGGCTGAACATTTTGCAGAAATAATGAAAGAATGATCTGTATCATGAAGACTTCAATTTTCAAGCAGTATTACAAAACCACTTTATAGCTACACATATACCAAAATAAAACTGCAAAATACCAAAAATAAAGAGGATTTTAACAATAGCAAATGAAAAATATCTCTTGAACAAGAGATAAAAAGAAATTAGAACAAGATTGACAGCAAAATGAAAGTCGAACTTCTGTGTAATTGAACTGTGCTTATTAATATGAATAATGATGATTTTGAGAAAAAAGGTTTCATGTGAATTGAACTATCAATGCATAGTATTAGAAATACTCTTACTCATTCATTTTATTTTTTCATATTTGCTCTAGAATGGCATATGACAAAAATATCTTTGTCTAAATTGACTTTAAAATAGTTTTGAATTTTGAATTTTATTCTTAAAGAAAAAAATCTTCCAGGAACAAGGGCAGCTGCTATTTTAAAGGAAATTCAAAAAGATATATTTCAAGCAGAATGCAAATGGTACAGGATAGAATGCTTGTGTTAGAAGACAGATTGAAAAGAAAAAAAAGTGTGAAATACATTATTGTCTTTTTAAAAACAAAAATGTTGTGCAAGGTTAAAATAAAACGAAGAATTGAAAAGAAATACCAAATTAAGATGTAAGTTGGAAAGTAAGTGAATGTACATAAAACGTGTTGTTCAAGAAGAAGCCTCTTTTTTCTTTAAGGTATTGAATTATTATAAACTTTGAGAAGAATGTATTTTGTAATTTCTAGAGGTAAAACTATAGTAGCCAAACAGAGCATATATCATCCAATGTAGTAGAGGAAAGTCAAAGAAATATCTAATTAATTAAAAGATAAGAAACACAAAAATAAGCACAAACATGAAACTAGAGAAAAAAATAGCAAAACAAAATTAGATAGGAGATAGAAATATAAGAGCAATTGTATTAAATGTAAATAGATAAAAAGCTCCAGCTAAGAGACAATGATAATTAGGATGTTGATTTTTTTTAAAATGAACATATTTTCAAAAATAATGCTATGTCAAAAGACACATTTAAATCATTAGGGTACAGAGAATTAGTTGGTGAAAGGATAGAAAAAAATTGACCATGATAATACTAAAGAATACTGGTTACCTGTCCATATATTAGACAAAAGTAGACTTTCAAGGAAAGTACATTATTTAGAATAAAGAATCATATCTTCATTAGAAAATGTTTAAGTCATGAAAAATATATAAAATAATATATATATATATATATATATATATATATATATATATATATATATATATAATATACACATATAATGTCTTCAAATACAGAATAAGAATAGCTACATAACCATAAGGAGATTTAAATCTTCAATCAAAAATGCAGATGTAACATGCCTCTTTTAGTAGCAACACATGAAACCAGCAGAAAATCAGTAATGATATACAAGATTTGAATAACATAATTAATAACCAACTTAGTGGTTGTGGATAGAACGCTGCACCCAAGAACTATGGAATTCACATTCTTTTTGGAGTGTTATCAGCTTATTTGAAGTCTTGAGACAGGATGAGATCACCAAGGCACTGAGAGCTTAGAAAAGAGAAGGGAACAATCTGTCTGTTCAACTCAGGGGTGCTAAATAGTAAAACATCTGAGACTGTAAAATAGTGGTCCATGAGGCACAATGGTGTCCTGAAAGGCAAATGAGTAAAATTAATCAGGGAGAAAGAAGTACCCATCAACTGCAACCCTGATAGGAAAAGATTCAATAGGGAGCCTGGGTGGCTCAGTCAGCTAAGTGTCTGCCTTCAGCTCAGGTCATGATCCCAGGGTCCTGGGATCAAGCCCTGCATTGGGCTCCCTACTCAGTGGGGAGTCTGCTTCTCCCTCTCCCTTTGCTCCTACCCCCTGCTAGTGTTCTCTCTCTCTCAAATAAATAAAATCTTTTAAAAATGGCAAAACTTAAAGATAAAAAGAGACTCTTAAAGGCATCAAGAGAAAACTAGTCACACATAAGAGAAACTCTATGACTGTCCGCTGATCCTTTACCAGAAACTTTTAGGCAAGAAGAAAGTGGCAGTGAATGCCTGACTGGCTCAGTTGGTTAAGTGTTTGACTCTTGGTCTCAGTTCAGGTCTTGATCTCAGAGTCCTATGACCTCAGGGTTGTGAGTTCAAGCCTCATGTTGGGTGTGAAGCCTACTTAAACAAAACAACAAAAGCAGGGTGTGGCAGGATATATTCAAACTGCTGAAAAAGAAAAAACTTACAACCAAGAATAATTTACCTGGCAAGATTATCATTCAGAATTGAAGGAGAAATAAAGAGCTGCCCGGAAAACCAAAACCTAAGGGAGTTTATCACCACTAAACCAGTCTTAGAAGAACTGTTAAAAGGCCTTTTTAAGCAGAAAAAAAGGGCCATAACTAAACATAGGAAAATAATAAGAAAGAAAATATGTCACTGGTAAAGGCAAATATATAGTAAAGGCAAAGAATCAGCCACTTTAAAAAAAAAATTCAGTAGATTTCTTTGGAATAGGTTAAGAAAATATGAGAGGAGAGAAATTAAAGATTTTTTTCTATCACGATTATTGATTTTGAATATAACAGATTGAATAAATAGTAACAAAGGGATATAGATTCTCTGTACCAGGGAAGGTGGTGAAAAGCAGCAGTGTTTGCTGAAGGAGAAGGCTTTTTACTAGTTTTCACATATTTTGAAATGTAATTATATATTAATAAATAATCTTGTGCCACAGAGGAAACCATAACATAAATTACTAAATATTTAAAGGTGAATGATAATGAAATCACAACACATAATATTTTATAATTAAACTTCTTTTGTGGAGTAAGGTTAATCTAGTATTTTGAGGGAACTTTATAGCTTTAAATATATTTATCAGGAATTTAAAAATCAAAAATAATTAAATATGTAGCACAAAAAGTTGGAAAGCAGCAGAACCAAATAAAGAAATAAGAGTGAGAAATAATATAGGTAAGGACAAAAATCCTATCCACCTGTATCAATGTTATCAAGAACTGGTTTATAAGAACCAGTATTAAATCCATCCCAAATCAATGTTAAATTCACAATAGTAACTGTACATCTGAAATTCAGCCTATTTGCAAAAACTATGGTCTAGTAATTTCAATTCCATAGCTAAAGTTAACCAATCTTGAACTCCTCCCATTTCTGAAAGTTTGCCATCTCTGATGGCCATACTCCCTCAAACCTCAGATCTGTTCTGTTCTTTGCTCAGAAATACTGTGCCCTACAAACTCAGCTCTCACTTGTTTAGCAAGTAATCAGCTATTTATTTCAGATATGGAGTAGAGGCTTCTTCCTTTGACATTATGTATCCCAAAGATATTCATTTCTGTATGGGGACAATGACAAGGGTATTCATTGCAGACTAATTTGTGATGTCAGGGAGTTGACAGCAAACTGGATGTCTACAAGTGTGTAAATAGATACAGGTTAAGGGTAACAGATACATTCCTAATAGTAAAAGGCAAAAGTCAGAAACAGTAGTTAGAGGTACACGTACAATAGCAACACATAAATCTTTTAAATACAGTATTTGGTAAAAAAGATAAGAAACAGGATGAACCACATACACAATATAATCCAAATCATCTATCTCAGTCAAAAAACAGGACAACTATATAATACATATTTTCCAAAAATATGGAAACAAAAAGATACACTTTTCCCTCATTAGAATATTTGCCTCTGGGAGTCCTTTAATGGAGTGAAGAATGATAAGGAGAAGAGAGTAAGGTAGAATAGAGTAAAATAAAGTAAGCCAAATATAGTGAAGAGTAAGGGAGGGAGGAGAAAGGGAGAGGAAGGGAGAGGGGAGGAGAATAGAAAACCTAGGGGAGAAAAAGGAAGGGAGGGGAGGGAATTGGAAGGGAAGAGAAAAGAGAGGAAAGGACAGGAGCAGAAGCAAGAGAGGGAAAGAAAGGGGAAGAGAAAAACAGGGAGAGAAGGACAAGGGAGAGAGAGGAGAAGGGAAGGAAAAGGAATGGAAGAGAAGGGGAGAAGAGGGAAGAAAAGGAGGATGTAGGAAGGAGAATACTTTTCCAGACAGTGTTGCTAATGTGTTATAAATTAAAGAGTATGATAACCTAAGCTTTTTTACCTGGGGTCTTAAACATGAAAAAAAAAATCAGACAATGAAGTAATGATGGCAAATGTGTACAGATCAGAGTAACAAATTATTATAAAACTATTTGTCTTAATGTATGTTCTAAAGCTCAAATGAGCTGTATTCTCTAGTTTCTTTCATGCCTGGACAAAAACTATAATTTCCCATATAGTCTATTAAAATTGATGAATATCTTCTCTCTTAGAAACAGCTGTTTTCATGTTTCTTGAAAGCTTTCACTAGGTAATTCTTTTCTTAAAATAATTGAACTTTTGGTGGAAAAGCAAAGATAAATTCAACTTTGTTTTTGCATGCATACAGTCTCTATATGTCTTTATTCTCGTTTATTTAACTTTTTGGGGGGACATCCTTACTTTTCATCATGCATTGTATTATCACAATTTTTGAAACCCCAGAGAATAAAATAAAATATAATTAAGGCTTTATCCCTTGTCTTCCGGTAAAACCTTTTTCTATATCATGTCTTAAATTATGTACCTATGTATACATAGACTGTAATTTTGTCCATAGGTGTTATCTATAAATGAATGTGTTAGTTTAAGTAATTATCATGGAAAGCTTCCACTTAGTCAAATAACCATGCCATAGTGTAAATCATTTTTGATAGTCCTCTTCCAGAATTGTTCAAAAAGTTATTTTATGTCCTGGATATATACACACTTACATAAATATTACTTAATTTTGCCATATCTCATTTTTTTAAAAATTAAAAACAATATATATTACATAAAAGGAACACCCCCCATTCCACAAAATGAATGATTTTTATCTGTTCTCCCAAATTAAATCCACTTATAAGTGACTAAATTTAAAACTACAGAGACTAAATGTGAAGATTACTCCACAGGTTCTGCAAACAAACAAACAAAATCAAACAAAAGTACCTGATCTCTTACAACAAGTATCTAAAATGTTTCCGTTCTATTCTTTCCTACCTGAGTGGTTGAATTGTGGTTCATTAGCAACAACAACAAGCAAACAAAAAAACCCTAATATTCTTTTAAAACCATACATCATAGCCATAATTTGGTCCCACCAAGAAAAAAAGAGACAGACAATAAAATAGACTCTTAAATGTAGAGAACAAACTGATGGTTACCAGAGGGGTGCCGGGTGGGGGATGTGTGAAAAAGGCTCAGGGGATTAAGAGTACACTTATCCTGATGAGCACAGAGGATTGTACAGACTTGTTGAACCATTATATTGTACAACTGAAATGAATATAACACTGTATGTTAATTATACTTGAATTTAAAAAAATGAATAAAAAAACCTTTTAGTTCTGCTTTAGTTAATCTACAAATCTTTGTTGGCTAAATTACACCAGAAAAATGATATTAAGATTGTAACTTGTTGGCAGAGATATGAGTTTGAGAAAAGGCTTAAAAATGTCTCTCTTTTAAAAGAAAAGCTTCCAATGTTTAAAAGTTTTCAAGTCCTAAAAATATAGAAATGTTGAAATTTAACTTTCTGGTCAGAAATGTTGGAATTTAACTTTCTTGTCTGTTTTCAATTCGCTCATTATATATCCTATATATGTCATTATAGACAGTAGTGGAATATGCAAAAGTGAATGTTCTAACCTAAACAAAGGAATTGGTGAAAGCATTTATAGTATTCAGATTTCCATATATCAGTCTCGGGTTACTAACTGTCTACATCAGAGGACTTGAATTTGCTGTCTGCTCTATTGCTCTTAAACTTTTTTTTTTTTTTTTACTTTAAACAAGGAAAGGCACAGGAGATTCCTAAAGATCTTTTTTTTCTTTGCCACTATCCCTAGGCAAGAAGGAGGAATTAGCCTTGTAACCAGATCTTTTTCGTCTCTGCGTTTAATTTTAAGCAAAAAACCAGACGACCAGAGGTGTAAGGCTGACAGAGACCTGCAGAGGGCAGTATTTACTCATAGCTGAATCATGTCAGGGCTCAGAAAAGTTTTAAATTTGGTGGGGTCACTGTGGCAGAAATGTATGACATATGCCCTATATTTGCATTCTTTGGCTTAAATTCGTATTTTCTAAATGGTTTCCCTTAAAGGGGAAAGAATACTCACCTGATTCCCAGTAACTTTTTTTTTCTTTTGAAGCAACGCATGTCACCACAAAAATTATCTACAATACTGAGCAGAAGAATTAACCCGAGTGCAGTACGTGGCACGTGGGCATTTTAAAATTTTTGATTTTATTTTATTTATTTCTATTTTTCTCATATCTAGCCTTTCCCCAGATCCTCCCTCCCCCCCCCCTAAAAAAAAAAAACCAACGAAACGAAACACACCTTCATCAAGATTCCTTTGGCTACAAAATGTCAAGGGGGAAATACTCCAACAGAAATCAAAATTCCAAACTTTGCAACAGGAAAAGATCTCCGTCTTTCCAAAGGGCTATCATTGTTATTGTTGAAACTGTAAGGTTTAGCTACTGGCACCTGGGATCCATTTGGGAAGGGAAACAAAACAAACACTGAGTTCCCTTGGCTTTTCCTATAGGAAGTCCAAAGTGCGATTGGTACTGAGGCCTTGGTGCCCCCAGTCACCTGGAAGGGAGGGGGGGGGGCAGGAGAGTGCAGGTTTAGAGTTTGGGTCGCTCTGGACTTCAGGGAGCTCATTCTGTAGACAGAGGAGGAACGAGGATGATTTTGTTTGGATTCTGTCGGCTCGCATTGTACAGCAGTTCTCTCCCCTCCCATCGAAAGAGAGAAGGCAGGAAATGGTTAAAGCAAATCTGCACTGTGCATTCCCAGACAGGCTTTGCTTAATCCTTCCTCCCCGCTCTAACAGACCCTCACCCCCCGCCTTTCTTTTATTTCTCTCGACCCCCTTACCCCTGAGTTATTACTAGCATAACAACCTAACGGTCTTCCTTCAGACCCCGCCACTAAAGTTATTTATCTGCAAACCTGACCCCACCCCCATTTATCCTGCGGCAGCTTTTTGCTGTTATTGCTCTGACGCCGGCCAAGATTTGACCAAAAAGAAAGGAAAAAAGAAAAAAAAAAATCATCCCCCTTCTCAGCGCCTCAGACTCGCTGGGCTCCCACACCCGACCGCCTACAGTCCTCTGGGAGGCTGGAGTGATTAGCATCCTGAGAAGCCAGTCGGAGGCCCTAAGAGCCGGAGAGCGCTCGCGGTAGGAGTGCCAGGCGGGGCCGCCTCAGCTCCGGCCCAATGGGGCTGGGGCGAGGGAGGGGCAGTAGGTGACAGGACCGGGAGCTAGGGGGAGTCCGGGCGAACTAAAGTACGGGGATCAATGAGCGGCGAGCAAAGTTTCTGAGTCCTGCTCTAGCTCGCCGTCTTCCCTCCCCCTCTGTTTGTGTTTCAGCGACGGTCGCTGTGTGTGCGTGTGTGTGTGTGTGTGTGTGTGTGTGTGTGTGTGCGTGCGCGCAGCGGGGAAGAGGCGGGGAGTGTGAGGGACCAGCCGGAGGTTGAGAGCTGCTCGCTGAGCTCCAGCTCCACAGCGGTACAACCTTCATCCCGGGCAGGCGAGAAGGAGAGCGCTGACAGGCGCCGTCCGGAGCTGCCGCGGGCGCCGCCACAGCCCAGCGCCGACTTCCCCGCCTCCACCGCCAACGGTGAAGGAGAAAGAGGGACCAACCACCCCCCGCCCCAAACAAAAAGGCTTGTGGATTACAAAGTGAAACTGACACGGGACAATAAAAGCAAAGATAACGGGGGCAAGGGCGAGGCGCACTGGAGAGGGCTTCTGACCGGGGCCGCCGGAGACCGATCCCCTTGGCATGGTGAGGGGAGGGGACTTGGGGACCGCGCGCTGTTCCTGCCCGACCCCTGCGAGGCCGAGAAGAAAGGGGGACGGACCTGCAGTCGATTTGGATGTACAAATAATGAGTCGGCAGGCACCTCGGCAGAGGTAAAAACAAAAACAAAACAAAACAAAAAAAATGCAGAGGAGCTCTGGATGTTGCCTGCGCGCGACCACCGGCTCCAAGCCGCAGCAGGGGCGGCGGCGGCGGCGGCGGCTGGAGGAGAAGGGACGGAGCTGAGCGCTCCTGGGTACCGGAGCCCTAGCTCCAACGCGAGCGCTTGGAACGCAATCGCTAGCTGCCAGCGCGCAGACGCCGGAGCCCCGGCCTCAGCGGCCACTTCTGCAGCCCTGTTGGAGGGGCCTTGCAGCCTTGTTATTGAGGCGTGAGGACTCGAGGAAATCCCTCGCCTCCAGCTTTTGGGAAAGGAATTTGATAATCTCCCGGTTCCCCCATCGCCCCCTCCCCCGTGAGCAATTGTTCTCTCCACACATCTCTACCGACGTTTGCTCTTCCCTCTTCAGTTTCTTCGCTGCGGGTAAGTTCTAAAGTTTCTGAAGACAATTGTTTGCAATGATTCCTCATATACCTTAAATACAGGCAGCCTCTCCCAATCCACATCCACCCGGGCGAAAACGCTCAGACTCTCTGGATTCAAAAAAACAAAGTGAAGGGGGAAAACGTAGGAGGTTTGAGAAACTTCCCTGGGAATTCATCAACGCACAGGAGTGTCCCGCGGAATGCCTTGCCGCTTTTCGTCAGGGCATCTCTCTCGTACTACAAGTCCAAATGGCTACCTGGAGCCTTTCTCTGACGCGATTTGCTTCTGCTGGGCTGGAGGTTCTTTGAAATAGCAGAGCTCTCAGAGCCACAGGCTGCACTTTTTGCTGGGGCTACTTAATCCCTGCTATTATTCTTTTTGCTTCACTTTTCCTTCTCTTTATCACACCATTCCAGGGAGCCAGGACCATGGACTTGGCAGCACACGGGGCGCCTGGACGCCCTTGGCTCCAGCTACCCTCTCTATCAGTATTTCAGCTCCTCCGAGTCTTTTGGCTGCTATCACAGCTCCCCGGGCCGGCCCGGGTCAGCGGGGCCGAGCAGCGCCAGGTGTTCCAAGTGCTGGAAGAGCAACCACCCGGCACGCTGGTGGGCACCATCCAGACGCGCCCAGGCTTCACCTACCGGCTCAGCGAAAGCCACGCCCTGTTTGCCATAAACAGCAGCACCGGGGCCCTCTACACCACCGCCACCATCGACCGCGAGAGCTTGCCCAGCGACGTGATCAACCTGGTGGTCCTTTCCAGCTCTCCCACCTACCCCACCGAAGTGCGAGTGCTGGTGCGGGACCTCAATGACAACGCCCCCGTCTTCCCCGATCCCTCCATCGTAGTCACTTTCAAGGAGGACAGTAGCAGCGGGCGCCAAGTCATCTTGGATACAGCCACCGACTCGGATATCGGCTCCAATGGTGTAGACCATCGCTCTTACCGCATCATCCAGGGCAACGAGGCAGGTCGCTTCCGCCTGGACATCACCTTGAACCCGAGCGGCGAAGGTGCGTTTCTGCATCTGGTGTCCAAGGGCGGGCTGGACCGCGAGGTCACACCACAGTACCAGCTATTGGTGGAAGTGGAGGACAAGGGTGAGCCGAAGCGGCGGGGCTACCTTCAGGTAAACGTGACTGTGCAAGACATAAATGACAACCCCCCGGTTTTTGGCAGTTCCCACTACCAGGCGGGGGTGCCTGAGGACGCGGCGGTGGGCTCTAGCGTCCTCCAGGTGGCGGCGGCGGACGCTGACGAGGGCACCAATGCGGACATCCGCTATCGGCTGCAGGACGAGGGAACTCCCTTCCAAATGGACCCCGAAACGGGGCTTATCACGGTGCGGGAGCCCCTGGACTTCGAGGCCAGGCGCCAGTACTCGCTTACCGTGCAGGCTATGGACCGAGGCGTGCCTTCTCTCACTGGGCGTGCCGAGGCGCTCATTCAGCTGCTAGATGTCAACGACAATGACCCCGTGGTGAAATTCCGCTACTTCCCTGCCACCTCGCGCTACGCCTCTGTAGATGAGAACGCTCAAGTGGGCACTGTGGTGGCTCTGCTCACCGTGACGGACGCAGACTCGCCCGCGGCCAACGGGAATATTTCTGTGCAGATTCTAGGGGGCAATGAGCAGCGCCACTTTGAGGTGCAGAGCAGCAAAGTGCCGAACCTGAGCCTCATCAAAGTGGCCAGCGCCCTAGACCGCGAGCGCATCCCTTCTTACAACCTCACAGTTTCCGTCTCTGATAACTACGGGGCGCCCCCTGGCGCAGCAGTCCAGGCGCGTTCTTCTGTGGCGAGCCTGGTGATTTTCGTAAATGACATCAATGACCACCCTCCTGTCTTTGCACAGCAAGTGTACAGAGTGAACCTGAGCGAGGAGGCACCCCCGGGAAGCTATGTGAGTGGAGTGTCTGCCACTGATGGCGACTCTGGTCTCAACGCTAATCTGCGTTACAGCATCGTCTCTGGCAACGGACTAGGTTGGTTCCATATCAGTGAACATAGCGGCCTGGTGACCACTGGGGTTGCTGGGGGCTTGGACCGTGAACTGGCTTCCCAGATTGTACTGAATATCAGTGCTCGGGACCAGGGGGTTCACCCCAAGTTTTCCTATGCCCAGCTTGTAGTAACTCTCCTGGATGTGAATGATGAAAAGCCAGTATTTAACCAGCCAGAAGGGTATGATGTGTCTGTGGTTGAGAATGCCCCAACAGGGACGGAACTCCTGGTGCTCAGGGCAACTGACAGAGACCTGGGTGACAATGGGACAGTGCGCTTCTCCCTGCAAGAGGCTGAGACTGACCAGAGATCCTTCCGGCTGGATCCTGTGTCTGGGAAGTTGAGTACTATTGCCTCCTTGGACAGAGAGGAGCAAGCTTTCTATTCCCTATTGGTTCTGGCCACAGATCTGGGCTCCCCTCCTCAGTCATCAATGGTTCGAATAAATGTGAGTCTCCTGGATGTGAATGACAACAGTCCTGTGTTTTACCCAATCCAGTACTTTGCTCATATTCAGGAGAATGAGCCTGGAGGAAGTTACATCACTACAGTATCTGCCACTGACCCAGACTTGGGTCTCAATGGAACTATCAAATATAGTATATCAGCTGGGGACAGGTCTCGGTTTCAAGTCAATGCTCAAAGTGGGGTTATTTCTACCAGAATGGCCCTAGACAGAGAAGAAAAAACAGCTTACCAGTTGCAAATAGTGGCTACTGATGGTGGCAATTTACAGTCTCCCAACCAGGCAATAGTAACCATCACTGTATTGGACACTCAAGACAACCCACCTGTATTCAGCCAGGCTGCCTACAGCTTCGTGGTCTTTGAGAATGTGGCTCTGGGATATCATGTGGGTAGTGTGTCTGCATCCACCATGGATCTCAATTCCAACATCAGTTATCTCATTACTACTGGGGATCAGAAAGGTATGTTTGCTATCAACCAGGTCACTGGGCACCTTACCACAGCGAGTGTGATTGACAGAGAAGAGCAATCCTTTTATCAGCTGAAAGTAGTGGCCAGTGGGGGCACAGTGACTGGAGACACTATGGTTAACATAACGGTTAAGGATTTGAATGACAACTCTCCCCATTTCCTTCAGGCAGTAGAGAGCGTAAACGTGGTGGAGAATTGGCAGGCAGGTCACAGCATTTTCCAAGCCAAAGCTGTGGACCCTGATGAAGGTGTCAATGGCATGGTACTCTATAGCCTGAAGCAAAACCCCAAGAACCTGTTTACTATCAATGAAAAGAATGGTAATATTAGTCTGCTAGGGCCCCTGGATGTTCATGCTGGTTCCTACCAAATAGAGATCTTGGCATCTGATATGGGTGTTCCACAGCTCTCCTCTAGCTTCATCTTGACTGTGTATGTTCATGATGTAAATGACAACCCACCGGTGTTTGATCAACTTTCTTATGAGGTCACCCTTTCTGAGTCAGAACCTGTGAATTCTCGATTCTTTAAAGTACAAGCTTTTGATAAGGATTCAGGAGCAAATGGTGAAATTGCATACAGCATTGCTGAAGGAAATACAGGGGATGCTTTTGGCATTTTCCCAGATGGTCAATTGTATATAAAAAGTGAACTGGACCGTGAACTTCAAGACAGATATGTTTTACTGGTCATTGCTTCTGACAGAGCAGTGGAACCCCTTAGTGCTACTGTGAATGTTACTGTAATTTTAGAAGATGTAAATGATAACAGACCTCTTTTTAATAGTACCAATTACACATTTTATTTTGAAGAGGAGCAGAGAGCTGGGTCATTTGTGGGCAAAGTAAATGCTATAGATAAAGACTTTGGGCCAAATGGAGAAGTAAGGTATTCTTTTGAAATGGCGCAGCCAGATTTTGAGTTGCATGCTATTAGTGGGGAAATTACAAACACTCGTCAGTTTGACAGGGAGTCTCTTATGAGGCAGAGGGGGACTGCAGTGTTTAGCTTTACAGTCATTGCAACAGATCAGGGGCTCCCTCAGCCTCTCAAGGATCAGGCCACAGTACATGTTTACATGAAGGATATAAATGATAATGCTCCCAAATTTTTAAAAGACTTTTACCAAGCTACAATATCAGAGTCAGCAGCCAACCTGACACAAGTTTTAAGAGTATCTGCCTCAGATGTCGATGAAGGTAATAATGGACTCATTCATTATTCTGTAATGAAAGGAAATGAAGAAAGACAGTTTGCTATAGACAGTACCTCTGGTCAGGTGACACTAATTGGCAAATTAGACTATGAAGCAACACCTGCCTATTCCCTTGTAATTCAAGCAGTGGATTCAGGTGCAGTCTCCCTCAACTCAACCTGTACCTTAAATATTGATATTTTAGATGAAAATGACAATACCCCTTCTTTCCCTAAATCAACACTATTTGTTGATGTTTTGGAAAACATGAGAATTGGTGAACTCGTGTCCTCTGTTACTGCAACTGATTCAGATTCAGGTGACAATGCTGATTTACATTATAGTATTACTGGAACTAACAACCATGGAACTTTTAGCATTAGCCCAAACACTGGGAGTATTTTTCTTGCCAAAAAATTGGACTTTGAGACGCAGTCTTTGTACAAACTAAATATAACAGCAAAAGACCAAGGAAGGCCTCCTCGTTCATCTACAATGTCGGTGGTTATACATGTGAGGGACTTTAATGACAATCCTCCTAGCTTTCCTCCTGGGGATATTTTCAAGTCTATTGTTGAGAACATTCCCATTGGAACGTCTGTCATTTCAGTGACTGCACATGACCCTGATGCAGACATTAACGGGCAACTATCCTATACAATCATTCAACAGATGCCCAGGGGCAACCACTTTGGCATAGATGAAGTCAAAGGCACTATATTTACGAGTGCTGAAATAGATCGGGAATTCGCCAATCTCTTTGAGTTAACCGTAAAAGCCAATGATCAAGCGGTGCCTATAGAAACGAGACGCTATGCTTTGAAAAACGTGACCATTTTGGTCACAGACCTCAATGACAACGTTCCAATGTTTATATCACAAAATGCCCTTGCTGCAGACCCCTCGGCTGTGATTGGTTCTGTTCTGACAACGATAATGGCTGCAGACCCAGATGAAGGGGCTAACGGAGAAGTGGAGTATGAGATCATCAATGGGGACACAGACACCTTCATTGTGGATCGTTACAGTGGAGACTTGAGAGTGGCTTCCGCACTGGTGCCTTCACAGCTGATCTATAACCTCATAGTTTCAGCAACAGACCTTGGCCCTGAAAGGAGGAAATCAACCACTGAATTGACCATCATTCTTCAGGGCCTTGATGGACCTGTTTTTACTCAACCCAAATATATAACTATTTTGAAGGAGGGTGAACCCATTGGTACCAACGTAATATCCATAGAAGCAGCTAGCCCTAGAGGATCTGAAGCCCCTGTGGAGTATTACATTGTTTCAGTTCGTTGTGAAGAAAAAACAGTTGGACGCCTCTTTACTATTGGACGACAAACTGGCATAATTCAGACTGCAGCCATTCTGGACCGGGAGCAAGGAGCATGTCTTTACCTGGTGGATGTTTATGCCATAGAAAAATCAACTGCTTTTCCCAGAACACAGAGAGCAGAGGTAATGATTTTGTAGTCATTTATGAATTATTTGTTGATGTGCTTTTTAGAAACATTGTTCTCTCATATTTACTTTCTATAATTATTTACCTTCATTGCTTATTGTTAATATTACTGACAGGAGCATATAAACTGTTCTGTCACAAAAAGAACAAGAATCACATAAAATTTAGCTTTAACCCTGGTCAAAACCAAGCAATGAACAGTCTATATGCTTCACCTCATAGCAATCATATGTATAAGGCCAGGGAGAAATCAAACCATTTCAGAAGTGAAAAAAAAAAAAATCCGTTTATCTAAGCTGAATCAGTGTACTAACTAGACACTTCTCAGTAAGGAAGTCTGCTAGAGAATGGGCAATTTCAGACGTGAATTTCTATGCCAAAATGAAGAACTTTGGTAGAAATCAGCATTAGAGCATAGCTTTCTGGGAGGAGTGGCAAGACAGTACAGACTGGCAGTTTACATCAGGACAGTATTAACTTTCACATCCTCAGCAGTCTTGGCAGTTTCTTTATAGACAGTGACTAATTTTAATGTGCTGAGCCAAGTTTGGAGAGATTCCTGATTTCATCTGCTTTCACATTTGAGGCACTATCTTCTGACTTAGGGTAATCCTTTCTCTTCCCTCTTGAATGAAAGCATGCAATGTGCTGTGAATTATCAGAGATTAGAGGGTGCTTTTTGATACAAATCTGTGTTCAGGGCTATGGTATAGGCCCTATGTTATTCTGTCTGCTGATGGGTAAGAAATTAGGGTTTCTAGCTTATGCCTAAAGAATTCCAAGCTTGGCCTTCCCTGGGGTGTATTTTAGGCTACTACCTCTGTGTATTATTGATTTGTATTTTCATTAAACTACTTCCAATGTTGTTTTGATACTCAACTAGAAATCACATAGCTGTACTCTGGAAAGTTCTTGTTCTCTGTTTTCTAAGTTCCTTCCCTCCCTCCCCCACCCCTCAAAGACATTTTAGTGTCACTCAGCCAAAAACACAAAATATCAAATGTGGTTTGTGATACTTGGCAGTATCCCAGACACAATATACTAGTGAAATTGAGGCTTATGTATTTGTTTTCTTGCTTTCCTTTTTTTTGGGGGGGGGGGTGTGGAGGGTGAGGAGGTTTTCTTCATTTAAAATGTTCATTTATTATTATTATCTTTTTTAATCCCTTGTGACTTTTTTTTTCATAATAGCTAGCTGTAGCTATTCTGCAGGTAAAGCAGCGTATTCTTGGCCTAGAGGATATTAGAGATATAATTAGAGATATAATTCTTAATAGAGATATAATTCTTAGAGATATAATTCTAACTGGAATTCCATTTTATCTATATACATAGCCCTGAAGGGACTTCTAACCCAAATGTCCTCTTTTACCTACTTAGCTTTTTAAAGATCTTAACATGGGTCTTATATGTTGAGCTATTTGGTTTAACTTAGGCCACGATTTACATGTAATTTTATATTGATTTCCGGTTATTCCTCATGTTAACTGACCCCCTATTTCTACCTTCCTTCTCTGGGATTATTTATTAGATAAAGAGATTTAATTAGATAGAAAACTGAAATATTTATTAAAGATAGACGATTAAGTCTTTCTAGATAGATGAATTTGTCAAACAGTAAACCAAATAATGTTATTGGTTGTTGTTGCTGTTTGGTTCAGTGCATTACATTTTATTAGAACAACATGGAGAATGAGAATAAATACCCATTGGTATCATTAGATTTATTTTGTCTTGCTACTTATTCATTAAATATGGAAAGATCAGCTTGGCTTAAATTTATTAAATAGTGCTGTCTCTGCAATAGGCATGAAGGTTAAAAAGTAATAATTGTAAGTAGTTTTGCTGGTAATAGGGGATAGTATGTCCGTTACTTTAAAAATATCAAATAACACCAATAATAAAAGTTGTTCATATTTACTGCACCCTATTTATCTAAAAATCTGGGGAAATTCATTATGATGATTTTTTATAAGCAAAAAAAAAAAAAAAGAAAGAAAAAAAACTGTCAGTGTATTTTCTGTGAACTGAAGTGCTGAAATTGTAAACCAAGTTTGAGTTTCCAAGCTCCAACCACTCCTATAATTAAAAGCAAATGTGTTTCTCCAAAGAATATTGAAAGCAGTAGTTGGGAGCTAGAATTTCATGTTATTATTGGTTGTATCTTTCAAGTATATACAATGAAGTTCTTTTTTCCTTCTGCTCAAACAATTAATTTACTGTGATTGTGCAAAAATAGGTTATGTTACCTCTGGTTGTCAGAGGTGATTTTTCAGTTGTTTGTTTTCAAGTGCAAAATTTGCTCCAATACATTTTTTTTTTTTAATTATTCATGTGCACCGATAGAGCTCTGGGTTGCTTACTCAGGTTTCTGGCTAGAGTCATAGCTGATCACATTCCATGGTCAAGGAGAGGGTCAGTGGGTAAAAGAGAAATGATTTAATCTGCATTCTTTTTCAAACTCTGACACTTATGGAGAGGGCTGTGGCTCTGATATTGCTCATTCCAGAGATCTGGCCAGTTATGCACCTTCACCTACCCTACTTATCATACCTAAACCTTCAGCATGAATAGGAGTTTTTCAAGGATGACTTTTGAGTTGCAGACACAAGGTCTATTACAGTTTTGTGTCTTAATATTCTTGGATAAATCTTGATTATGTTAGAACAGCTCATAAAAAGTTTGTACTATTTTTCTAGGTTCAAGAAAAAAATAGGGATGTAGTACTTCAGTGGACATTTCTTTTTTAATATGCGTTGTATAGAAACATGCAGCTTAGGGACTTGGTTGTACCTCAACAAAACCAGAGGTTTTGTTTCACTGATCTGAATTCTCTCAGAGTCTGGTATATACCCGAGGTATAGTAGGTGCTCAGTACGTGTTTGGTAAATGAGATGGTAGAAGAGTTAAGACAAGAATATGCTTTCTCTTGCCTCAGGAATAACTCAACAGAGAGAAGCTGGGGGAATGGAGGAAATTAGTAAACTTGATCTTGATTATGAATTGAACTAAGGACATAAAGACATGCCAATTATCTCTGTTGCACAAGTGAATTGAGAATTGCCAGAAAACTCAAAGAGGAAAGAGAAACTTAGGTGGGTGGTCTCACATGGAACTTAGAGTTTAAATGGAAGGGCGTACTGTACATGTGTCCAGCTCACAGTTCTCAAATTGTGGCTCTTAGTACCCCTGTGGGCTCTTAGAAATTGTTAAGGGCTTCAAAGAGCTTTGGTTTGGGTGTGTCTTATCTATCAAAATTTATCATTTTGAACATTAAAAATGGAGAAAAATTTATATATTTATTAATTTGTTTAAAAATCATATTAAACACGTTTTTACTTTATTAAAAAACTTTATTTCCCAAACTTAAAAAATAATGAAAAGAGAGATAGTATTTTATATTTTCATAAATCCCTTTAATATTTGGCTTAAGAGTACACAGCTGAATTCTCAAACCTTCTCATTCATTCCATTGCAGTAAATTATTTCAGTTAAAGTATATGAAAAGAATCCATCCTCACTCAGATCTATGAAACTGGATAAGGAAGGCATATTTTGGTATTCTTTTCAGATAATTGTTGATTTTCTTTTGCTACTACACCAGAACTCCACAGTGGGACTTTCTTAAAATTTACTTGCAATGTGGAATTTGAAATCCAATCAGTGAACTTTTTATACTTTGTTACGTAAAAATACAAATACATTGATCTATTTTGCATTTTGAATGGATTTTTTTTTTTTTACCTATTCATGACTTAGAAATATCAGAAATTGATCATTTGGAAAATATTGTAATAATTGCTAAGCATCTTACCAAAAAGCTCTTTAAATATATATGGACTCTCAACTTCATGGCAATGGTTAGAAGTTTTCAAAATTTGAATTTTTACTTGAAATCTCAAATTTTATTATCAGTAACATATATTATTCTTTTCCTTCAAGTGTCAGGTCCCCTCTATTCATTTACTAACAAACAAGTATCTGCCATATACTCAAATCTAAAAAAATATAGTTTCCCTGTCAGTTGTGCTTTCAAAAAAAATGTATTCCATAAGTAAAGCAGCTAGTTTAGCTTGTAGTTCATTCATATGCATGCTTTTCTTTGAGACAGCTATAGTCTTTTGGCACAGATTAGTGGTTTATGTACATTCTACTGTTTGCCACACAAAATATTGAAAAAATGTTGAGATTTAAAGGCCTAGATTTAATAAATTTAATAATTTTACTATTTCTTCAAAAGATCTTCTTCAGTTTTTAAGCGCAGCTGGCATTTTATATTTACTGTGAGTGCCTAGTGGTGAAGAATACAATTACTGCTAGAATGCTTTAGAGCAACTGCTGTAGTTTCTGCGAAGGTGCCAACAGTCTTACCCATCGTTGCTTTTGCACCTCTAGCGTGCATGTCAATACAGAGAAAAAGGCAAGCAATGTTATGCATTATAATGAAGACAGTTTTGACTTCCTAGGCCTCTTTAATGGGTCTCTGGTATGCTTCGAGCCCCATGTTGCCCTGAGGAGAACCATTGGTTTAGGTAATGAGATTTTTACATTTCAGTTTAAAAAAGCCACTAGAAATAGTCTATTAGAAGTGTATTTGGTATATTAGGTGCACAGACTCTGACATTAACAGAAAGGAATTTTAGTAATTGGGTAATAAATTGATTTGTTTTCACAGTGAACACCATCAAGATTTCTAAGGGAAGGGATGGGACATTTGTAAGATTAGTGCTGAGTACCAGTTTAGAAATGATAGTCTTCTAGAAGGTTTAGAATCAGAGTTAGTGAACCTTAGATTAAATGTCTGTATATCCTGTGTATCATCCCTCACAGGCAAAAAATAAGCAACAGAACTGGGTAAATAATAATAGTAATAATAATTACAATAACATTTATCGACTATTGCTATATTCAGTCAATAAGTGCTAAGTGCTTTGAGATTTTACCATTTGAGTCTCATAACACTGTTAATATCATTTCCACTTCATAGCTGTAGAAACAGTCTCAGAAAAGTTAAATGATTTCCTTAAATTCAGATAGATAGAAAGGAAAATCACATCCAGACTTGCATAAATCCATTATTTATACTCAATCCTACTATTCTAGAAAGCTTGGCGAATCTGTGGTTTCAGTTAAGAGAAGGGCCCTTTACTCTGTAGATATGGGTATACAGGCATGTTTTTAATAATCTTGTTTTGGGGCCCTTATTTATTGTTAAAAAAATCTTTGAAAGGTAGTATTATATATTGTCTGAACTAAGGGAAATATGGTTTTTACTTGCCTCAATCATGGCCATCAGCAGATGCTGTACATTTTTATGGGTCAGTTAATGGTGGTAGCAGTCCCAAATTGGGACATGTGGAAGTGTTTCTGGAGCAGGGAGGAAGGATCAGAATACAAGAGAGGGGAACTGGAGACAAATGAATAGCACAGATATTGGTAATGCCTCTTCTAATCCATAGTACCATACAATTTAGAAGTAGTTGCTGTAATTTATGAGGGTGGAGAATCCATTTAGATTAACAGATGATAAATCTTACTCTCCTAGGGAATATAATGAAGTTGGAGTGGATGGCATATGAAGATTATATTAAAGGAGGGAAACATTTTATTGCTTTTTCTTCTTTTGATCTCCAGAGTGTTCTTTTTAAAAAGCAACTTGTGATTATTTTCTGATTTTATTTTTTTTCTTATTGCTATGCTTCTAAATTTATTAACAAAATATTGTGAATAAATTTTCAAGACATATACAAATGTGTATTACAAACAGCAATATTGTTGGCCAATTAAGCTCATGCTCCATATTTATATATGGCTTCAGGGTGCTTGATTTGGTCTTTCCGTTTTGGTAATAGATTTCCATGGACATAATTATTCTTCTGATTAATTTTTTCTTTCTTTTTTTCCCTTGCCTTTATTAAAACACTAATCATTTTAATTCCTTATTGTTCCAATAGACTTTGAGGCAACTGCTCTAGGATTATTTTGGAAAAGTATATATGTTCTTAGCATTTTGTGGAATCAATTCTTCATTGTATTGTTTACAGCTTGCACTTTGTCATCATTACAATGAAAAACTGCCTAGGAACCTCATTAGTTGTGAGGGACTGTTGAATCCTGTGAAGGATTCCACAGGCCTGAAGGTGGGTCTTCTATTCTGAAGCTCAGCTCTTTATAATACCCATGAAAGTAGGTAGTATTCAGAATTAGTAGCATGTGACTAGAGATAAGAAAAGAATAACTGGCAAATAATTTGGGCCAAGATGAATTTAAAAGTAATTTTTAAAGTATCTTAGATATAAAATGTGGTAAATATTTTCTAATTTTTTCAGGCTTTAA
Organism: Ursus americanus; assembly: GCF_024610735.1. Classification (NCBI taxonomy): domain Eukaryota; kingdom Metazoa; phylum Chordata; class Mammalia; order Carnivora; family Ursidae; genus Ursus; species Ursus americanus. Next base: position 18,356,432 of record NC_142139.1, read on the forward strand.
GCAGTCTGTGACAACAGTGGCCAATTTTAGTAGATTAAATAAGGAGGAGAGCATATAAGGAATGGAGAGAAGTAAAAACAATTCTATTAGACTAGTATTTTTTATAAAATACACATGTAATATATTATGTATTAGCATATATAATATCATATATTAGCATGTATGCAACCATTATACAAAGGATGTTGGTTTTTTCCTGGTGTTAAGATCTGAGACAAAATGGGACAATAAAGTCAGGGAGAAGAAACATAATCTAATTGGCAAATAATTTATGTGTGGTAATCAAGAATTGACTATAGGTCTACAGTCTTTTTCAGTTTCCAAACATATATCCATATTTAAGAAACAATCAGTGAGTAAAAACCAAATTTTAAGGAACATTAAGAAACATTGAGGAAATGTTGACAGACATTGACAAACCCTGTTGGACAAGTGACAGTTGGGAACCATGGGGTTGTTACTGATTATTTGTTTCAGATTATTTGGTATTTTTCTGAAATATTTTGTACTTGCAGATTCACAATACTCTTAGAAGTATATATGCAACATCTCATTATTCAATAAATGACAATACTGAGGCTAGTGGAGATTAAGTTTATGGAGCTGGTTTGTAGTGAAATCAGGATTTGAATCCAGCAATCTGACTCCACAGTATGTACTTTTAATCCCCACACAGCACTGACTAACACTATGTATTGTAAGAATGGTTGATACTTTCTATAGTCTCATAGGCATACAATTTTTACTGTGTAAAAAGTTGTTTTCATATTTTGATATTTCTTCATACTGGTGACTGAAGAAGTACAGAGTAAATTTAAATTTAGGTAATGACCTAGTAGTAGGATTACTTCAGCTCTCTATTAATCTTTATTTAGGTTAGGCTTGAATGGATGGACCTACCTACAATTTGTAAATTCTTCATTTTGATTTCTTAAATTTGAGGTGGGAATATTTTTCCATTCTTCTAGCTACTGCCTCATTTATTTTCTTCCAAAGTTGCATATACCTGCTTTCTTTCTTCTCATTATCTCTTAAATTCATCTCATCAGGCTTAACTTCTGCCTCTCCAATGAAAATTGCTCTTACCAAGGCCATGATAGCCACATTTCTACATCCAATGGTCAGTTCTCAGTGCTCATTGTATACATACTTCTAAGTCATCATACTGTGGATTTTTGATCCTATTTCTCAGACCAGTTCCTTCACAGCCTCCTTTACCAGTTTCTCTCCATTTCCTTAAATTCTAAATGTTGTAATGTCTATGGAATCAATTCTTGAAAACTCTTCTCTTTTTAATGCACACTTATTTTCTTGAGGATCTCAATCAATCTTATGATTTTAAACATATATACATTGATGCCTTCAAAATTTTGTTTCCACCCTATGTATTTCTCCTAAATCCCATGTTTATATAACCAACCACTTACTCATTATGTTTAATTTGTTTCTTAATAGATATTTTAAATTAACATTTCCAAATCTGAGCTTCTGTTATCTTCCCCAATAAAAATCTGATTCACCCCTAGCCATCTTCTCAATTGATGGATATTCCAATCTTTAATTGTTCAAGTCAAAAAACTTGGGACTCATCTTTGACTCCTCACCACCCTACATACAAGCTGTTTAGCTAATCTTGGATATCTTAAAAATATATCCAGAAACTAGATCATTTCTCATCACTTCTACCATTACTATCTTGATCTAACACACTGTCATCCTTTCTTTAGATTATTGAAGACATTTTCTTATTGATTTCCAACATCCTTTCCTACTATTCTCTTCCCTTGCTTGTCTGCTTTACCCACACTTGTGTCTTGCTAGTCTTGCTATTCCCAGAACTTGCTAGGAACACACCTGCCTTGGAGCCTTTCCTCCTGGCCCTTCCTTCTGCATAGAACACTCTTTCCTCTAGATATCCAGTTGGATAATTTTCTCCCACTTGGATAATTTCCTTCCTTCAAGTACTTGCTCATATCTCACATACTAATTGAGAATTAATTTTCCTTTACTAACATCACTGTAGCCACCTTCTCATCCTGCCTGATCTCTATTTCACTGCTGTAATTTTTCATATTCCTCTCCCATAGGATTTATCACTCTCCTGAACCAGCGTCTTCTTATCTCCCAAATGTTAAATGTTGGAATACTCCTGGAATCAGTTCTTGAAATTCTTCCCTTTCTAATCTACACTATTCTGTTGAGAAGCTCAATCAATCTCATTAATTTCAAGTATCTATCTATCATCTATCTATATCTATCTAATCATCTATCATCTACTATTACATGTATAAGTGTGTGTGTGTGATATAATTTTACTGATCTATAATTTTGATTATGTTTTACCTGTCTTTCTCCCACTAGATCACCGTATGTGACCAGCTCTTGTCAGTTACTTTTCTGACTTTTTTTCCTCCTAGTTCTTAATGAGTTTGCTTAGCAACCACAGGGGGGGTCCAGGCCCCAGCCTCAGGTGCTCCTGCCTCTGAGTCTTTGTGCTAGCTGCGCCCTCTGCCTGGACTGCTTGCTTCATGCTTCTCTAACATCTTTTCTCAAAGTCACCTTGCCAAGCTCTCCTTCCCTCAGCCTTCCTTTTTCTCTTTCCTTCTTTTGTTTCTCCTTAGACTCTATCATCACCCTACATAACACATATGTTACTTCTTTATTTTGTTTATGATATGTCTTCTCTCTAAAATATATATTCCACGAGGGGAAAGATTTTCATCTGTTTATTACTGCTGTATTCCCAGTACCTACAATAGGGCTGGCTCAATTCAGATACTCGGTAAATCTTTGATAAACTAAGGAATTACTGTTGAACACATTGCAAATATACTGCTTAAATGCTAGGAACTCAGTCAGAGATGAATGCTGAAGTAAAGGAGTCATTTTTCATATCTCAAGCCAAGCTATGGAACTTTTTCTGAAATTAGTGAAGCTAGCTAATTGGCAAGGACTGATTTTCTTGGATAAAATGACAGTGGCTGTATGACTTGACTGGCTGAGAGCCTTGTAACCCAATATTCAGAAATTGTTAGGGTCTGAAGTACAGTGAGATCACTAAAGCTTATTGTAGATAGTTTTGTGAAGTGGAACATTTTTGAAGATATATCACAATGTAGTTACACTATTACCATGTCTTCTCATTTTCTTGGAATTCATCTAATTTTGCTTCAGAGGGCAAATCTTAACTTACAAGGGAGAAAAAAAAAAGGTACTCAGTGAAGTTCGTAAGTTTCCTACTATTTTCTCCAAAGTACAGAAATGCACAGAACTATTAATATTAAAAAAATACTTTCCATTACTAAAGTGTTTTGGAGTGCTATCCTTCTTTTCCCCTGATTTCCCTAACAAGTCTGTAAGGAGGTAAGCCAGGTGTTCTTCTCTTCATTTTAAGAAAAAGGCACAGAGAATTTCATGATTTGTGTGTGGTCATAAATCTAGACTACGTCTGGGTTTTTCTGACTTTGGTCAACATGCTTGACATTAAACCACATTGTCCAGTCTGTGGTTAAATTAATGCTATTTACCCATCCACCATTTTATTGTTATTGACAGAATTCAATAATTGTTATAGTCCCGTAAGTGAAGTAATTTATTAATCCAGAATCTTTGTTGAGAAGCCGAGTTGCTTATGAAACATTAAAATATCAAAATAAACATTTCATTCTGAAGCCTTGTCTTTGATTTAGATGGGGAATGTTCATCTCTCCATTTTTCAGGGATGGTAGTGAAATATCAGCTACCATGAAATTGTATGTTTATTTGTGAACTTCTTTTGAATTTTTTTTTTTAATCAACTACCTAATGGAGTTTTCTTAACTGAAGTCAAATTGTCTTCATCAAATGAAGGTTAAACTATTTTTTCTTCAAAACAACTTTAATTTTTATGAGACATATAAATCCCGGTAACTTCTTAAGTGAGAGTTTTCAAATTAATAGTTAAAACATTTCCCTGAAAAGAAAAAAATGTCTTGTTACTTACTGAAAATTTCAAAACAAGCATATACCCAGAGACAATGGGCTTCCCTCTTGCTTGGTGCAGTGTTCTATAGTATATAACTCTTTGTTCTTTGGTCAAAATAATTTTATATTTTGCTTAAATTCATGTATACATCCACTTCATTCTACAATGGATTTGAAGCAGGTTGCAATAAAAGAAAAAAATAATTTAATGAATCTCTAGGAAGTAAAAATAAGTGATCGCTAAAATATAATTTTGGAATATAGAAGATTAGTATATAGATGTATAACTTAGGTAGTCAGCCGAGTTTATGTTTAGCTTTCTACAGGCCAAATCAAACAGAGAAGTGAGATCAGGTATATAAGTCATAGTGTTTTAAGACTAAACAAACACATGTGTAAGAGTGTTAACAAAAAATATATAGATTTTTCTAAAACTAGGGGCCGAAGAGGAATTTGTCTCACAGATGCTCAAAAAGAGATCTTTCTTTTTAAGAGATGATTTTTTAAATGGTACCCTCACTAGTACAATGACAGATTTTCGACATCTTTTTATTGGGATCTCTTTTACTGTGGGTTTATGGCCAATTGTAAAAGTGTGATTCTGACAAATTATTTACTTATGGATCAGAAGAGATTCCCCATTGGTAAAGTGCTTATGTTTGGCTTTATTTCATGTGGTGAGTTAATATTTTATAGCTGCGCAAAGAACATTCCTGTTGGGATTTTCACATTAACATATCTGCAGCACATCACGGGGGAAAACCTGACTTATGAGGGTTTTCAGTACAATTTTAGCTTAATTTATGAGAAGACTGGTATTTTTAAAGGCAAAATTGGTTAATTTAAGGCAATGGTTTAAAACACTTGGCACAAATCTAGCAATCTGTTTCTTAGATTGTGTCTGTTTCTCAGAAACAGATTCACAGTTACTAAATGTTACTTGAATTGATCGTATTGCTTTATTGTAGCATTTTTCCTCAGCAATAACCACATGTTCTTTAATTGCTACAAAAAGTTAATTCATCCTCTATGTTTTAAGATCATACATTAAATTCTCCACTAAGAAGATTAAAATACTAATTCATGTGTATGACTAAGTGGGACAGAACTGCTCATATTGCAACGCTAACTGAATATTTTATTACTTTGCATAATAAAATAGGGAAAGTTTGTTTATCCATTGAGGTTGTAATTGGTTACAAGTAAGTAATGAATCCTTAGTATTTGAAGTCCAGTGCCTGGCAGATTTAGACCACCACTTGACCTCTGACTTTCTGGAAAATGAAGGAAGTGGGAGTAAAAATTTTCTTTATAGGACACGATGGTTTGGGATGGGAGGGACAACACAAGCCTGCCAAAAATTTGGGTCAAACTGAACACAGATGGCTGTAGCTGATAGAGGTGTCTATTATTGTGTTTTCTTCTCAGCACTTTTCTTTGTGTCAGTGTGTTTATACTGAGATGAAGAATATTTTGTTGCTCAGCAACCAAGAGAAAATACATTCAGAGAATCCATTTTTGTTAAAAAAAAAAAAAAAGGTTGTTGTAGATATTAGATAGTGGAGGATGGGGCAGCATTTCCAAGAGATTCTCCAGGAGGAAAGTGTTTGTTTCACATGTCTAAAATTAAATAAATCACATTGTAGATTTTACTTCTTAGCTTGTCTCTACCTTCTACGTCAAAGACTATTTGAAAACAATGGCCTAAGTAAATGCATTATATTAGTCAATAGTATAAGTTAAAATGCACAGGGTAAATATTTGAAGTAAAACTACAATTTAAATTTCATTTTCATAACTTTATTTTTTTTCTATTTTTCTTTTCAAGCTTTGATTAAGGGATTTAATGTTCACTTTCTGAAGGAATTTTATGTTATTCTTAATAATTGAGTGCTGTTGTGCATGCATGGTTAAACATTAAAATAAACATAAATTTGGGAGTCAAAATAATTTTGTTCAGGTCTTGGCTTTACCCTTTCCTGCTGTGTGACCTTGAAGCAGAGGCTAAACTTCTCTGAGCCAGAGGCTTCATCTGTTAAAGGCAGGGAATTCTAACCACTTATTAAGTGTTGTGACAAAAATGTCCGGTATACATAGCAGTGCAGATTTTCCTAAAAGACTGTTTGGTTTGCTTTTATTGATGCTACATTCAGTTACTCCTTGTGTGGTCCAGAAGGCAATGATTAAAAAAAAAAAAAAAAAAGTAAACAGCTACTGGTATGTAAATAGCTACTGTTTATGCAGGAATTGGGATGACATTTCTAATGATACCGTGCAGAAAGGAAAGAAAACCAAGCTTATAGGTTCTATTTCCTACTTTTAGGAAAATTATTAAAGAAGCACATTAAAAATTACCTCTGTGGTAATTTTCTTCATGATAATAGATTAAAAATAATTTTTAAGTGATGGTGATTACTGAAGTGAAAGACATAACTAAGGAAAGAAATCTTATTAACTAAGACAGGGGAGTGATACAGTTTTCAAAATAGCAAGTTTGCACATGATTTAACTAAATTGCAGGATTCTTTTAAAAATTTAAATATAATACAAAGCCAGATAAGCATTATCCAACCTATACACTATGTTCTGATAAAAGCATCAAATATTAAAGTCATTTTCTCAATTTTGGAGCAACTCAAAGCTCTGTGAAATAGATTTCACAAAAGAAGGCACTGATGCCTTGTTACCTGTTTCACAAATCTGCTTTGAGAAATAAAATAAATAAACGTACACAGGATAGTCCCCCCAGATAAGTATTAGGTCACTTTTTTTCATTTACGTAGATGGTAATTTTGTCTTTGAGTAGCCAAGATACCAAGGATATAACATTGGGAACTGCATAAATGACACCTCATCTTTTCATTCCTGCCTTTAAATGAGAACAAATTTGAGAGCTTTCTTGTAGGTTTTCTCAGTAGAGAATTCAACCTACTTAGGATTTCCAGTTTTCTTCTGAGATGGAAGGTGGACATAGAAACAGAAGCGATATTAATCTTTTTCCTGGTCATTTGTCCAGATGTATATGTCCACCTTGCTAAATCTTGTTTCTGCACATTGTCGCTTAGGCACTAACCAGGGACTTCTAAATTAGGACCTTGTTTTTATTTTTTTAAAGTTTTTATTTAAATTCCAGTTAGTTAACATACAGTATAATCTCAGTTTCAGGTGTAGAATGTAGTGACTCAACACTTTTATATATCACCTGGTGCTCATCACAAATGCACTGCTCAATCCCCATTCCCTGTTTCACCCATCCCCCTGCCCACCTCCCCAGAGGTAACCATCAGTCTGTTCTCTGTATTTAAGAGTCTGTTTCTTGGTTAGGACCTTGTTCTTATTTTTTTATTGTAAACAATTTATTTGCCTTTGTATTGCCTTCCCATTCTTAACTTTCATTCCAGTGTTCAAAATGCCAGACATCCTGTTCATTACCAGAGATTCAAATTTGTGCTTTCCAGATATATGCTTTCAAGAGACAACAGTATAATAGGAAGACAAATATCACATAAACCATTATCAGAAAATGTAGACAACTGCTATGATGAAAAAAATAGTACAGTTAATTGCAGTAACTAGTTCCATGCAATCAAGATTATTTATCCTACTTAACCTTTCAGTTCTTGTACTTCATAAGGGGTTATCTGCCTATTTTAAGCTATTTGAAGTAAAATTATTTTCATGCTCCATATGCCGAGAAAACATCTGTGAAACAATACCCACCTTTATTATTTTCCCATTAAAAAAATATTTGATATATCACTAGGTAACTAAATGGAGTTTGAGTTAAAATATGCCCATCATTGGGCTCATCCCAGAGTTCCTGTAGTGTACCTGATCTCAGGCTGCTTCTCAGTCCTAATGTGTGTTCCCTTCCTCATAGTTTGGACAGAGGTCCATGCTGTTACCATCTCTGCCCTTAAGAGCTACTTTTGCCCTAAGATGCCTCTGCAAATGTTTACATTTGATGACCTATTTGCTCAGGAATTATATTCAATCATCTGTCTTCAACATTATTACCATCTCTGGTAATGGTTATTAACAATAATAGCATGGTTATTAACTAATAATTATTGAACAATAATAGCAACTACCCCAAAACAATGTGAATTATTTATTAAGAACAGATGGTTATTCTTGCTTTTTAATTCAAATCTCAAAATAATTCTGTGAAATAGATGTTGTTATTATCATTTTGCAGATGAAAAAAGTCAGGTTTAGGAAGGACAAATTTGCTCACATTGGGCCATACAATTAGAAAGCAGAGAGCAGGGATTGGAACCGAGACATTAACTCCAAAACTCATCCCTGCCAATAGCACAATTAAGTTGTTGACAAAGATATCAGGTTGGGAACTTAAAAAAAAAAGTCATTAATATTTTCACTGTACATGGAATATTATTTGCAAATTACATATATATATATATTAGCATGGATGCTTTTTAAGATATCACTTTAAGTCCCTTTGGAATGAGTCATAAGTCTAAAAAATGTAGATACAGGATTTTAAGCAAATAAATCTGGAAAATATTTTTAAAAATATCACTGGTATCACTGACTCATACAAAATACGGGAATATATAAAAATATTATTTCCTTCAACATAGTTTTTCAAGAGCTTTTATTGTTTCTATTTGGAAATATGCAACTGAAGCAAAATTTAAACTTCTAAAAATCTTTAATTTTCAGATGGTGATGTCTTTTAGTTTGATTAGTTCTCAGAAGTTAATGCATATCAGAATCCCTTATGTGGATAATTATTTGAAATGCAGATTATTTTTCAGAAGATTCAAGAAAGATCCTTGGAACCTGTCTTTTTTTTTTTTTCTTTTAAGTCTTGCAAGTGATTCTGATGCAAATGGTCACAGACCTCATTGTAAGACACCATTATTCTTTACTAGGTTAGGTTTTATAGAAGCAATTAATCACACTTTTGCAAATTTAGAAAACTCTTCTCTGAAGCCATAGCAGTGATAGTATAGTAGTAGGATCAACACACGGAGCATTAAAGTATAAATACATTTTCTAATTTGGTACCTACTGAAACATAGTGTGGCAAGATATGGCAAGTAAGTATAACAGCTAGTGAAATAATGTAAGTTGAAATAAAAATGTACACTGCCCTATTTATTAATTAATTAAGCTCATGTAAATTTGTTACGGTTACATGACTTTCAGTATTCCCTGTCTTCTCAGAATTACTTTTAACAAGATAGCTTTTATCTATCATCTATCTATCTATCTATCTATCTATCTATCTATCTATCATCTTTCTCTATCATCTATATATTTTTCTATTTGTTGTACATTTAGAAAGAAGATGAGAACAATAGACTTTTTGTTAGAATATGTCAAATTTTAAGTGATTAAAACTACTTAAGAAAAACAATATTGCAGAGAGATACATAGGGAAAAGAACAATATGGAAGAACTATGTAGTATTTAAGTGTTCATAGAGCCATTCCTAGGGGAGTATATTTAAAAGGGACTAAAATAAAGATCCTTTGCTGAGAACAGAATGTATAAGGTGTATTGAAAAGTACACCAGGTGGCCTAAGATAGTATATATATAGGAATTTATGCTAATATTAGAAATTTAGATTTAACAATAAATGATATATTATGAACTTTACTGATTTATTTGAGGAAGACCTATTAGTTTTCATATTATCATTCAATAATTGTTCAATTACTATTAGTGTGGAGTCTTAAAGTGTTTCTTATTTCTGAAGTTTTCTGAAAAGTGAAATCATGGGAGCCATAAAAAAGTCCACTTATGAGAAAATTGATTAATCATTAAGAGAACTGTTAAAGAAATTTAGGATCCATCATGTACTCAATTAAATCCATCATGCCCTCATTATCTTTTAAAAATTCTGACATATATTGTAATGAGTTTTAATTTTATGTATAGTCTCCCTTATCTAAAAGCATTTATATTTACAAATAAGAGTATTTTCACCTACAGCAATCAAGATACAATCAGTAGCTATACATGTAACATTCTATATGTAACAGAGTAAGAGAACATTTGAAAAAAATTGTAATTTCACTTAATTGAAACATGTGCCCAGCCATCTGGAACACTTCTGCATAATATAGAGACATTTGGCATTTTAAAGAAAGGATTTTGAATTAAACCAGAAATCTTTTGTGTCTTCCAAAGACATTGATTTATTGAGACTATGTGTGGCTTTCCCTCATACACAAAAGATTAATGATTTCCTAAATGTCCTTTCATTCTTTCATTTTATAAAATGAATATGTACAGTTAAGCAAAATGACATCTTTGAGGTTCTATGGGCAAAGATGACAGGAAATATTCCAAAGTATTTTGTTTGAAAAATTCATCATACGATAACAAAATATAATTTTTCCCAAAATAAAAAATAATCTTGGCATTATTGAATGATGGTTGAATGAATGAATGAGTAAACAGATGACTATCTTAATATTACACATGAGTGATTTAAATGAAGCACCACCAAGGAAACCCTGAAAACTCACTTGAACATGAATAAATTTAATCAATTAGCTCTTGATTGACTGATCAGAACTGTGTTTCACTGAATGACATTTATATATTCTGAATAAAAAAAAAGTATAAAAAGAAATGCCTAATTATGTGTGCATAAAGCGTGTCTTATGGTGTCTAAAATTGTTAATAAGTAAGTCTGTCCTATGAAAGGGATTCATTAAGTTTACCAATAATTATAATTGTAGTGATTTGAGAGTTTGTAGTTACTTGATTTACCATTTTAAAACAAAGCTATGTGAGAATTGCTGAGTTATCTCTTTCATTATATGTTTGCATGGGGAGCACATTGACTTAGTAGAAAAATTAATGACTAAATTATTTTTAAAGTAAATAATTAAAATATACTTTTATATTTTACTGGTTCTTACCTAAAGTAAATGCATTCTAAGGGTAGACTTCTAATCAAAATAATATTAAGACAATTTATTAAATTGTTATATGATATATTTTATTTAGTTTTATAGTGTGCTTTGGATTCTAATGTAAATATATCTAAATTTAAAAAGTAAACTAAAATAGCATTTTTAATATTGAGAGCATGAGGTATGTTATATACATTTAAAAGAGTATTTTGGTTACCATATGACTTTTTATTTAATGTGCAAACGGTTTCTTCTAGTTTTTTTTTATTAAAAAATTTGGATTTTTGTGCCCTTCCTTTTTAAGGCTCCTTTGTATTTCAGACTGCTAAGTCTGTGTCCATTAGATCATTATTACTGAGTGATGGCCATATTATCTTCTTCGGATTTTTACTTTGTATATTAGGCAATACATTTCAATTTGTATTATAATAATCTCATTACACTTGCAAAAATATTTATTTTCTTAAGAAATTTAATTAGGCTGCTACTACAGAGAGCAAGGTCAGTGGCCAAGACTTGTTAGTCAAACTTTTTCATAATTGTTTCATATATATATAGTTTAATAACTATACTGTTATGTTTCATAACATATATGTACACATATACATATACATCCACTAATCTGAAAGATATTGGTGAATTCTTTGTGCATAGTTCATATTCTAAACCAAATAATCATGTGTTTGCCATTGTATTTTATTTTAATTTAGGCTTCTGAATTAGATGTTTTTTTAAAACTTTTTTCTCTTATTTTCTTATTTACTATGAATATACTCTTAAATATTAAAAAAATCCTAAAACAGTGTATTTGTTACAATTTAACATGATCATGGTTAGCACTTAAATATTTTGTAGCTGTCATCAATCACATATAATTTTATTCTTTATAATAAAAACAATTGGGTGAAGAGAGAAACAAAATGTTATATTACTCCATAGCTAAGAATACTAAAATGAAATCTAAAATGCCACAGTGCAAAACTTTGTTCATTCATTTCACAGCTCTTTTTATTCCTTGGTTATTGTATTAAATCAGAGTTTTTAAACAGAGAATGTTTCACCTATGTACAATTCTTCTGAGTAAATATCTAAAGCAAATGAATCAACGTTGTGTAATCTTGAAACTGTACATTGGGTTATAATGAACTATACTAACATTAATTTTATGAGTGTTAGTTACTAGATAGTAAATGTTCTGCTGCATTTTTACATAATTTCCTGTAGAAGCTACATAAGCTTTTTAAGGAATCAATCATTTTGCAGATGAGCACTTTGAAAAACACCTCTGGTTCTTATATAAGGGCTCTTTATTTTCCCGTAAAAGGTAAGGTATGTTTTAAAGAATCTGAAATGACTCTTCTGCGTACTGATAGCTTACTCTCCTTCAGTCAGGGCAAACATTTTCAGAAACAAATCAGTATTTTATTCTAGGTATGTTGCACTGTATCTTCACTGGTTTAAAAACAATGATGAATGAAGCAACTTCAGTTCACGGGGTTGGTTGGTTGCTTTTCAGCTTCCTGGGCTGGAATCTGCAGCCTCAGGACCAGACTCTGCCCACTGTTCCACTGTGTAACCATCCGCTGACTCTTCTAATGGACCCCCCCCCCCCAAGTCAATCAAGAACTTTTATCTAATTTAGAATTCCATTTGGTTAGAAAATGATGAAACTTTAATTTTGTTTCTTAAACTAGTTAATAGCAGTTCTTAATGATTTTATTTATCTCAGACTTTTGAACATAGTTTTAAAAATCTGTGTTTGCATACAGACTAGTATGTGAAGAACTTCACTGCTTAGAAAATTAAATTAAAAAAATAAATATTGGCCCTGCTCTGACAAAAAATTTGAGAAGCCACGGTATAGAAAAAAAGGAATGCAGCAACAACTTTGTGAAAGCAGACAGAGTAAATTAGTTAGCCACATTATTAGGTTATGTTAATCTGAAAGGCCTTCCAGAAGAGAAGTTTGATCTTGGACTTACATGAATTGCTGCAAGCAAGTGGGGAGGGAGAAAACACCAGACATTTTCCAAAGGCAAACTCAGCCCAGGATTGTGTAAAATGAGGATCAAGAACAGTTATTGAGGGGGCGCCTGGGTAGCGCCGTCGTTAAGCATCTGCCTTCGGCTCAGGGCGTGATCCCAGCATTTTGGGATCGATCCCCGCATAGGGCTCCTCCGCTGGGAGCCTGCTTCTTTCTCTCCCACTCCCCCTGCTTGTGTTCCCTCTCTCACTGGCTGTCTCTCTGTCAAATAAGTAAATAAAATCTTAAAAAACAAAACAAAACAAAACCACAGTTATTGAGCTGGTCACAGGACGTTCTGTTGTAATAAATGAACTGATATAGATTTGGGTTCTGTTGGGAGTAGTAGGAGTGAGCAGGAGAAGTACATTAGGACAGAGAGATTCTCTTGACATTTAAGCAATTTATATTTTTAAAGTTGCCAGAGACCTCTTACCACTCAATTACTGCAATGAAAAAAGTTCCTCATGTCTCACATTTGGGTCTTTAATTCTTTTTGAACTTATTTTTGTGTGTGGTGTAAGAAAGTGATTATTTTTTTTTTGCATGTAGCTGTTCAGTTTTCCTAACACCATGTATTGAAAAGACTGTCTTATCCCCATTAAATATCCTTGCTTCTTCTGTCACAGATTAAGGGACCATATATGAGTGCATTTATTTCTGGGTTCTCATTCTTGTTCCATGGATCTGTGTTTGTTTTTATGCCAGTACCATACTATTTTGATTAGTATAGCTTTGTAGTTCATTTTGAAATCTGGGTTTGTGATGCCTTTAGCTTTGTTCTTCTTTTTCAAGATTGCTTTGGCTATTTGAGGTCTTTTGTAGTTCCATACAAATTTTAGGATTATTTGCTCTAGTTCTGTGAGAAATACTATGGGCATTTTGATAGGGATTGCATTAAATCTGTAGATTGCTTTGGGTAATATGGTCATTTTAACAATATTAACTCTTCAAATACGTGAGTATATCTTTCCATTTGAATTAACTTATATGTGGAATCTAAAAAAAAAAAAAAAACAAGCAAAAACAGAGTCTCAAATACAGAAAATAAACTGATGGTTGCTGGAGTGGGGATGTGGGTGAAATAGGTGAAGGGGATTAAGAGGTATGAACTTCCAGTTACAAAATAGTCAAAAAGATGAAAAGAACAGCATTAGGAATATAAGTAATAATACTGTAATAATGTATGGTGACAGATTGTGACTATGCTTTTAGTGGTGAGCACTGAGTAACGTATAGAATTGTTGAATCAATATGTTCTACACCTGAAACTAATATAACATTGTATGTCAATTATAATCCAGTAAAAAAAAAAAAAGTTCCTGATGAATATTGAACAGCGCTGTAAATTTTACCAGAACACATCCAAGAGACATTGAGTATGGATTTTGAATAAAACACCTTTAGTGTTTATAGTGGTGCCTGGCACAGGGCAATGATCAATAAAAGTTGAAGAAATGAATTCATTAAAGTGAATTTTATGAATAACACGGTTTAGCTTTTTTGGTGCTATTGTAGCTATTGCCTTCAGATTATTTTCTCTTTTACATTTAGGAGGTACATTTGTAATTTGGTCATATTTAAATTGCTAATAGAAACAAAGATCATCCTCTAATCAAAGTCCTGGAGTTGCTGAGACTTTCTCGTACACATTACAGGTGATCAAAAAGCTTGTGAACTTGGTGAACTAAGTGAATGTCCAGATGTCTCCTGGAGGAAATAGTGAATGGAGCAGGTCATTGTCCTGCTTACACAATGTATTCTTTACATTGGCGTAAGCAGTGAAAAAAAAAAAAAAAAACAAACCCAACTCTGTAAAAGAAGAATATTGGGCAGTGAGGGTGCTAACTTTGCCTTTTCTGTGTTTTGGACTTGGAGATTCTAAGTTTGAAGTGATATCCGTACAAGTCGGGTTTCTTCTGCTATTAACCTTCTGCTTAAGGCCAAAGAGGAATATCCATGGACTCCTTAAGAACCATTGAGAAACAAAGGGAAAAGGGATAATAATAATATATGTTATTTTCCCTTTAGTAAGTTATATTCCTTGAATTTTTTTCTGGGATTTATGTTCATGTTGTTATTATAACTATTTAAATATAGCAAATCTTAGAGGTTGCCTTTGATACCACAAAAAATGATACGTAAATTATGTGTTGTTTTTCCTTCACTTTTTTATTAGTAGAAGAAAGTATAATACAAAAGAAAATCTTATCTTTCAAGCCTGTAGCTAGTGTGTAGATTTTTTAGTAGCACTTAATGATTTTTCCTTCTCCTAAGTATTGTCTGGCATGCATTATTAATGAACTTTGATTTGCATTTGCATATTGGAATTTCTTGTTGGCTTATAATTAGAGTACACTCAGAGTTTCCAAAGGTTGTAGTTTACATATATATATATATATATATATATATTATATTTACATTTTATAGTTTATAGTGTATGCATAAAAATATAACATATAGTCCTTTAATTGTTAATAGGCAGATTTTCCCAGCTGCCCAGCCAGAGAGCACAATATTCATTATCACAGTTAAGCTGAGCTGCCTTATCTGTATGAGATCAATCTTTTGGAGAAAGCAATGAAAGTTTTCTTATTTAATTTGCTTTCAACTCGGCTTTTTAAAAAAATTTTAAGTAATGCTCTTAGTAGGTCATTAGACTGAGAGTTATTCACTTTGTTAGCCCAAACACTAAAACTTTGTGTCTTTTAACTCTGATTAGTGACACTTTAATAAAGTCATTTGAAGTTCAGTGGAGTGAATTTTCCAACTTTTCTGATGTTTCTATGGTCACGGAAAAGCAACCTGTATTGAAGCTTGTGTACAATCTTTTAAATGCAAATCTTGGAAAACTGTGTGTAATTTTGTGTATCTGACTTCAACGCCGACTGCAAAATGTGAGGGATTAGAGTAAAAGCAGTAGCAGTGTTCCTTCTTTTTTTGTTTTTTAAGTTGGGGTACAGTAAGTGGTGGGAAATAGAAAAGTTGTCACTTGGCTTAACTTAAGTCTCTGAGGAGAAAAAATTTGTGGGTATAACTTTTATGGCTGTACTTTTTTTTTTTTTTGATAAATTGATGCACAAAACCTCATTTTCTTCCATATGATTAGATAAGGGCAATGCAAAGCTATTGAATAAAAATTTTCTTAGAGATAGATCCTTCAGTTATTTTTTTCAAAAAAGTAAAGGAAAAGTATGTCCAATTGGTTATAATTAAATCATGCACGGTGAACTCACTTTGGAGGAATTAATGCATTTTGCATTGGATTGAGGACTTGAGTGAACATTTACAACACGTGAGAATGGAAAGGATGAAAAATTATGGTTGTCTTTTAGTTCACAAGAAGCCAAGGAGGCAGGTCATTGACTTGATTTTCATGGGAAGACCGACTCTAGCCTGCTCGCATATTCAGGGGCCGAACAACCTGGTATTGACAGCCGCAGTTTGGGAGGGGAACATGCAGGAGCATTGTGCCATGGTTTGTTGAGAAAAAACAAGGGAAGATTTAAAACAAAGCTGTGAATGGAAACAGTAGTCCTTGTGTCTTGAAGCTGACTGACTTTTCTCTGTAGTGCTTCATGAAAGTGTTACCCTTTCTCTAAATAAGGTCTATACTGTGCTAAGAGAAATGTTTAAGTTATAATTCAGTGACTCTCAAGAGTGGAAGCATTTACATACACTCTTGAAGGAAATAAGGTGGGAGCAATTAATTGCAAATGTCCTAAGAAAGCATAAGCCTGAGATGTAGGCTCAGTGCTAGTCAAAAAAATATACAAATGTACTAAGAGATTCATTTTTCTAAACCAAACAAATTAGTAGCCTTGCATATTTTTTTTGATATTTCTAAATCTTGATGATAAAATTGGGATATTTGTGTTATATATTCAATTGTATAGGAAATATAGCTTAGCATTTAATTATTGCCTTAGTGAATTTTTTTCTTTTATGTAAAATTAATCCATGGATATTTTCTATGAATTAATTTTATTGAAACAACAGAAATATTATGTAGGCAGAATCTAATACCAGCAATTTCCACTTATTCGCTAAGGATTAATAAATGCTTGTGTTTAACAAGTGAGAACATCTATGAATTATGACAAGGTAATGGAGAAACTGGTGGCTAACAGTGAATATAGAGCTTTTTTGCATTTTTAATGAGTAATAAAGCATATTGTGCAATGTTGAAAATGAATATTGATTTGTAATGAAGTGGTCTTCTGAAAAGTAATAAAAGAACAAAGGCTTTCTTTGAATTGGTATTTTGGGAGAATAACTGATAAAATTGCTTTATTTTGGTTTCTATAGCTTTAATTAACAAACATCAATCATAAATATATATTACCAATTATATATGCAATACATAGCTTATACTATATACATACATAATACACATTTTTTGTAATATATCTTTCTCGCTCTATATTTCAATCATATGACTTACTTTTTATGTAGAGATAAAGACACATAGGTAGAAAGACCAGCCCATTAATGGTACTAATTAAAAATTATGAAATAAAAATAAAAGAAGAAAGATAAGCAAATACAGTACAATAACATTTACAAATATTTTTAGAAGTAAAAGTAACTGTCAGTTATACTTCCAGTGGAAAAATAGTCAGTTTTCTATAACTACCTCTCTTTTACCAGTAACTCTTCAGTTTGTTGATTTAAAGAGATGACTGCTAACATTTAACCAAAAACATTCATTTTGGAAAAGAAAAGTTAACGTGTAAGTTTGGATATAGTTGATATATAATTTGAACATTATGTATAAAATCTATAACATTATTAGATCATAAATAACTACTAATAAATTACAGTTTGTAAGAATTCTCACTTTGTTATATTGTGGTTTGATCCATTGTTCACCAGATTAAAATAATAATCAAATTTTTTTAAAAAATTAACATATCTTACTTAAAATGTTCAGACTATTTTAATACATAGTTCCTAACATTTTGAAAAGAGCCAGGACTTTATTTATATTCATTGGACCTGAGGGATACATGGCAGAAAATGAATTGACTTTTGCATTTGGATATATAACCAATTCACTTAGTCATTTTAAATTGGGTATACCAGTTGCTAAGAGTTAGCAATTTTATCATAATAATCATAGTGATGCATAATAACCTTTGCATCTTCTACTTGGGAGTTTTAGAGTTGAGAAGAGTAAACACAACAATATTAAAAGAGCTGAAAGATAATAAATTTTGGCGTCAGGGAGCTTGGGGTTCAAATTTCATATCACTTAGCCCCTGAACTAACTCTATGACATTGAGAAAGTTCTTAAAAATTTCTGACCCTCAGTTTTTTGATCCTAAAATAATTATGTTAATACATACCTTAATTAGTTACTGTGCATCCTAATTAGTGAATACAGCAGCACAGCTAATATAGTAGTTTCTATATTGTAAGCAATATGCTTAAGGAAATAATTGTTTATCACATAAATTGGACATATCCTTTGATATTATAAGATGGTCCAATAAAAAAAAACTTCAAAGGTCAGAGAACATCGCAACAAAATATCAAAGTGCTCACACCTGTAATAGAATGGAGCCCTATTTCTGGATGTACACTTTGGAAAGGGGAGGGATCCTTTCTGCCCTCATCTGTGGTGCTCATCATTATATCCCCCGCATTGAGTCAAATGTCTGACAGCTAAAGTGTAATCAATAATCATTTATTGAAGAAGTGAATAAAACACCACAGGATTAGAGTGGGAAAAAATTAATTAATGTAAAAACTATATTCTTAACCTAGATTGCACACTGGAGGGGCTATTTTCTTTGCCTGCATGAATACATAAAGTAATAATCCTGAAGAACATATATAAGTAATCCAAGCAAATATAAGAACTTGGAACCATATAGTGTTGGCTGTATGGATAATCTCAGCAAAAATGATTTGATAATGTTACATTTTACTCGTGATTAAAACAAGGCACTTCTTTCCCTAAGATAGTGTGCTAAATTTATTATAAAATTGAGGATAGCTTATATTAAGATTATCACATCTGAGAGATGATGCTAAAGAATATGAAGAATCCGGGAATTCTATATAGATAATTCTTGGAAAATTATAGTTGTTTTCCAAAACTCCAACCAAATTCAGGAAGAAAATTAAAAACTAAAGTAAATTATCATATAGGAAATTATCTATGTGCTAAGAATATGATATATAGTTTTGGTTGCTACAGTTGAGAGTGATACTGAAAAGAGGACATAAATTATCCAGAGAGGTTTAGAAGAGTATAATGAATATAGAAAAATTAGGGCTCCCAAGTCCAGGGAAGAAAATAAAAAGGCATTTTTGTTGAAATTTATAAAATGATATAAAGTATTGCTGAAGCTGGCATTTGTTCGGAATTTCCCAGTACATAAAAGATAATGGCTAACATTTGTAGCTTGAAAGAGATGTATTTAGGAGAAGTAACATAGTATCCAGCATTCTATTATATATACTATATTAACACATATGTTATGGATTGAATTACACCAATATCACAAGAGATGAAGTGGGTTGAAAGTTTAAGAGAGGTTTAAATTAGCTTGTGAATGGTTTTCACACCCTTCCACAAATGGCCCTTTGCTTCCATAGTCTGAGATGGAATATTGGGACTAATGCACTGAAGTCTTTGCATTCCAGGTTAAAGGTCTTACCTCGAGAGATTTACCGGGACTTAAACAGGCGAATCACACATATAGATTTATATATGTAATATATGCCATGGCATGATTTAATATAATAACTACTTTTAAACTTCTGAATAAACCAGTAATTCATTTTGAGAATATAATAGTGAATTCATTTATAATATTGTCATTTTGCTTGACATTCATATGTCACAAACTAGTTTCAAATTATATAAAGATGCACGAAATCTCACTTGAAATAAAAAACAGATAACTGTGATGAACTTATAAAGGTGAAAGACAATAAAAACTGATTAAAATCTGGTTTAATACAATTCAGAGAGCTTTCATAGGCCCCTAACCTCAGTGAGAAATTTCAAACATGCATATTGAATTTACAATTACTGACTGTATTAAATTTATTTTGTAACTATCATCAGGTTTTCATGTGTGAATCCATTACTTCCAATTAAATTTGGATTCAGTAAATTTCTATCCACTAAAGCTTGGTTATTTGGTACTTCATAAAAATGCACATTTCACATAAAGAGTGAATAATTTATATTATGATTTCTCTTGGGTAGGACAGCTTCTTGAAGGAACACAAAGGAACAGTAAATTTTGATTCCTGCAATTCATGCACTTTAGAGGCGGTTGAATGTGGAAGTAACTTGGTTGTGTTTATCTTTGGTCACAGTCACCGTTTTCTTTCTTTCTCCCCAACAAGAAGAGAGACTTGAAGCTTTTTCTCTACTTGGGCCATGTAAATGCAAAGAAATTGAGAAAACCATAGATTTGGGGACTGGCCCTATATTTGCTGTAATTTTATCATTATTTTTTTACAAGTACAAAAGTCAAACCTTATCCTACTTTATTTAGATGATCTTCCAAAGTCCTGTTCCTTAATGCTGATTATTTTTTTAATCAGTTTCAATGACTTAGTCTCTTGTATGCAACAGAAAGCGTCCAGTTTGGTCTTTGTAAGGAGTGAAAGACTAGGAAGGAAGTATGTGTTGTATAGCCAGAGTTTCGAGTTAGTAGTTTTTGCTTTTATTTACTCTGTTTCTCATTCAGCCCAAATGTCCCTATCTATAACAGCTTTGGAGAAGCACCTTTGTCCCCAGGGCTGGCCTCCAGGAAGGCTTGGATCCTTGCGAGTTTGGAGAAATGGGTACTGGCTGTCATCCATAGGAAAACAGAACAAGTTTACAGAGCTCCTGCTGATTTCCTTGAAAGTTCTCGCCCCTCCTGCACTGCAGTAAGCCATTGAATGTTACTAGGGACAGACACTAGGCAGAAAGATTTCGGAGGTATTTATTCATCTTTTCCAGTCAAGCAGTCCATTACATTTGAAGAAGAGTGCCTGATACTTTAAGGCAGGATGGTTCATCATATTCCCTGTTCTGGCAATTTGTCCTGAAAAGACTCTTAAATTATAATTTTTACTATCAGATTGGAGGTACAGGGATGGTGACTGAGGTTTCTCAGTAGAAGAATGCTGTCTTCAGGCATCACTCAGCAGCCAAGCAGAGCCAACACATATGCAGACTTGCATAGTGTCATATGATGTCCTTGACTGGTCAGATTGGAGTAAGGCTTGTTTTTTGATTTTTTTTAGTTCTGTTTTATTTCATCTTTGTGTAATGAGCTTACATTCAAAGGCAATGAATCATATGAATTTCTAATTTTAGGATTAAAATATTTATGAACATAAGCTTGGTGCCACCAATTTGGAATTAAAATGTAAGGACAAAACACAAGAGAAAACTTCCTTCAAAGTGTTTCACAAATTTCATTTTCATGTTGATCTTGGTCAATGCACTTTTTTTTTTTTTTACATTTAGTTTTACAATTTTAGTTCCAGCAGTATTAGTCACAAATAAATGAGCAAAAGAGAATTTCACATTTTTGAGAAACTGTGAATAACATGATACATTTTCTTTTGTTTTCCTCTGCTGTGTTGTTAAGAAACTAGTTTTATGTGGTCATATTATTTGTATCAGCTTGTCTGAAATACTGTGAATCTTTACATTTCTCATTCTCTTTTCTAAAATCAGAGTAACTTCAATTTTGTTGTATATGCAAGAAATCTTGTTTATACCACAGCTTTTTGTCTTCTTGTCCTGATGTATAGAACTGAACTACATACAAAATTAGGAAGTAAGTGCAGCATGAGTTAAGGGACAGAATTTTGTTACAATTTTTCAAAATTTGTCAGTGAACGTTAGAAATATTTGTACAAACAGAGCAATTGAAAAAAAAAAAAAGAAATATTTGTACAAGTCTCCTCCTGGTCATGACCTGTGACCAAGTTTTTGTATTCACAATTCTTCCCACTGTGAGATATTCTTCTTTCTGAGAAAGATGAATTCTTTAGAATTTATTCAGAATTCCCCTACTTCGTACAGAATTCTGAAGTCTTCCTAAAATTCAGGATGAACTAGTGTTTAAGGGATCCCCCACTGTAGGCATAGGGCTTGGTGCAGCAATTCAAATCACTTCAGAAAGATAGATACTCCCTACTGAAGCATTTTATACTGGAATTTCAATAGACAGTAGATACACTAAGCTTTTAGTTTTATTATAATGTAACTCTTATTTTCTCTAACAAACACTTTTTTATAAAGGAATTTAGGTTGTTGCAAAACATTGTTACTTGAATTTTTATGATTTGAATAACATAAAATAGATATTGTGAGGATTCATACATTGAAGTGCTGTGCTTAAATACAGTATAATTCTAAGTGATTATATGCAGGGCGATTAAAATATTCTGGAAGCTTTTTGATCACCTAATGCAGTGATTTCCAAACTAGAGTTGAAGAGCCGAAGGGCCAGGAGAAACTTTTACCAGTACTTCTCTCCCTTTTCCATTATTTCAAGCAGAGCAGTTCCAAGTTTAACTATTTTAAATGTTTTGTTCCACCTAATATTTACTTTTAATATAACAATTAATTTTTCAAGACTAAAAAAATATTGAGCAGAATAGGTAATTACTAAGTGTTTTATTTGAAAATGTACGAGCATGCAGGTCGTCAACAGATTTGGGAAATGTATCTCTTATGCTTGGCTGTTCCTCTTAGATAAAGGGTTATTTTTCAATTGTTATCTTTTGAAGCCTATTTGTCAGTATTTCCAAGTATACTGTACATTTTAGAGTAAGGATATTTTTTATAGTGGGACTTGGGGTCCGTGATATCAAAGAGTGGTTCTTCAGGTTGCCTTCCCATCTGGGTAACTGATGATAGGGACATTTCCCTCGGTGAGTGCTGCCAGTCTTGTCCTTTGCAATTTCAACACGTATAGGTTGTCCTTTAATGAAATGAAATGGAGGCTTTCCTATGATTCTCTAACACATGGCAATCTTGTCATTAGAGGGCAAAAAAGCAGCCTCAACTGTATAGGCCACATGACTATTTTGGATGCAGTGGTAATATTAGAAAAATGTTGCATTTCCATATTGCTCTGTCTCCAGCAGAGTACTTTGCACACAATAGGCCCTTGATGAATGTGTTTCTAGTTCATAATTATCCCTCTTCTGTATGGTAATGTTAAAATACGATTCCACTCTAACTTGAAGATGTTTTCAAACCCTTCTGAAATTCTAGAAAGATACAAAAGGTGCATTCTTAACAACTAATAAAGATTTTAAATGACCCAAACCAGATTTTATTTTTTCAAGAAATGTTCAGTTCCATAGGAAGTTTGGCATTCAGTTAGCATGACTTCTTTATTCAAGCAGTTTTACAATAATTTGAAAATGAAAACCAGCCAGCATTTAGTGATGATAGTCTACACAAGTTTCACCAAAACATTACTTCATCACAAACAAAGAAACTATTCATTGCCTGTTAGGCATCATCTCAACATCTGTCCTCTATTGACTTGTTGATTTTATATTGTTTAAGAATATGATGTAAATTAAAATTTTCATCGTTTTCTTTTTACTTTAAAATTGTATTTTGCTCCCCTGGAATTGGCCCAAAAGTGAGATAAATATGTTTTAAAGTAAACACTTTTCATAATATGTTTACTATTCTTTTTCAATCTATTAGTTGGACTAAGACTTGACATTATCTTTAAAAACATAAATGACTATTTGTCTTTAGAATAAAATAGTGCTGTAACAAAGCTTATGGTCACAAAGATTTGGAAGGATCATGGGTCTAGGCCAAGTCTCAGTGATGGTATTCTGTCATAAAACAAGTCTGCTATTTTCGTAGTATGGATTACATACAGACAACTTTATTTTTAAATGAACATTTGGTACAATTTACTCTTTAAAGTAAATTATTTAATGGCTGAAAAATTCCAAATGAACACTAAGTAGGAATCGCTTTGGTTGACTGCTGTGGCATTTGAGAATTTGCAAAGTCATCATTATAGAATCGACCCAAAGTTCTCAGAAATGTTCTATAATCAACCATCCTTTCTCCAGACTAGATTTTAATCATCAGAGGAAGATAGATATCTATGCTGTTACTAAACAAATATTTCCAAAGTGAGTGTAATTCATAAGGTAAAAAGTAAATATTGGAAATATGCTACATTAAAAAAAATAGAAGTTTATGTCTATGCTTTAAAACAAAGATCAGAAATTACATTGCATTTTACAGTATTTTTTAAAAATCCTATGAACCACTAAAGTGGTTTTGAAAGATTTTGCCCCATTTTTTCATAGATTACATATGGAAAAAATAAATTAACATTTTCTCAAATCATTTGTTGCTAAAATTAATTATTTTATTTATAAGGGAGTTTTTATTTAATAAACAGGTCTATTTGTAACCTTCAACATATATTTTATTTGCTTTGGATATAGTTTCTGATCCAAATGCAGAAAGCAAAGCAAAGATACTTTGGGGTTACGCGTAGATAGAGTCAACTTTCAAAATTCTACACATAGACTCTTTTTATTATGGTTACCTATAAGTGAATTTTTGATTATGTCTTTGCTGGTGAAATGGTGAACAAATTATCTCTCCCTTTTCTTATCCATGGTATATTGTCTGCTAAGTAAGAAAAGAGAGTGTTGGGCCAATTTAAACAGGGGTGAAATTCACCATTCTTAGTCCCAAGAAGCCAATTCAGGAAGAGAAATTAAACTACAGTTGAGAGGGTCGTAGGCTGTAGCTGGGAAATGAATATCAAGCCTCAATTCTAACAGAGAAATAGAAATCAAAGAATGAAGGATAGATTGGGAGATGGGAGAGTACTAAACTAACCATGCAGAGTTTCATGAAAGGAACTGATTGGTACAATTGGGTAGGAGGAAAAATATACCTAAACGTTAGTTAAGTTGATCAGAGTCTTGGATCAAACATGGTATCCTAAAAAAACTATTCAAAGCAATATTCTCAGAATTTTCTGAGACTTTCTGAATTTTTTGGATTCAGAAATGTTGGAGAAAATCATAATAGCTTAGCTTCAACTGTACGTTTATATCATGGCAGCCTTTCCCATGATCCACATGTTTTTTCATTCAGATATGCATATAAAAAACTTTAGTATAGTCTCTACTTGTTAATAATTTTGATACTTCACTTTTCTCAAAAATTTCTTGCATGTCATCAAATATTTATATTTTTAGCCCATTTAGTTTTAGAGGACTTTCATATGTTATATTGATACTGATAAGAAAGTTAAAGACCTTTTTAAAAATCTTTATTTTCAAGCAAATGATGATAAATACATTTATTAATTTTCTCTAATCCTAAAACATACTTCTCTACAGTAAAATTAAATAGCCTCTAAGATATCTATTAGAATTAGTTATAACAGACTATTTAAAGGGTACTCTTAGTAAATCAATAACCTCCACATATATTAATATAACAGATATAACAAAAATAAATTCTTTTATCCATCTCATTACAGAATGTATTCCAGATCAGGTTCTAAATGCATTTAGGTAAATGGAAAGGAAAAATGACCCTATAGTGACATAATGGAAAAAATATCAGAGATGTGCTTTGAATCTCAGCACTTTTTACAGCTTTATGCTCTTGGTTAAGTTCCTTTACTTTTGTGAGGTTCAATTTTCTTATCTGTGAAATGGGAAAAATACCTGTATTTAGGGTTTTATAAATATCAAAGAATGTAATTTATGTATTGCACACACAACAATGCCTTTTATGTTGTTACAGGTAAAATATTTTACATCTTTATCTCATTTGTTTCTGGTGATGTGAAGATGGTGGTTCAGTCTTTTTGTTCTGTTCTCCATTAATCCATAGACTCAACTGAACTGGGATGGGTGGCACTTTGTGGGAGAGAGAAAAATATGTGATAATAGTGGTAATGATGATGAAAGTGATTTCCAGGATATTATGTTTTTTTCTTTTTCTTTTCTTTTCTTTTCTTTTCTTTTCTTTTCTTTTCTTTTCTTTTCTTTTCTTTTCTTTTCTTTTCTTTTCTTTTTTTCCCTGTTCTTTTCCTTTTCTTTTTCCTTTTCTCTTCTCTTCTCTTTTTTCTCTTCTTTTCTTTTTCTCCCTTCCCTTCCTATCCCTTCCCTTCTGTTTTCTCTTTTCTTTTCTTTTTTTTTCTTTTCTTTTCTTTTCATTTTTAACAGGTCATCTTGCTGCAGGGCCATTGCCAATGTGCCCAACGCGGATATATAGAAGCACAAATAGTCCTTCCTCTCCCTCTTCCTAATATATTTGTGTTAGAAGATTTTCTCTATCACAGCTGCATCCCTTGATTGACATAATGATATCCTGTGAGTAGCAGCCCTGCTGTTTGGATCATGTTTTGTTTTCTGTCAGCAGTGTATCACAAGTATTTTCCTCAGTGGGCTAAACAGACCCCGAGTGGGAGGCCGATAAAAGCAGCCTCGTCTTCATGCATCACTTTGAATGATTTCAAAGAGAAAAGAAGCAGCTGTGACAGTGTTCACACGAGCCACTCAGGGTGGTCTTATCTTTGTAGTCTAACAATAATAGTACACCCTGGCTTGCATTCCTCAGCTTGAGCAGAGCAAAGTCACCTAAGAGTCATACATTTTTATTCCTTGACATGTCTTAAAATTGGATCTGTGATAAAGGGAATGACATCTTTACCTCCCTGGGTAATTTGTCTTCAAAGTAAATGTGGAGAAGCGCTGTTTATGGATTTATTGCATGTCTGAATCAATATTTATTTTATACAGATACTTGAACTAATATGTAGCAGATTGGTTTATATATGCAATCTGGAGGGTTTTTTTTATTTTATTAAGGGACTATGAAAAGAAGTCTTCTATGTATGCAGGAGATTATTATAGTAATAATATTCTGCCCTAAAATTGTAGATCTAAGTATTTGCTATTTTATAAGTCATGAGCCGTGTTTGCATATTTGGAAATGTCCTACAAAAGAATTATTTGCAAAGGTGACTATATAATACAAGTGAAAAGACCGGATAATATAAGTAAGATTTAGTTGAGTTGGAGAATGTTTTTTATACAATGCACATACAAATGAAAGTCTTCACCAATAGATGATGGGGCATTGCATTAAATCTCCAATAGTTTTGTGTTGAACATTCATGAACCTAAAGCAATGGAAATTAAATTCCCTGAGGGTGTCACTATGTCTGTAAATTTCTTCTATTTTATAATCTTACCATCCCCCCATCTCCCATTGCCTGCTATCATACAAAGCACATGGCAGTAATGATGAATGAATAAAATAAAAAATAAACACCCCATATGATGTACTATATAAAATGCAGTATAAAGCAATATTCAAGTAGACAGAATAATTGATCATCATTGTGCTTAAGTGTAGAAGTCTGTGTTTCTGAGCATCTGTAAATAAAAAGAAGCATTAACACTTCTCAGGTGTCACAAGTGATCATAGACTAAAATGCTTAATTTGTTCCTAGTGGATAAATGTCGGCATATGAGATTCTTGATTCCAGTTTCTATGATGAATTTAGGCTGGTATATAATCTCTTGATCTATAATAAACATTGTTACTTGCTCACTTAAATTAATACAGATTCATACAGAGCAAAAAAGACCTATGAAACAAGATCAAGGATATATTTATATTTTAATCCAGATAATTACAGACATTTAAGTAATAATAACAAAAGAAATCAATCAAATGGAATTTTAATAGAAACCATATTAGTAAATATGCCCACTAGTATTAACTAAAGATAATATGTTTAGTATCCCAGCTATATTCACTAATATTAGCTTTTCACACAAAGACACAGGAAATTTCATTTTACTGCTCAGTCTTGTGGTTTTTACTCCTTTCACCAAAGAGAAACAAAATATTTTCTCTCCTCATTGCAGCTAAGATTTAAAGTGTAACAACTAAAGCATAAATTGTTGAACACTGCTGGCATGTGCTCTATGGATATGTTTGAATCAAGGGCTTTTATAAAGGGCTCAGACCTTCTTCCTAGGGGGCTGTCATTTGCCATAGACACTCTTTTTCATTATGGGGGAATAGCCTCTGAGAATCTCTCAACATTGTTTGTCAAATCCTATAGACTAATGAACTGGGCCACATATCCCTTCCCCTTCACTTATGAAAGGAATAGCTAACTAATTCATAGAGCTGGAAGATTATATCCTTTTGCCCTTTGGTATTAGTTTCTTTTGTAGTTATTTAATCTTTAAATACATAAATCCAACTGGAGTTCTTTTAAGTAAGCCAGCAAAAGAGGGGAAAACACTATTATTATGAATGTGTAGTTAGAAAAAATGTAAATGGAATTTCAGTGGACTGATACTGGCCTCTTTTTCTTTGGGAGAATTATGTTTAATTTTAAGCCTTTATTTTTGAAATAATTTGGACTTATGAACAAATTTCCTGTTATGTTGTGAGGTTAAGTGATTTTCTATTACCATTTATGTCCACATTTTCTGTCTATTGTGAGGATTTGGTGTGTGGTAGTGGCTTTAGAAGCCAAAAATTATATCTGTTAGAAGAAAGAATGCAACTTGGAAGTAGAAAACACAGCCCTTTACATTGCAGCTTCTTTAGAAACCACATTCTAGGTATTATAAATTACAAACCTATTTGCTAGGTGAAGCATGACTGAGTATTTTGCCATGGTTTATTTAGAAGGTAGTTAATTGTGCATGAGTCATAATCATCATTGTTGATTTGCCAATATTAAATTTATGATCAGACTTAGTAGCTAAATATTCAATAAATAATAGAAGCAGCAGTACAAACATCTGTGTAGTATTTACCAGGTTTTGCCCCAGGACGTTGACACATAGTTGCTTATTTAATGCCCCCAAAGTCTTCTGAGGTAGGTACTGCTACTCTCTCCATTTTCCCAATGAGAAAATTGTCATTGAATGATAGAGACAATTCACCCAAGATCATCATGGCCAAACGAAAAAAATCTTCTCACTGTAGCAAATTAGGTTATTTGTTAAATATCCTTGATTTGGGGAATATTACTGTCTTCCTAAAAAGTGAGTTAACTGTATTAGAATGCTAAACTGGCAGTGCATGCTGACCATGACCATACGTCCCTCAAATACGCTGCACTCATACATCTTCGTTAAAGGGAATATTTTTAGACAATACACTGCTTATATATTCAAATGCAAACCTTTTATTTCAGGGTGGCTTGCAAACTGCTACTCAATAAATTGACTAATGATTAGTAGTGTAAGATTTATCAGTCTTGAAAATGTAATTATTTATTAGATCATTATTTGTAATTCTATTATTGCCTAATTTTCCTTTTAAAACAAAAACATGTACCTTCTTGTTGGTATGAGTATAGTAACCCAAAAGAAAATAGAAGCTTCAAAGTGGAGAAAAATAGTGGAGAGCAGCCATGAGAAGAAAATCATACTTGCATATAAGTTGATACTGAAGCAATAGTTCAATACCGGCATTTAAGGTATGAATGCCCTTATGTTTTGCCTGCTGTGTGTGTGTGTGTGTGTGTGTGTGTGTGTGTGTGTGTGTGTGTGTTTTGCTTTTATTTTTTATTTTATTTTTATTTATTTAGGTTTTTTTTTTCTTTTGCCTGTTTCTCTTTCTTTAATTATAGGCTCTGGCCTGAATCTCTGGGTAGAAATAATTCCAAAGTTTACACTCCCTAACCTTACTCTAAAAACACTACTTACTGACTTTCCACTGGTGTCCATCACCCTCATTTCCTAGATGGGTGGTCCTCGGGATGCAGTTACCTAAGTTCAAGTCCTAAACTCCTCTCTTTTCTCCCCCCAGTCATTGCCTTTTCCTCAGTTTCTCCACTCCAACTCAGCTCATCTTTTACTCTTCTCTGCTAACCCTTTGATATTCGGAAGCACTCGTGTTCCTTCACAATGCTTCTCCCTCACACATTAACGGCACTAACACTTTCGTCACCCTGGGAATTATTCCCTCCCTCCGCTTTCCAAAATGGGTGAGAGTCTGGAGTCATAATGTCTGGATTCACATCCTGCGTTCAGAGTTTACTGGCTTTGTGACCTTAGCAAGTCAGTTTAACTTCATTAAGCTTCCATTTCTTCTTCATGGATAACAACATTCCCCCCTCAGGCTTGTAGGAAGGATAAAATTATATAACGAATACAAAGTTCTTAGCAGTGAGCCTGGTGCTAGATTGCATATTAGCTATTATTGTTGTTGTTCCCACAGTACAACCCCACTGTTAAGTCATTATTTCTTACATAATTAACTAATTCAGGAACTATTAAATCAAGCCTGTTATGTCCAAGGACCTGAGTAAACAGGTATTGTCCTCAAGAAGCTCATAGTCTGAGAGGGGAGGCTTGACCAGATGAGGGATAATTGTAATGTGCCCGATACTATTTGCATTGAACTGCAGTGTATACGCACTTAAGTGTAGGTGTCCACCCGAATATTCTTATAAAAGTTAACATACCTTCAGGGAGGAGGATGGATTACAGACACAATACGGGAGGCATAACCATCTTTACTTCATTAAATTTTTAATTTACTAAAGTAAAAATTATAAGCATGTAAAATATGGTTTTGCTTCATTCTGGAATAAATATTTATGGATATGAGTACACTAGTGTGTATTGTTTCAAGTACTCTTCATTAAATTCAGTGTCAAATTGCTAGTTATTTTATGGCTAAATATTGCTCTTTTTCCCTATAGGGCAAAGTTCAATTTAATTAGCTGCAATGAATATGTATTAGATTTTAATTCTCTCAGAAATGTACTGTGATATGTGCTAGAGGGAATTCAAATAGAATAAAAAAGTGTCTGTTCTTTGGGATTTTTGGTCAATTATTAGGTAAGCATATCAAGCAGTTACATATATGAAGCAGTTTAGTATAACATGTACAAGAAAAAAAATAACAAGGTGCAGTGGGAATAAAGGGAATGTGATCCGTCAGATTGCAGCAATCTGAAAGGAATCGTGAGGAGATGACATTTGACAGAGAAAACAAAAGATGATGCATTTTCGATACTGATGGAGTGGGGGTCCACATGCCCATGAGAGGTTTGGGAAATTCAGTCATTCTATTTGTTTTAAATCTGGGTTGGTGTGCAGGCAATAATGCTGAGAGGTGAGCTAATAAATATTTGTTTAAAACTTGCTACCTTGAACAGAGACCGTGTTTGATAATAAGCAGATATGAATTTGCCCCACTAGGGAGGACTGGCAAATAAACAATTTATTTTAAAGTTGTGATATTTGCAAACTTTGGGATATTATAAGCCACAAAAGCCACATAGGGAAGGAGTCACTCGCTTGTCAGAACACGGTCTGACAAGGATGGCGTGTCTGACCTGAGTTTTCCGATATAGAAGAGGGAACTATAAAGTAGGGTAGATGTTATAGGAAGCAAGCAAAGTGATCATTTTCTCCCCTGTAATCGTTGCTGATGCCACCCCCCTTGTCTGTCCTACATCAGTCATGAGCTGCATTCATTTATCCTCATGTGCAAGTCCCAGACGCTTGGTTATGGGCTTCAGTTTCCCATGAAACACAGTGGGAGAAAAGGACTAGTGGTTCAAATCAGACTTCAACTGCCTGGGTGGAATGTTGCCTTGGTCATTTGGGGTTTTGTATTCTTTTTATTTTTTAAGGATTTTATTTATTTAGTATTTGTTTTAGGGTTAGAGAGAGAGAGAGAGAGAAAGAGAAAGAGAGAAAGAGCAAGTTGGGGGGTTGGGAGCAGAGGGAGAGGGACAAGCAGACTCCGTGCTGAGCACAGAACCCGAAGCAGGGCTCGATCCCAGGACCCTGAGATCATGACCTGAACTGAAATCAAGAGTGGGACAATTAACCGACTGAGCCACCCAGGTGCCCCTGGAGTTTTATATTCAATTTTATTCCCAAATAATCGTGGGTAAACTTTGGATCAGATCTTCTCACTGAAAGACCTTTGCAGTTTTCTGATATCCAGTTGCTACTAATTCCTCTCTCTCACCGGATGCTCTTGGCTGTTGTACCACTCTGGATTCATGACCTGCTGATAATACCATATAGTTTTATTTCCCTTTTTATTCCATGACATTGTCCCCTCTATTATCAGGGGGTACTGATTAATAATAGTGTGCATGTGTGTGTGCATGTGTGTGTACCCACACATACACAATTTTTCCCTTTCTCAACTTCCTGGGGAAATGTAGACTGTATATTTCCTTTCAAGAAACCACGAGTCTGTAAACACCTTGAGGGCGAGCATTATGCTCTTTTCAGCATAGTATTCTGAGAATTTAGGCAGGCATCTGGTATACATTGAAAAATATTAGTTGAAAGAATAAATAGAAATACCATTATGACAAGAAAAAGGGCTATATTGTGAAGTTTGGTAGTATGGTTTTTAGAGGCGAAATGATTTCTCTTTTTTGATAAGAAGTTAAAGAGGATAAAATTGCTCAAAATTTGGAAATGAAGAGTCTGTTAAAGGAAACAAGGAAAACTTTAGTTAAGGAGCTTCCAAGGAGATAAACAGATTTACGTTTTGACTTTTATTACATGGTTGAATACAATATGAATTTATTAGTAAAATATTCAGAATTACTAGTAATAGAAGATAATTTACCAAACTGTATATTCTTTGAGCAGAGAACTTTGTCGAGTGAAAGAAGAATAAATAGAGGAAAACTTCTATTAAATATATAACATTCAGAGGCTATGTGAGTGGCCCCAGGTATTATGATCAAGTCAAAGGGGAAGATAA
The DNA here is from genome assembly GCF_024610735.1 of Ursus americanus. Classification (NCBI taxonomy): domain Eukaryota; kingdom Metazoa; phylum Chordata; class Mammalia; order Carnivora; family Ursidae; genus Ursus; species Ursus americanus. The sequence continues at coordinate 18,389,086 of NC_142139.1, forward strand.
TATTTTTTCTAGCTTGGCATTAATTGGAAGGTTTATATAAAGTTTGTGAACTTCTTAGAGCTCATTAGAAAAAAAAAATTTTCCAGTTACGCAAAAAGAAATTTCTTCTTTGTTTAAAAGTAAATACATAAGACAAATTATCAAGTAAAATTTCATGGCACTTTAAGTGCTCTATAAAACAAACTGTGTATGTACATATATAGGCCTTTAGATATATCGGAATAAATGTATGCTTTCCAAGAAGTGTAGGTTACATGTAATAGTGATGTTCTCAGCTGCAGTAAAGCAGGATATTCATGAAATTTGGTGCTTATATATATATATGATTTCCTAGTTCAATAAAATAAAAAAGAAGCACATATGTAAGTGCTTTTGTAATATTCATATTCAACTGTAATTTCTTCTGTTCGTACTTGGTTTAGAGTGATGTGCCAGGAGTGGGACCCTAAAATTATACTTCGGCTTTAGGGTCATCATATTCCTTTATGTAGTTAAATTGAAACTCGCTTCTTCTTTGGTTACTTCTCTGAAGGTTTTCATTTATATTCTTTTTCTCCTTCTCCCTCTCTCCTCTTCTTTCTTAACCTTCTACTTGCTGCAGATTAAATGGAGGTTTTCTCAAAGACCTTTCCTTGGACTTCCTGTCTTCTCTCTCTCTTCAGTGTCTCCTTAGCAATCTCATTATGTCAACTGTCACATTTATGGTGACCGCTTTTTACCTCTTTCTCTTTACTTCAAGAGCATCATATTCTGACTATTTGCTGGAAATTTCTACCTGGAAATTTAGCCCCCAACCCTTATCAATTTCACTGTGTCCACTGAGAAAAACAGTTATTAAAAAGGTATTTCAATAAATTACAATGAGTATGTGACAGAAAAACTGGGCACTTTAAAAATTTTTTTATTTTATTTTATTTAAATTCAATTAATTAACATACAGTGTTATTACATTACATACAGTATTATTAATTTCGGAGGTAGAGTTCAGCGATTCATTGGTTGTATGTAACACCCACTGCTCATTCCATCACGTGCCCTCCTTAATGCCCACCACCAGTTACCCCATCCCCTCACCTTTCCCTCCAGCAACCCTCAGTTTGTTTCCCAGAGTTAAGAGTCTCTTATGGTTTGTCTCCCTCTCTGATTTCCAAAACCTGAGCACTATAAGAATGTATTGGAAGGGACCCGAAACTAGACTGGATCACTCAAGGAGTCCCATAGAGGTGATATTTAAACTGCAGCTTGAAGGATCACGTGAAATTAATTAGGCAAAGTTCAGCGGTCAGGAGGCAGTGTTCCAAGCAGAAAGAATAGCATGCCTTAATGCCCTGAGGTGGGAAAGGGTACGACTCTGAGAAACTGAAAAATGAGAAGTCTACTAAGCTGGCAGAGTGAGTGCTGAAAAGAAAGAAGTGAGAGGGGAGCAGGAAGAGTGAGGCTGGGTAGGAGGGTGAAGAGCTCCAGAAGCGAGGTTAAAAGTTTAATATTCCTCAGACCAAAAGGAGAAGCCACTGAAGGGTTTTCATTAAAGTATTGATTTGCTCATATTTGTGTTTCATAAAATGTCTTCTAGCTGAATGGAACCAGACTAGTTAGAGGCTGGGGACATTACATCTTAGTAGTTCAGTGTAGAGCACACGGAGCGCTAGATTGGGAGGTGACAGTGAGGTGGGAGGTACAGGCACTGATTGAGATGTGTCGATGAGGTGGTAGTGAGTGGTTCTTGGGATGAACTGGATGTACCTGTGGAGGATGATGAAAGTGGCAGCATGGTAGCTTTCTGCCTTGAACAGCTACGTGGCTGGTGAGTTGAGGAGGGACCATAACAGGAAGGTGATGCATGTAGTTCCTTATATGAGGTCATTCTGTGACACCCAGTGGAAATATCAGGCAGGTAGATATTTGCATCTGGAGCTGGCTAGGTTAAAATTTAGATCTGGAGTTTAGTATTCATGAAAGTAACATGAGAGCAGATGTGTTATCCAAAGGAGACTAGGCTCTCTTTTGATAGTAAACATTATCACTACAAGCTCAAAACTTCACCTTTATGCTTTGACTCCTTGTTCCTCTTTCTTGCTCCGATGTGTAAGGCAATTGTTCAGTCTTATCAGTTTGGGTCCCTATTTTCTTTCTCATTCATACTGCCATTTCTATTTCCAATAGTCCAGTTAGTTTCCTGTTATTTTTCATCAGAACTATTACATATTTGAGTGTAGCAAGAGTGGTTGGCAGAAGATTAACAGACTATTACAGCAAACTAGGAGAGTTATGGCTATCATTTGAACAAGGATATTAGCTGTGGGAAAGAGGAAAATGGATGGATTTAAGAAATATAGGATATGGAAAGAAGGGATGGAAAATAATTATTTGACTAAAACTAGTAGTTATGGGACATTAGAAATGCCTCAGCATATGTGTATACTAGAACTTTTTTCCCCTTCATTTTTAACTTAACAAATATGCATCAAGCGATATCAGTGTATTTTATCATACTGCTCTACAAAGCCTTATTGAGCAATAACAATTCTTCCAGGTAAAATTGATTTGAAGTAAATTTTAGTAGAGCTAGGACTAAGTATTTGCCAGACAATTTTTCTAAATACTTCTTATATATAAAACCATTTAATATCTATAAAAATTATATGAAACACATCTAACAAATAAGGAAATTGAAGAACAGAAATGTTACAGTGTATCTATCCTGAGATCATACAATTTGTAACTATCAAAAATAGATTTGAGCCTAGATGTTCTATTTCCAGAGAAGGTACTGTTATCTGCAAAAATAGAGCATTGCATATGTTTTAAGCACTTATTAATGTGTGAAGAACAATGGGGCTTATGAGAAATGCATGACTTAATATTTAAATGCACATAGATATTTAAAATATCTATTAAATATCCATTAAAATACATATAATATTTAAAAACTCATAGGAACAGAAAGCAGAAAAGTGGTTGCCAGGGGAACCACTGATAATGGGGGAAATAAGAAGAGGTCGGTAAAGCAGTACAAACTCTCAGCTGTTAAGATGAATAAGGTCTAAGGATCTAATGTAAAACATGGTGACTATAGTTGATAGCACTGTATTGTGTAACTGAAATTTGCTAAGAGAGTAGAACTTAAATGTTCTCATAAAAAAAAGGAAGAAAGGAAGGAAGGAAAGAAAGAGAGAGAGAGAAAGAAAGAAAGAAAGAAAGAAAGAAAGAAAGAAAGAAAGAAAGAAAGAAAGAAAGAGAAAGAAAGAAAAATAAATATGTGAGGTGATCGATGTGTTAATTAACTAGATGGGGAGACTCCTTTCACAATGTATACATATATCAAATCACCATGATGTACACTTTAAGCATATCTTACAATTTTATGTTAATTATACCTCAAAAAAGCTGAAATAAACATACATACATAAATCAATACATACTTATAGCTTAATTATCAGGTTAGGGGATAAAAGAACACACTCTAATTAGTTTTAAAACCACATATCATAGAAAGTTAAGAAGTTATTTAGTTGTTCAAAGTGAGTTGAGTTCAGTGAGAGATGGTTGAAATGAAAAAGGTTTTCTGTAAGGGAAATTCAAGGGTGACCCTTATCATTTATACTCAGACATCTACAAACATTCATCTTTCCTTAAGTAGTACGTAAGGAAATTACTGCAAACTAGAATGTACAAAAATCGGGTTTGGTGATTTGCCAACAAATCTACCATAGTTTTAAATCAGAGAAAAGGGTTCATGTCTGTGTGTGTGTGTGTGTGTGTGTGTGTGTGTGTAAATTTCACCCTGTCTCAAGTAAGTAGATACTATGAACAAAGAAAAAAAGGCAATTTCCTACCTGATGGTGTGGGACTCTCTAAATCTGCCAGTCCAGTTTTTTTTTTTCTCTTCTGTTTTAGGTTTTATAGGACTTTCTAAATAGTCAATTTAGTATTTGTTACAAGTTTGGAAATTATTTTTCTGAAGCCAGGATGAAGTGTTAAGTATTTATAGACAGAAACTTTGGCAAAGAATATAGAGAATCTTGAAATGGCCTTTCACTGTGGCAGAAGAGCTCGTACAGATTCAAGTGCAAATCCAGATTTGTAGAGAGTAAGTGCGGGTTTGTGGAAATAAAGTGTATGATTGAGAAAGCCGGTTTTTCCAGTATGACTTAGTGATTATTAAATAGCTGTGTGTTTTATATGAATTGCTTGGAGGGAAGCTCCATAGCATTTAGTAGTAAACAATTTATGCAGTTAAAATATGAAAAAGACAAAGAAAAGCAAACTAAAAAGACGTCTTAGAGTAGAATGGGAATTGAGCCAATAAGCCTGACTGGTAGAGTCTTTGGAGGGAAGCCAGGAAGTCTGTGATATTTCTCTAGTTAGGATATATATATGTGGTATTGGATAAAAAATGTTAACTCTTTCCATTGAATTTGAGACTTTCCTGATTCTGAAACTCAAAACTGAATGCAAATTAAGTTTTTTTTAAGAATATGATTAAAAAAATACCACTGCATCCATGACATTTGGCAATGCCTTAGACCTCTCTAAAATGTCAAGATAGGAAAATATCCAAAAACTTTTTTTTTTTTTGAGAAAAAGAGAAAGCTGGATTCCAGCCAAATGCCTGCTGAGGAATTCTTATGAGAATTTCTGGAAACTGTACTTTTTAAGGTAATCATGTTCTCCATGCTTGCATAGCCCCAAATGTTACTTGAGTGAATTTAAAGTCTCATCAATTTGTGCCTTGTTGTTGTACATCCTTTAGACTTCAGTGGTCAGGTTTCACTTTGGCGAGGTGACAAAAAAAATATATTGTGTTTGGCACTACACAACCTAAGAAACTTTAAGAATAAATATGCCAAGAAGGAGTTATGTTTAGTAGTTTGAATTATATTTTTTATGTATGATATGTATGTCCCCTTCTGTTAGGCAAATCTATATCAGCCTTTTGCTTTCTTATTAAAATAAATAGACATCAGATACCTGAAATACATATGAAATGGTTGGACAGCAGAAGTGAGATGTGATTTCAGGTAAATAATGTAAAATCATTAGAGCTCTCATCTGAACTTGAAAGTTTTAAATCTTATCAACATACCTTTCAAGACAGGGAACAACCGTCTATAATCAGAAATGGCCAAGAAGAAAAATGCCTAACTTTTCTGTAACAATTTGGGAGATTACTATCACTTGTATTAATTAATTAATTCTGTTACTTAATATAGATGGTACAGATGTGCGCATAGCATTGAGTTTTTTCAAATTCCAGTAAATTATATATAACATAAAATTTACCACTTTAACCACTTTTAAGTGTGCAGGTCTTTCACCACCATTCATTTCCAGAACTTATTCATCTTCCCAAACTGAAACTCTGTGTCCATAAAATACAAACACTCCTTTCCCCCAACCTCTAGCTCCCGACAGCTACCATTCTGATTCTGTCTCTATGAATTTGATTACTCTAGAAGACTCGTACAAATAGAATCATACAATATTTGTCTTTAGTGACTGGATTATCTCACTTCATATAATGTCTCTAAGGTTCATGTGTATTGTAGCATGTGTCAGAATTTCCTTTCTTTTTAAGGCTGAATAATACTTCATTTGTGTGTACATACTACATTTTGTTTATCTATTCGTTTGTCCAATGGGTACTTGAGCTGCTTCCATCTTGTACTACTGTGTGCATTGCTTTATATTATATGATCCTATAAAAGGGGGGATGGGAAGGAAGGAGTGAAGAAGGTGAACAATGTATCTCTTTTGGGAGGATCGACTGTGGGGAAAGATGGATAGTTGGACAAATATATAAATTGGATAATTTTGCAGAGCAAAAGGTTTTATGAGTAAAACTAAACATAGCGATGTGATGGAGAATGATGAAGGTATATGGAGAATACCCTCTACATAGGGTCATTTAGGGAACGCCTTTCTGAGAATGAGGCATCTTAAATGACGGCTGTTCAACTAGTCCACTCCATCAGGGTGAGGACCATGTTTTCCTCGTTGGCTGGTATATCTTCAGTGCCTAGTCCAGAGCTTGGCACTTGACAGCATTCACTATTTACCGAATGTAAGAAGAGTGAAGTGGAATGATGGTAAACGGGTCTTCACCACGTAAAGGAGCTGCCTCCACCTCCCATTGTTCTTTCTCCCATATCTCATCTGCCTTGGATGGTCCTTTTCTACACCTCTCTAAGCAGCCCAGGGAGAGTGATTGGTCAGGATTTGACAGAAGACAAATAAATTATTAAGAAAAAAAAAGAATGATGACTTAATGAAAGTGATATCAATAGTAATGAAACTGATATCAAAATAGAGTATGATGATGCTTTATAAGCGTAAGTCACTTTAAAAATATTTTAATAGGCATCATTTGATTTCATCTTTATTTTTATTTTTTTTAAAGATTTACTTATTTAATCTAGGGAGAGAGAGAGAGATACATGAGCTGGGGGGAGGGGCAGAGGGAGAGAGAGAGGGGAAGCAGATTCTCCGCTGATCAGGGAGCCCCACCTGGGTCTCCCTCTCAGGGCACTGAGATCATGATCTGAGCCAAAACCAAGAGTCAGACGCTCAACAGACTGAGCCACCCAAGTGCCCCTTATTTCATCTTTAGAACTACCAGAGACAGTGTGACAGGTATTATGTGACAGGTGACCTTTGATGAGTTGAAATACTTAGATTATGCAAACTAGTGAATGGAGGGCTGGCTTTAAAAAAGGGGGAGAGAACTTCTCAAACAGTCATTATCTTACATATATGACACAATGATTCATGATTAATCGTGTTATTGAGGTTGAGTTTGGAATTTTTACAAGAATGCAAATCACACTCATTTACATAATACTAGTAGACCGATTTCAAAGTGTTTTGATATATGCTTGTATCCTTACAGTGGTCCAATGAGAAAGACAACATTATATTAATGTCTATAGACATAGAAAGAGAAGTTGAGACAAGTTGTCTTGATCCATGTCGTATATATCAAGTGGAAAATCCGTGCTTTCATTCTAGGAATCTATGTTCTTATGGATTTCTTTAGCTAGTCAGAATGTTTCTTAAAAAATTCTAAACCTAATACCTTTCTTTTTAAAAATAATATATATTGCTTTTTCCTTTCTACAAAATGTTAGCTTTTTATTGGAACAAATTTAGAAAATACACAAAAGAACAAAACAAGAATGATCACCACTAATAATCTGGTATAAATAACTGAACTTCTTTCTTCCTAAAAATATATTTGAAATGTGTTACTCAATTTGTGTAGAAGCTTAAGGATGATTGGATTTAAATCTATTATTTAAATTTATTTTAGTGAGGGGCACCTGGGTGGCTCAGTAGGTTAAGCCTCTGCTTTAGGCTCAGGTTCCCGGAATTAGCCCCCTGTTGGGTTCCTGCTCAGCGGGGTGTCTGCTTCTCCCTGGTCCTCTGCCCCGCCCACCCCTCTGCTCAATTTCTCTCTCTTTCTCTCTCACTTGCTTTTTCTCTCTCTCAAATAAATAAATAAAATCTTAAAACATAAATTTATTTTAGTGAAATAATAATTTATTAATGAATCGTGTAAATCAGAATTGCCATGAAGGTAGTTTCACATATATGAAGCAAATCAACATAAGAATATTTCCCTATACTTTCCTTTTTATCTTGATTTTATCTTAATTGCTCTAACAAAGACATGTTTTTGTTTTGCTTTTTTTTTTTTTCTAAAAAAGAGGTGTAGAGATGAGAGTAAGTGTTACAGGTACAAAAAAGTTTGACATATATCATGGCGTGCCTAAAAAAAGTTCCTTCTACTAAATGAAGCTTTATTTCTGTAACTAGAATCTGTAGGTGTATGTGTTGAATATTTGTGTTCTGTTGCTTCCAAAGGCACTTCAGCAGCATACAATTCAATAATACCAGTATTAGTGTCAGCTCTCTGTTAATGAGCACTGTGTGCCATCCAGCATTCCATGTGCTTTACGCGCTTTATCTCATTTAATCATCACAACAACTGTAGGAGCAAGGTACTTTTATTGTGTCAAGGTTGCTAATGAAGAAACAGGGATACATGCAGGTTAAATAATTTTCTAATGTCATACAGGTGAAAATGACAATTTTCAGGATTTAAATCCACCAGTAGGACTATAGTACCCATGCCTTCCTTTAGAAATTAATTGAGGGCAAGAAACAGCCCTTGTTTAATATCTAACTTGAAACAGCATCTAGATGAAGATAATAAATCTATTGGAAAATAATGGAGACTGTATCCATTCAGTTTTAAATTATTTCTACTTTAAATAAATTAGGTTAAATGGCATGTTTGTTAAAGGGTGAAATGTTAGGAAAAACTTCGGTTCTAGTTGTAGACCTCTACAAACCCTGAACTTGGGGTTACCATTTTAACTCTCTGGCTTCAGATTCTTTATTCACAGAAACCAGATGAGATGATCTCTAAATTCCTTGCCAGCTCTGAAATTCTGATGTCCCTTCTGTCTTATCGCTTGATGGTTTTTGAGCCATATAGAGGAGTGATGGCTTCAGTTTTCTCCACGTTTCTCTTTCATCCTTACTTGTAAAAGTGAAACTGAGTGTAATGGAAAAAATGTAAACCCTTAGTCGCATTTGGTTATCATTGAAGTTCTTGCGGCGTTCCAGAAGTTTGGTGACAAACTCCTGTTTTAAAACGATGAAACATCAGTGTAAATCTGTGGCTTGACAATATTCCATAACAGATTACTGAAAATAGTCTTTGGAAAAGCTCACAAAAGGAGGTGCTATTTATAAGGAGCTATCTTGGCTTCAGTACAAATAAGTTATATGAAATAAGCATCGCTTTCTTATTCTTTAGATTTACTGATTTCAAAAGCCCTCTTCACTTATTTTTAAGAGCTCTCAAGATATAATTCATGTACCATAAAGGGTACAATTCATTGGTTTTTAATATATTTACAGAACTGTCCAGATTGATCTTTGTTTTCTCTTTGCTTGTCCAGAGCATCTATCCCAAGAAAGCGTGCAGTGCTGGCATTCTATCAACATTTGCTGAATGAACCGCTTAATGACTATAAGGGTATATATAGTAGAAAGAGGCAGATAATCCTAGCTAAACCCAGATGAAATCACTTGTAGACACACAAGGAATGATTATGTATTCAGATATAGATTCCCAGAAGCATGCAAATAAGTGATTAAAAGAACAGACTTATTTGTAATATTAGTACCTAGAAAAACAACGCAGGCTTGTTAGCATGAGATTAGTTGTCAAGTCTGACATTTGTCCCTTATATATCTCGAGTAATTTTATGTAGGACCTAAATTCACAGACACATCTTGGCAGCTTCAGAGCAAAATGAATTAACACTTTGGAGTTGTTCTTGTTGTTTTAATAGATTATCACTTGAAAAAGGCAGTATCATGACATTCAGTGGCAACATTAGGAATTTTCCTGTGGGCCTTAGAGATTTAGCAACTCATAAAACCAATGAAAAGAAAGTTTGATCATTATTTTATGTTCCTTCTTGGTGATTCTAAATTGAAGGTACGGCAAAAATGTTTTCCGTGGCAACCTCTTTTGTCTAAGATTCAGTGGCCTAACACATTTAGCAAAGCAGCTGAATTATTGTTCACATATATGCTCTGTTGAGGTAATCATTACTACAGAGAAAACCAAAAACTCGAAGATTTTATTGAGTTTCCTGTTTCACCTGTAGTTGCAGTGGACCTTGCCTGCATGTTCAGGTCACTGAATGACCATTCTTTACGTACCTGCTCAGGTCTTGGCAACCTACGTGGCTGCCCTAATGAGTTGGCTTCCCGGATGTTTGGGCCTGGAAATGTGTAGTTAAAAACCCCTGCACTCAGAGGAAGTAAGCTCTTTTAGATCTCTGGTCTGGGTTCAATAGTTTTCATTATCCAGTAGCTATCTTTTGTAACTTGGCTCAAAAGGTTTGCTTGACTTTAATGCCGTCCATAAAAGCATTATAAGGAACTACTAAATTACTACTTTTAACGGATTAAAAAATTTTATAAAAAAAGTTTTAATGTGTGATAATTGTCTAAGCTTTTCATTTTAATGAGTAATTACTTATAGTCACTTGCACTACAATTATACAAAACCTATTTTTATGATTGTATTATATTTGCCCAACATCATGCAAAACTTTATTCATTTTGCATTTTGGAGCCCTATTATATATTTTGCATATATGAAGAAGCTGAGGCTTGGAAAAGGTGACAAGTGTTTGGGTAAACGGCATCAAGACTAGATAGAATCCAGATAATGTACAAGCACCCGTGCCTAATCTCACACTGCTGTGGAGAACTGATTTTCAGCAAAACAATGTCTTTCCTATCCAATTATTGTATTAGTTTGAATTCTATGGGGTATGCATTTAATTTTCAAATTTTATTGGTTTCCCATTTGTATAAGAACTATTCATTTATGACATTTTTACTAAGCTTATATTTTTACATATTTAAGTATGTATTGTTTCCACTCCAGATTATGCTTCTCTTCCCTACCCCGATGTTTTAAATTTTGGGTTTTTAGAGGTCACTTGCTTTTCCAGAGCACTGGACATGAAAAAATAAAAAATTACTCAAATCATGAATAAATTGAGTAAAAAATACTGGTGAGTCCTCACAAACCAGAGCAAACTTAGGACATATTAGTTGATTTTAATATTACCTTAGCAAAAAAAAAAAAGGTGTTTTAAAAAAATGCTTATGAAAAGTAGAGAAAACCTTGTTCACTTATTTACACAATTATTCTCTCTAGGAGGCAAGGGGGTGTAAATTATATGTTGTTGGTTCTTTTAATAAACAGTTTCCTCAAGCAGAAAACCTAAAAGAGTATTGCAAGAATACACTGGGTTAGAACTGCTTCTTGGTACCTGCAGAACATGATAACTCCTATATCAAACACAATTTTCTTTCTTCTCTTCTCTTCTCTTCTCTTCTCTTCTCTTCTCTTCTCTTCTCTTCTCTTCTCTTTTCTTTTCTTTTCTTCTCTCCTCTTTTTCTTTCCTTCTTTCTTCCAAGACTTATTTATTTATTTGAGAAAGAGAGAGGGAGAGAAGGAAAGTGAGATCAGGGAGAGGGCCAGAGGGAGAGGGAGAGAGAATCCTCAAGCAGACTCCACCCTGAGTATGGAGCCCAAAGCTGAGCTCCATCCCAGGACCCTGAAATCATGACCTGAGCCAAAATCAAGAGTCAGGTGCTTAACTAACTGAGCCACCCAGACACCCCAAACATGATTTTAAAAAATTCATAGAAATGAGGATGACTGTTATCAGATAAAAAGTATGCCAGCTCTATCCCACACTAATAGACCACTACTGGTTGCATATATTTTATCAAACTGAACATATAGAGGAATGAATTTAGGAATATAGTCTTTTAAAACCTAAATTGTCTGTAGTAAACTATAATTGTAAGATCCCAATATAAAGGATAACTTCAAGAATGTCATTAAAAGTAAGGTGTTTGAGGTAAAAAAATGTGGTTGGTTTTGTTTATTATTATATATCTACCACTTAGAACAGTACATAGTAGGCCCTAAAGAAATACTTATTGTCATTCTTGCTCACCAAAATGCACAATGGAATTTCTCAAATAGATATGATCATGTTGTCTAAATTTAACAACATTCAAAATACTACCCAATAAATTAAGAGAAAAATTCCATGCTCAAATCGCCATTATAATGTAACTTAAATTACTGTTTCAATTGCTATTATGAAAAATTTAAATGTAGGAAGTGAACTGAACTGAAAGATTAAGTTTTTCGAAAGGAAACTTACATCCTCTGTTGTAACACGCTTATGAAAACTGCTTGATTTGCAACTTCATTGCTTGTATTGAGAGTTCATTCTGTACAAAAAAAAGCATCTTCTTGTGAAAAGAAATGTATCTACATAATGGTCAACAAAAAAACTTGATTAAATGACGTATAAAAAAATGGTTGTAGGCTCATTCCAGTTTCTTTGAGTTTGCAGTTATTTGGAAGCATAATGCTTGTGTCTTAGTTCTGACAAAGAATACACTTCTTGAAAATTGAGAACAAATCTTCTTTTATTTACGTGATTAAAAACATGCTAAAAAGAATAAAAAATATTAAAATGCTAAACTAACTTTTGAAAAGTGAAAGTAATAGATTGTAGAACTCGTAAAGGAATGTCCATATTTTCTAGTAAAGAAGTTATATGTATTTAATCTTTCTCTTCAAATTTTGAACTTATTTCGTGTATTTTAAAGAACTAAATTTCTAACTTGTACTTCCCATGTTTTTATGGAATTTAATTCTTAGGGAAATTAAGTGAGTGAAACTAATTATTAAAAAGACATAAATTAAAAGAGATAAACTTTGGCTGTTTTGAACACTATTAAGACAATCATGTGACAATGTTAACCTGCAAAAGCCAGTCATTTTTGTCACAATAGTCCATATTGAGTTTTTTTTTTTTCAGAAAATACTTCTGAAAAGGCAGGCCTGTACAATGTAATGTACAAATGTATGTGGTAGTTTAAGGGAAATTTTATGTGAAAATTTGCCTAATCCTTTTTCAAATATAATGCATAGAGTATTTAAAAATATTGTCAGTAAAAACATGTTGACAATACTTAATCACTCTTTAATATTTGTAAAAAAGTTAATAATGACTATTAAAACTGAGGCCTATTCTCTTATTAGAAACTATTCTCTGATTAACTGAACAAATAATCACAGGCTCTAATATATAAATACAATCACTAGAGGAAAGGGATAGATTTCCTGTAACTTTTATTAACATACGCCGACTGTGAGAATTCTATTAGTCTAGACAAAAGAACTGCAGTATTTCTTTTGCCTTCCTTATTTTGGCAGATCTGAAGTGCTTGCAATTCTGTACTACCAGGATTTCATGAATCCCCTACTCAGTTTAATTTTTGCATACTTACCAGGTGTTTTAAAAATGCGACTGGTTTCTTTTTCTTTCTTTCTTTCTTTCTTTCTTTCTTTCTTTCTTTCTTTCTTTCTTTCTTTCTTTCTTTCTTTTTTTTTAAATGATTTATTTATTTATTTATTTGGGGGGGAGAGATTGCAGGAGTGGGAAGGGCAGAGAGGGAGGGAGAGAGAATCTCAAGCAGACTCCATGCTGAGCGCAGGGCCTGGTGCAGGCTCCATCCCAGGACCCTGACCCAAAGGGAAATCAAGAGTCTGAAGTGCAGCCGACTGTGCCACCCAGGTGCCCCTCTTTTTTCTTTCTTTCTTTTTTTAATGTTTCAAGTTTTTATTTAAATTCAAAGCTGTAGTCATCAAGATAGTATGGTGCTGGTACAAAACCAGACACATAGATCAATGGAACAGAATAGACAACCCAGAAATGGACTCACAACTATATGGTCAACTAATTTTTGACATATATATATTATATATATATATATATAGGTTCCAGTGAAGAGAATATACTTTGGTTCGAAAAATAAAATCAAAACATCTCTTGATACCATACTACTCCAAGTTGTATTGTCATGAATTGAGGAGTGAGACTGGAGTATCAAAATAATCAAACCATATTTCATGGAGATGGTTAGTTGTAGTTAGTACATATTCATAATTGGCTTGGTTTTTTTATGACTATTCAGTCTTATCTCATATCTTGCATGAGTATACAGACATTTCCTTGTATTTTGCATGATTTTGCTTTCTATTGGGAGAATACATTTCTGTAGCAATTTAAAGATTTCTTGAAGGTGAATATTTTTTAAAGTTTTTTAAAGTTTACTGAGTTTCTTTTGATATTGCTATTTTGCTAAAAATCTTTGGTAACTTGGCTTTGACAATGAAAAATAGAAGACAGCCTTCTGTACTAAAACATTTTTTAAATTTAACGTGTCATTTATTTCTTTATTCTTGAAATTTAATAAATTTTCCTTCTGTTAATTAGTTATTATTTTCTTGGTCATCAGGAGATCATTCTTAGATTTTCATTATTATTTTTTTATTATGATATGTTAGTCACCACATCATTAGTTTCTGATGTAGTGTTCCATGATTCATTGTTTGCATATTATTGTAATAGTTGATGGTTCATCCCTGCTCTTAATTTTGCATTATAAAACACCATTTTCTGGGCTCCTGGGTGGCTCAGTGGGTTAACTGTCTGCCTTCAGCTTAGGTCATGAACTGACATTGGGCTCTTTGCTCAGCGGGGAGCCTGCTTCTCCCTCTCCCTCTGCCACACCTCCTGCTTGTGCTCTCTTTCTCTGTCAAATAAATGAATAAAATCTTAAAAAAAAATAAAACACCGTTCTCTTCATTTGTGTGTATGTAACAACAAAATATGCTTCTGCAATGAGCATATTGGCTTATTTTTTTTTACATTTCATATTTTTTAAAGTTTTTATTTAAATTCCAATTAGTTAACATACAGTGTTATATTGGTTTCAGGTGTACAATGTAGTGATTCAACACTTACATAGCATTACCCAGTGCTCATCATGACAAGTGCATTCCTGAATCCCCATCACCTATTTAATCCATCCTCCCAGACCCTCCCCTCTTGTAACTACCAGTTTGTTCTCTATAATTAAGCGTGTTTTTCTTGATTTCTCTCTCTCTCTCTTCTGTATGATTTTTTGTTTTGTTTCTTAAATTCCACATTTGAGTGAAATCATGCCTTGCTCTGACTGACTTATTTTGCTTAGGATTATACTCTCTAGCTCCATCCATGTCATTGCAAATGATAAGATTTCATTCTTTTTATAGCTGAGTAATATTTCATTGAATGTGTGTGTGTGTGTGTGTGTATTTATATGGAGAGAGAGAGAAGATATATAGAGAGAAGATACATATAGATGGAGAAGATCTGATATATGTCTCTCTCTATATATATATATGATAGAGAAGATGTGAGATATACATATCTATCCATTGATCAATCAATGAACACTTGGGCTGCTTCCATATCTTGGCTATTGTAAATAATGCTGCTGTAAACGCAGAGGTGCTTGTATCCCTTTGAATAGTGTTTTTGTATTCTTTGGGTAAATACCCAGTACCGCAATTGCCAGATCATAGGGTATTCTATTTTTAACTTTTTGAGGAATCTCATACTCTTTTCCACAGTGACTACACCAGTTTGCTTTCCCACCAACAGTGCACAAGGGTTCCTTTTTCTCCACATCTTGCCAACACTTGTTGTTTCTTGTGTTGCTGATTTCAGCCATTCTGATAGATGCAAGGTGATATCTCACTGTAGTTTTGATTTGCATTTCCCTGATGGTGAGTAATGATGAAATTCTTTTCAAGTGTTTGTTGGTCATATGTATGTCTTCTTTGGAGAAATGTCTGTTCGTGTCTTCTGTCCATTTTTTAATTGTGTTGTTTTTTGGGTGTTGAATATATAAGTTCTTTATATATTTTAGATACTAACCCTTTATTGGATATGTCATTTGTAAAAATCTTCTCCCATTCAGTAGGTTGCCTTTTAGTTTTGTTGATTGTTTCCTTCATTGTGCAGAGGTGTTTTTTTTTTTTTTTTTGATGTGCCAGTAGTTTATTTTTGCTTTTGTTTCCCTTGCCTCAGGGAATCTATCTAGAAAAAAGTTGCTACTGTTGATGTCAAAGAAGTTACTGCTTATGTTCTCTTCTAAGATTTTTATGGTTTCAGGAGTCTTTAATCTATTTTGAATTTATTTTTGTGCATGGTGTGAGAAAGTGGTTCAGTTTCTTTCTTTTGCCTGTTGCTGTCCAGTTTTCCCAACACCATCTGTTGAAAAGACTGTCTTTTTCCCATTGGATATTCTTAATAGCTTTGTTGAAAATAATTGACTATATAGTTGTGTATTTATTTCGTAGTTTTCTATTCTGTTCTATTGATCTATGTGTCTATTTTTGTGCCAGTACCATACTGTTTTGATTACTATAGCATTGTAATATAACTTGAAGTTCAGAATTGTGATGCCTCTTCTTTTTCAAGATTGCTTGGCTGTTTAGGTCTTTTGTGGTTCATACAAATTTTAGGATTGTTTGTCCTAGTTCTGTCAAAAATGCTGTTGGCATTTTGGTAAGGATTGTATTAAATATATAGATTGCTTTGGGTAGTATAGACATTTTAACAATATTTGTTCTTGCAATCCATGAGTATGGAATGCCTTTCCATTTCTTTGTGTCATCTTGAATTTCTTTCATCAGTGTTTTACAGTTTTCAGAGTACAGATCTTTCACCTCTTTGATTATGTTTATTGATAAGTATCTTATTATTTTGGGTGCAATTGTAAATTGTATTGTTTTCTTAATTTCTCTTTTTGCTGCTTCATTATGGGTATATAGAAATGCAACAGATTTCTGTATCTTGATTTTGTTCCTGTGACTTGAATGAATTCATTTATCAGTTCTAGCAGTTTTCTTGTGGAGTCTTTCGGGTTTTCTATATATAGCATCATATCATCTGCAAATTGTGGAAGTTTTTTTTTTTTTTAAAGATTTTATTTATTTATTCGACAGAGATAGAGACAGCCAGCGAGAGAGGGAACACAAGCAGGGGGAGTGGGAGAGGAAGAAGCAGGCTCATAGCGGAAGAGCCTGATGTGGGGCTCGATCCCACAATGCCAGGATCACGCCCTGAGCTGAAGGCAGACGCTTAACCGCTGTGCCACCCAGGCGCCCCGAAAGTTTTACTTCTTGGATATTTTTTATTTCTTTTTGATGTGTGATAGTTGTGGCTAGGACTTCCAGTACTATGTTGAATTAAAATGAAGAGAGTGCACATCCTTGCCTTATTTCTGTTGTTAAGGGAAATGTTCTCAGTTTTTCCCCATTAAGGATGATGTCGGCTGTGGGTTTTTCATATATAGCCTGTATTATGTTGAAGTATGTTCTCTCTAAACCTGTTCTGTTGAGTGTGTTTCTGCGTCTATTGAAATGATCATATGGTTCTTATCCTTTCTCTTATTGATGTGATCTATAATGTTGACTGGTTTGCAAATATTGAATCACCATTGCAGCCCAGGAGTAAATCCCACTTGATCATGGTGAGTGATTTTTTTAATGTATTGTTGGATTTGGTTGAGGATTTTTGCATCTACATTCTTAGGGATATTGGCCTGTAGTTCTCTTTTTTTTGTGGAGTCTTTATCTGGTTTTTGTATTGATGAGCTAATGCTAATTCAAATAAACTCAAATTTTTATAGCTTTGAGGTAAAAAAATAACCCATACAACTCTAAAATGTGTGTGTGTGTGTGTGTGTGTGTGTGTTTTAGATTTTATTTATTCATTTTTGAGAGAGAGAGAGTATGAGTAAGGGGAGAGGCAAAGAGAGAGGGGGAAGCAGGCTCCTTGGTGAGCAGGGAGCCAGATGTGGGGCTCGATCCCAGGACCTGAAGATCCCAGGACCTGAAGATCATGACCTGAGCCAAAAGCAGACGCCCAACCATCTGAGCCACCCAGGCACCCCTCTAAAATGGGATTTTAATATATAGTTAAAGATATTTGTTTAAAATCTGTAAGGAAGTATAACAAATATACTAAGATACTAAAATAAAATAGATTGGCTGTAAGTCAAAACTTTATGTCATTTATGTCAAATATTAGAAATTTATTCCACAGTGAAAACTAATGTGCAAAGGTGAAATTGAGCAAAGGCATTATTTTGACATTGCAGTATCTGTTTAAAAAAAGAGTGTTTTTTTTAAATTTAAATTCAATTAGCCAACATACAGTACATCATTAGTTTTTGATGTAGTGTTTAATGATTCACTAGTTGTGTATAACACCCAATGCTCTTCACATCACGTGACCGCTTTAATGTCCATTAAAAAAAAGAGTGTAGCCAAGTCTAATGTGTGTATAACTAGAAACCCACTAAAGATGGAGTGAGTATATTCATGGTGGCTGCTTTCTCTTATTGTAGTTCTGCCATTATTCTCTTATAAGGTTCCCATTTTTTCATAATTTCCTACTCTTAAGAAAGGCAATCTGATTGACTCAACCCAGTCATAATTTGCTCCTTTTGGATCAAGTAGTCCTGCTTTCCTCTCCCAATCTTTGGTTTGGGTGGGGGGAGACTTGAAGGTCACATCTTGTTTTGAGTTGTCCTTTTAAAAGATAGGGGTATGGCTTGTGAAGTGAGAATGAGAAGTTATACAGGTTAAGAAATTTTATTAATACATTCATAGCAATAAAACTTATCACACATTATAAGGTGTATCACAGATATTGGTATATATAATCTTTTATTTTTTTTGCCTTTTAAATAAAATAGTAATCAGTTATTTACAAGTGAAGATTAAGTAAAATATTCAATTAATGAATCCATTATTTTGACTTGTGTATTTGTTAACTGTTGACACAATAATGTTGCATAATAAAGAGCCACAAAATCTCAAAGGCCTACAGGAACACACACCTTTCTTGTGCACCTGCGGGTCGGCTACAGTTGAGCTGATCTAGGCTGGGCTCAACTGGAAGGCTCTGCTTCAGACTCTACAAGTCTCTCAGCTAAGACTTGTCAACTCAATGCCTGTTGTTTTCCTTCTGATACTAGGGGACTAGCAGGGACATATTGTTCTAGAGACCATGACAGGTACAAGAGAGCAAGAGAGTTGGTCATTGTGGATGAGTCCAAAGTCAAGAGGTAGGGAGAGAAAGCCCACCTTTAGTGGGAGGAACTGTGAAGTTGCTTATAGATAGGGGTGAAGAATCAGAGTCAATGACTCAGGCTGCCACAACTTGTAACTTTAATATAAATCAAACTACTTCTCTGTTTTTCAGCAGTGTGAATAGAAGTCTTATGTATTTTATAAAATCCCATATCTATTGGGCAAAAACAAAAGTGAAAAGTGAAGAAATAAAAGGGTAGAATACTTTTATTTGTTTTATACTATGCTTTCCTTTTGATATATGTCTACCACATTCAGATTAACATCTATTGAAAAGCGTACTACAGGATGTTTTTGCAGGGTGTTTGTTTTGAAGACTAGTATAAAAATTTCCACAAGTTTCATCTCCAACCACACATATTTTAACTTGATCTTTTATTCTGCATTTACTTTTGGGCGTCCTTAAGAATCTGTTAAAATTCTGAAATTATGCAGTATTGATTTCAGGAAAAGTTGAAGTGGTTACACATGATTGCCTCTGCCTTAAAAGAAATCCTTATTTGGTTCTAATTTGAACAATATTGAAAGCACAACAAAACTAGCTTTCTATTATGTCACCACACATTTAGCGAGTTATGGAAAGCATTTTGTTTCAAGAATGGAGTTAACTATGTCTTGTCCGCACTTCTAGCCATTCTTGTCATTTCTGGCTACTCTCCAAGCCTGACTGTTATACAGATTTCTTTCCTAGTTAGAAATGCATTGAAATCCCGGGAACATATGCTGCTGACTGCTAGACGAGTTTTAGTGATGAGAGATTAATGTAATTGCTTTTGTTTGAGAAATATAATTGGTCACAGTTACATATATGTAGCTTATATGAGAAATATGTTTTGTTTTAAAACTCATTATGTTTATTTTTACTTTGCTTTTAAAATTAAACTAAAAAGAATCTGAAATTGCATACTTCTTTCTTTCCTCATTTTCCAGAACATTTGGAATAGAAACAGTACAAATTTGTGTGAAATAAATGCACAGGTATCTAAATATACACGTAATTTAAAGTTAAGGTATAAAGTTTAAAATGACAAAATATTTGCTAGCCTAAAATTCCAAAAAGAGGAGTAGCATAATTCCCAAATTAAGTGTCATTTCCTCAAATATTATCATTATATCATGTTTGTTTTATTAAATTGTTTTCTGTAAACAATATAGTAAACTAGTATTTAGTATATATTAGCATGATAGTTCTTATCTTCTAGTAAAATGCAATAATTTTCCAGTTTTTTTGTTATTCTAAAAAAAAAAAAAAACACTGTACCTAAATACACGGATTTACTTTCTGATCATCTCTGAAACTTCAGTAGAGTTTGAGCCTGCAACAGACCTGTGTCCTCTAGAGTTTCTGGTTCACTTACATGTACGGTGGTGGTGGCTTTGTTGGTTTTCCTTAATAGGTCCCACCCAGCCCCTGCCCGTCTTTCATAGCATGGGATCATAGGTCTTTTCTCCAAAGTCTGATTTCTCCCTTTTCTTTGAAGAGTTCAGTTTCAGAAGTTCAGAAATACCATCAGGATGAGAGAGTATACTATTTATACAGCTACCACATACTCTTTTGAATTAGGTCGGTTATACATTATAAATAAGAAACTACCTAAAAACATTGTTCACAGAATATGATTAGACCTTGCATACCTACATAGCCCAAACATTACATTCCTGACATTTAGGACTTTTAAATGTAAACTGTTCTGTGCTAGGGCCTTCTCATAACTAAAATATGAGTCAGTTGCAAACCATAATAGAGTTTGGCTCTGCAACATGATGAAGTGTTCTGGATGTAGTGAAACGCTTCGCCCAGACTCATGGCAGCAGAATTCCCAGCGGTCACCCAAAATAGGGAAAGAAATGAAGAACAAAATTAAAGGAACTATGCAAACCCTGGCACCAACCTTTCATGGCAATACAGCTTTTTATTGTTGTTAAGAAATGAAAGTACTTAAAAGTTTAAACCCATAAATGATTGTACAAGTGCATGTTGAATTTTCTCTTTCCTAATGACTAAATTTAGCTCTCAACTTGAAATTTTGAAAACGAGTATATGTATGTCCTATCAAATGCAATTATGTGGTTAGTTTGATAAGAAAACGAACATAGAATGTCAAACTTCCTGCTGAAATTTAATTAGAACTTCTGCTATATAATCTTAGTATATATAGGCTTTGACATAAATTTACTAAATAAAACCTTGTTATTGGAAGCCTGTATAGCATGCAAAATGTGTCAATCTCATTGAATTAAATGAATCCTGTAGTAGTTGGCTTCAATTGGAGAGTGAACATGTGAAACTATTGCCAAACATTTAAAATATAAATTTGATTATTTACTTGAGCCAAGGTTTGATGTTTTATCCTGATGTTTTTCTTTAATGAATATTGTGTTTGAGTCTCAAATTTCATATCAAGTCCCAGAATGTTCCTTTTTACACACCACCCTGATGCGGTGATAGCAAGCTGTCCCCCAGCACCGAGCCTCTGACTGCACTGAGGGCAGACTGCTACTCCGCACACGGTCTCCTCTCAGGCAGGAAAGGTGGAGTTTTCCTTTTCAGGGTCAAAGGAAGTGACAGGCCAGGGGGGTTGGTTGTACTGATCATAGTGGGGATTTCAGCTTGGTTAATTTGCTTTCAACTTCAAGTCCTCACTTGAGCCTGCATACAGAAAATTAAGCGGTAGGTCTCAGCATCTTGTTTCACTCTGATGAATAAAAGTTGTTTTCAGTATAAGATTAGACTTTCTCCCCCGGTGAATTTCAGTAGCACCTACACAGTTTAAACCAGGGCATCATTTAGTAGAGTGCTATTTGAGTGACATCATAACGACCTATTAAGGATAATGCACATTTGAATGAGCTTAGTTATTCCTTCAGGTTGACTCACGATATGTGTGGTGTTTAGCGTAGCTGTTTCTGAAGTAGCGATGGGCGTTGATTAAATCTTACATTCCAGTCTCCCAAGTGGGAGATTTTCTGAACAAAACATACATGTTTGTCTGAAGCTCTTTTAAGTTATCATTCTGAGTATGAAGTTCCTGAATTATCATCCAATAAGATTTCATATCATAAAATTTACACATGGTGGGGCGCCTGGGTGGCAGCGGTTAAGCGTCTGCCTTCGGCTCAGGGCGGGATCCCAGCGTTACGGGATCGAGCCCCACATCAGGCTCCTCTGCTATGAGCCTGCTTCTTCCTCTCCCACTCCCCCTGCTTGTGTTCCCTCTCTCTCTGGCTGTCTCTATCTCTGTCGAATAAATAAATAAAATATTTAAGAAAATAAAAAATAAAAAATAAAATTTACGCATGGTGTCATGAGAGGCAAACAAGAGCTAGGAAATCAAAAGGATTTGGATTGGTTCTAAATATCATTGTGATATAAGGCAACTTTGATCAATGCACTCTTATATACTAGTAACATACTTACTGTATTAAATTTGCTGATATTATGATTCTAATAAAAAAATGTAAAAATAACCTGGGTTTGCTTTTTAAAACAGAAATATCTCTAGGGTAAAAGTTATATGCTAGGCATGGATAAGTTTTAAGAATGGAAAAATGAGCAAGACAATTCTTGCTCTCAAAATCTCAGCATTTACAAGGCACTAATCTGAGCAATATAATGATCTTTGGTAACATGAAGAGATTCTCAAAGACCAATTTCTGTAATAGACACATTTATTAAAGAAATCAGAGTAACACAGTACTGTTATTGAAATAAATATTTTTTTGGCAGAACTGTTAGTTAAAAGGTGTGCTGAAATGCAATCTTTATGGCAATGTCTTTGGAAGCCATATGTGTGAACGCTAAGCATGATTTTTGGGGTAATACTCTGTCATAGTTTATGTGGTCTGGGTAATAATTATACTTGAGTAAGTTAATTTTGGGATGTCAGTTCCACAAAAATAAAAAGACAATAATATAAGTATTTTTGCCACTAAAAAACAACTAATCAAGTACTATGGGCCTTGATGCATCTTTTACTGTTTTAGAGTTTTGTGTACTTTGTGTCTATCTCATCAACTATTTAGATTTTAGTCATTTCTGGAAATGAATATTTATGACTGGATCTTTTAAGAAAAGGACTCAAGTTCTTTGTAGACATTTAAAAAATAGTAACCTTTATTGATATTTACAGAGAATTTATCTAGTTTCCTTACTTGTAATATATACCCACCACCTTCCTGCTCAATGATTAATAATTTTCAGTTGGCATTGATAAAACAAAGCTTCCCTTATTGTAGATTATTTTCCCTTATTGTAAATATGAAGAAACCTAAAAATGAAGAAAATGTAGATAAACAGTATTTGTAAACAATCAAGTCTTAATTTCTTCAAAGTAATTTTCTTATTGATATCAAATGCATATTTTGTTTGAAGGCTCATTGTCGTCATGCACAAGTTAGAGGCTTTGATCTAAGATCTTCAGCTTGCACTCTGGCTCTGGCTCTTTCTACACATAGGTCTCTGGAAAAATCACTATGCTTGAGTTAGGAGGCTGACCATTGTTTTTCTTAGGTAAATCACTTGACATTTCAATGACTTAATTTTGATTCTCTGCAAAATAGAGAAGATGGACTTGATGATATTTAATACTCCTCCTAAAATTTTAATACATCTACTTGCAAATAAATGGATGGATTTCTGGACTGTTAGTGTACTATAAACTCTACAGTTTCCCAAAAGGAAAAAAAATAGATTTTTTTCCTTCTTATTTATTAAGAACCATTTTATGTAGTTCGTAGAAAGGTTTTGAATTAAAAAATATGTTTTAGACATGTGTTCATCCTTATTCACTAAGAACCACTTTATTTAGCTTGCAGAGAGGTTATGAATTTAAGAATAGGTTTTTAAGTGTGGTTGATCTACTGACCACAGTGAAATTACTGATTTATTAATTGGGGAATCAGTTCATAATGGACCTTGATATTTTAGTCAATTCCTTAACCTTGACTGTAACATATTATCTTTGTAATATCAATTTAAATCAGTGAAATGCCATGTTTTATAGATATAGCTACGTGTATGTAATGATTTGATAATTGATATTGCTAATTAATGATTACTTATTGATTATGCAGTTGTATGCTGATTTATTCACTTAAAAATTAAATATAAAGCCCCAAGATATAATATTATTCTTGATTCACTGCAAATTCACTGTAAATTCACTATTTACACAGTTTGTTAATATTAATTTTTTTGTTGTTTTTAAATATCTATTTAACTGTTCAGCAGGCTGAATATCAAGGACTCTTCCTTCAGCAAAAAAAAGTTTGGTGACAATACTTAAAGCCATATTTTTTATTTAACTTTTACCTTTATCAAACTACCAAAAGACAGCCTGTTTTTAAATTCATTGGTCATTAACCCCCTTAATCTCAGTCATGTTTTTGTTTCTAAATATAATCATTCATTTACCAGGGTTTCACTGTCTAGGGATCAGGTGTCTCAGCCAAGAAAGTCATTATTCTGAAGGTCTTTAAATGGTGACAGAGGTGGTGGCAGTGGACAATACCTATATCTCAACCATTAGCTGCAGCTGATGTTTTGTTATGAATAAGTCAACCACGAAGTTACCACCTGCCCTTGTAATTGTAGCAGGTGAAACCACATATGTTACTGAAGCCCCAACTATCTTAGCACAAAGGTCAACATTTGTTAGGCAGGCATAAAATATGCAAGTGCCTTATCTTCATGGTGTAATGTTTCTTTAATCTTTAAGGGTAAATTTTCAAACTTTCAGAATAGATACCTTGAAAATGCCCCCTGTACTTAAATTATGGAATTCTGTTTTGTTTTTATTTTAAATATAGTCACTTGTAGAGGAAATTCAAAATGTGATTTTATTTATTTTATTTTAATTTTGCAAAATGATTATTTTATTTTATTTTGGCAAGATGAATATTTAAATGCAATTATTTTATTTCAGGTCTAAATAACTGTAAAGATAAACATACGACACCAAAGTGGTAATGTTAGCACTAAAAGTTTAGCTGTGCAATAGTTTTCGGTTTGTCTTTTTAGAGAATGGAATGTATTTTCAACATAAACTTTTTTTTAGCTTAGGAACACTATTGTAGACTCTTTTAAAATCTTGGAATTTTAAAATAAACTACTAATAGCCATTGTCTGTATTATGAAAGTGGTCTTGTTTGTACGGAAAGAAGTCTTTAAAAATTATAAAGTCTTAATTCTTGTTTCCAGATATCTTTTCTAAACTTTTAATGGTTGATTCCTGTGTTTTATATGATAACATTTCAAAACAATTCTTATCAAATCTTAGTCCAAAGAAGGCATTGTAATGGAGTAAGACTTTTAGGTTAGTGGCAGATCCAAGAATGAGCCACACATGTTAGGGTCTGGAGTCATCAGGAGGGTGGTAATTGGCACGGGCAAGATGTAAGGCAGTCCAAAGAATTATCCATGGTGTGGAAGATAAACTTTTTGGAAACAAGATGTCAACAATATTTCTATTATCAAACTCCTCTCTTTCCTGTAAGGGATGTGATCTGTCTTATTTTCCTCTGTACTTTTAGTGACTAACATATGCCTGTTTTTTGATAGATTCTAAAATATTGAATGAATAAATACTGGAATTAGTGACAACCTCATCACAAACAGGGTCCATAGTTCTGAAATTCTTGGTAGGTAGAAACATGGCACAGGGTATCAGGAGAAGTGAAGGGATTGCAGGAGACACCTACCTGTGCTAAGGAGTTCATATCTCCTTTTCTACATAATTCATTACTCCAGGCTATTGGGAGAACTGAGAAAACCCATGCTAAAAACGTTTTAGGGATATCTGAGGAACCGTGGAATAGAAAAGAGATACTGGACAATTAAGAGAAATATACAGATTTCTGCCCCCTAGGAAAGGAATAGGAAGTTCTTAACTTTTTAATTGGTAAGCTGACACTGATTTTAGGAAAAAGGATAGCTGACTTATTGAATGAATAACATGGGGTATCCAAAAAAATAACCTTTGCTGATATCAGATGCAATGATGAAATGTTCTAAATCTGTTTTTATAATTGGTTGACTATAAATACATTCAGAAATGTTTAGTTTTGAACTCATTAATATTAAACTAAATTTATTCCTTCTAATAAAATAGGAAAGCTCAGGGGCACCTGGGTGGCTCAGTTGGGTAAGCGTCTGCCTTCAGCTCAGGTCATGATCCCAGGGTCCTGGGATGGGGCCCTGCCCTGGGCTTCTTGCTCAGTGGGAAGTCAGTTCCTCCTCTCCTTCTGCCTCTCCCCTAGCTCATGCTCTCTTTCGGTCTCTCTCTCAAATAAATAAATAACATCTTAAAATAAAATAAAATAAAATAAAATAAAATAAAATAAAATAAAATAAAATAAAATAAAATAGGAAAACTCTTTCTCTTTCTAAAATGATGGAGTTGGCCAAGATCTCATAGAGCATACATGATCAAAGACTTCTGGAGCTGTATCTAGGGATCAATAGAACAGTCTATTTTTTCTTAAATTCTGACAGAGAGAGATTTATTGGCTGACCCAAGATTATATGGCTAGTTAGTTCATATGTAAGTGATTCAGATTCCAGATAGAAATAATATGCACATTTGGTTGTGACATATTTTTCAAATATGATTCATTGTGTTTGTTGAGCATACATTCTTACACATGAGAGAGACAGATTTGCATGGCAGTAGAGGAAACTTACTTTCTAGCTCTGTGTCATTGGAAAATTACCTAACCTCCTTTTTTTATAATAATTTTTTATTATATTATGTTAGTAACCATACAGTACATCCCTAGTTTTTGATGTAAAGTTCCATGATTCATTATTTGAGTATAACACCCAGTGCACCATGCAATATGTGCCCTCCATAATTACCTAACCTCTTTACCTTTGTTAACTAGTTCTCTAATGGGAACATAGTAGTATTTTCCTCTTAGGGCTCTTTTGAGGACTTTTTAAAGTGTGTGTGTATGTATGTGTATGTATGTACACACACACATATAACCTAAAACTATGTCTAGCACATATATTAGCTATTTTGTTATAACTATTAAAATATAGAAGGGGCTTGTTCAATTCATGCACTTAACCACTTATAATGAGGTACCTTTCTGGAATACCCAGCATATTTCTAGTGCATGGTACTGTTTCCTGATGCACCTTTGATGTCATATTTAATTGGTGCCAATATGGATTACCCTTATTCTCAGTGTTCTTTCTTAAACACACACACATGCACACACACTCATATACACTTTGACAAACACACACACTCATATATGCACATTCTCTCACAAATACACTTATAAGGTATCTTTCTCTCTCTCACACACAGACAAGCATACACAAGGTTGGCATATTGGTTTCTAATTAGACCAAATCATAAAATTACAGATGAAAGACAATTTAGAATTGAAAAAAAATCTATTAAGCTAAAATGTCAAAGTTGAGTTATGAGGTATTTCCATCAGTTATCTTTTATTCTTCATTTATTTTTTTACTGCATTTTAAAGACTGTGAACACCTATATGAAAACTCAGACATATACAATATGAAGATAATTATTAATTTCTAAAGAACATTAGTGATTATATTTTTAGATGACCATTGGGTCATTGATTCTTAAAACCATATTTTTCAGGCTTTTGAAATACATATATGTGTATGTATGTCAAAGGTCTTCCTACATGAAAACTTCATATATATTCAATATGTTTCAGAGATGAACAGTAAATTATAATTTTGACTTTTGGTTGTAGGACCTGGAATTCTGATTTATTAAATCATTTTCTCAAAGTCTCTCCCTAGCTCTAAGGAACTCCTAGGTCTGTGCTCACAACTTTAAAACCAAGATTAACTTTTTATCAAACACTTCCCTCTGGGCTAATCATTTTGATGGCATCATCTAGTCTTCATAAAATGCTCTAAGACACATAGTATTATCTCAATTTTAAGATGAGGAGACTAAGGCCAAGATAAATGAAATGCTCAAGTTTACCCAGCTAATAAGTCGGGGATCCAGAACCTGAATTTCAGTTTTTCTACTTTGAAATAACCCACGTTATTTGCAACCGTATAAGGAGGCAGTTGGACATTGGCTGCAGTCGTAGATACTGTGGACCTTTCCTTAAGACAAGTAGCATAGAGAATGATGTGAGCCCAAACTAGAGCTGGCACATTACCAACTGCTTGAGACTGTCTGTATAGACTAAGTTGAGCCATTTGCTGTGATCAAACCTCTCCTATTAAAAGATGGCATTAGAGGTATCATAATTCTTTAGTACTTAAGTTTATATGTAGTTTTCTGGGCTTTTCTTTCTATCATTTGCTCATCCATTTATTAGTCTAGCTCTGCTATCTTTCCCACTCATTCCCTGTCAGAGAATAAGGACAGTCCTACCTGTTGCTTCCCCCTCTACCCCATCTCCTCCTTCTCTCGGAAAAGAAGAAATCCGAATCCTTTTGCTCTCTTCTCCTCTCTTTCCTCATATTCGTTTGCATTGCTCTTAGATCTGATGGAGTTTTTTACAGTTTAACTATAAAATATGACATTTCATCCCATGAGAAAAATGTCTTGGTTATATCCTAGCTAAATGGCTGGATGGATTTTTCTCCATGACTTAATTTTGTGACCCAACTGGGGAAACTTGCAGTTTTATTAGCAGCTGTCTTCCCTTTTCTTATCAGATATACAGCTTTTAGCACCTAGCTCAAAAGAGAAAACACATGGTTTAAAGTTCTTATTTAGACTTCACAAACCCTTCCTTCTAAACAATTTTTCTTAGGCAGGGAAACAAACAAATAACTCTGACTAGGATCTTTCAAACAAAGCTGTGAATATTTGCAATCTATTTAAACGGTACTTTTGAAAGGAAGGATTGTTTAGCTCTAGTCACATTAAGAAGTGCTGATAGGAAGGGAAATAGAAAGAAAAGAAGATGCATGTATTTTCCCCCATGGGTTGGGAGTTGATTTTAAAGGGGAAAATGATGAGAGTTTCTTAAAATGAAATGTGAACTTCTTTATTTCTCCCAGACATTGCTAATATGTAAACATTTCAGGAAGAAATTCTACACCAAATCATTTGTGTATTGGGTGACATTTAATGGTTGAATGGTAGACAGTCCTAAGTCTGGGCAGTTCTTCAGTGGTGCACAAATCTGAGGATTAAATCAACAGTTGATCAGTGGGCCTTTTCTTGTATAAACTCTAAGCTGACACTTTAAAATGTTACTATCAACAAGTCAAATGATTTTACTAGTTTTTTATTTTTTATAAAGATTTCACGGCTTTCTTTAGGATATTTTCTGTTATTTGGATGTTATATAAAGGTTCTGATTCTTTTTGGAAGGCCTAGCTAGCCCGTGGGCTCCTGGTACACATTTTAACTGGTCCCTTGCAGGCATGTTGGGCATTCATGTGTTGTTTCTTTCTCTCTTTGTAGGTTGAAATAACACTTCAGGATATCAATGACAATCCACCAGTATTTCCAACAGACATGCTGGATCTTACTGTGGAGGAGAATATTGGAGATGGCTCTAAGATTATGCAACTGACAGCGATGGATGCTGATGAGGTAACTCAAAGCCTGAATTTGTTTTGAAACCTAATATTCCAGTGATGAATCAAATTTCTACTATAAGTTGACCACTTTTAGTATCCAATAATTAAGGTTAAGCATTGTATGCTCTTTTCCAAAGAATGCTAGTTGTTGAAATGTGGTATAGGCTAAGATGGAGACTAACAAGAGGTAATTTTCCTTTGATCAGCAATTCACTATTCTAGTCAATTTGACTTGGAGGTTTCTAGCATTTGTACAAGAATGTATGTCAAGTGGAGTTTTCTGTAACTGTGAGATGTTTATCCACAAGTACCTGGAATTTGGCTGCTTTCTGAGTCGTGAGAAGGACCTGGTACACTCCTTTCTAAGGAGATTGAAGTGAAGTCTTTGTTCTTAGCAATTCCAAATCAGAAGGATGAGAGAAAATTGGAAGTGTTACTTTGGTGAGTTGTAACCAGATGTTTGAGGAAGCTAGAATTCAGGATCTAGTCCAATTTATACTTATGTAACAAAACCTTAAGGACAATTAACAGGTTTAGAATCTATTATCTAGAAAGATGCAAACATAATTTTTCTTTCTACAAGTACTCCCATTTTAAAGAGATAATTATAGTAAAACTAATTTGTTTGCATTATTTATGATTATTTACATAAGTGCACAAAAATAGTGACTGAATATATAAGGTTTTTTAAGAACTTTGCTGAATCCTTAGAAGCAAGGTCCCAAGCGAATTTTTCTAAGGGGTTCACCCTTAGTTCCTTAAAACTGTTTGATCACATGTCAATCTACACATATCTCTCTCAAATATGACATTCCAGTCAAGCCTTGGTAATATAACCAATATTTCCAATTGTTTCCTGTTAAAGGAGAATGGATTCTCATTGAATTTGTGCAAACAAATAACTACATTGCCAGAAAAAATAATTTCTGAATTCTGGAGGGATTAGGTAGAGAGAAAAAGCAAATGCTTTATCTTTGTTTACAGAGGTATACTTTATCAATCTTCTATAGGTCATAGCAAAAAAAAAAAAAAAAAGAAAAGAAAAAAGTAGAAAAAAGGCTTCTTACATCTATTAAAACAAAACATTAAAAGCCAGCAATGTTTTAAACAAAAGTCATACAGAATTATAATCATCCCCCTTAGTTCATTTAGTCCTATGTAATCAATACTTGTTCTACTTGAATCCAGTTTTTTCATTAGCTCTGGAAATTCTTACTCCATTCAGTTTCGTTCTGTTTTTATTTTAAAGTTATCAGAAACCTGCCTTTTGGAGTACTTTCCATGAGTCTTCTTGAAGATGAAGCACTTTTGCCAAAGTATAAGAATGACACAACTGTCTATAAATGACAAAAGACTTAAAAATATCCATTATTAAAACTCTGATGAGAGTTCACTACAATTCACAAGGAAATGTGTAAAATGTTACATATCATTTTAAGATAATAACTGGGATTATGATTGAAATCATTGTGCCAAGACATTAGATTTCCAGGAATTTTACATTATTTCTTAGACACTTATAATTTATACCTATGCAACATAAAAATACCTTGGTATTATTTCTTATTTGACAATGTTTCCCACATAATTTAACATATCAAATAAACTTAATTACTCTTAATGACTTAATATCTTCTTATAAGGAGAGAGACAAAATCTTTTAAGATAGTTCAGGGACCCTCTCAAAAATCCCAAAGTTAATTGAAGTCAAAAAATCTTCATAGAACTTAATTTTTAGGAAGGTTGTCAGAAAATATAAAAAAGCTTTAAGATCATAGGTCACCATGGGTGTTTAAGACCATAGGTCACTATGGAACAGTTCAGTTACCTATTTAACCAAAGTGACAATTAAAGACTTCATAGGCAAGGATATAAGTCCTCATGGTTGTGAGCAAAACTTAATTCTTTTAATATTGAGAGTCCTAGGCATCAGTAATCAAAGACTTAATAAAAACAACACAGGAAATTATTTTGATGAAACACAGAATTCTTTTTTTTAAGTATATTACTTTGAAAGGTAAGGAAATCCTTTTATAATTTCCAACAAGAGAAGATCAATGGACCAAGAAAATTTTGTCCTTTTAACAAACAGAAAATCGAATTCCGATTTTGCACCAGGTTACTTTTGATATTAGAACTCATTTGCTTAATTAAATTCATTCTGATCTTAGCCAGGGTTGATCACACATAAAATTCCTTTCCCTCATTATTTTTAGTGGGTTTAATTACATACATTAGAATTTTTCACCCTTAAAAGCCTTTGATTTCTAACAAAAACTAAGAAGTAAGCAATTATGAACTGTCTTTTATGTTAGCATTCTGTGGATTGGCAGACTTATAAAAACTTTTTTATAATTTCTAGAAACATGTACTTTCTTTTAGAAAATTTCTCAGCATTAAACTGTTTACTAATGGACCTATCTTTAGTTTCTCCGTAAAAGGAAGCTAAAAGTGGATAAACTTATGTTCAATAACATGTTTCAGTATTTTATTTTATTTGGAAATGATCTGGATATTCAATAGATATAACTAGACTCATCACTTAATTTAACCTAGCAAAACTTTAAGGTTTCAGGTTACCAAAAAGATTTGGGGAAACTAAAAAGTTTACCTAAAACTTTTTATACTACTTATATCTATTTTATTTACTTGTTGTTAACAATTATATTTAGATTACTTATGAAAATTTCATCATGACAAGTTATTTTTATTGCTGACAAATTTTATAACAGAGATAACGTAAGCTTATTTGATTAATAAATCCAGGTAAAATAAAAGTTGTATGACTGCATTATACTCAATGTTGAAAACTCTAAGGACATGTGTATTTTAATTAAAACAACAAACTTGAATTAGCTTTAATATTGAAAATTTTCCCAGATTACATGAACCCAAAAGCATTTGGGTTAGTTTGCATTATATATTTGAGAATTTTTATGAATATTAAATTTATATAAGCTCATATTTGTTTAAGCCAATTAAATATAGCTCTTTCACAGATTAATTTTAGTAATACCATCTGGAGGTAGAGGTATAGAATTCTCTACCTCCAGATGGTATTATTAAAATTAATTTTAATATATGTTATATACTATACACACACACACACACACACACTCACATAAACATAGAGAAAGAGAGACATTGGGACACCTGGGTGGCTCAGTTGGTTTAGCGACTGACTCTTGGTTTTGGCTCAGGTCATGATCTCACGGTTGTGAGATCAAGCCCTGTGTCAGGCTCCATGCTCAGTGTGGAGTCTGCTTGAGATTCTTTCCCCCTTGCTCTCCCCTGTACCCCCTGTCTCCCCTGCCTTGCTCTCTAAAATACATATACATAAAAATCTTAAAAAGAAGAGAGACATTATAGCTTCTATATACTTAAGATTTCCCATTAGCTCAAATTCTTAATGACCTTCTTCCCCTGCCTTTTTTTTTTTTCTGATAAGGATTACCTCCCCAAAGTTCATACATTAACACTTACATCTCAAAAGCACAGTGAAGAGTGCAAATTATAAGCTTTTTAAGATAAATAGGAGATTTATCAATCTTTGGGGTTGGTAAAAAAGAGTAAGTGAATTTTCAACTGCCTCTAGAGCTGGATTTTTAGTTTTGCGAAGATTTGTAAGATAAGGACAATTGCTCTCAATTCCTCAAAGAATTGGGTTGCAACTTAAATGACATCATAGGTTGATTCACCCATAAATCCTTTTACAAGGGCTTTAGAAGGTTTTTCTTTCCTTCTGGATTCATAGTTTTATTTTAGCTTAAGGGAGAAAACCTTAAAAAAATTATTTTTGGCTCTGCAATTTAGCCAATTTCTGACCACAGAGCTACTTTATAGTTTTAGCTGGGACAAATAGTAAATATTTCTGGCAGTATTGAATAACCCTTTGGACTGAAGAGGTGTCCCCAAAGAGGATGCATAAGATATTTTGTTTTCCTCCTTCTACTGGGCACAACAGACAGAGATCTGGGAGAGCTGACTCTGGCAAGAATTCTCACTCTTAGTTGGCTTCCACCAGTTTTTCAGGATCCCATCTGTAGCTCTGGTATTTACCAGAATTTGGCTAGGTTTTTCATTATTTTTAACTTTAGTTTTCCCTTGGCTGTTTAAGAGAATAACAGCAGTTTACCAGAAAATCCCTCAGAGTCCCATCAACTTTGGGAGATCCCCATTAGCAATGGGCCCTCCTTCAAGAGTAGATGTGTGGTGTCTGTAAGGTCATTAACTTGGCAGACTTTTTGCTTGGCCATATAAAGGGAATTCAGACAGAGGATTACTAGAATGAGTACTCAAATAGAGGATAGAGGGAAGCAGTAAGAATTACATCAGCCTTATGTTTTTTTGTTTGTTTGTTTTTAAGTACCCTTTATACCTTGAATTTTTCATTAGCCTTTTGCAACAAATCTTTTAATGAAGCTATTTTGGAATTTTGAAGACTTTCAGAGGTTTTTGAATGCCAATTAAAATAGGTAATCCATTCTGTTTCTTTGATTTGGCAGTCCTTGCTTTTAAATGCACTTCTTAAATGATCTTACCTAATTGGAACGTTCCTCATAATGGCCACTGTAATTCTAGGTTATAATTATGTTGAGGGCTGGCAGCAGTTTGGTAGGACCCTAGCCACAAATGGGGTTTAACCCACATTTTCTGTCCAGCCATATCTAGCTGCTAATTGGGTGTGACTCACTTATCTGCCTAGCCATATTTTGGGGCTCCCAACCTGACACATACCAAACCAAGTTCTCAGGACACAAAACAACCTTAGGAAGATTTTACTATTTTTGTAAATATTTATTTCTTCCAGGACCATAATTCTTAGTCATAAAATAACCAGGTGTGTAGGAAGGTAGCAGAAATTCTTTAGATTTTAAACATCCCATTTTTATTATAATTACTTTTCTCAGCTAAGCCTTTGGGTCTCTCAGAACCAAACTAATGCCTAAAAGGGATGTGCCTCTGGGTTGGTGATTGTACAGTGTTTCACAGCGTACCTCAGTCCATGGAAATTTGCTTGAGATTGGCAGGTGACCTAGTGTCAATTTCACTCATTCCATGACCAACTTTTTCTATTACAAGGGTCTTTGATTTAGGTGGTAAGCATCACAATAGCTTTTAAGTGCTTGACCAATGCCCACCAATTTTTGCAGCTTTTTGGCCTCTGAGATCCCTGTTAGCAATAGCCTTTATCTACATAAAACAAGACAAACATGTGCCTCTTAACATGCCAGCAGCAACCAGAAGATGTTATTGCAGACTGGCCAAGAGAAGGCTGTGTGTACCACCAGCTTTTCTCAGTGTAGATTTAAAGCAACAGATTCTAGCAAATGGGGACTGTGGACTGGAACTGGGGAAAGGACTAAACCAGCAAATTCCAGTAAGTGGGCACTACAGATTGTAGGTGGGGAAAGGGATTCCAGTCTACTGGGGGATTGCAGACTAAACCAAGAGCTAAGGACTGAGGCTTTGGATGGAAGCATCTGCCTAGCTTAAGCTGACTCACTAAGTCTTGGAATGGAAAGCCAATTAGGTTGGGAGCTCAACACAAAGAAAGCAGTGCTCAAAACCAAGAGTAATTTCCCCACCTTCCTCGGAAATAGCTAGAAAGACAGTGAACTCAAAGGAGTTCCCAGGGTCTTGCACCTGTATTTCTTGTCCCTGAAGCTATTTGAAGTCTTGCCACTGCCATCAAATCTGTAAACAACACAAATTCAACAGAGTAAATTTACAAATTGGCTTTATTCAACAATTAATGAATCAGGTAGCACCCCATCTAGCAATAGAAAGGAGCTCTGCCAATCTGTAGAAAAGAAAAGGTTTTTAAAGGCTAAAAGGGGGCAGGAAAATGAAATTATTATTTAGGTATTTTTAAGCTATTATTTAGGTATTATTAGGTATTATTTAGGTATTTTTAAGGTAAGGTCACCTTCCTCAGGGGAACAGAAAGGGTCTATTGAGTGATTATATCACTAGTACTGACCAAGTAATTCCATTATATATATAATGGAATATTACTCAGCCATAAAAAATGAAGTCTTGCCATTTGTAATGACATGCATAGAGCTAGAGAGTATTATGCTAAGCAAAATAACTCAGTCAGAGAAAGACAAGTACTATATGACTTCACTCATATGTGGAATTTAAGAAATAAAACAAATAATCATAGGGGAAAGACAGAGAAAGGAAAACCAAGAAATAACTCTTAACTATAGAGAACAAACTGATGGTTACCAGAGGGGAGGGGTAAATGGGATGGGTGAAATAGGTGATGAAGATTAAGGAGGGCACTTGTGATGAGCACTGAGTGTTGTATAGAACTGTTGAATCACTAAATTCATTTTTTAAATTTAAAAGCGTAAGTAACCATGCAGGTGTTATCACTTAGACATCCTAGTATAGAAAACTACTGAAATGTAAGGTCATGATATCTAGGATATGCAAGAAGTGCATTTGGGGTGAGACAAGGTGTGGAGTTAAAGGGACAGGGAAGTGTTAGGTCCTACAGAGGAAATAGACTGGGGAAATGGAGGGAGGGTTGTTTGAAATTCAGGGGGAGGTAGGGATACTGTCAATTTGTGCAAGTGTGACTGCCTGAAGGTATAAAAAGCACCAAATACCTTGTGATCAGATCTGTTGGTGGGGGGAGGGAAAGGCAGGAGAAGATGGGAAGGAGAAAGTAGGTTTACCTACAACTTTAAAAGAAAGGAAGACATTTTTGTAAAACTGCTTTTGAACTATTATTTTTAAAAGATTAAGCCCATGAGGTTACTGTCCTTCTGACATTTTCTCTTAAAAATGAATACATTTTTTTCTTAAAAATTTTAGTAGCTTTTAAATGATCACTATTTCAACTCATGACATGAAGAATCAACATTTCTTTGGCCCTATGCCCAGTGGAATGGATACCTTAGCTTTCTATGGCATTCAGAATCATTAGCTCTTTCCTTTTTTGAGTAGCTTGCAATGAATTAATATCAATCCTTTTAGATAAACCGTCATCCTATTTACTACTCTATCCTCAGCTTTTTACCTCTTAGTTGATTTTTTTTTTTTTTAAGAGAGAGAAGTGGGAGAGGGGCAGAAGGAGAGGGAGAGAATCTCAAGCAAGCTCTATGCCCAGGCCAGAACAAATGTGGGGCTTGATCTCACAACCCTGAGACCATGACCTGAGCTGAAATCAAGAGGCAAATTCTTAATGGACTGAACCACCCAGGTGTCCCTCTTATTTGAATTTGAAAAAAAAAAAAAAAAAAAAAAAATATATATATATATATATATATATATATATATGCATTGGAAATGTTTTCTCTCTTACCAAGTCATGGCTGTTTTCTTTCCTCATCTAGTTTGAATAAGACTCAATATTGAATGCAAGGGTTTTCTTTTACTTTGTAGTCAGCATTATATTTTTCCACAACTATCCAGTGGACTGGTTTTAAAAGATTAATATAATTATTAAAACACTAATAAATATGTAGGTCATTAGCAAATTATTCATCAATACATTCTTTAGTATTTATACATTTCTCCTTAATTCCTAAATCAAACATAAAAATATTAGCATGTTAGAGAAATTCTAGTAAGGCACTGGAGAATAATGCCTGGGTAAAGGAATCAGTTTTAGGAAGCAACATGTACATGTTGAACTTAACTTAAATATCATTTGAAACATATGTTGGATCACGATACGCATCTTTCAGAAGCACATGACTTTGTCAGTCTCTTGTTTCCTTTTATAAACAGAATTATTATGCTTGTAATGGGCCAGGATACTCAAGCTTTGTTTCATGGTACCATACTTGTTTTTGAAAATACTACTTAAGGTTATAAAATGCATTTGCAATTTATAGTTATTTACTTTTAGAATTCCTTCCACGTGCTTTTGTCTCTGTGGTTCCTCAGGAGAGTGGAATATTTTTAACCAGCATTATTTCCACTGCAGCTGAAATACGATATTTGTTTCTCCTGGTATTGCTGATACTGCATATTTTGGATATTAAATAAATAGACTTTTCAAAAGACCTAATTAAATCATTACTCTTGGCCAGACATTTTCAGACATTCACTAGAACTATTAATTCACTGCATCAGCTGATTTTAAATATGAAAAGAATGTTTTATCAACATAATTTGATGCCTTTGCTTCTGTTCAGAAGAATTATCATAACCTTAGGAGAATTAATCATGACAGTTATTTTGTAGACAGGACATCTCTAAATTTCAAACCATTTGTGTAATAGCTTTAAATATGTTTTTGTTTTTTTGCCTTCCCCTAATTTCCAAATACTTGCCATTTTAATAGGTCAAAATTGAATGTAGCTGTTTTCATATCTGGACTGTTTTACTAGAATAATGGTACTCTTAGTTAAACAGAATAAATAGTACAGAATGTGGTCAGATTAGAAGTCTAAAATTCTTACTGAATGTTTTTGTTAAACTATACCATTACAATAAATATGTTAGCTACCCCATGTACACCTGAATATACAAGATACATGTGGTATTGTGTTAAACTCAGCTATTCCATTACTAAATTAAAAGGTGCTTTGAGGCATTCACTTTACTAAATTTTAAGGTTGGCTTAGAGAATGCAGTACAAAAATATAGCAAATGCCACTACACATATATTTTGAAAGAGTATTTTTGCCTTTGACTGTTAGAAATCATACCCTTATGTGTTTGACCATGAAGGATAAAACATATCTAATATATGAAGGAAAAGTATGGAAACTGTGGGTGCCAAATGTCTTGGCATGCCAGCCGTATAGTCCTATACATCCTAAATTTATGTTCTTCCCAGTATCTTTCTTGACAGTTCTTAGCCTGGTTATTTTGATAAATAAATTTCTAGAGGTTAATAATTGTAAAAATTATACTTATTTTGTGTAAGTATATTTAAGTCAAAAGGTAATTTTTTGAAGTCAACAATTCCAACACTAATTATACCTCAGTGTCAAAACGCAACAATTACATACGATAGGAAATCAGAAAACATATTTTTCCTGGGATATATAGCAACTCAGCTGTATTTTGATTTCAAGTATTCATATACAGGCATCTCTCATCAAATGCACTTAACCCATTACATAAAAACAGGAGTAAAAATAACAGCTAACATTGTCATATACTTTCTGAAGGATCATTCTAGGTTTTTTACATGTATGAACTCATTTAATCTCTACAACAGCCCTATGTGGTAGATAATGTTATAGTCCTGATTGCCTGATAAAGAAACATCAGCTCATAGAGGCTAAATGTAAGGCCCAAGGACACACAATTAACAAGTGGTGGAGCAGAGATTCAACCCCAAAAGCACCAGATATCAACGAGTGCAGTGCATAACATTTAACTCAAAATTTTAATTATAATATACATAATTAAGAAATATCCAAATCAAACTGCTTGTAATTTTAACATTGGACTGTCAGGTTTATAATATATTTAATGTATAATATATTTTAAAATACTACATTATCAAATATATTTTAAAATAAAAAATATGTAATGTATTTTAAAATACTATGAGGTTAGCATTCCTCATGATCAAATCCAGATGGGTTCTTTACTTTTAATTCTTCTAAATTTCTTTTTTTTTTTTTGACTTTGCTAAGATCTACTCTTTCTTGAAACTTTAACCTCAATTAGTGCCCATGAAGTGATATGCTTAGACAGCATTGGGCACTTAGTAAACGCTTAAAGAATGTTCTGTTTTTCTCAACCTTTCTGTGTCCTCTGCCAACTTTCTAGTTTAGACTTCAAAATTTTGAGGGCCACAGCTCAAAGATCTAAGAAAACAAGAAATCACCGCTGCTTTCATTTAACAGAACATGGACTTGGAACGTACAAAGAATACACATTGTAGAAAGTTTCACCTTGAGGAACCGAAGCCCTAGCCTCCTGGGGCCAAACTCTACTCACTCTACCCTCTCTGGCCTCTCCCTACTCCAGTTCCTCTCCTACGTTATCAAGATCCTTGAGAGACTGCTTCTAATTAAAACAAGATTAGTATTTTCTCGGCCATAAAATTCAAGGCAGTCTGTGTTGCATTTGAGATTCTCAAAATATACCCATAACCTAACATTTTAGATTGACCTTTTTCTTCTAGTCTTCATTTAAACTGTCCACTCTAACAAACTGTTTAACAGTGAGTAAGCCAGACATACCATTCTCTTTCCCTCTGCATTTTGCTTAATCTCAAATGTTTCCTTAGTCTTTGCTTTAAAAAAAAAAAAAAATTCTACAAACCCCAATTCGGCTCCATATACACTCTCCTTTATTATCTTCCCTAAAGAAATCAACTCAAAACAATCCATTTCTCTCCTTAGTTCTTACAGTGCTTGTTGCAAGCCTCCTCCATTTAGCACTTGCCTCATTTAATGACCTTGTCCTGCTGAATCAGAAGGACCATGAGCTCAGAGTCAGGCAGACTTGGGTTTGAAATCACACTTGCAGTGTGACTATGTGTAAGTTAACCAGCATCTCGGAACCCAGTGTCTTCATTTGTGAGATGGCACTCATGAAGTTGCGAAGTGAAGTGAGAGGAGGCATACATAGTGCTGTCACAGTGCCTGGCACAGAGCCACCCGTTAGCTGGTTATGTGGTTGATAGTAGTAGTGTCATTTGTATTTTCTGTAGCAACAGCTTGACTCCTTTCTATGTGTATATTTTATGAGTTAAAAAAATATATAGCTAATACTGACAGCTGAGATTTTCCATGTTATTTAATGGATGAGTGGTGAAAGACGATGTAATATACTACTTTGGTTTGTTATCTTTTGAAATCTTTTAATATCTTACAAAGTAAAGCCCAAAGCCTCATTTTGTCAAATACATACTCAACATAAGGAATGGTGCCCTTAACTCTTCTACTTCTAACAATTCAGATACGGGTCTTTTTCTCAGGGTGCAAATGCTCTGGTCACGTACACTATCATTAGTGGAGCTGATGACAGTTTCCGCATTGACCCTGAATCTGGAGATCTGATAGCGACCAAGCGGTTGGACAGGGAACGCCGTTCCAAATATTCTTTGCTGGTTCGGGCAGATGATGGTCTTCAGTCCTCAGATATGAGAATTAATATCACTGTCAGTGATGTGAATGACCACACACCCAAGTTCTCCAGACCTGTGTACTCTTTTGACATTCCAGAAGACACAACCCCAGGTAGGTGGCACACTCTTAAGTATGTTTTGCAAAGATCACTTTTGACTACAATTATGGACCATGTTTTGTCTGCTCTTAATTAGTGACTAGAGTTTACCATATGCTACTAGGTATAAAAATATATGTGCTAGGTATTTTAGTCTGTTAATTAACCATCGTTGATACGGTTCCCAAACGAATTGCTAGACTTTTGAGAGCAAATGAGGTTAGCAATTCATCTGATTACCAATTACAAATATTTCTGTTTCTGAAAGTATTTGTGATGAGTTGTTAATTTTTCTGGCAACAACAGTTTTGATACTGTTTTTCCACTTTTTACTCTGTGACATTTTACAGCCCATTTAAAATTGTATGTGTTAATATCATTGCTAAATGCTGACTTCTAAAAAACTGGTCATATAACATGCTGTACTTTGCTACCTCTGCATCCATTCTCAATCAATGTACTTCAGAAATGCATTTGCAAGACAGGACTGCATCTTTATTTTTAACATATTTTAATTGGTTACGAAAATTAAAATAAATGGATATTTTTAAATGTCTAATATGATTATAGTGCTATGTAGACAAAGCAGAAAGAAAAGCTCATGAAAATCTGTAAATACTAGCTCTAACACTTAGAACCTGTGTGGCCTGGGACATGTTAATTCATTACTCTTAGCTTCAATTTTACCTTCTGTAAAATGGAAACAATAATTCCTGTTAGAATTAGGATAAAGGTTAATTTAGAGAATATATCATTATTTAGAGACTACATCATATATACCGTAGCTAACATGGGGCTTAGGAATTAGCATGCACTCAGTAAGTGTTAGTAGAATCTCAATCCTGAATTGTCA
Organism: Ursus americanus; assembly: GCF_024610735.1. Lineage (NCBI taxonomy): Eukaryota > Metazoa > Chordata > Mammalia > Carnivora > Ursidae > Ursus > Ursus americanus. The sequence continues at coordinate 18,430,255 of NC_142139.1, forward strand.
GCTTGCCTCTTCGAGCATATTATGTTGTGATTGTTGAGTGTGAGTACTAACGATCCATATTTCTGGTGTGTGTATGCTTCATTTCCATTATTGGAAATTCTTATCTAAAATTGAAATTTTATTCCGAATTACATTTGGAATGATTTTGCGTAATAAGGCATATGTTACGGAAACTCATTTGACAAAGAAATTAAATATTTATAGACTACTTCTCACTGCAGCTTTCCCCTTCACTCCGCACCATGAGTTGTGCAAGTCCTTCATGAAATTATCATCACATTTATTTCTGCCTTAATTTTAACAATGACCACATGAGCTATCGAGTGATATCCCCTGAGCATAAGTCTGTGTTATTGCTGGGGACCCCTAGTTCCTGATACTAGCAATGGGCCCCAATATATTTTCACTGCAATCACCAATATGTTCGTGAATTGGTAGTGCCAGGCAGAAAAATAGTGTCAGAAGTATTATTTCTCCACAAAATTTACACTGCAACATAAAATTTACTGAGTATTTAATATGTTATATGTTTTGCTAGTATTTGGGAAGGTTGGTATCAGTGTTAATATAGAAATCTGCAGAATGTCATGTTCACTATATTTTCATAGTGATTCTCTAGTTAAAATATTTTACCGTACAAATAAAATTTTTTGGTGTCTGTATATATTCTCTTAGTAATATCCTTATCCCATTAATTTTAGACTATTAATTTATTTTTTGATAGGTTCTTTGGTAGCAGCTATTTTAGCCACAGATGATGACTCTGGTGTGAATGGAGAAATAACATATATTGTGAATGAAGATGATGAAGATGGCATATTTTTCCTGAATCCAGTTACTGGAGTCTTTAATTTGACTCGAGTATTAGATTATGAAGCACAGCAATATTATATCCTCACTGTTCGAGCTGAAGATGGTGGGGGACAATTTACCACCGTTAGGGTTTACTTTAATATACTAGATGTAAATGATAACCCACCTATTTTTAGCTTAAGTTCATATAGCACATCTCTAATGGAGAATCTACCTCTAGGATCTACTGTTCTTGTGTTTAATGTTACCGACGCAGACGATGGTATGTACTTTATTTTATACACTTAAAAATTTATTAAAAATGTCCTCAGGTTTATATTATATTTATTTACTGTGTTCAGTTGTCATATAGAGGGACAGATTTATGATTTAACTATAGACGATTGAAATTAAGTGCTTTATCAGTTAAATTCTTATTTATAATAGTTACATAGCATGCACTGTTATCATTTTATAAACTTTATCTTCCTTTTTTACAGTACCACAGCTTAATAATGTAGAGGTCATAAAACAGCTTTTTTCCTAGTCTTTTGTCAGATTAATAAAAATATTTGTTTGCATATATTATTTTAACATAAAAAGGATAAAATTTGGAAGCAAAAGGAAAACCAACATCTTAAAAAATACTTAAGAACGCATAATTAATTTTATATTGCTGACTGAAAAGTTTTAATAATATCCTAGCAAGCTTTCATGCTTTGATTCAAAGGACAGTCTCAGATCTCTTTAATTTATGCTATATAATCAAGTTGAGATTTTTCCTTAAATCTACCCTTCACGTGTGTTTGATTTCATTTATTGCAAAAGCGTTTGACAAACTTTCTTTTAAAATATATCTCTCAAAAAATGAAATGAAATAAAATATAACTCTCCTGGCCTTTCTTCTAAGATGTGTTTGTAAATACACATAACGGATAATACAGCGCTAGAGATAACATTGTGCAGATTATCAGTCTTTAACTGAGCTGTTTGGAAAGTTAATACCTTGTTTCCCCTTTTATTGGATGAGTTGAATGTCCTATCGCTTGAGAAAACAAGGGACAGAACTTCAAAGAGGAAATAGGTTTCTAGCCTGAGGATATGCCTAGTGACATAAGCATATCAACCTTAATTTAGAATTTCCTGATTCTTACTGACTTGGATGAATGATTGAAGTAATTTTGGAATACCATCCTATCGCAACATTCTCTTCTATACTTAGTTTCCTTTCAGGATTGTCTACAAGTGTCCCTGAGAAAGATAGGAGAGGCAAAAAGCACAGCATTTTATGTATGTTTCAATTCAGAAAATTGGAAACACTTTCTTCAGAACTCATTAAGTGCATTTTGAAGTTTTCCCCTTTTAGTTGATACTGGTCACGGGAATATATCAAAAATAGCAGTATCTGTAATACTAGTACTACTATTGTTGCTAATAATATTAATAAGAATAATCAAAATTAGTGGCATATTTAGTATATAACCAGTCTTGGCCTAAGAACATTGCTCACCGTTTCATGTATGTCAGCCCAGCTCAGCTCAATTAGACTCTGTATACAATAGAGCTTAATCTCTATTTTTGGAACTGATTTCTCTATTATAACCTTAATTAGTTTATCTGCTCCCTGGATATGAATATCTTATTTGTCCTTGTGACTGGTCCTGAGTTATGTGTAGTGAAGAATTTTCTGCCATGTTTCTTTGTGATTTATTTATTATGCATTAGAGAGAGACCATTGTTTCATAGGATTGCGTGCTCCTCTGGACTAAATTTTATTTATCCTCATACCTTCAATTGGGAACTGAAAAATAGCAAATAAGAAACTTTCTTTGTGAAAACCTGCTGGAATATTCCACACACAGATACGCACAGACACACATTAACCATTGACTTCTACTTACTTTTCATGCATTTTTTTTCTTTAATTGTGTTTGTGTTGGGTAAAAAGTGTCAAGCTACATTTTCCCATTGTTTTAGTTTTGAATACTTTTATCAGTGTAATTTCCTGTACCTTGACCTAAAATATAGAACATGGTTCCTATTCTTTCTGAATTTCAAGGGTAATGATAAGACTGTACAAGGGTAACCTTGTTTGTTTAAAATTGCCAACTCGGTCACACTGAATATTTCTCAAAGTATTTCACAAACGGTATTATTTAGACATCTATAAAAAATAACAAATTAATCTTAATCTCTGATCAAAAGGTTCCTGCTGAGGGAATATTATCATCTGAAAAAATTTTATATAAAAATAAAGTTACTATTTTCTATTCCCTATATCTGGATTCTTTCAGAGTTCAACATAAAATTTGAGGTTCAGAATCTTTTAATAAGAATAGGTCAAATATCTTAACTATTTTCACAAGACAAATAGTGTATGTATTAATCTCAAGGCTTCCCTGTATACAGTGTAAAAAGTATTATACTGAGGCAGACTATTATAAACTGAACTTCATGGAAATATACTGGCTTTGATAATTATTATTATGTTATTATTCTAGAAACAAATTTGTATGCTCTTCAAAATATTGGGAGTCATAGAGTGTTCTGAGAATAATGCAATGGTAATGATGCTGAATAATAAGTTCACCTGTCCATGCTTAGTACAATTGCAGGTCATTCAAATGAAAGGAGTTTCATATTCCAATGACTTGATGACCTTGTTGGAACTGCTTCATAAAGATGAATGCTGTCTGAAGCAGTTCCTTGTGTTACAGCTGTGTGATAAGTTGACAAATGCTAGCTCATCATAGTATAATTTGACAACGTTTACAGACTATGAATAAATACACACATTTCATAACAGAACTGTACACCTATAGTTATGTGCTATATTTCCTGGAACCAAATTATTCCTGAGACTGAAATTAAAAAAAAACAAAAAACCCAACACAACCACACACACACAATAAAACTGCCAGAAGGAATCATGTGACTAAACCACTTTCAGAACATTGAACACAATGGTTAGAAATATGAACAGTTTTAAATTTAAAGACCTGGTGGGCTATAAAACACCACTCGGCTGAAATCCCAATGCTTATGGGTAGATTACAGAATTTTAAAATGATGTATGTACTGTTTCTTGATTGGAATGTTTGATGCAAAGAGCAGAGAAAGACAAATGGTCTGACCTCCATATATATATATATATATATATATATTTTTTTTTTTTTTTGGATACTACAAACTTTTAGGGAGAATTTTGAGTTTCTATCTATCCACATCTCTTTCCCAAGTGTAGAGCACATGCCCAAAGTTACTTAGATTTGTCAGAAATGAGAAGTCCTTTTCTTTACAGTAAAGTAAATACAGGAGGCTTTTGTGGCAGGTAATTGCAACAGTAAGGATTCACGAAGTTCCTGGGATGAGAGTTGTTTCTTCGATGGTGTGGCAGTATTTTGTGCAAGAGTTGTTATATTCATATGTATATTTTCTCGAAGATGATTGTTATCATGAGTTCATTGTAATGGTATCTAATATCTATATCTGTCATTTTGAATTTCAATATAAAATCAAATTTTCCTTTTTTCATAATTCTTGTTAAGGTTTAATACTTATTGCTTATCCCACCCACCTACCCCACCAAACTTTTCCCTTAAAAAAGAGGCTGCTCTGCTGTTTACAAGGAGGCTATAAAGTCTTGGTATCATGTTCTCTTTTTGCCTCTGAAATTTAGTTGTTTACTCAGGAAGTAGCAAACACTGTGGACAGAGGGTGTTCAGATCCTTGCTTTAATTGCTTGCATTCCAATTGATTTATGTAGAAATGCTAGGTCATCACTTCGTAAGCATGTGTAATTTTGTCAGTTTTTCTAATTTCTTTTGATCTTGGGCATGAAAGATTTTATATGCTTTCACAGAACTAAATTTTATATCTCTGCTTGCTGGTATTATTTTATCCAGATGTTTTCATAACTTTTTCTCAGTAATAATTGGATCTGAGTTTATGCCTCAAAGAATAGGAATCTAATATTTACTGATGGATTTAGCCATAAAAAATGCAGAAAATTTCCTTAGTAATGTGACTTAAAAACATATAAAAATATAGATTTAAATTAAGTTTCTTTCTAGGAATATATATATATTTGTAATATATAAACAAATATAATATATATATGTAATATATATATCCCTATATGTCATCTATATAAAATTTCCATTAGTTGCACCAATTGATGAAACTTTTCCTTTCATCAGTTGATGGAACTTTTTCTTCCCTCATTCCTGTGGAATTTTAAGTCAAAGGTTGAAGTAGGCTGTTGACCTTGTTCAATCCAGATCTTAAAATCCTCTTTATCTCCTGCTGGTAAATTGGCCCGTGGCCTCCATTAGCTTTATGTATTCATATTTTTCCTGATCTTCAGAGTCCTAATTATTCTGAACTTTACCCTGCTTTGTTCACTTGTGAATAATTTTAAATAAACTATAAAGGTGAAAAGCCACAACTCATCATGAGGGGGAAAATCCGACCTTTTCAAAGATCTACTCAATCCTCGTTTATCTTAGAAATTTTTGTGAATAAACCAGTGTCTGAAACTTATTTTCATGAATATCCCTTCTCTGTATCAACATATAGACAAAAGATATTAGATAGGGACCATAAAATCACAGGAAAATAGTAATTTTAGCTTTTTTTTTTTAAAAAGAGCAGGCAAGCCTTACCTAGTAGAAAAGAAAATCCCATTACTCTACTCAAACTTGCCTTTGTAAGGAACCTGACAAGTTTCAAGAAAAGGTAAAAGCTAACTCAAGTAGTTATATAATCCTGAGAAAGAGTATTTTGCAAGGAAAAAAGAGAAAAAGAGTGATTAAATTGTTGTAGAAGACTCTTGGCACAGAGTGGACATCATTTCTGATTTAGTAAACCTAAGTAATTTACTTAAAAAGATTTTTTTTAAAGATTTTATTTCTAAGTAATCTTTATACCCAGTGTTGGGCTCAAACTCACAACCTCGAGATCAAGAGTCACATGCTCTACTGAGTCAGCCAGGCATCCCTGGTGCCTGAATAGTTTAAATTAACTTCAGAAATACAGGAGCTATTTGTAAGCAATTAATGTAACTCAACAGATTTTCCCTAGCATAAAATCTCAGAGTATAAAATCTTTATTAAGAATGAATTATCTAGAGGCACAATATATTTCTTAGCAACACTTATAATATTCTACAGTGTCCCAACATCTTTATTGTAAGACATAAAAATGTACATGGCATTATGCACAAGTGAAGAAAACACCATTTTGGGGCAAGAAATCACTTTTCTTTCTGTTTTCACCAGTTATGTGGTATTGACTTTTAATTATTTACTAAAATCGATTGGCCAATCTACTCTCCACTCATTTTTTTTAGAATATTCTCTGCAATCATTTTTTGAAATGAGAGATTATGTATTATTTTTTTATAATTAAAAAGTGACACATGTTCCTAGGAAAAATAGATAAAATAGTATCTAAATATAGCCAAATAAAAGTGTGAGTATTTATATTTGCAGCCTTTTATGTATAATTTTACTGCTAACATTTTCTTCAAAGAATACTTTTAAAACACATTAAATGTACATAATAAAATTTGAGAGAGAATTATTTTCACAAAGGCCATTAGCCAGATGCTTAATAAGAATTAAAAAGTATTTATTGGTTCTGACAAGGAATGTAAAAGTAGACTTAAAACACCCATGACTAATGCCATACATCAGAAAATTTTATTACCCTTCTCTGAAAATTGGTGTCAGCCTCAATAAATTACTGAAGTTCTAAATGTTTGGCTAACAGTATAGAGTGTGGCACTGTTAATGTTGAACTCTCAGGAGCTGTGTGACAGAAATAAGGAAATGTACAGAAAAATATCCGCTCCCTGGAATATTTTTCTCGTCTTTATATTTGTAATTTCACATTTCAACATCGTAGTAAATAGCAAGCAGTATATAGATCATTTGTTCGCCAATTGTAAACATCTTTTCACATCCAAAGTTAACAGGCAAGGAATTATGTGTATGTATTACTTACAAAAAAATTAACTGCAGCTAAATCATCCGTAAGGTGTGTTTGGGGCATCATATATCAAATATGCAAAGTTTTATGTCAGATATTTTGGTGCAACTTAGTCTGTAGTCAGCATACATTCAAGAAAATATAACTTTCTTCCCTTCCATTTCAGGCATCAACTCCCAGTTGGCTTATAGCATTGCTTCAGGTGATAGCCTCGGTCAGTTTACAGTGGACAAGAATGGTGTACTGAAAGTCCTTAAAAGTTTGGATCGGGAAAGTCAGTCCTTCTACAACCTGGTTGTTCAGGTGCATGACCTGCCAATGCTTCCGGCCTCCAGGTTCACAAGCACTGCCCACGTCTCCATTATTTTGTTGGATGTAAATGATAACCCACCAACATTTCTTTCCCCTAAGTTGACATACATTCCAGAAAACACACCTATTGATACTATTGTTTTCAAAGCTCAAGCAACAGACCCAGACAGTGGCCCAAACAGCTATATTGAGTACACCTTGCTGAACCCTTTGGGAAACAAGTTCAGTATTGGGACCATTGATGGTGAAGTGAGGCTCACCGGAGAACTGGATAGAGAAGAGGTTTCTAATTACACTCTGACAGTGGTGGCTACAGACAAAGGTCAACCAGCTCTGTCTTCATCTACAGAGGTCGTAGTTATGGTACTTGACATCAATGACAACAACCCTGTTTTTGTGCAGGCCTTGTATAAAGTGGAGATTAACGAGAACACACTTACTGGAACAGATATAATACAAGTATATGCAGCAGATGGAGACGAAGGTACAAATGGACAGGTTCGCTATGGCATTGTTGATGGTAATGCCAATCAGGAATTTCGGATCGACTCTGTCACAGGTGCCATCACTGTGGCTAAGCCTTTGGATAGAGAAAAAACTCCTACTTACTCTTTAACTGTTCAGGCCGCAGATCGGGGCAGTACCCCAAGAACTGACACCTCCACTGTCAGCATTGTTCTACTGGATATTAATGATTTTGTTCCCATGTTTGAGCTGTCTCCATATTCTGTAAATGTCCCTGAGAATTTAGGGACACTGCCCAGGACAATTCTTCAGGTCAGTATATTTAAATTAAACAGATATTGTGTTCACTGTAAGACATCTAATTTAAAAGTCCACCCTCTCCTACACCCACCTCTTCATCATTCTCTACATAAATGCTTAACTGCAGATATAGCAAACCCTGAAAAAGAAAGGTTTATGGAAATTATACCTAAGTACCTATTGATCTCTTCAGAGATTGAAATGTTGTATTCCAGTTATGTTCTTCTGTGTGTACTCATGTTGCACACATTTACATATTTGTGTATTTTGAATTTTGTTTCAGTAAAACAGTAATATTTAAACATAGTGAGAAAATAAAATGATATATAAGTTTGAAAACTTTGTTACATTGTTCTCATTTCCCTTTTTACAAATCCAACTACCTAGATGAAACTGCTGTCAAAAATTTTTGCGAAACCTTCCAAAAATACTATCCTTTGATTTATACATATTTTTACACAAATAGTACATGCTTACCCTGTACCATTTTTATTTTTTACTTGAAACCTAGAAATATGTCTCTGGAACCTTTTAATATTGGTACATGAGTCTACCTCATTATTTTTAATGGTACATTTTACTTTGCGGTAGACATTGTATTAGTTTTACTCACATTCCTGGCATGTCTTGTTCTCTCCTATAGGTGGTGGCAAGAGATGATGATCAAGGTTCTAACAGCAAACTCTCATACGTTCTCCTTGGTGGTAATGAAGACAATGCTTTTACTCTCTCAGCTAGTGGAGAACTTCGAGTAATACAGAGTTTGGACCGCGAGACAAAGGAGCATTTTGTCTTGATGATCACAGCTACGGATTCAGGTAAATCTTGTCTGGTTGTGAAGAATCTCTTCACAATATAAATAAATGAAAGTATATCTGTCTACCATGAAATTAAATATTTGTTGAAATGTGCTAATCCTTAGAACTCTGATTATTATCTACATGATTTATAGCACATATATCACTTTATGAAATTTGTGTATAAATATGTAAGTGCTAAGGGCTTGAGTACAGAGCTCTATTCCTATAAGACAAAATGCGTCCTTGCCCAGCAAGCCACGTGAGTACCTTTGAGGATAACCTGATAACTCTACCACTTGAACTACGAGGTGTTTCGAGTATTTTAGGCTTTGAAAACATTCAGATGAGAAGTTCTAACTGGTCGTGGAGATAATAGAGTGGGTCCAGAGTTTTACTTCATTAGTACTCTAGGTTTTATAAGCAGCTGTAATAGACATTTGATGAAGCCCCACAGAGCTCCAAAAAAGAGTAACAGTGAGAGCCCAGCATTCTCATTGAGTTAGCAGTGTAATGGACTATGATAGAAATAATGAAAAACAATATATGTTAGCTAGCTTTTCATGTCTGGAAGTAGTAATTATGTAAAATTGTATAGCAGGTAGTATAAAATATAATCTATTAAAAAAAGATTTACCATTATTTTGTTTTGCATATATTGACTCTATAAATACTGAAACTTCTAATTCAAAATTGAAATAATTAAAAATTTCTCAAAGAAACTTTAGGACATGAAGAAAGTATGGATTGCTTAATTATTTGTTGAATAAATGATTGAATAAATTAATTTATTCATTGATTGATTTAATTGATTTCTAGGAGTATTAATGAATTATGAAACATCGTCCTATATTCATTTATAATAATAGTCACAACTTGGGGCACTTGAGTGGCACAATCGGTTAAACGTCCAACTCTTGGTTTCCATGAGATCAAGCCTGATGTCAGGCTCCACGCTCAGTGTGGAGTCTGTTTGGGTTTCTCTCTCCCTCTCTCTTTGCCCTCCCCCTCAAATAAATACATAAATCTTTAAAAAACATAGTCACAACTTACTATTTAAGTATTAAAGAATTTGATAATGTTGACATAGTTTTTAAAAATTTGTTGAAACTGTTTTAAGCCAAGGCACATTTGTTGGAACCTTAAATGCTTAAAGTTATGTATGTGTATGTGTGTGTTTATATATATATATATATATATATTCATGAATATGATATATATTTATATCGATATGTAGATGTGTGGATACTGATACAAAAGAACAATTGTGAGTTTACAAATGAGCTGTTTTTACTGTTGTTGAAATGTTTTTGATGAACATAATTTATTAATATTTTTGTTATATATGACCAGTTCTGGAGTATACAATATATTGTCTCCGCTTATGAAAGAGCAGGACATTTTGATGTAATGATCGATTTATGTTCAGTATTCAAATGATAGTGCTGCTGATTATTGAGGAGTCTCTTGTATATTATTTGCTATTTACTTTTTGGAGTGTAATTATCTGAGACCTACAGAGAAAACAATATTCTCTGTATTTTTTTTAATATGTGTGAATGACCATGTTAGGTTTAATGCAAACTATAAAATTCCGAGGAATGATAAACAGACTGTGGTGTGGTAACCACATAAAGCTTAAGCCAAGTTGATCTGAAACATGTTTTCTTATGTGTGTAGTCAGTATTGTGCTCATGGTTAGTAGGCACAAAATGTAAGCATCCCCATGTAAAAAAATGCAGCCACTACCACATTGCTCACATCAATCCAGTATTTCAAGAGCTGCCTGGAAAGAAGAGAGGATAAAACTGAGTAGAAGCTGGTAGTCAGATATTTAGAACTAAGGTTTTGTTACTAAAACATTCCAGTCTTAGCTTCCCTCTCCAGTTAGTACTGAAAACGTGTGGTCAGTTCTAGGCATGCATGAAAACCTATCTTTTGTGGAGGTGAAGTGGGGGAGGAGAAACCAGGACAGGAAATCTAGTTGGCTAAGGCATCAGTCACTATAAAACTTGCTGCTCAGAAGGTGTCACATGGAGGTCATCCCCGGGTGGGAAGCAGGATGTGATTGTAAGAGTTAGGGGTGCAGTGCAGGGTGACTTGGGATGGGCAGGCACAGCCTACAAGTTCTCCATCAGAGGATTTGTGCTTTGGAACATTCTAAGTCAAAAGGCATGGCAGAGAAGGAATGTGACCATGTAGACAAGAATGCCTGTTTTCAACCACATAATTCTGAGAATTTAAATTATTTTTGTGTGTCTATGCGGTCAAGGGGTGAAAGATATTGTGAAGAGAAAGGGAATGTTGTGTTTTTTGTTTGTTTGTTTTTGATATTTGGCCATATGTGTTGTGCAGTATACCAGGTTTTACAGACATTAACCCATTTCTACACATCACTTTTCTTTATCATCTCAGAGACTTAATGTTATTTTTACTTTACTTAGAGTAAATCCAAACTCAGAGGGGTTAAATACTTGTTCAAGTGATGCCTGGGTGGCTCAGTCAGTTAAGCATCTGCCTTCGGCTCAGGTCATGATCCCAGAGTCCTGGGATGGAGCCCCGCATTGGGCTCCTTTCTCAGCAGGGAGCCTGCCTCTCCCTCGGCCTGCCATTTCCCCAGCTTGTGCTCACTCTTCACTAAAATGACAATATGGAGGAGACATTCCATGAGGAAAAGATAAAGAAAAAGAAAACTTGAAATGATAAAGCAAAAAGTGTTTTCTTCTAATAGACATGAGCGAATGAGCCTGTTAGGAGGAAATTTCAGGAGGAGGAGATAAAATAGAACATTGTTCTAAATGTTGCAGACTGTGCAGGAACCAAGTCCTGGTTCCAGGGAACCAGACCGTGTGAGTTTCTGGAGCCACGAGCCTTGAGCCCGAGGAAAATTAGGGACCTAGGATTCTTAATGCAAGGACAAATAATAGAAGTATAACTCTAATTTCTATGACTGATTATTGCCATTAAATGAGAAATGTGAAGACCAGGTGTGTGTTGATTCTGCCCAATACTGAGATAAGAGAGTTATGAGTTATGGAAATTCAGATTATCAGTAAAATTAAGGTATTTGGAAGCTTGTCATTCAGACCCTTAAATACGGTGTTAGGGAGCATGGTGGGAGGCACAAATGAGATTCAGCGTTTTGGCAGCCTTGGAAATTAGAGAATGGATTGAACTTTGTCCCAAAGCACAGCTTTTTATGGGAATGTTTTTTTATTTTTATTTTTTGAGTTGCCCTGAAATGGCCTGATGTGTCCGAGGCTAATGGAGAAGTATTCAGTTAGGTGTCTGAAGATCAATATAGATCATGTAGAAGGGGCTTAATTATTTTAAAGTCATTGAAACTAGACTTTATGTTCAATTCCTTTGCCTACCCCGGGTATCACAATAAACCACTTTTACGGGAGAATGTGAGTTGGAGATACCAGGCTGCAGTATCCGCCATTTAATCCAGCATTCCAACAATGAAGTTTCTGACATAGGATTTAAAATACAGATTCACTGCTTTGATTTAAAAGTGAAATTGGTAGGTGACGTGAGAAAATTCGGAAAAACAGGGCAGCTCTTAGATCCCAGATGCCATGGTATTCTCAAATTTGCAGCTTTCTAAGGACCAGGAACATATCAAAGTATTCTAAATAAGAAAAAAAGTTTGACGGTTTTATTCTAGGTCACAAATCACTTTTCCTTTGCTTTTTAAAAATTCTTACCTGATGGCAGACCAAAGGTGGGTCAACTCCAGCAATACGGCGATAATTGAAGAAGCAGGGTTTATTTATTCATTTTTATTTTATCTTATTTTTTTATCAGCAAACCGTTAAGTCTTTGAGTATTTTTTTGGAGAAAATATTAGCCACTCTTATTATATTTTTACTTACTGACAGCACAGCTATCAAGTAGCACATCTGGAAATTCTCTAACTGGTCCTGTCTGCTACTTAAAATGAGCTACAGCCACACCATCACATGTATGCGGGGCTGAAGGTTACGTTGTTAAATAACAAAACCAGAACAGAGTATAATAATTCTACCTCATTTTTTCCCTAGAGGATCAAATTATTAAATGGTAGTTTAATGGGTAGAGTTGAGACTATAACTCAGTTAAAAATAATACTTTATTTAACTATAATTAAACATGCAAATGTACCCCTTCATTCTGTATTCCTTACTGTTATTTTTTTCCAGAAATATGTACTGTACCAAGTACAAACTTTTTTTTTTTTAAAGATTCTATTTATTTGTTTGAGAGAGAGAGAGAGTATGAGTAGAGGGGAGAGGCTGAGGCAGAGAGAGACGCAGACTCCCCGCTGAGCAGGGAGCCTGGTGTGTGGGGCTCAATCCCAGGACCCCCAAATCATGACCTGAACTGAAGGCAGACGCTTAACCGACTGAGCCCCCCAGATGCCCCGCAAGTACAAACTCTTTGAAGCTGAAGCGTCAACTTGGCGCAGTAATGGAAGTCCTGCACAGAGCCCATCGCTATGTGGTTCCTTGTAAGAGGGCAACTGACTCTAGAGCGGTTCGTTCCCTTCACATAGTTTGGCATTCTAGTCCCAAGTAGCCTTCCTTACAAGAGTTTTCCTTATCATTGTCTCATATGTGCAATAAATAAAATGATTTTAATATAGCAAGTTGCACAGAATTATCAGGGAACCCAGAGCAATACACTTAAAACATTAATTCAGAGAATTAATTTGCAAAATGAAAGTATATCCTGAGGTAAATACCTAGCTGTGTAGTTAAGCTGAGGTTCAAATCTCACCTCTGCCATTTCCTAGCTACATAAACTTGGGTAAGTTACCCTCATGTTCATATTGATAAAATGAGTATACTGATTTCTACACGAAAAGCTTTCTGGCAGAAATAAATAAGAGATCTACTTACTTTAGCTTTTAATATTAGACATCATGTTTGCTGGACAGCTTAAGCAGTAAGGCCAAATAAAGCTTTTTGCCTCTAACCACCTCGCTTCCCTCCATAAATTGCTCTATGTCCACAATTTCCCAATTGTTGTTATCATTCTTTGTTCCTCTTTCTCTGTACCCCACATTGAACAAGTCCATTCACAAGCAGACTCTGCCTTAAAAAAATGTCCTAAATTTATCCACTTTCTTCATTTCTACTACACCACTTTGGTCTAAACCAGGGAGAGAGTAACTCCCTAACGGCCTAACTTTCCTCCCCAAAGTACATTCTTCAGCAAGCAGCTCATGAACTTTGGAACTATAAATTAAATCATCATGCCCCATCGCTTGCTTAAAAACCCTTCAGTGGTTTCTAAGAATGAAGCCTGAATTTCTCACCGTTGACACATGGCATTAAATGACCCAGCCTCTGTCCACCTATCTGACCTCATCCCTTCCCACCCACTGCCTCCTTCACCAGGCACCTGCCCTCGTGCAGTGGGCAGGCTCAGCCGTTGTCACCTCCCAGCTCTGCATTCAGTGTCATCGTGTCGATGGGTTGAAATCAGCCAGTGTGGAAGTATTTGCCGCACAGAAATCAGCAAATGCCACCAATCCAGTGACTTGCTTCTGGAAAGTAGTTGTCAAACTTTTATTGCAAATTGCTAATGCTGGTTAATCTGGCCTCTTTTAATTTAAAAACACCAACCTTGTACTGCCTTTCCCCTGTGCACATGTACTTCTCTTTATCTGGAGTGTTTTACTGTAGAGCTGACTTTTTTTTTTTTTTTTTAAGGACAAACACATTCATGTCTTGGTCATTTTGTTGTTATATCTAGGTGAGTTGTCAACTTCTCGGAAACGATTTATCTGACCACCAGTCTAATGTAATCCCCTCTCTCCAGTGTCACTCTCTATCACTTTACCTTGTTGTGATTTTGTCTTAGCACTAATTATTGTCTGAAACTATATACTTATAAATAATACATGAGTGTGTGCATTTTGTTTACCCCATCAGTAACTATCATTTTTCCAGTAGAATGGAAATTTCCTAAGTCTTGTTAAGAAATGAATTACAGAACAGAACCCGTGATATAACAGGTGCTTAATAAAATTTGTTGAATGAAAAACTGATTTAATGAGTGAAAAATGATAATTAGTAACCAATTAATCACCATTCTGTTATTTTAATATGCAACTGTTATTTCATATTTATTTACCATACTTTTAGTTTATTGTTGTATATTTATCACTTGCAGATTTTTCAAAGGACCTATCATAAGGAAAAGTGCCAATCTTTTTAAATTCATGGCTGAAATTCCAGAAGTTTTTGCTACATTGGTTGTGGTCATTCAAATTGACCTCTTCTTTGAAAAACAGCACAAGTGTTTAAGGCTCTGGAGTGTTTAGTGTGCTGTGATGAATTGCGGTCATATGTAAGGACCCACTGAAGCATTTTATGGCTTTAATTCAGTTTCAAATACTTAAAATACTGTTTCAGCTATGTTCTCATGACTTTCCCCTGAACCTTCTGGATCTTATTCAATTCTGTTATCTGTTAGATGTTTCTAGGTAGGACTTGTCCTACTCTGTGCTGTGCCACCTACCTTTTCTTAATTTGATTCACTACTTAAAAATCTGCCTAAGATGGAACCAGGTACCTTTGAAGTGTTACCATTCGGCAATTTTTCTGTATGTGGCCTTCCCAAAACAAAGAAGGGTGAGCCTTCCTTATCTCTCAAATACCCAAAGCACCTTTTTAGCTATAAAGACTATATCATACGTATGGTATTTAGCTTCACATGGCTTAATAATAACAGCCTATGACTCTTCACATAAATGTAATATGAAAAGATTCACTTGTTTTGAGTTTTGTTATGGAAATTTTGGTGTTTAGATAAACCATCCCAATAGATATACATCTATACAAGTAATTTTTCAGGTCTCTTTGATATATATATTTTTTAAATTAGATGATCTTCTGCCCTCACCAGTATATTTAGAATCTGTGAATCATTAATATCTGCGAATGCTTTTTCAGGGAACTGCATTAGTATGTGAGAAAGCAGCGAAACATGGTGATATGACAATAGGGGGATGTTAGTTATAATTCAGTGTGTAATATGGAAGGATTTTGAAAAAGAACTATATATGAAAAACTTCCAAATTAGAGAAACCTGACTTAAACTGATAATTTTATAGCCAGAAGACTTCTTGGAAATGAGGCAGTCCATTTTCTTTATATTTGAGATAAGAAAATTGAGGCCTGGAAAAATAGGCAGTTTGCCAGAGCTTGAAGACCAAGAGTGACAGAGTCAAGAAAAATATCTAGGATTTCTGCCTTTCAACTGAGTTCTTGCTCACATATACTGTATTTTTGAAGCAGGATCTGCTGACTCTCTGAATAACATAGATTTCCAAAAATGCAATTTTTGGAAAGCTTCTCTTCTTATATGCTGTTCATTGTAACCTTCTAATGAGCAAAACGTTTAACTGTTATTTTTTCCAAATAAATTAATGTTTCAAAATATGTTTAAGTGAAGTCAAATTAATTAGAATCAGTAATTTCAATATTGATCTTTTCAAAATAGGCTTAAATTTAGCCATTGTTCAAGTTAAATTGCTAAGTGGGAGAAGATATAAAAAAATTCATTAGGCTTTCCAGGTAGAAGATGGTAATATTACCAATTATCCCTGCCAGTTGTCATTTTGCATTTATTAAAATCAAACCATGAGGTTGATTTAATAGACCTTATAAGTGAATTCTGAGTATAGTCAATGAGACACTTCTGCTTTTATGGACTACATTAATGTGTAGCAAATACCTCAGTGTTGTTTTGTCAGAAAATATTTGTGCAGCAGTCTCTTCCAGCTCTTCTAGGTACTGGAGATACAATGGTGAAAAGTGAAAATTTCTGTTCTCAAAGATAAACAAAAAACAAAATATAATACACAGACCAGGAGTGATATGAGATGTTATGAAGTTAAATAGAGCAGGTTAAGTGGTAAGAGAGGGAGGAACTGGAGGTACTATTTTTGATCGTATAGTCAGGAAAGTGAAATGGAAGATCTAGGTTGCTTGCAGTTGCTTGCAGATGAAACAGCCTTGAGGCAGATATCGAGTTGACCGTACCCAAAGAACAGCAGAAGGTCCTGGATGGCTGGACTAGAGTGAAAAAGAGAAAGTCTTGGAGGATGAGGAAAGTAGAAGCTAGATCACATAAACGTTTTAGGGTGGGGTAAAGAACTTTAATTTTATTCAAAGAGCGAAGTGAAGCCTTGTTAAGATTTTGGATAGGGAGTGACTGGGGGCTTTGGAAAGATCTGGTGCTGTGGAGAAGAGATCTGGCTTTGTGATAGTGGTGAAGAACAAGAGCAGAAGTAGAGATGGTGTTTAAAAGACCATGACAGCAATCCCTGAAAGAGATAACAGTGTTTGAAATTAGGTGACAGTGTGGAGGTGGGCTGAAGGAATGAACTATCCTATCCATTTTAAAGATTGAGCCAGTGGGACTTGATAATGAGATTGGAGGTGCAGGAAGTTAGGAAAAGAGATGAGTCAAACAGGAGTCCTAGAATATTTGCCTTGGAAATTTGGAGATGGGGAGAGAGAAGAATTTAAGATAAATTATCAAGAATTATTTTTTGGATATGTTATATTTTCAATATGAGATAAACAGTGGAGATGTCGGGTAGATAGATTTAGAAGTTTAGTTCTCAGGGAAGACATTGGTGTAGAGACACCGTGGAAAGTCACAAACTTTAGGTGCTATCCATTCTGTGCTTTCTGAGTGCTTGTATGGGCCAGAATTTGTACTATATTGTCTCATTTAATCTCATTACAACCCTGTAAAATAGATACTTTTATTCCAGTTTTATGAATTAAAAGAAAAACAAAAACCCTGAGTATCAGAGAAGGTAAGCAACTTGGCTTAAGCATGCAGCTGTTTTTCAGTGAAAACAGGATTCAAAACTGGTAAACCTGGGCAGGGAGAACGTTTCTTGACCATTACTCACTGCTTGCTACATATTAGCTTGTCTACTTGTGATATGTTTTGTATAGACCATGTTCATAAAAATTTCTTCTCTTTGGATTAAATGTTATTTTTACACTTAAAAAAATTGGTTTATAAAAAAAACAGCTTGTGGTTTTCAGCCATTAAAACAGCTTGCAAAATAAGAATATTCGTAAATTTGAAATCAAAGTATTGATATTCTCATCAAATCAAGAAATGTGTATCTATAGGTTTTATAAAGTGCAAAACAAGTGTAATATATTTTACTAAGAATATACAATATGTATGATATAAACGGACATATACATACAATGAGTCAGTTGGGCTGTGTGCGCGCATGTTTGCATTTAATTTGGGGGTGGGAAATTAATCAGTACACAAATTAAATACATTATTCTTTATCTGTTCTTAGTCTAATATATAAAAGGGATATAGAGATACTCTGGATATAGATTTGGCCAAAAAGCTTAGTTATGAAGCGTCTATGTGTCAGCATAACTAATAGGTCTGAGGGGAAAAGTTCAGTTATTAGCATTTCTAATTAAGGGCATTTATCATCTGACTGAAAGAAGGACTAAACTTCATTCTTATGCAGGGATAGAAAATTACTTTTTAATGGAGGGGAAACATGATGCTTTTGCAAAAGTTGATTCTAAAAGCTAAAAGGGCTAGTCACCATGCTTTATTTTCTTGGTGAAGATATGATGACATTTGAATTCATGCTATCTGTCACGTTGTTTAGTTGAGACAGTCATTGCATTGCAAATGGCTCTATAATCAAAAGAGAGGTCAGAAATGTGGAATATGACATATTACATCTGAAGATAGTTGTTTTTTAAATGTTCCAGAAAGATGGCATTTTGTCAACATTATTTGTGGGAAAATGTTGGAGAAGAGGTTGTCTTGTCTGTTATGATGAACATTTTTAATAATGAAAATTGCTGTAAAACTTTCCATAAGGCACCAGTGATTCCATAAATCAGATAGAGCCAGAATTATCTTCAATTACTAAAAATTAATTGCATTTAACTTGCTTCTATATTTAGTCTAAGGCAGTTTTGGTTATTTCCATTTGAGTTGTTGAACGAAAATCTTTCCAGAAACATTTTACTGATCTAGTAAGCTTTTATTCAATAATTCATGAATCAAGCAGTATCCAATCTAATAGAAAGAACCTTCACAGATCTGTATAAGACATGAGATTCATATAGACCAGGTGAGCAGGAGCAAGGACATTATACTGGCATTTGCTGACTGATTAAAGCAAGGTCACTTTCCCTATACAGAGCATAAGGAAGACTTGGAGTCAGCTGAGGTAATTTGTTCTGAAGAGGCAAGTGCTGGTTGGTTGACCTAGGCCTCTGTTTCTGCGAGAACCCCCAAACACAGAAACTTAGTTAAGTTCTGGGTTGCTGATGGGAGGCTTAGCATGAATGACTCCATTTTGGGCCAAATAAGGTTACTGTAACAAAATACTTGTCCTAGATGAGAATTTATTTCCAAAGTTGATAACTGATGATTATTTTACTTCCTCTTATTTCTAGTAAGATTTTGTACCATATCTGTTAGTGACATAAGTATTATTATAAATTATTTATTTACATACTTTTCTTTAAATCAGCTACTCTTTAATAGGAAAAAATCTTCCTATGTAGAATTTCATTTATATATTCATGAGATACAATGCAAAAACAGATGATTTAACCTCTGAAATTCTGTTAAATAAGAGCTAGAATTGTCATTCTGTTGCATAGAATTAAAATTTAATAAAATAATTTCAGTCTACACTTCATTTACTCAAATAAGCTATAAATATAAGTAGACAAAGGAACCAATGTTGAAATGGAAATAAACTGTTTTGTAAAGGAAAATGTTTATGTTACTTAAAAGATAAATGCTAAATATCATAAAAATTAACTTGATCTTATTGTTAGGTTTTTTTTCTCTTCAAAAGTCCTTTAATTTTATCTTGTTAAAACATAACCGTTTTGTAGCCTATTTTGATAGTTATTTCATAAATATGTAATTCAATATTTTCACTAAGTAGGAAGGAGGAAGGTTGTGTTTAGCATTTGAAGACAGCCTTTGGTGTTTCAGAATTTCAACAGGTGTTGAGGATTGGTTTTTTTTTTTGAGAATTTTTAAAAATATCCTTTAAAGAGTAATTCCTCAAGACAGATGTTTTGTGCAGAATAAAATATTTTATTAACATTATATATTACTTTAAAAATTTTTTAAATTGTGGCTATATATATATATATATATAACATAATTACCATCTTAATTGTTTTTAAGTGTACAGTTCGACAGCATTAAGTACATTCACATGGTTGTACAACTTTTCCATATCATTTTCATAACATTATTAAATGGTCGCTTTAGTTTTACTTATCATCTCTATTTAGTATAAGAATTTATCAAGGAACTACAGTGTTTTTGATAAAGATTCCTGCAGAGATAATTTAAAAATCAGGTGTTATCTATGCATACATATACCTACATGATAATGTATTTGTAGAACTAATTAGCAGTAATAAATTATACTATAAAATGTAATTTCTACAATATTAAACTTCCAGTCATATTTACATGCTCCATACTTATTTGCTTTATACATTTGCTGAATTCAAATTTAAATCTAACCATAGAAGTTCCAATGTTAATATAGAATGGTTGAGATTCAGTACGTTTTCAGTGGATGGCTTACGAACTGTGAGAAAACCATGTTTACTTCATGGGAAAGAAAAAAAGAAGCTAATACTTTACTACACCAAATACACACCCAGTCAGAGGACCCATTCACCAAATGTTTGATGTCAAGAATGAAATCGGCTTTGTTGCAAAGCACCAGATTTCAGTTAGGCAAAAATTTTATTTCTGTGGAATAGTTTTTCATGTTTCACAAAAGTATGTTTAATTTATAAGGGCTAACATAAAAAATGTAATCTGCCTTCAGTTTGAACTTTAATTACTCATTTAGATTCATTTGTTACACTTACTAAAGATGTATTTTCTGATAGAGCAGTTGCCTGAAACTTTTTTCTTTTTAAAAATCTTATTATAAATTATCTTGAACTTTATCTTAATATATATGAGCTTATTAAGCCACCAGTGTTAAAGGCTTACTACTTACTTAACTTACTTAATAATTTCCCAAATTAAAAAATATAGAATATGACTCAGACAAAGCATTGGAACAACCCACAGTAGCATGGATTATCAGAAGATTAAGCTGTGAACATTCTTTCTCCGTGTTTGTGATTTATTTTCACACAGTTTTAAAAATGCTTTTCAGAATCATGTGCATTGTTTGCCATTTGCTCTAAAAATTCCAGGTTTCTATCAATTTATTCATGTTTATTTTACATTTATATGTAAATATACATACATATATACATATTGATACAGATGAATATGTATATACACAATATATAAAATTTTACAAAATGAAATTTGAAGTTCCCTATATCTTCTGACTTAAAATTATATTTCAAATGTCCACTGCACCTCCTAGGCTCTACAGTTGTAAATTTCTGAGACCTTAATTTTTTATTTCATTTGTAACTTCAAACCTTTTCCTTGGCCCCCCATCAGCTACCAGGAGTCTGTGTCATTACATCCTGCCTCTTCTTTTTGATTGCATCCGTTTTTCATAAATCAATCCCAGATGAAATTGAAAAATCTTGCCCTATTACGCCACTGCCTATATAATTCATCATTATCAGATCTTTTCAAACTAAACATTGGCCCCTGGTATTCTGAGTCTTCTCCTGGGACTCAGGATTAATTGGGACCCTCTGTTTATAAGTAGTAGACTATCTCCTAAACTTTGACCTTTGTCTGCAGTCTTGTTCTCTGACCCCAGCCTTAGGCTAAGGCCTATATTCCCACATGTATATTTCTAGAAATATTCAGCTCTTTGAACTTTCAGCCAGTCACTAGACCAGATTTTCATATAAAGAATCAAAGGAAATGACTACAGAATGAGGACAAGTCCTAATGGTATGCATTATGGGTTTATATAAAGATGAATTAAATAAAATTATTCCTGCTCTCAATTATCTTATAACTTAATAGGGGATATGGCAGAAGTATATCGATAGTAATGATAATACAGAGTAAAACATCTGTAATAAGAATGGCATAGTTTTATCTGAGACCAATAAACTAAAAAAAAGATTTTTTAAGAGTTCAAAATTGGCTTTCTCTTTCTACTATGAATGCAAATAAATTGCTTAAATTCTTTGAGTCTCAAATTTTTCATAAAAAAATTAAACAATACCTACTTCATGGAATCTGTACGTTAAATGAGTAATAGAAGATCTATACACACACACACACACCATGTATACCATATATATCTGATTTCAAATAAGAGTTCAACAATATGTATATACAAATATATGTATGTATACATTTATATTTCCATTTACAGTTTACACAGAATAATTGATATATCAGTTTTTGACATACTAATGTTGAGGCTTTTTTGGCAACTTGCAAGAGGAGACAACAGGTAGTCAGTTGCATGTATCAGCCTGGAGTCAACATAAAGTTCTGGACTAAAGATAAAGTAATAGTAAACATTGTGCAGCACTTCACAAGGGATATAACAAAAAGATGTTAGGAAACAGGAACATAAGGACCCTAGACCACATCCTCACACAATTAAGAAGTAGAGTATAAAAACAAGCAAATGCAGAAAAGCAACAATGAAAACATGACTTCATCATTCAATTAGCAGATAAGAGGATGTGCTAAGATTTGTGTGGGCCAATGACTAGGGAACTTGTGTCTTTCATCTGAGATGAGTGATGTAGAAATGAGATTTATTTGCAGTCAGAGGGGATTCCATATTTCTCTCTTGATTTCATCTTCTTGCTGAAAGTTGAGAGGCAATGACTTCCAGAGCTCACACTATCAGTAGACAAGGATGAGGTGGGATCTAGGTGTATGGGGGTAGGCCCCATTCCCAAGAACAAAAGTAAAATATATTGGAGGCAGAATTCAAGTTTAGAGTTAGTTAAATCTCAGTAGAAGACTTAGAAGATTAGAACAATGTGTTTGTAAGGTTTCCTTGTAAAATTGAAAGAAGTAGATAAGACTGCATTCACATCCTTTGGGGCAACAAGAAAGGGAGACCATGAGAAATTGTGGTTCACACTATCAATTCATGAAGAAAATAGGAAGAGAAACCTAAGTACTTATAAACTGGGTTGTGGCAGCGACTAAGGGGAGAAAAGGGGAATCTGGGGATCATTCTTTGCTTGAGAAGAGTCCCCATGTTAATATGATCTCTATTGTTTCTATTTAGAGAAATTTAAATTTGAAAAATGATGTTGTAAATGCATTTAAAGGCAGATGATTTGACTTTTAGTTGTGGGACACCCCACAGAATCTAACCAAATGTAACCACCTATGTGGCTACTTTCAGGACAGGACCATCTGCTGTTACTGGTGTGCTTTTAAAATCTTTTGGAAAATTAGACCTTCTCTGGTATGAAGACAGTGAGATTGAACTTGCTGAATATTTTCCTGCATAAACAATGTTTTTCTCTTTTTGCTTACTAATTCAGAAAACACATCAGCAACAATATTTATGTAGTTTATAGACAAAGGAAGAAATCACATGTTCCTAACCAAATGAGTTAGTCATCATTTTATGTGGTTTTCCATATGTGTGTCATCAGACACTTTAGAATACCAAAGATAAAACCTTTGGTTGGCAGTTACTGGGTTATTTCTTAACAAGTTTAAGTACTTATTGTTGATTAGAGAGCAATGTGCCTACCAGAAATATGTAGGTCTTCTCTAAACTCTCACTATAAATTATCAAATTTTTTATTTTTAAATTTCCAATCAACATGTTCTCCACAAAACTATGAAAGTTTTGAGAGCTAAGTGTCTCATATTGTTATACTACAAAGGAATCATCAAAAGGAAAGGATGACTCAAATGTTTTCCTAAATAATATTATTATAGAACTGACTCAGAAGTTTTGTTGGGGAACTGAAATCCTGAGAATTATGATATTGAAATCTGTAAGATTTAAAAATGAACCTTCTATAAGTCAGTTTTTCATTTTCCTTGTTTCTAAAGCAAGTTTTTCATTTTCCTTGTTTCCTTGTTTCTTGTTTCCTTGTTTCTAAAGCAAGTACAAGAACAAGGATTAATGAAGAATGCATTTTAACCATGTGCCAGTCACTATGCTAAGCATGTTACATTTCCCTCAGTACTTCTTTGGGATAGATTCTATGCTTATTATTCCCATTTTACAGATAAGGAGACTGAAATTTGGTGAGTGGAGTTCCATGTCAGTAGAAGATATGAAAGAGCCCTCCATCTCCTCCTATCCTTTGCTTCTAGGACCTTGATTTAATTATTCCCTCTCTCAATTCATCATAGTATAAACACTTGCCTTCCCATGACAACCTCTTTTGCCCACATAAAAGCACAGATATCCTCCAGTTATGTTTTTCAACATAAGCAGTGAAAGAGATCTTACCATGATGCAGATATTCAACTTCCATTTCACCAAATTATATATAATTAAACACACATAAGAGATTTAGGACAAACATTGGTGGTCATTAATACCCCTGAAGATATTTAGTTAGCTTTAACATGACCCTTGTGAGAAATTCAAAATCTCTGACAAGATTGTTGTCTCCAAATGCCCCACAAACATCAACTGGCAAATAACTAAGGTCCCTCACAGATGGGCCTTTTCCTCCAACTCATGTCTTGTGTTGTTGTCTGGACCCAGATTGTCCAAAGTCCCAGCACATCTCACTGAGTGGCACCAGTCCAGCTACTAGCAACATCTTCCAGCTTTTTGCCAGTGGCAAACATCATCACATCCAAGTCACGTGGTTTAAATCCCAGCTTCCTCACTATATCTATGGCCTTGAAAAAGTCACTTAACTTAATCATCAGCTTATTTAAACATAAAATGGAGATAGCAGAAGTACTAACTGATGAAGTTTAGACAAGATAATTTATGGAAACTTCTTCAACCAGCACTTGCACACCTAAGGACTCAATAAACATTTGGTATAATCATTATTAATGTGTTGAGTGAGATTTTTAAGGTCTTATTTTGATGTGCTTCTCCAGTGTTTATAATACCTCCAAGTCTATTTTGTGTGTGAAATATTTGTGACATCATTTTACCATTATCTACACTAAGTGATTAGTGAAAAGGCAATTATGCTATTTTAGTAAGTTTGTAGTTAATTATACATATAAGGAATAGTGAGGGCTTATTTTCTTTCCTTTAATATAAAATCAAACACCTAAATGGTAAGACTTACAATGCCTGGCTGAATTAGTTGGCTAAGTGTCTGACTCTTGAGTTTTGGCTCAGGTCATGATCTTGGGGTCCTGAGATCAAGCCCCACTGTTGGACTCTGTGCTCCACAGGAAGCCTGCTTAAGATTCTCTCTCTTCCTCTCCCTCTGCTCCTCCCTCACCACATGTGCACTCTCTATCCCACTCTGTCTTAAAAAAATATAATAAAATGAAATAAAAGATAAGACTTTGGCAGTCAGGAATTTAAAAATATGTTAATGTAAATGGAATGCTTAATATAAAATAACTTACTGAGAAAGACATACAGCCTAAATTTAATTGCATAGGATTCTGGGAGTGATCGTGCTTCATTACAGTGCCCAGCTCAACTGGTCATGCACATCTAACATAGAGTCTGAGCTTCCTTGTACAGAGCACAAAAATAACAGATCACCAAACCCACTGGGTTCCATAATTTTTTAGTCTGCTGATTTTGGTTCCTGTACATTTGAGCATAAAAGCTGCTTGGTATCAGGCCATCAGTAATTACAATCTAAGAACATAGAAAAAGTTCAAATAGTAGTAAAGGAAATATCAGCAAATCACAAGATGGCCAGAAAAAATAATACAGAAGATTGTGAATCACAACACTATTCTGTGAGAGTAAAAGTTCACACCATAGACATTTTACAGAGAAATGAATGAGTGAATGAATGGATGGCTTTTTTTTAAAAAAAAGTGTTGAGTGCTAGGAATTAGTAGAATTTTAACTTCATATAAGGAGAAATAATTTTATGGAGAAAATGTTTTAATATCTTAAACAGAAAAGGGGAGTATTCAGGGCTTTATTTTATTTTAGATAAACACAGTTAAATGGATTTCTATTGCTTCTATTTAGAGAAATTAAAATTTGAAAAATGATTTTGCAAATGCCTCCAAAGGCAGTTGATTTGACTTTTAGTTGTGGGACAACCCACAGAATCTAACCAAATTCTGCATTTGATCTTCACCACAAAGAGTCTGTTAACTTTGCGTAGTACAGACGATGTATGCCAAGGTTTTACTAAATGTTGGCTTTTCATTATATGCTGATAACAGAACTGGAACAAGAAATAAAAAGGAATTGTTTCACATTTATGTGAAATAGTAGATAAATATAATGAAAGTAATTCTAAATCAGCTTATTGACATAATGTTATTTCTAGCAAATGGAAGGTTGCAGTTTTGAGACATAACTTGAAGCTTTATCTTTTTTCTTTACAGTCAAATATTAGTACAGAAAAGGGGATTTAAAGAGTTAGAAACCCAAATTTTTGATATTAACATTGATAGTCATGACTAGGAATTTAGTTTTCTTGCCTTGTCAGTTGGCCATCTATTCAATGCCCATGGGTATTCTCCAAATCTACTGAGTTATTTTAATGGAATTTCAGAGAAAACAGCAGTGCCTCTTTTGCGGTGTTTAAATGATATTGTTGTGTTCCACTTTGCCGAATCAGGACCTTTAAAATAGAATGAGAGGTTGACATACTGTTTTTGTGCAGGATCCCCAGAAAAGATTTGAAATACTAGTTCGTAAATGAAAATACTTTTCTTCCTTTTTAAAATCTTAATCATTTTTTATTCCAACATATAGTTCATCATTAGTTTTTGATACTTTCCTTGTAACAAAATTAAAAATCACTCCACTTGTAACATTTAGAAATTTCACTTTGAGATGTTTTCTAAAGTCTTATCAGTAGTGCTATCTACAACCAATTATTGTTAAATTTGCTATTATCTTCGTTATTTATAAACATTAAAAACTTGATTTTCTTTTCCTTCTAGGATCCCCTGCCCTGACTGGAACTGGAACAATCAATGTCATAGTAGATGACATCAATGACAATGTCCCCACTTTTGCCAGTAAAATGTATTTCACCACAATTCCTGAAGATGCACCAACTGGAACAGACGTTTTATTGGTAAATGCCTCAGATGCCGACGCTTCAACAAATGCGGTCATCAGGTCAGTACATTTCCCTTTGTAAATTTTGTTGTCTTTCTCATCAAACATTAGTCTTTGGACTAAATGAATATAATGCTTAATTTTGCTAGAAAGTCTGTGATATTAACGCATAGCCCTATTGTGGCTACCTACTGTTAAATAACCAACTATACCTAAAATGAGGATTTAAGTAATAATAATTTTATTTATTATTATAAAATTTTAGTTAATTTTATTTATATTTTTATCATATCTCATGTTTCTGTAGTTCATTTAATTTGTTTGTAGGACATTGTTCACAGGGAGAGTCTTCTGCTTCATGTGATGGACTGGTATCACTTAGTGGTATTTACCTGGCTCCTGGATGGTCTGGAGGGTTCAAGATGTCTTCACTCAATGTCTGGTGCCTTGGACGGGTTGGCTCAGCTAGGCCCCTGTCTCTGATCTTGTGGTCTCAGGGCTTCTCAGTGTGATTCTTTAGCAGGTAGCTAAGATGGGCTACATGGTAGCTCTGGGCTCCAAGAACTTCAGATGTCAGCTGCCAGTGCTCTTAAGGAAAAGGCCTGGAAGTGGCATAGTCTCACTCCCATAATGCTTTATTTGTTGAAGCAGCCATGAACTGCCCAGATTCACTGGGAGGAGAGAGGCACGTCACCTCTTGATGGGAGGAGTATCAAAGAACTTTGGCCATTTTTAACCCAACCACTAGTCCTGATAAGAATATTTATATTTTCAAAGTTTAAAAAGTTGATTTTACTCTACTTACATCTATTCAAAATGGAGAAAACAATATGGTACCTTGTTCAGAGAGCACATGAAAGCAGTTGGGTTGTAACAGTTGGTGGATCTAGCTGGGTCACATTCTTCCAGGCCCATTCTAAACTTTAAGAAATGAACATTTCCAAATTTTCCAGAGAAAAGTCTTGAAGACATAAATATTTCTTACCCACACATTACCCCCACCTTCTGTAGGCTGATAGTAGGTAAATGAGAGTGGGTCAGATGACTATGACAGTAATGGTCAGAAGAGAGAATTTGAGAGTTCAGAGGAGTTATCAGTCAAGGGTGGCCCGTGCGTGTTGCTATTGTGATGATTTGGTTAGAGATTTATTTTGTTTGTTATTAATTTTCTATTTTCAAAATCACTTTGGGAAATTGGCATTAGTTTCTTCCTGCTGGTAGGGATGACTGAGTTATGTAGAAGGCCTCAAGGTATTTTTCATTTAATAAACATGCACTGAGTTGTTTGTATGAGTAACAAGGGAGCATTTCCCCTTTCTTCGAGTCTGCAATCTTTTTGAGGTAGATAAACCATTTAATATGACATTAATAAGATTACTTCATATGGTGAATACGGCCTTGAAAAGAAAACAGGCTTATATAACAGAGAGTGACAAGGGACTTTTAGGTATGGTTATTGTGGGTGACCTCTCTAAGGAGGTGGCATTTAGGCTGGAGGAACTGGACTGTGGGATGGAAGTAAGCATGGTGTGTTTAGGAGGGTTTGTGAGAGTGGACCAAAGTGAGAAAGGGGCCAGAGAGGTAGACAGGGGCAAGATCCTGTAGGCCATCTGAGGGCTCCTAGGTCATGGTAAGAAATTGAGATTTTTATTTTATTTATTTATTTATTTTTATTTAGAAATTGAGATTTTAAATTTTATTTTTATGTGAGAAACTATTGGAGTATTTCAAACAGCGACCAATATAAACTGATCTGTTTGGATTGGATTGGAAGAGGCAGGTCTGTAGAAAGAAGCCATTGGGAGAAAAACTAGTGAGACCATTTAGGTACTAATTAATATAGTGACTCAAACAAAAGATGGAGTGTCCATGTACTAAGGTGGAGAAATGAAAACTAAGTGAATAGATTTGGAAAAATATTTGAGACTGTAAGCGGGAATAAGACAAAGAGAAATCAGAGTCATCTACTTTTTGGCTTGAACACGTGGGCAAACGGTACCATTGTAGGTAGTGTTGGAGGAAAAACAGGCATGAGAGAAACCAGGAGTTCTTATCTGAATACAACTTGAGATGAGTACTACTCATTCCCATAGAGATATCAGTTGGGACACTGAAGATACAAGTGTGAAGCTTAGGTTAGGGCCAGAGCTGAAGACACAGATTTGGGAGTCATCAATACTTAGAGCATATTTAAAACCAAGAAAATGAATATGAATGCTTAAGGAGAGAGTACAGAGCAACAAAAGAAGGGCAGGAACTGGTTATTTGGAATTCTTTCAACGCTTGAAAGGCAGGTTTAGAAGGAAGAGTCACCTAGTAGCTTAGCAGGTCTGGCCGGAGTTACAGGAGGGAATCCGGAAGAAGATGGACACTGACACGCACTGTAGGAGGGAAGGCTATGCACGAACTTCTTTCAGAAGCCTGGGACCTACTTCCAGGAAAAGAGGTGAATTTCAAAAAGTCTATACAGTCAAATCATTAAGGATGGGGAAAATTTCTGCCCAAGGTCATACCTATATGCCTCTTGGGCCCCTGTGCTTAGCACCACCTGGAAAGAGGCAGGTACAACTTACCTTCTCTGTGGCCTGAGGCTCAAAATACCACCTCCTTTGCTTGTCCTATGCCAAAGCATAGAAATCATGGAATCCATACCCTAAGCACGAAGTCTTAGCTTAGTGTTAAGAGCACAGCCTTGGGAATGAAGCTGACTCTACTATTAATTGTGGGGCAGCTTATTTAACATTCCTGGGGGTCAATTTTCTTATCAATAAAATAGGTATACTAAATAATAAAACTGACTTGGTAGAATTATTGTGAAGACAAATAAAACACTCAAGTGAACTGCTTAGAATAGTGCCTAGAACAAAAAATACTCAATGTCCATCAACACATACTGTCCTCACCCTTGCAAAGCACTTTTCCCTTTGCTTGTCATCTGTTAGTGCTCAGTAAGTTTCTGACAATCTTGGAAGAGATGTCCTATCTGTTGTAGTGTTGTAGTCTAATAAATCTTTATCTGCCATGCCAAGGAGTCTTACTCTAAATATAATACGTAGACTATCACCATTCAGTGGCAGAACAGTATCCTTGTCCAAGATGTTTCAGTTGCTGGAACAATCAATTGTGAAGCCCCATGCTTACAAAATCAATACAAGTACTAGAATAAAATGCTATGAAGATATACTGTCTTCTTCTAGAGTATGTCAAAGTTGCACTGCTAAATGTGTTTGTGAGCAATGGTGATCAATGTAAAGTTGGTCTAGAAAATCCTGTCCGTATTTCCAGAACATTTTACACATTTGTGCTAATAGCTTTGAAATGATTGTTTTGATTTGATAGTATGCATTTTGGTTGTTTAGTTGACTGGTTGAATTTTCTTCTTCCTTTAGTATCAGAGAATTAACGTTATACATCTACATTCACTGAGATCTATAAAATACGTCTGCAAAAGCCTTTAAATGACTGCAATTGAGTGTCATATAGTGAGATAATATAGAAATTGAAGCTATTTTTATCTTGCAAAAATAATTAAATTCACCTATCTTAGGACAGACAATTATTACAGCTTAGATTTAAAATACTTTCATAGATAAAGTAAGTAGTTATGCCAGCCTAAACCTTATTTACTCTGGCCTGATATCTTTTTAATGGAATATTATACACTTTTATATTAGGTGTTAATCATGCCTTCCTAATCATGGAGTTGAGAGAAACCCATTCTCCTGGTCAACTAGCTATTTTATATTAATTTTATATTGCTTATTTAAATATTATGTATGTAAGTCATTTACCCAGCTACTGATGGGCTTTCTAATAGCACAACCGTTATTTGTCATATAATTTGTTAATTTTCCCTTATGGTCTACCATAATCTTGTACACAAGAGTCACCCCAAAAATATTTATTTATATTTTTCTTTCTCCTCATTTGATCAAGCTACAAATTTTTATGGATGGTGCGCTTACTTTGAGTTATATGCTTTATTTCACTCCCAGTATTTTCTCCTCTGGTAAACTAGTCTGCATTAATTCCTACTCTTTATCTACTTTATATATTTGCTTCCCAGACAGACACCCATTCCAGCAGTTAGCTTTTAAGGATATGTATCCCTTTTTCTCTCAACTAGACCAAATCTCCATTTAAACCTCACTTCTAAGTTTCGTGTCACGGCACTGGAGAAACACAAAACTGTACTGGCAGGGTCAACATTCAAAGGCAGATCCCTTACTCTGTGTTCTTAATCCCATCCCGTTTAGTTTCCTCCAAATCTTTAATTTAACCGTTTTGCATTTGTCTCTTGGATCTTCAAATCACCCCTGTCCCCTGGATCATGTATTGATCCCTATGGAAATGCTCGGACTATCTGATATCGGATGCTGGTTCCTTTATTTACCTACCATGACTTAGAAAAGTCATGTTTGTGTCTATAAGGCTCTGTATATCCATCAGTAAAAGTGGAGATAGGAATTGGTACTTTACAATTTGTGAAAGTTAAATATATATTGATCACCTACTATGTGCCAAGTAATATATATGTAATCAGTTAAGACATGTAAATGTCTCTAAAACAATTATCAGGACAAAAAAGTCATTAAATTAATGTTAGTTTTTTTCTTTTTCTTTTTCTTATATCTGTTTTATTCCTACTATATTCTTCCTTACATGATGTCTGCAACATAGTAGTGACTGACAAATGTATTGAATGAATGAGTCCAATTCTTACAGCTGTTGTTTTTACTCACTTTTTTTTTACACCACATTTTTGAGAAAGTGGGACTTCCTTACAGTTTTCTCCAGCTATTTATTCCTGAAAATCTTTCAATCGGATTTTCTCCTCTATTGTTTTATTTAAAAAGTAATCTATCCAAAGATTCTCCTGAAATTTATCAAGTCCAGTGATTTTTCTGAGTTTTTATTTTCCTTTACCTTTTGCACTATTTGCACTACAGGTCATTCTTTTTTTTTGGCATTTTTTTCCTCCTCAATGTCTACGTAAATGTTATCTTTTATTTCTCACTCTGCATCTCTGACCACACTTTCTAATTTACCTTCTGATTTCCTCTCTCCAAAATAATTGGGATATTCCCCAAATATTTTTTCTCAGTCTTTTTTCCCCTTTCTTTGTGTGTGAGAGCAAGAGAGCAAGAGTGAGGGAATGACAGAGAAAGAGAGAGAGAGAGAGAGAGAGAAAATAATTCATTTTTATAGCTGCAACCACCCAGAAA
This sequence comes from Ursus americanus, assembly GCF_024610735.1. Classification (NCBI taxonomy): domain Eukaryota; kingdom Metazoa; phylum Chordata; class Mammalia; order Carnivora; family Ursidae; genus Ursus; species Ursus americanus. The sequence goes on from NC_142139.1 coordinate 18,462,294, forward strand.
ACTCTGCAGAAAACTCTAAATCTGTGCTATCCATTCTGACTCTATCCCTGAGTCCCCTGCCTACATTTATAACTCCGTAGTGGACATCCCTACCTGGAGGTTCTGTTGGCATCAGAAGCACAGCATATCAGAAACTCCTAACTTTTCCTGTTTCTCCTCTTGGCATTCTGCATTCTTTTAATGGTGTTACCTTGTTTTCTTCATCACCATTTGCTAGCCAAGGGTCATCCTCTCCCTCTATACTCAGTCAATGGACAAGTTCTCATGTTTCTTCTTTACTAATGCGTCTGGCACCCATTCTTTTCTGTGCAATCTTCCTGCCAAGATTCTAGTTCAGTCCACAATTACATCATGCCTGGACTATTATAATAAAAATTAACTTTCTTCCCTGACTCTGTTTTCTAATCCCTCCAATCGATATACCACACCGTACTGTATAATTTTGGAACCCTCACTATGTCCCAGGCCCTTTAAGTCCTGAAGACTTGAGCCCTCTAGCTACCACAGGGAGAACAGTTCAGTATAGGAGATAATTTTGTAATCTTGTAATTATAGTACTCTGTGACAAGTATAGTTTAAGCACAGAATGGGTGGAAAGAACAGCATACTCAATGCTATCTGAAGAAATCAGTAGAAGCTTCAAGTAATTAATGATTTTTGGAAAGACTAGGAAGTAGCTTATCAACAAATAAGGCATGAAAGACCTTCTAGGCAAAGACGGTAATAGGCTCAAGGGCAAGGAGCTCTGCAGAAGCATAGTGTCAGGGAAATAAAGCTGTTCCGTACGGTTGGTGTGGGTGAGGAACGGGCCTTGTATACCGGGTGAAAAATTCACACTCTTGTCTGTAGCTAACGGGAGAAACAACTGAAGTGTTTAAACTGGGCAATAACACGACTAGTTTACATTTTATGATGATTTATGTCTCAGTGTTGTAGGAAGTGATCTGGGTGAAGCAAAGCCTGGGTCAGTGAATGAAAGAGCAATGGCAGTAATATGAACCAGCTTGGGCATTCAGTGGCTCAGTTCTAACAATACTCCCTTCCTCAAAATCTTTCAACTTCCAGTTTGCCCATGGCATAATGCCCAGTCTCCATATTCCAGTCACTCCATAAACGGCCCCAGCTTATTCTGCCCAAATCTTCAACGTATAGCCCAACCTACAGGCTCACTGGATCGCTTTCTGCTCCTGGGAAAAGGATCTGTGTTTCCCAAGCCTTATGGCCTTGTTCAAGTTCTTCTGCATCCTAGATCAAGGTTCTGCAAACTGCAGTCTGCAGGCTAGATTCGGCCCAGTGCCTGAATTTGTAAATAAAGTCGTATTGGAATAGAGCCGTGCCCATTCGTGTACTTTTGTCCACGGCTGTTTTTATGCTGCAATGGCAAGTTGAGTATTGTAGCAGAGCTCTTCTGGCCTCCAAAGCCATATGTACTAACACTGGCCTTTTACAGAAAAAAATCTGCTGACTCCTGACCTGGAACACCTTTCTCCCTTTTCACCACTATTGTAAGATGGGTAGCCTCTTTAAAATCCAGCTTCAATTTAGCCTTCCTCCAGGAAGGCTTTCTTTTGATCATTCCACTCAAAAGTGGTCTCTTTGGCTTTTGAATACCTAGAGCAGTGCTTCTGGACAGTTTCATAACACTCAAATATACTGCCTGGTTTTGTACTTACTTTCCTCTCTTTCTTCCATTTAGGATGTAAGCTTAAGGGCAGGATTTTTACTTTCTAATCAATGTGACTGTTAGTCCACCTATCCGTTTAACTAAATATGTAGGTGGATTATAATAGATTATAAATGATAGATTATTAAATTGTAACTACATACGTATATATGCTGTTATGTGTGTAATCCTAGACTTTTAATTCTCATCATGTACCAATTACAATTCCAAATGCATTTCATATGAAATTACATTTAATACTCAAGACTATCAAGTGAAAGGAATGCATATGTGATCCACACTTTACAGATAGAAAGAAAAGGCTTAGAAGGGTTAAATAATTTGATGAATTGAAGTGTTATGAGTGAGGTAAATATTCACGCCCAAGTGAACTGTGTTTCAAAGTACAGTCTGTTAACTATTACTAAATTATCATATTCTAGTAACATACAGCACAGTGTTTTATGATCCTAGTAGAGCTCAGGAAGAGGCAAAAAAAGGTTAAAAAAATCAAATTGGGGTATTTTAGCTTTACAAGTGCAAAAACGATTGATTTAGATTTTTAGATAGCAGTGATGTCAGTTCACGCCAATAATTTGAAACAGTCATTTCTTATTCTTGAATCAGCAAATAAGTAACACATTTGTTGATTTGCATTGAACCAAATCAATGTAAACCAATGCTACATTGACATCCCTTAAACAAAAAAAGGTCCCCTTTGGCTTTAGCAAGCAGTACAGCATTTCTTGTCTCCACTAGATCCCCTCAGGCTGAGTTTTACCTTCTCTATGTCGAGGTCTAATGGAGCAAGTCTGGGTTGAAGTCATAAAGACAGAAGTTCCAACTCTAGATTTACCATTCTTAGATGTTATGCTTTGTTGTGCAACTACATGAGTCTCTCTTAGATTCAGATTCCTCATCTATAAAAAATCCGAAACAAAACCAAAGTGTCAGGATTGTTTTGAAGTAAAATGAGAGCAAATATGAAATGCCTTGTAGGGTGCTCAGTGCACAGTAAGAGCACAGGAAGGAGCTGCAAATCCCCAAAGACCAGTGTAGGTGTTTAGATGCTACAAAGATAACACAAAACCCAATCTAATAGACTTTATACCCTTAGAAGAAATTAATGTGGACCAGATAAGCAGGAAAGATCTCCATGAAGGGGTGAGAACCAAACCAAGACCTGGGCATATTGTCTTAGCTGTCTGTCCATTGTGTCCCTTCTCTCTCTCTCTCTCTCTCTCTCTGTGTTTTAACTTACAAGTATAAATTGCACTAAACTGGTATTATAGATATTATGTGAATTACAGAACACTTCATATTTAAAATCGACTTTTCGCATACTTCAGAATCAGGTGAAGTCTAGAAAAAATCACATATTAACAGGATGATTTATTCTTTAATGTTCAAAAATAGTAAAGATGTTAATTACTTTTAAACAGTCATATGCTCCATAGCATGTATAATAGCATAAAATAAAGAATAAGAATTTACAGTACAAGATTTCTTTATGGATTATTTCATTAAACCTGGACCAGAACTCACATCATTTGCCTTTCAGCACATTGCTCTTCCTTTATACACCACTGTCTTGTCATATACAAAACTCCAAATCTAAATTTTCATACATTTTTCATCACTTTAATTTTATTTTTATTTGTGAATTATTGAGGGAATATTTAATTGACCCCTGATCTTTGCTGTCAAAAAGCTGTAAAAAAGTTTACAGTGCTGTGAATTACTCTTTTTTCCCTGTTAAGTTATTTGGTCATTTCTATATCCACTGATGTAGGGAAACAGGGTTTCCTGGAATAACATCACAGAATTCTCATAATTCAGGTTCTTACAGAATTTATTGAAGAGGTGAAACAATTTGATTACCTCATGAGTCCTGAATTGCTAACTTTAAGAATTCAGTTATAAACCTTGTATATTTTTATTTTGATAAAGGTACTAGCTATCTAGTGTGTAAGGACAGTAATTATATTGTTTAAAGAGTTACTTCTGGTCCAGGAAATGCTATTCTCATTTACTCCTGATCCTGGCATGTGGGTGTGCCAAAAAGTGTTAAAAATCTGAGTGATATCAAGTACTTTCCAAATACTGAAGTCATTTCTCAGCCAAAACTCCCTCTCTACTCTTTTTTTCTATTTTGCTATCATTTTATAGGACTTCTATTTTGTAAAAACATCAGCTCCCCAACAGTTCATTATTTCTCTAAAAAAGGATGAAAATGCTGAAATGTTTGTTTTAAACTGTGAGCTTAATGGGAGGAATGTATACTCTATTTGCTGCAATGTAGGCCTTTTTCTCCTGTCTCTATTAGATTCTTGCTGTTGCTATGTTTTCATGGGCTCCAACCAAACTCTAGAAACATGCCATTTATTCCAACAAGGGCATTTCTTTGTTGGTACAAAGCAGAAAATTTTAAAGACATCCATTTCCTTGCCACTCTCCAACCTTAAAAACAGTGGACCCCAGCCAGTTTCTGAACCTTCAAGTTTAGCTACTTCTTCACTAGCTGATCTCCAAGGAATACACAGATAGCTTCCTCTTCATGAAGAAGAGAAAAGCTATTCTCAGTGGAAACTCCTGCCCATTAACCAATCTGGTTAGCATCAGAATATCCATGAAAATGTCATACCTCTCCTGACAACAAGAAAGAAAAGCATAGCCATATGAGGAATGACAAATGAGAGAATTAGTAAGTAGGAATGTCTTTGTATAAATAATCCGTTCTTTAGTTGTTCTGGGTAGTCAATGGATGTCAAATGCAGTGTTTTGTCTCTAAAAATAAGATCTTCAACTGATCTCGGGTTTATTATGTTACACAGCAGAAAAATAAGTTTTAAATTCATTTAACAGATGTTCATGTGTGATCCTGGCCACTAACCACAATATTAGAGCAAGGCCCTGATTTATGCTTTCAGGTTCACTTATTTATAATACAGTCGTCTTTTGGGTTTATTTTGGGGCCTTGCATGATCCAAGAAATCCACAGCACTTGTAAGGATCTGCTTGAGCTCACTGGACATTTCACAGTAAAGATTGTCAATATGATGCTCGCATAAAATTTGAAATATTTATTTTCTAGCCACATTCTTTAATTGTTGTGTGATCATACTTCTAGTGATTTTTCTTACCTTTCTGTCTCAGTTTTTAAATTTTAGTGAATAGATGCTACAACATGATAACCAGAAAAAATATGCCTCTCTGTTCAGTTATAGGATCATTGGTGGAAACTCTCAGTTCACCATCAACCCATCCACAGGACAAATCATCACAAGTGCATTGCTAGACAGGGAAACAAAAGAGAATTATACTTTAGTTGTGGTCTCCAGTGATGCGGGGTCCCCAGAGCCTCTTTCCAGTTCTACCAGCGTGCTCGTCACTGTGACTGATGTCAATGACAATCCACCAAGATTTCAACATCATCCATATGTCACACACATCCCGTCTCCTACTCCTCCAGGTAATGAAGCCAACTCTGAGGTCTCATGGATAAATGCAAACTATACAGTAGGCATTTTCTATAAATATATTTCTGTTACTTTTATTTGAATACTTCTGATATAGCTTAGGTTTGCAAATCCTCTAAAATTCAACTTGTTTTGACTAATAAGATTGAAGGAACGTTGAATCTCACAAATTAATTATTTTTTCCTAAACCAATTGTGCTTAAGATCTTATGATTGCTACATCTTTCCTGGTACTATTTCTCAATATTGCTTGAATATTTTCAAATGATTAAATAGTCATCTTGTAGTCAAGAAGAGTTCCGCCCTGAGATATAATTTGCTTATAAATTCTCTGAAAGGAGGGACGTTGTTTTTCTTTCTTTCTTTCTTTCTTTCTTTCTTTCTTTCTTTCTTTTTCTTTCTTTGGCCATATGCTAACACCTGAAACATCTGGGAGGTAATAAGCATTCAACTATATTTGTTGGTAGAAAAAAATATTTTACTTCAATCCTTCATAGATAGGTTTTCAAAATTTTTGATGAATGAATATTTCTAATGAATTTTTGTTATTAATATTTTATTCCAGTTTTGATGGATGAAGGTTTTCTGTTAGTAAGTTTATGAAGATGTTAATGACCACTTTCATATGATAATATGCATTTCTCTTTCTTCATTTAAGTTTAGTTCGGTTTTGTTTGCTTGTTTGTAAAGAACGGCAAGCTCTCTTAAGAACTGCACAAATAATCTGCCATTTGTAATCTTTGAGATGCATTTCCAAACAGGAAAATATACAAATATAGGCCAAAATTAATTTGATCTGCCTTGCTTTAAAGTATTTTTAATTAGAAGAAAAAGTAAATGGATCCAGAATTTCTCCTCTCAGTGATCTTTGATCTTATATTCACTTGAGAATGTCAAACTGATACCAATTCAAAGTATGAAATGAATAAACTTTTGTGCCAATTTTTTATCAAAAGGAAATGTCAATATCAAAGTCATAAATCCCTGATGAAGGCCTTTAGCTGAAATGATGCTGGCGGGCATGATTCTAATTACATCCAATGTGTGGTGATGCAATATAGCATCCCCTATAAAGAGTGGGTATGTAATGCTTAAGCATCTTTTCCTCATTAGACGTATTATAATTAATCAGAATTACTGGCCTTAATAAAAGACTTTTCACTTTTGTCAAAAACTTTACTCTAGGGCTATGAGTGCAGGTTTGGAAAGGTTTCTGAATGAGTATATCAAAAACATGTCCTTATGGCAGTTTTTCTGCATATTTCTGCTACAATCTGTTCCACTGGCATTTGTCCCAAGCACTAACTTTTGGAATCCAAATTGAGTCCGTTCTTCCTCAGTTCTTATTACGTACTACTTTATAATTGTTCTAATTGATTTATGGATATATATTTTTTATCTCTGTGTGATAATAGCTCACAGATAAAAGAATGCTGCTAAGAAACAGTGGGTATAAAGAATCAAAATAATTTTTTAAAACAAATTAAAAATTCTGTTGACATGATTACCTAGATGGCAATTCAAAGATGTTTTCAGACATAACAGAGCAATTATCTTTTTTCATTGGGTAGAAACAGAGCTCTTAGCAGAGCTCCTGTAGTATCATGTTTGTTGGAAGTTGTATTATGTACAGATTTTCCTCCTAGGAACTATTATTCTGAATGATTAGTCATTGCTCTTCCCTGTGCTTCTCTCAAAGGCATACTGAAAAATATTAAATCCAGTAGACCATATGAGTTTTAGTTAGAAAATGGCAGGTCAGTCCCTGAAGACTACCATTAAGTAGATTTGACTTGGGAACTTCAGAGATAATATAGGAGTTACTGTTTTCCTCCAGTAATCATGAGAAAGTAAAGTGATATTAGGGAGCAATATAATATTTTGTATACATTAATCTACTAGCAAATGTTTTATTTGGGTTTCGTGTGATGGTAACTGCACACTCCCTCTTTCATAGGTTCCTTCGTCTTCGCGGTTACAGTCACAGATGCTGATATTGGACCCAATTCTGAACTGCATTATTCTCTTTCGGGTAGAAATTCTGAAAAATTTCACATTGATCCACTGAGAGGAGCCATTATGGCAGCTGGACCACTAAATGGGGCTTCGGAAGTGACATTTTCTGTGCATGTAAAAGACGGTGGCTCATTTCCAAAGACAGATTCTACGACAGTGACTGTTAGATTTGTGAACAAGGCAGATTTCCCTAAAGTCAGAGCCAAAGAACAGACTTTCATGTTTCCTGAAAACCAGCCAGTCGGCACTCTTGTCACCACCATTACGGGGTCCTCCTTGAGAGGAGAACCTTTGTCCTATTATATTGCAAGTGGGAACCTTGGCAGTACATTTCAAATTGATCAATTAACAGGACAGGTGTCCATTAGTCAACCTCTGGATTTTGAAAAGATACAAAAATATGTCATATGGATAGAGGCCAGGGATGGAGGCTTCCCTCCTTTATCTTCTTATGAGAAACTTGACTTAACAGTCTTAGATGTCAATGATAATTCCCCGGTTTTTAAGGAAGATCCATTTGTATCTGAAATATTGGAAAATCTCTCTCCTCGCAAAATACTTACTGTTTCAGCAATGGATAAGGACAGTGGACCCAATGGACAGTTAGATTATGAAATTTTTAATGGCAACAAAGAACATAGTTTCGCTATTAATCATGCCACTGGTGAAATTAGAAGCATTCGGCCGTTAGACAGGGAAAAAATATCGCAGTATGTGCTTACCATAAAGTCCTCAGACAAAGGTTCCCCTTCTCAGAGTACCTCAGTAAAAGTCATCATTAACATCTTGGATGAAAATGATAATGCCCCTAGGTTTTCTCAGATATTCAGTGCCTATGTTCCTGAAAATTCCCCTTTAGGATATACAGTTACACGTGTCACAACTTCCGATGAAGACATTGGTATAAATGCAGTTAGTAGGTATTCTATAACAGACACAAGTCTTCCATTTACAATTAATCCCAGCACAGGGGATATTGTAATTAGTAGACCTTTAAATAGAGAAGATACAGACCGTTACAGAATCCGAGTTTCTGCACATGATTCTGGGTGGACCGTAAGTACAGATGTCACAATATTTGTGACGGACATCAACGACAACGCTCCAAGATTTAGCAGACCGTCCTATTACTTAGATTGCCCTGAACTTCCTGAAATTGGCTCCAAAGTGACTCAGGTATCCGCAACAGATCCTGATGAGGGATCAAATGGACAAGTGTTCTATTTTATAAAATCTCAGTCAGAGTATTTCAGGATTAATGCCACCACAGGAGAGATTTTCAATAAACAGGTCTTAAAATACCAGAACGTCAGCGGCTTCAGTAATGTGAACATCAACAGACATAGTTTTATAGTGACATCTTCAGATCGAGGTAATCCTTCATTACTTAGTGAGACAACAGTTACCATCAACACAGTGGACAGTAATGACAATGCACCACAATTTCTTAAAACTAAATATTTTACTCCGGTCACCAAAAATGTTAAAGTTGGTACGAAGTTAATCAAAGTTACTGCAGTAGATGATAGAGATTTTGGACTGAATTCTGAAGTGGAATATTTGATTTCTAATGAAAATCATTTTGGAAAATTTAAGTTGGACAATAGTACGGGGTGGATCTCAGTGGCCTCTTCGCTGGTATCTGACTTGAATCAGAACTTTTTGATCACTGTCACTGCAAGAGATAAAGGAAACCCTCCACTTTCATCCCAAGCCACTGTTCAAATAATTGTCACTGAGGAAAACTACCATACACCTGAATTCTCCCAAAATCACATGAGTGCAACCATCCCAGAAAGCCATAGTATCGGGGCCATTGTCAGAACTGTTTCTGCAAGAGACAGAGATGCAGCTATGAATGGCTTGATTAGCTACAGTATTTCTTCAGGAAATGAAGAAGGCATTTTTGCAATCAATTCCTCCACAGGTGTATTAACACTAGCCAAAGCTCTTGATTATGAGTTATGCCAGAAACATGAAATGACTATTAGCGCGACAGATGGAGGATGGGTTGCAAGAACTGGTTACTGCAGTGTGACTGTAAATGTGATTGATGTGAACGACAATTCTCCAGTATTCTTCCCTGATGAATATTTTCCTACTGTTTTGGAAAACGCCCCAAGTGGAACAACAGTCATCCACCTCAATGCAACAGATGCTGACTCTGGAACCAATGCTGTGATTGCATACACCATACAGTCCTCTGACAGTGACCTCTTTGTCATTGACCCTAACACAGGAGTCATCACCACTCAAGGCTTCTTGGATTTTGAAACCAAGCAGAGCTACCATCTTACCGTGAAAGCCTTCAATGTCCCTGATGAAGAAAGGTGCAGTTTTGCCACTGTTAACATACAATTAAAAGGGACGAATGAATATGTGCCTCGCTTTGTTTCTAAACTTTACTATTTTGAAATCTCAGAAGCAGCTCCTAAAGGTACTATTGTTGGAGAAGTGTTTGCCAGTGACCGTGATTTGGGAATGGATGGGGAGGTCCATTATTTGATTTTTGGTGACAGTCGAAAGAAGGGTTTCCAGATCAATAAGAAGACTGGACAAATTTATGTTTCCGGACTTCTTGATAGGGAAAAAGAAGAAAAGGTATCTTTGAAGGTATTGGCCAAGAATTTTGGCAGCATCAGGGGTGCGGACATCGATGAGGTCACTGTAAATGTCACTGTGCTTGATGCCAATGACCCACCCATTTTTAGTTTAAATATCTACAGCGTTCAGATCAGTGAGGGGGTCCCTACTGGAACTCATGTGACATTTGTCAGTGCCTTTGACTCAGACTCTGTCCCCAGCTGGAGCAGGTTTTCTTACTTCATTGGATCAGGGAATGAAAATGGTGCCTTTTCCATTAATCCACAGACAGGGCAGATCACTGTCACTGCAGAATTAGATAGAGAAACCCTACCCATCTATAATCTCACGGTTTTGGCTGTTGATTCAGGGACCCCCTCAGCTACAGGAAGTGCCTCCCTGTTAGTCACCCTTGAAGATATAAACGATAATGGACCTATGTTGACCATCAGTGAAGGTGAAGTTACGGAAAACAAACGCCCAGGAACTCTGGTGATGACCCTTCAGTCCACTGATCCCGATCTCCCTCCAAATCAAGGCCCCTTTACCTATTACTTGCTGAGCACAGGTCCTGCCACCAATTATTTTAGTCTGAACACTGCTGGAGTTCTGAGCACGACCAGAGAGATTGACAGAGAACAGATCGCAGACTTCTACCTGTCTGTGATTACTAGGGATTCTGGTGTTCCTCAAATGTCTTCCACAGGAACCGTTCATATCACAGTGATAGACCAAAATGATAATCCTTCCCAGTCTCGGACCGTGGAGATATTTGTTAATTATTATGGCAATTTGTTTCCTGGTGGGATTTTAGGTTCTGTGAAGCCACAGGATCCGGATGTGTTAGACACCTTCCACTGCTCCCTTACTTCGGGAGTTACAAGCCTGTTCAGTATTCCAAGGGGTACTTGTGATCTAAATTCACAGCCGAGGTCAACGGATGGCACATTTGATCTCACTGTCCTTAGCAATGATGGAGTTCACAGCACAGTCACGAGCAATATCCGAGTTTTCTTTGCTGGATTTTCTAATGCTACAGTGGATAACAGCATCCTACTGCGTCTCGGTGTTCCAACGGTAAAGGACTTCTTGACTAACCACTATCTTCATTTTCTACGCATCGCCAGCTCCCAACTGACAGGCCTGGGGACTGCTGTGCAACTTTATGGTGCATATGAGGAGAACAATAAAACATTTCTTTTAGCAGCTGTGAAGCGGAACAATAATCAGTATGTGAATCCCAGTGGTGTAGCCACCTTCTTTGAAAGCATCAAAGAGATCCTTCTCCGGCAGAGTGGAGTGAAGGTAGAATCCGTGGATCATGACTCATGCATTCATGGCCCATGTCAGAATGGAGGGAGCTGTATTAGAAGGCTGGCCGTGAGCTCTGTGTTAAGGAGCCACGAGAGTCTTCCAGTCATCATGGTGGCAAATGAACCTCTGCAGCCTTTCTTATGCAAGTGTCTGCCAGGTTATGCTGGTAGCTGGTGCGAAATAGATATAGACGAATGCCTTCCATCACCTTGCCACAATGGTGGGACCTGTCACAATTTAGTAGGAGGATTTTCCTGCAGCTGCCCAGATGGCTTCACTGGCAGGGCCTGTGAGAGAGACGTCAATGAGTGCCTGCTGGGTCCGTGCAAGAATGGCGCTGTCTGCCAAAATGTTCCAGGAAGCTTCAACTGTGTTTGCAAAACTGGATACACAGGTATGATGATGTTTGGCTCTTTCTCTAAGACTTTAGCCATGTCGAGTATAATGGAAAACAATGATTTTGTCATTTTTAAATGATTTTCCAGAAAATGGGCATAATCACAGCAAATGCTTTAAGCACTTACTATTGGCAGAAACTGTTATAAGCACTTTGTCTATATTTATTTTATTTACTCCTCATAGAAACCTATGAAGTTGGGATAATTATTTTCCAGTTTGTACAGAAAGGAAGCTGAAGCAGAGAGAAGGTGTCAGCTTTCTGAGGTGACCCAGATTTGTCAGAGTCAGGTGGTAAGCCTACACAGTTATTTCCAGAGTTTGAGCTCTTAGTCAATCTGCTAAGTGTCTTGTACAAGGGCAAAAAGTGTATAATATCTTCAAATGAGAATGTTCTAAAATTTAAAGGACATAACTTTATTTCAAGCATAAGACCCAGACCATTTTACGTCCTAAATAACTGTTAACAATTATTGCTGTTTGATTCTTCTATCCTCAACGTTTTTATGATCTTTTAAAATCATCGTCATCATTATTATTAAAATTTGATCAGCATTGTCACAATAGAGCAAAAGCAGTGTTTTAAGATTGAAATTAAAATGCCTTGCTATTTCTACTACCAGGTAGAAAGCATAATAGCTGACTTCTCTGACTGTCTGACAACAAAACTGAAGCATAATTTACCTTGGCATTTTAGAAGCATAATAAAATATAGAGCAGCAAATATGCTTCACTAGTCTTTGGCATCTTAGGAAGATGTGATGTACAAATTGCATACATCTCTATCGGTTTCTATATCTATCTAGCTATCTATCTACCCTTCTATCTAACATCTATCTATTAGCCGATCAGTTGTTGGTACACCTTCAAATGTGTGTAAATATTATGCTGTCAATAAGTTTGAGGAGAGAGGAAGTCTGCTGTCATTTGCACACTTTACAGTGTTAGGCCATATATATCACATTGGATTGCTCTGCGGTGTTTACAACCACAATTTAAAGTACCAGTAAGAGAGGTAAAACCAGGATGCTTTTTTTAATTTGGTAAATATTTCACAGAATAATACTTCAAAAGAAGTTTTTATAAGAAAATACATTTAGCAGGATGCCTGGGTGGCCCAATCAGTTAAGCGTCTGCCTTTGGCTCAGGTCATGATCCCAGGGTCCTGAGATCAAGTCCTGCATAGGGCTCCTTGCTCAGCAGGGAGTCTGCTTCTCCCTCTGCCTGCTGCTCTCCCTGCTTGTACTCTCTCTCTCACTCTCTCTGACAAATATATAAATGAAATCTTTAAAAAAAAAAAGAAAATATATTTAGCTAATATATTTTGTAAAAGATCTATTTATGTATTTAAGAGAGAGCACACGTGCACAGTGGGAGGAGGGGCACAAGGAGAACATCTTCAAGCAGACTCCTCGCTGAGCATGGAGCCGGACTGGGGACTGGGGCTTGATCAGATGACCCATGCGACCCATGACATCATGACCCAAGCTGAAACCAAGAGTTGGGCACTTAATCGACTGAGCCACCCAGGCAACCCTAGCTATTATATTTTTTAAAATATGCCCATCATGTCTACTTATGGTTTCATATTTGAAGAATCAAATTGTTTGATGGTGATATAAAGCAAGTTTGAATAAGTCAAACAGAACATACAAGCTTTGCCTACTAATAAAATAATATCCTTGAAATATAAATGAAGAAAAGGGGCAACAATAAGAATAATGAAAAGAATCAAAGGATTTTATAGTATTTGATTTAGCTATAGCTTTTGGGAAGTCATTTAACCTTGCTGACCTTCAACTTCCCCATCTGCAAAATGAAAATAATCATACTTATTTATCTTTTAGGTTTGTTGTAATGAATAAGGATGATGCTTGTAAAATACCTATGAGAGTGTCCAGCAGTCAATAGGTAGCAATGCAAATTAGTAGTGTTAGTAGTAGTGGTATGTAGTGGTAATAATAGAGGTGTAGCACAGAATTTCTACAAAGACAAGAAGCCCTAGTGGCACAAGGTGTGAATCTTACCCCAGTTGTCTTCTTAGCATCATGAATAATAGGGCTGTATCCATGTTATCAGTTCAGAATTTTTAGAAAATTTTCCTTAGTCTTTCCCACTCCAACCCCGAAAATTATTTTCTTTCCTGAGAACTCAACAATAAAGATTATTTCTTTGTCATTTTAGTATAATTCACTCATTCACACTTAGATTTTAAATGAGTTTATACTTAGTCCTAGAATGAAAAATGTGTGAAGGCATTTGGTAGTAGATAGGGAACAGGGGAAGTACCATGGGTATGACCAAAGGCTGCATATGCTGATTTCAGCATAAATGTTTCATGATCGGGCATAGAACTACTTTTTTAACACAACCTCTCTCTAATTTGTTTCTTTCTTTGATTCATTACATGTAAATGTACATTGCATACTTTTCTAAATGTAGTAGTTGAAACTTTCAGGAATTCCCCTCTTTTCATCATGAAATATGCGTAACATTAATCAAGTTGCTATTTAAAGCACCGCTTAAAGTTCCTTACATTATCAACATTATTATTCATTTAGTCATTCATTTAGTTCTTCGCAAAACTCAATGAAACTGTATTATTATTATTATTATTATCATTATTATTTTAAAGGCACAAAATACTGGGTCTCAGATGGGTTAAAAGAGATTAAATAACTTGCCTCCAGCATGGCACACACGGTGGTCTAAATGAGTTTTCACTATAAGCTTGACTCCAGAGCCTCTTTTTATATGCATGGGATTCTTCATCGCACGTTGGTTTGTATTTGCTGTGGAGTATTATGGCAAGTCCATGATCTCTTTCAAGAACTTTTGTCCATTATTCTACTGGATCTGCACAAAAAGTATGTGAGATAGTGTATTGGTATGAGATTGGTCAAGAACTGAAATTACTTCCGGACTTCCAGGTAGAAAGGTACTTAATACTAAGAAAAAGCTGGCAAAATCTTTAAACTGATGAAGAATGAAGGTCAGGAAAATTCACCAATATCCTCAGCAATAAGAACTCTGTAGGTATCGGAAGAAACCACTGCCAATCCTCTTGTCTACCTGCAGTGCTGCAATGAGTGAGCCCCAGAACAGTTCCTGCTTTGCTTTCACTCTTCATATATCATTCAACTCTCACCCACTGGCAGAATCTAAGCCTGAGCCCTGCTGGAAAGGAGTCTAGAAAAGGCAGTTTTGTGACCTCCAGCCCCTGCAATACAGAAGGGTAGGAATGATGCTGAGCGTCAAGAGATAATATCTGGCACAGCAAGAATGTAGAAAATTCAGCTTACATTCTGGTGACTCTAGAGGGAGAGCTGCCAAAGACTAGATAGTAACCTCTTTCTGTTAGGAAAGTTACTTGAAGTTACAAAAGTAATTTGAAATTACTATGGTAATTCTACATACTGCCCCTCTTCTGAGCTCATTGGGAGTCTTCATTTACATAGCTGAAGATAATCCAGCTGATCAAGAATGATGTAAACAAATATAAAGCTGAATGATTAATACGAATCTTCTATTTTTTGAATTCATGTAATTCATAGTTTTAAATTCTATTTACATAGTCCATCCAGTAAAACTAGCAGATAATTCAAGCTTGATAGTGTTATTTCTTCATTTTGTTTTACAGGAAACAGTATAACAAAAAGCATAGTGACAGATTCTTAATCCATACGGAATGTATTGTTTTAATGTCTGTATCTGTTTAATGTTCTTTGCAAAGGTAATCCCTGAAGAATCATTTGAGTTAGTCCTTCCAGGTAGTCTTTACCACATACCTGCTAACCTGACTGAGGAAGATGGTACTGTAAACTTATCAAAACATCTTAAAGGAGCTAATCAGAGCTAATAAGCCATAAAACAAAATTCTTACTTAAGCATATGTGTACCTCATAGAATGAATTTTTAAAAATATTCAGTCTAGTTAGCTTTACTTTTATTAATGCTAATTAAGTACTAATGCTTTGGTAAAGTTTTACCCAAAGCCTGTGTATATTCAAATGTTTTTTGGACATCAGAACTATTTTTTTTTTAGAGTTTATTTATTTATTTGACAGCGAGAGAGAGACAGCCAGCAAGAGAGGGAACACAAGCAGGGGGAGTGGGAGAGGAAGAAGCAGGCACCCAGCGGAGCAGGGAGCCCAATGCGGGGCTCCATCCCAGGACTCTGGGATCACGCCCTGAGCCGAAGGCAGATGCTTAATGACTGAGCCACCCAGGCGCCCTGTCAGAACTATTTCTGATCACCTACACTCTATTTACTTTTTTGAACTTTTACCTGCATCTTTTCAATGATTTTTAAAGTCTGTGGTACTACAGATTGGAACTGTGAGATTTTCTTAACTTTATGTTTTAAATAATCCTTAGATATTACCCCATCACACACATACACCACCACCACCACCATTGTATAGTTCACATAAAGTTAGAAATTGCTCTAAAGATTGGATGAATGAGTGGCTTATGCACGGATAAAAACCAAGAGACTTTATCCTAAGAATCCCACAGGGAGTGATTGTTAGCTGAACAGAGATTTTAGTGTGAACATCCTTTAAGGGTATAAATACAAAAATGAATATTATGGAACAACTATAATAAAAATATATGAAGGGATATAGTTATTACCACATTGCCACCAGTATATTCCTGATATATGAATTTATCATATATATATTTTTAAATTTTATTTTCAGGTTGGTAACCATAGGATCACATAATACATATGAAATAAGGTTATTTTTAAATGAATGAGTGATTTAGAAAGAATGAATTTGTTTGTATAACTTGTGTTTCTGATCTCTTCTTATTATTACTGGAAAAATAACCAAAAGGAAATTTAAAAAAAAAAATAGTGAGAATATCACATTCAATAATAATCCCTTTATGTTTTATTGTCAAAAACTGTTCTACAATTTAATTTTTATATCACTAAGTGGAGCTTTGATTCACTATAATACAGCCTATTAGAAAGAATGAATCAATTTAATATAGTATAGGGCATGTGAAAAATTATTTTCTAGATTTTCACAAGGTTTAATAATACAAAAATTACATCATTGCCAATATACCTCAGTAAATCAAAAGAAAATATCTTCCATATTATTCATGCCTCAGAAGTTCAGGGGATCATGGAGGAAATTCGCAGCTTAATAACTACAAATCCAGTATTTCTTTTCCTATACAAATGACATTTCTTGCACTTAATAGAACACTAATTAGAAAGCACAATTACAGTCAGTAACCACTTAGCATTTGTCTCCCTGCTGCAGGTATCCAGTGTTCGGAGCACAATCCTGCATTAAGTCTCTCAGGGGAACGGATGGTGTTGTAAGATGCAGCATGTAGCCAGAGCTTATTTTCCAATCTGGGTCTCTCCTAACAGAATTAGTTCATAGCCCCTTTAACCTTTCCCATCCACTTTCACACATCTGGATGCATTTTAGGTGTGGTATTTGGAGTCATGCCAGGGTTTATTACCATATGGAGAAGTTTTCCTATGGTCTCAAGTAAGTCCTGATATTTCAGGGGAGGATGAGATTCGTCCATTCATCACTTTTATGACAGTTGACAGTATAAATAGGAATTTTTTTTCAGACATATAAAGTTATATACAGGTTGTGCATAGTAATTTTACTGAGAAACTTGGCAGACATTTGCTTTCGTGAAGATGGGAGTCATAACTGAGTCATTCTTTTAAAATCACAAGTTCTATGTGATGTCAATGATCACGTGATCAGAACACCATAGAATATAAACAAAATGTAGTGAATAGATCAGAAATGAAATTTTCTGTGAGATACAAAAGAGTGGCTCATTTCTTGTTTTGATTACTTTACTTTAAAATCTGATTTGCAACTTATAAGAGTATTAGTAAGAGGCTTCCAGAAGCTTAAATGCTTCTTATTTCTGCAGAAAACAAACATATCTGTGAGCTTATCTTGGATATTATCATTATACATCATCGTCTGTAGTATCATTGAAATTGTACTTATACATGTTTTAAAATACAAAAGGAAAACAGTTCTTTTTCCTTTTATTTTTCTTACTAGCATCTCTTAAAAATGATATTTTTGCTTTCTTTTGATGTAAAAAAAATATAAGACTATTCAATCAGGATCTTTAAATGAGCCATCTTCATTGTTCTTTGCACAATAATAGGAAATATTTACATAGTGTGAAAAAAGCGACTTTCTGCTAAAATATTAAAAAAAGCTTATAAGCATAAATATTCAGAATAAATAACATATATTATTAAATCATATTTATTAATAATATAATCAATTTAGATATAAAATGGACTTCGAAAGTTTCACATACTCTATGTTAAATGCTAGAGATACAAAAATAGCAATTGTTGTAATCTAATATATTACATATAATCTAAGAAATCATCATATTCTCATAGGTGTCTGAATTTAACAGGTGAGAATAAATTTAGCTCTGCTCCACATGATCGACATTAAAATGTTCTATTGGAATAAATGAAATTTGAATATACAGCCTTGTTGAAAAGACCACAGGTGATCACAACAGATTCAGTTTATGAGATCCGCACACCTTCTGCCCCAAACATGAAGATATATGCTAAATTTCTTTTGTAAGTTTAAAACTATACTCTTGGAAAGTCTGTAGATACGCTGGCCTCCCACGATGCACACATTTTCTTCTTCAGTAATTCCCATTCTCCAAGTTCTAAGAGCTTATACTTCTCAAAGCATACTTCCTTCTATCTATGATAAATAACTTATATCAACACAATTAATTGATGAATGTCAAAGCAATGAGACCAGTTTATTCTTGTAAACATATCTTAAAAGAACAAGGCTTTTTGTGATAAGAGATATGGTTACATTTCTTTGTGCAAGCCCTATCGTATACTTACAAGCTTCAAGGCTCTGACAAATATTGTTAATTGACTTGCAGTATTAATTAAGTTAATGATCCAAAATTTGGCTTCACGGTGCTCCAACACAGCAGATTTTTTTGTACTAGAAGCACGTTAGAGTAATTCAAGCTGCTTCATTCTCCAATAAGCATTAAGCCATTAACATGAGATTTAAGTAGATAGATGTGTAGGGAAAAATACAAAATTTGCTGCTGACTTCTAACTGGATAATAGAGCATGAACTTTCCAAACCTGAGAAATTTGCATTTCAAGGCTTTCCTTTAATTCTATGTAAAATTATGACATCTTTCCTTCACATAAAATAGTCTTTTTAATAATATTTAAATTGCAACACCGAGTTTTCAAACCATGTCTTCGAATCTAGTATGGCAACCTCTTTGAAATTCACTAATTGTAAAAGAAAAAAACTCATCAAATGGAGTACTCAAACTAAATTTTTGAGTGGTAAATAATTTATATACTCTAACACCAACATATTAATAAGACTATTTTTTTCAAACTCAACAATAAATTGATTTATTTAACTCCTAGCAGAGTCATTTTTTATATTTTTAATATTCATCTACTAGAGAAAAGTAAGAAAATAAAGCTCTGGTTTAAATTAAAATGCAAAATGAAAGCTTGATTTTTTTCTCATACTAATGTCTATATTGTTGTATACTCAAAAAATCAGATTCCATTGAGAATTTATTTTAACTTTCAAAAGAAATTTATTCTCAAACTAATATTTTCTTAGTTTGTAGCTTCTTCCGCCATTTCCATAGTTGTATGTAATAATACGTAAGTGAGTCTTACTTAATTTGGGGTTTCTTTCCGTCCTTAATTTTGGACTAACTGAAATAGCCTATAGTTTATATTTACATTAAACTCAGATGTCTATGTTAAATTCTAATTTTGCAAGGGTAAGATAACAAATTTATCTAAATTACAAAAACCCCACCTAATTTTCTTCTGTTGTTATTGTTTAAACCAAAATTTTAAAAGGCAGTCTTTTCTTACAGGATTCAAAAGAAGGTATAATTGAGGTTTATGGTATCAAAGACTTGTGTTTTATACATTTATATATTTTTTCTTGGAGAGGACATATGTCCAAATATTTGAGTAATTGTTCATGGCTCCCTAAATTGGTTACCCTCTGTTCCCCTTTTCCAATCTTCCAGAAGTAAAGTTGTAATTTTGTAACCCACTAACTTGTTTTCATAGTATTAGACTAACCACACTTACAAAATGTATTCATCTATGTACAGCTGACTCTTGAACAACATCGGTTTGACAGTACTACAGATGTATTTTCTCTTCCTTATGACTTTCTTAATAGCATTTTATTGTCTCTAGCTTACTTTATTGTAAGAAGACAGTATTTAATACATATAGCATACAAAATATGTGTCAATCAACTATTTATGCTATTGGCAAGGCTTCCGGTCAAAGCAGGCTATTAGTAGTTAACTCTTGGGGGATTCAAAAGTTATATGTGGATTTTCAACTACAGGAGTTGGTTTCTTTAAAAGCCCTCTGTTGTTCAAGGACAACTGTACTCAAAACAGGCTACTTTTAATGTAATTCTAGAAGAAATTTTCAAAAAAAGAAAAATGAAAACTTACCTAATCCAATAGCACATGTGAAATTTCTTATAGTGGAAAAATGCAAGGAGTGGTTGTGACTTTTGTGGTAGCAAATAAGTAATTAAAAGTACAGCCAATAGGTCTTATTTATTCTCTATTGGGCAATAATAATACTAAGGAAAAAAATCCATTTCTCTAGAATGATGTGTCAGAAATCGAATTGGAGGGGCGCCTGGGTGGCTCAGTGGTTAAGCGTCTGCCTTCGGCTCAGGGCGTGATCCCGGCGTTATGGGATTGAGCCCCACATCAGGCTCCTCTGCTATGAGCCTGCTTCTTCCTCTCCCACTCCCCCTGCTTGTGTTCCCTCTCTCGCTGGCTGTCTCTATCTCTGTCAAATAAATAAATAAACAAAATCTTAAAAAAAAAAAAAAAGAAATCCAATCGGAAAGCACCATAGGCGAGTGTTCTATGACATTTCACCTCTCTGGTGTGATACTGTACGGGCTTATAATAAGGTTGCTCTGCCTGTTTCTCCAATATAACTCAGTGCTACAATACTAAAAACCTAATTTCTGTGCCTCTAGATTGGTTACTTGTTTATTTTCATTATTTTCCCGTAGAATGGAAAGGTATTCTAAAAATGTTACCATTTTGCCTTGTAAGGAGGTTCCCAATTTTATTTATAAAGAAAAAAATGTTGTTTATGACCTTGTGATGTAGAGAATCGTGTTTAGTTAGCTGTGTCATGAGGTCTGACTCACGCTTATAATTTTAAACTAGAACAATTGTGGCTGCATAATCAAACCACAAAAACAGAACTAAATTAAACAAAACTTTGTGTTTTAAGCATAGTAATCATGATGAAATGGATTATCTATGCTCGACATTAAGTCTAGTTGTGCATATAAAACTTGCATGTGTTCGTAAGATATTTAATAAAAACATTAGTGTAATCATGCTATGAAGTAGAAAATAGCTTTACAGAAACAAACTCTATTTAATTAAACAATGAAACCCCCATATCAATGAATGGAAATTAAGACAGAACTCTATGTCTCATTGTTTCTGGGAATTAGAAAACTAGAAACTATTCTAACAAATAAATTATTGCAATAATTTAAAAGTATGGAAAAGTGACATTAGAGCACATTTGTATTTACATAAAAAAATTACTACCATCACCACAACAAAAACAAATAAGACTGGCCATATACTCTACATTGGCTTACCTAGAGGTTAACTATTCAATCACAGCTTTGCAAACCTTGGATATGGGAGCAGACCTACATTGGTCTGCGCCATAGTTTTATAATTTCTTAGGCAAAATATTAGCCTTCAAGAGACTCTTCTCATTCATCTATGGAATGTAAATGTTTCCTATTGCTTGGATTCATCTCCCACACTAAAATGGAAAGGCCATGTTCTGACATTTACCTGGTTTTTTTTGAGTGCCATATCCCCCCCCTTCCAGCCTTCCTGGCCAGTAATAGGCACTCGGTCGATATTAGTTGATTCAACTTAATAAGATGATCTATGAGAAGTCCTTATAAACTAAAAAATATGCTGGTTGGGTATTAATGCTTTAGAAAAAAGACAAGGTATACATAACCTGTAGTCAAGAACAGATCTTAAGTATTTGAAATATATGATGTGTTTCCTGATTTCTTATTCTGTTTCACAACAGATATGTGTCAGTAAAGGGGTATTTCTTGAGAGTGAAAGTATTTTAGTTTGACAGGCTAAATGAGACTGATTCTTACCTTTAAAAAATCTGAGTCAAGGAAATCTCTACAGTGAGAATTTTACTGTAAAATTTCAAATTTCATTATAAAATTGGAAAAGGAAGCAACCGGAGAAAAGAAAGAGAAAATAAATTCAGTGAAAACATTTAAATATGTTCACCATTTGTGATTTTCCTGAAAACAGTGGTTCCTTCCAAGATGATTATGTAAATTATTTCCTATTTTAATGCACATCTTTACAATTGAATAACTAAGTAAGATTTTGAACTGAGAGGTATTCCAGTTTTCTCATGTCAAATAAAATATTCTTATATTTCTTTTCTCCAAGATATGATCTCTCAGAATAGATTTTTACATATGGTTATGAAGTAATGGTATTAATATATTTATGCATAAGATTTTTTTTTAACCAGTTTGATACTTTTCAGGGAAAACGTGTGAATCTTCAGTCAATTACTGTGAATGTAACCCCTGCTTTAACGGTGGTTCCTGCCAAAGTGGTGTGGAGTCATACTATTGTCATTGTCCATTTGGTGAGTATAGCTTAGTTGTCGATATAAAATGTCAATCTGTTTTGGCACACAGTTTGGCAATGTTATTTTATTGTGGTCATGAGTGATTAAGAAAATATTAGTTGTTGTACACAGAAGGTTTTAGCAAAATAAAAATGCAAAGATTTAATAATTTTTTAAAAAGTTAATTATGGAAATGCCAGTGAATATATTTCTTCAGTTATTACTAGAAAAGTAATCAACTCAAGATAATTGAATTTGATGTTGTCTCCTCAGGACATCTCCCCTCAAATATTTACGGATGACTTCTTTTTAGCTTGGAACCTATCAAAGAAAAAAATCTTTTAAGCACTATCTGACATCACTTTCTATTTAAAATCTTTAAGGATAATTAGCCAAAGTGTTTTCTGTTTTGTTTCGCTGCTTTTATTTTTTACATTAATTCAACCACTTCTAATAGAAGGATTTAGTAACTAGATGTGCAGTTTTCACGATAGGCTTTTGTAGTTACTACCAAATAACTAATCACAATTCAGACTAACATGTTCTTCTGAGAAAGAAAGTCATTAGAATTTTTCTGTACACATTTGTATTTATTCACCATAATGGAATGGACTAAAAGATTCCTTTCAGATCTCACTCAAATGTTACCCAGCACTGGGACAGCCAAGGACTATGAGAACAGCTCTGGAGAGAGTTTTATTTTAACTTGGATTGTTTCATCAGTTTGTGATTACTACACTTATTTGAAGGATACTTTACTCCACGATATAGTATTTATCTCCAGATGTCCTACAGTAATTAGAGACCCTATCTCTCTCCATAAACAAGAGAGGAGAAAGATATTTTTCTAGTCTTTCCTTAAGCAATCACTGAGCTCCATGGACTCTGAAAAGGGACATCAATGTGTAGTTGTGAATAGAACTTAAGAAGAATCTGAGGTTTCTAGTAATAGTAAAATGTAGTGTTAAGTCATTTTCAAATAACTCCACAGCTCTATCCCGTTTTATTTTCATAAAGCACAACATCGGTAGAATGATGAAGAAAAACAGAATATAACTATCTAATTGTGAGCAATGCATTTTAGCAATGGTACTGAGGCCCAGAAATTGAGGGCTTTGTCTAAAGTCAAAAAATGAAAACAAAACAAAACTACCCCAAGATGATACAGTGACTAGAACACAATTTTATTTTCAGTCCAGTATGACATTTACAATATCCCTGCTTTTTAAAATTTCTCTGAGATTCTTACCAACAAGGCCTCCGAAGCAGTGAAAAGCAGATTAAGGTCAAAAGAAGCACAACTTCAGATCTCCCAAAACTTCTTTCAGTAATCTCTTATAATCCTAAAGGGTGCTGCTTTCGACAGATAACCGCAAGCAGGTTTCATGGTTTAACTTGTGTTTGGAATGAAAGATAAGGGGATTGGAATGGAAAGTGGAAAAAATGATTTTCAAGTGATTGAAGAAAGGTTTTTACATTTTTAGAGATGCCTTTACGTTGCAGTTGCAAATATGAGGATTTAAGATAATTGATACAAATAGAAACAGATCGTGGCTGCAGTGCAGCTGATACAACAATCATTGCCTATTGGGCAAAAGTGTTTCGGGGGTCCAAATGGACGTTGCCCTCACCCTACCAGAGAATCCCAGGGGACTAGCTCAGCAATATAAATTAGAGACAGATCGCATGCAGCTGGCGGTGCAAATTTCTCCCTTCATTTCCCTTAGTGGCAAAAAACAAAAAGCAAAAAGCCCATGATTTAAACTTTGACATTGTCAGTTGGCAACAGAAGATTTATAAAAGAAAAGAAAACAGAAAACCTTGAAACAATAATACATGACTTGAGACCAGAGAGATAGAATTAAAAGGACAAAGTATTTTCCTTTTCAAATTGAATGTGGGTGAAACATGCAAATACAAATGACAGACGGAATGCCTCAAACAAATAGCTGGAGGTAGTTACACATGCATCCTATAAAACAACATCTTAACTATAATTTTGAAGTTGGAAAAAAAATTTGCACTGTTTACTTTCTCATCAGTGAAAGATTTGTTGTTTGGATTTTTAAAATTTTTTTAGCTTTTATTGTTTTAGATTGTATTTTAAAAAAACATAAAGTGCTTAAGATTTTATAAAGGGAGCCTGTATAATGATAATTTCATATGTATGGATATATAGGTGTAACTACCCACACACAGAATATTCTTTATTTTAATAATTTCTCTTGATCTTTATGTAGTTTTATTTCATAGCATTTCATCTGAAGGGCCGTTTTAAAATTTTCCTTAAATTTTATTTTATTTCAAAACAAAAATCTACCTTTCTTTAGAAATAATAACAGGGGCGCCTGGGTGGCACAGCGGTTAAGCATCTGCCTTCGGCTCAGGGCGTGATCCTGGCGTTCTGGGATCGAGCCCCACATCAGGCTCTTCTGCTATGAGCCTGATTCTTCCTCTCCAACTCCCCATGGTTGTGTTCCCTCTCTCGCTGGCTGTCTCTATCTCTGTCAAATAAATAAATAAAATCTTTAAAAAAAAAAAAAGAAATAATAACAAACTCTTTAAGAAGAAAAATATTCTATAAACAAATATTTTCATGCTTGAAAGTATCTGAATTGATTTGTATAAAAATATAGGACATCTTTCCAGCATGTGTATGCTTTCTAGATATATTTATATTCAATTTTTTTCAAAAGATTTCATTTATTTATTTGAGAGAGAGAGAGAGAGAGAGAGCAGGGGCAGGGGCAGGGGCAGAGGGAGAAGCAGACTCCCCTCTGAGCAGGGAGCCCAATGTAGGGCTCCATCCCAGGACCCTGATATCATGACCTGAGCGGAAGGCAGATGCTTAACTGACTGAGGCACCCTACATTCAATTTTTTAAAAAGATTTATTTATTTATGAAAGAAAGAGAGAGAAAGAGAGAGAGAGAGAATGAGGCAGGGAGGGGAGAAGGAAAGGGAGAGAGAAACTTCAGCACATTCCACACTCAGCACAGAGCCCGATGCGGAGCTCTGTCTCGCGACCCTGAGATCTACCAGAGCTGGAACCAAGAATGGAATGCTAACCTACTGGGCCTCCCAGATGGCCCTATAGTTAAGTTTTAAGCCCATATTCATATTTTTATTAAAACTTAGTAAGGAGAACACATAGTACAAATTGTTTTCCTCAATAATCTCTTTCATTTGTGTAGTTTATCTTTGCTTTTTCTTTAATTTTGGTTACTCTTTCTGTATATAAAAGTAAGGTATATATAATATAGTAAATGTATATTTAATATAAATAAACTTTTAAAATTTGTTGTATATATGTTACATATATAATATAAATTAGAAATATAATACTATATGATATATATCATATAGTTATGATACATATAAATAAATGTATGACCTATGATATACACAATATATATAATTTCTATAATCTCTTTGCTTTTTAACTTCAGTTAATGTTTAAAAATAAATAATATGCATATTTCCTACACATATGATCTCATCCTTGACAGAGCAGGAAAAGATAAACAACACAAGCTTTTATAGCAGCTTCTAGGCCATTTTAATTTAAAGAACATTTGGATATAAGATGTGGTGCAGTCAAAACAACTAGACAATCAGTAGATCTGGCCTCAAATTTTGGCTCTGTCTCCCAGGGTTCTGTGACCTCGGGCAAGTTTTAAATATCTGTAAAATGATGGCATTAGTTTCTTCTAGCTGAACAATTCCCTGACTCTAAATTTAACGCATTTACGGGAGATGTACAGCCAAAATTAAGGAATGGAACCTTTGCAAGTTAATAAGAATCATGATGTATTGGCATGGGTTAATTTTCCAATCATTTGCTACAGTCGACTAATATTTGTGGGAAAAGAATTTTGGCGTAGCATTGTAACATCAATAAAACTCATTTTTCAAGTTGAAAAAGAACCAGCACAAACAAGTGGGAATGCTGGATTTCAGAAAAAAGCAGAAAGCTATTTTAAAGTAGCCTGTTATAAATCATACCCAAAGAAGGTATAAAACAAGAAAGAGATAAAAACTTAAGGCAGTTATTCCTTCCCTAACAGCAGTGATTCCCTTCCCTGATCTTGTGGCTCTTGAAAATACCACGAGGACAGGGACTAATATTTTTGAAGGTCAAAACAAAATTTACCATCCTCAACTGAATTGAAATTGTTTTTGACAATTATATATTATAAAGGAAATAGCTCTGTTGAAAATTACAGCATATTGAAACTTTTAAAAGGTTGACAAACTAATTTTGAAAGGTTTCCAGGAAAGAAATCTCTTCAGACATACTCCATTCCACTAATTCTAATTTTTACAAATGGGACCTACTTAGATATGTTTCCTAGTTGGCTAAAGAAAAACAAATACAGCAGTTTTTACCTCTTGTATGCTTTAAAGATCATTAATTTGTTCTATTTCAATTTAATTTAGACAGTTTTCTTTGGAGAATAATGCAAAAAAGGTTGTTAAAAGCACAATTCATAATTGTAATTTTAAAATATCTTAAAGTCATTTTCTAACACTTCACTGGAATTTCACATGTCAATTTGTTAATTCTCCCATCTACAGGTGTCTTTGGAAAACACTGTGAGTTGAATAGCTACGGATTTGAGGAGTTATCATACATGGAATTTCCCAGCTTGGACCCCAATAACAACTACATCTATGTCAAATTTGCAACTATTAAAAGTCATGCTTTACTGCTTTACAACTATGACAACCAGACAGGGGACCGGGCTGAGTTTTTGGCCCTTGAAATTGCTGAAGAAAGACTAAGATTCTCTTATAACCTGGGCAGTGGTACATATAAACTCACCACTATGAAGAAGGTGTCAGATGGACATTTCCACACCGTGATCGCCCGGAGAGCAGGAATGGTAAGACATTTCATTCTACGGTAAAGCTTGTTTGTTGCTGTAATCCAGTCAATCAGGCCTTCAAGTGAAAGCATGAATTGAGGTGCAAATTTGACCAGTTTTGTCATGAACTACAGCAGCCAAGAGGTAATGTCTATTCTTTTGCTCATGACAACTATTTCTCACAAAAAAAAACTTCTCTCAAAAACAACAAGAGGTAGCAAAATAAAGAAAACATCCTAGTGCATAAACATTTCGTTTTATACACTTCCTATATATGTTTAAGGCCACGTCAGAACTGTATTTAAAATGGCTACTTTTCTAAGTATCCCGCCTCTCACTGAAGAAACAATTTAAAAACAGATGAAAAAACTTTTCTACAAATAAATTGTTGACAAAAGATGATACGAACACATATCCCAATAGTGTAGTTAGTAACCCTTATTGTACCAGAACTTCAACATACTGTCATCTGTGAGCTCTATGACATGGTATGACAATGAAATTTTGTTTGTTGACTATCTAAGATACTCTCAGAATTATACACTCAATAATATTAAAGATTTCTATATTATATTCCATTTAATTATATGGCTCTCATATTACAATAAGATGGCGCATATTTACTTAGTATTTATGCTCATTAAACAAGTATTAAACAAGTTTTTCTTTATAAAGGAAAATGCATGATGTATTTTCCCTATTAGTGCTTGAAAACATTTGATATAGAGCAATAGAACGGAAAGGCTTATTTATTTATGTATTCATTTATTTACCTTCCCAACTGTCTCTTCATGGATTCCCCCCATTTTCAACAACAATCAAACGTTTTTGAAAAAGTAAATGCTAACAAAAACCATTTAAAAATATTTTTGGATTTAACATCAAACTTTTAAAATTATAACTCTTTAAAATTTACATAACAACTTACAAAAGAAATAGAATTAAAAAGCATAAAGTCATGTAATAACATAAAAATTAGCCAAAAGAACAAAATAAATGCTCTGACATCATTTTTAAAGAAGAACTTGAGATCTAAATGATTACAGTTTTATCTCTTAGCTCTGTGGCAATCCTGGAAAATATAAAAAATATAATGAGTTATATAGTTTTGAAACTGATCAAATGAATCATATATTTGTCTGATGATACAAATAATTTTAACACTAAATTTTGGGAACACTATATTGTTGGACCACATATAAGCCACTTGCAGAAAGAACCTAGAAAATGTTTTTTACCATGATTTTGCTATTTTTTCTGTGATCCATAGTTTTTTAAAAGAAGTTTTTTGTGCCCTTTATAATTACAAATTTCATAAAAGCATAAGACAGAGCAATCTTATTATATTAATTTTTTTCTGACAAATATAGATAACAAGTGGTCTTTATCAAAGGACTAAATTCTCCATTTGTTTTTAGGAATACTTTAAGTCCATGTGTTTTAGGGCTTTTTAATGACATCAGATACAATGGCTTTTCTGTCCTTGACTCTAATATAAAATAGGAAAGAAGATTTAAACAATTTTTTAAATACAGAAATATTTTCATATACGGGAAAAAAAATAGTGATGGGTCTAAAGATGACCAGATGATTTTATCATCATCATGAAGGTTAGATGCTTGGATATGCATCCACGGATATCCCCACATCCACTATGTTGCATTCAAGGTTCTACCAGGTTATTAGATGTAGTCTATTGAAATATACGTGAAGAAACAATATAAGTATTAGTGAAAATTTGTGAATCATTTTCATTATACGTTGTCTTCCATTTTCTTATGAATTTGGTGTTAATATTCTGGAACCATAACTTTTTTCTAAGATACTTAATTTATAAAATAATTACTTAACAAAATTACCCATAACAATCTGAAAATGAAATACAAACAAGAATAAAATTTAGTAATAACAATTGCAATTTAGAGCTTTGATATATGAAAAATAATTTATTTAAAAAATCTACTTGAAAAGTACTCATTTGAAGCCTTGATTTGATAGTAATTCCAGGTGCCTTCGTTTATCGAAGAGGGGCTGAGCAGAAAATAAAAATTTGGTTTATAAATGGGAATAATATCCCCACATTTTGATATTAATGCAAAGATTAATATAAATCATATCTAAAATTTTATATATTTGATATTAAATAAGTGCTTGATAAATGTTAGTCATCCTGAGTTTCCAAAAACACTGCCCCATACAGCCTTTTGAGGTTAAAAAAAAATCTTTTACTTAATCTCAATAAAGTTTTAATTATGAGTAGTGCCTAAAAAAGTCACACTGACTTCTTTGAATCCTAATAGGGGTATAACACACAAAACTTGGAAATAATAAGTTTTTAGGTTAGTAATAAGTTAGTATGCTCATTTCTGCCTGAGATTTTTAAAACCAGCCTAATACCAAACTAATATGCTCAGAGAAAGACCTCTAGGAGAATACAGATTTTGCAAATTCCAACATTCCTGGTTAGCAGTTTACCCCAGCATTATCGAACCTGACAGAATTAGAACAAACACGTGGAGTCCGCTATCTATATTGTATATCGGGGCTTCCATGAGCGATAATGATTTCTTAACCATGACAGGACCCTAATGCCGCTAGCAGGTAGCACCTCACCCCAATTCTCCAAGCATCTGTGAGATAACCATATTGCTAAGATGTTGTCAACAGACTTTAACGTAGAATAAATGATTTTATCTGATGACCTCCCAGGTCCCGTTAAATTTCATGAAGATTTAATTCTATCGCACTAGCATTTGGGAGCAAGAGGGAGGGCAACGAAAGAGGTATGGCGTGTATGCCAAAGAGGATAGAGAAAAAACGCTTTCAGTT
The DNA here is from genome assembly GCF_024610735.1 of Ursus americanus. Classification (NCBI taxonomy): domain Eukaryota; kingdom Metazoa; phylum Chordata; class Mammalia; order Carnivora; family Ursidae; genus Ursus; species Ursus americanus. Next base: position 18,492,179 of record NC_142139.1, read on the forward strand.
CATTTGTAGTATGTGGCTATAGTCGTCAAGTTTTAAAGAATCCCAAATGTGGAAAAAAATACCTTGGTCATTAGTTCTTTAGTCAGAGGAAAAAAATGTCTTCTTCTTTTAAAGAACATCCAAAATAAGGCCCCTACTGGATTTTGAAACTGCCATTTTCTGCAGTTCAAAGGGATTTTGTTAGAAACTGGCAAAATCATTAACTTCTCAGCTTTGAATCATTGAATAGACAGGATAGAAACATCTCAATTTACAGCAGTACTGGTAGAAAAATTCAACGCTAAGAGAAAGCGCATTTAACTCTGAAGATTAAGTTGCACAAGCTGCTATTCAAATAAAACTTCCCCTCTGGCGTTCTTTCTTTGTGCTCTATCACGAAGCTTTTAGAAAATAAGAAAAATATATTAACTATTAAGATTGACTGAAATACCATGCCATTATGTAAGGTGGGTTTTCTCCCCCTAGTTGAGACATTCGTAAGTATCTATGTGATATTCTGTAGTTTGCGATAACTTTGAGGGTCTCCAGAATGGAGGGACACTTTGTATAGTATACGGAGCGAGAGGGGTTAACATTTTGTTTAGAAATAAATTAAAGGGATTGTGCTTAAGTCAAGTCATCAGCATAAGCGACACAAATTACATCACAAAAACCTAATATTGCTTTTGAGATCAAATGTCACTCAATTATTATAGAACACTGGAAAAAATTGACTTTTGAAAGAGTTAACTAAGTGGGGCATGCAATTTTTGACATAGAATTGGGAGTGTAAATGTTTCCTAAAAGTGTTAGTATTTGTTATAATTTCCTTGAAAAGGTGGCCAGAAAAAGATTTACATGGCTCATGAGAATTTTTTGGATGGGGTTTATAATTAGTTCTAATAATTAACTGATAGAAATATTTTTGAATATTTTAGCCAGTGGTATTTGATGCACAACAATTATAAATTGACCTCATTCTTTGTTTTTGAAATGTGAGATATTTAAGACATACTTTTACAAATCTCCATCCAAATATAAATTTTTACGGACAATCTCTGAAAATAATATCCACTGTTGGTAAACACTGGATGTTAAGGAAATGAATCATTTCCCCATGTAATAATTCAGGAAGGCAAAAAACCTGATGCTTTTGCATATAAGACAGGTGTAATGTTAGTCAACTTGCTTACCTCCCTGTGCTGTTTCTCAAAAACATTCTTATAAATTAATATTTGCAAAGTATTTATATTTTTATTATATAATGAACAAATTAGTCCCATTCTGTGGCATTCAAGTAAATTTAAGTAGAACTCTTTACTTCTGGATCTGGGGTCAGGCATTCGCCCATGATTTACTGGTCATGTTCTGAAATACCACATTGTGAATACCTTATAATTTCACCAACTAAAATTTGTGAAGTTTTGTCGGTTGCAGGATTTTACTGCAGTTTGGGGAATGCAGGAGGGACAACACAGTAGAATCGCAGAGCACAGAATAACAAGAATACACAACCTTGGTCTTAAACTGGACCACAGACATCTCTAGTGGCCAATGCTCAATAGAAAGAACCCTGATTTCTGTCATATTCCTGAACCTTGTGACCATGATTTGATGACTCCATTTATTGATCAAATAGAGTATTCAACATTCATACGTTCTAGTAAACAGAAGAGTTTTGTCTCAGGTGGTATGCATCCCTTGGAATGCAAAAATGGTTACTGTTAGTAGTAATTTAATTACTATTGGGGAGTTTCTACTGTATTGCAATAGATAACAATGCATTCTGATAATATATAAATATACTGTAATACACTATTTATAAATAAAGATTCTTATCATAAGTGGAGGAGCATCTAACTGACTTGTTTACTGTCTCAAACTTTAGTACAAGTATAACAATTTTCATAGATTGCTGTAATAGTATTTATGCTGTACTTTGAAAATATTTTTGTAAATATGATGAAAATATTACTGGAATAAGACTTCTGAAAATCAGAAATCTATGTCTTTTCATTTGTTAGAATAGCTGGGTAATACCTTAAACGTGTTTCCTAAGATTGTAACCCCAGGAAGCTGTCCCATATGTCCCATAAGCTTCCTGTATGATATTGTAAGAGACATTAATGCATTTATAGTTTCTCATTTATAAAACAAAGGGGCTGGAGAAGATTTTTCAGAGTACCCTCCCACCTCTTATATGTAATGATTTCACAATTTTAGACACGTGAAGGAAGTATGTACCCAAAATTTGATACTGTAATTGTAACTAATTGTTATCACAATTTCAAAATCATGTCCATGTAGAAACAAATGCTGGGTAGTGTTGGCTGAAAAGGACAATGGGGATGGCAGAATCCAAGTTGAATGTTTCCTTCTGCTTTATAGGCAGCTTCCTTAACTGTGGACTCTTGTACTGAGAACCAAGAACCAGGGTATTGCACTGTCAGTAATGTGGCAGTTTCAGATGACTGGTGAGTAAAACTATTAGTTTGATCTTTATTATTAACTGACATGAAAAAGGAAATTATACAGGGGTGCCTGGATGACTCAGTCAGTTGAGCATCTACTCTTGATCTCAGCTCTGGTCTTGATCTTGGGGTCATGAGTTCGAGCCCTGCGTTAGGCTCCACACTGGGCGTGGAGTCTACTTAAAAAAAAAAAAAAGAAAAAAGAAAATTGTATGTTTAAAGATAATTGTATTATGCTAAGTGTTATAAAATTTTACAATAGTTTGTCCTCTCCAAAGGAATTTTCATGCTGTAAAATAAAAATTTAATAATTTGTATACAGAATATGTAAAAATGGCGTGAAATGAAGTGGTAGAGACGAGGATAAAGCTAGAGGAAGGAAAGACTAACGTAACTATACTCTTTGAGATGATTCATGAAATCACGGCATGTGACCTGGGTCCTGCAAGGTTAGTCTAAGGACCCCACTTGTTTTAAATACCTTCCCTGAAAGTTGTACGTGACAATTATCCACAGATATTTTTCAACGGTACCTCAAGCTGAAACACAGCATTATGCAGTCTAAAACATAAGTGATTTTAAAAGAAATAACAGAGAGGGGCGCCTGGGTGGCTCAGTCGTTAAGCGTCTGCCTTCGGCTCAGGGCGTGATCCCAGCGTTCTGGGATCAAGCCCCACATCAGGCTCCTCCGCTGGGAGCGTGCTTCTTCCTCTCCCACTCTCCCTGCCTGTGCTCCCTCTCTCGCTGGCTGTCTCTCTCTGTCAAATAAATAAATAAAATTAAAAAAAAATAACAGAGAAAAATAAATATCGACACATCATCCATGGCATTAATTAAATTATTGGCATCATTATCATCTTGTAGTGAAGAAAAGCTATAAACTAACATTAATATTAGAATTTTCACTATTTCTCCTGCGCTGTATCTTCTTTCTAATAACATGCTTCCTCTTGCTAATTCAACATTGTTTTATACATCCCATTTGACTAACTGAAAATGTCATTTCCATAAGTTTTATTATTTTTCATACCTTGAAAAACCTAATAATCCTGGAGAAATCTGTTAGAGGATATGCACCAATAGGTAATATTTTCCATTCAAATTTACCACGCTATAATACATGCCAGAAAAAGTTATGTTCATTCCTTTTAAAACTAAACATTCTACTGAAATCTATCATGTTGGAACTAATATACTTATCTTTGCTCTCTTGTGTAGGACTCTTGACGTTCAGCCAAATCGAGTCACAGTTGGAGGTATCAGATCTCTAGAACCGATCCTTCAGAGGAGAGGACATGTGGAAAGCCATGATTTTGTCGGGTGTATAATGGAATTTGCAATCAACGGAAGGCCTCTGGAACCCAGCCAGGCTTTGGCAGCACAAGGCATCCTAGATCAGTATGGCAATTTTATTTCATACTATTTTAAAGAAAAAATGCACAAAATTTACATAATTGAGCATCCAAAGATGAGATTATTATGCCAAAGCCCTAAAAGCATCAAATGTTTTACATTGTTTTCAATTTTAAATATTTATTTATAGTTGCTAAATTTTGTTTGGCATAAAATGTGATATTTAGTTAGAAAGTTAACTCTTGTTTTCTGGAGTCTAAGAAAAAATATATGTGTGCACGTATGCTTGTATATGCTTCATGTTACCTTAAGTAGGTTGTTGGGAAGATTATAATGACTTAAGTAGAGTAAATCTCACAGAAAAGAACCTGGCACATAATAATATATAAATGTTAGAGACAATGTAGGCCAAAAATGATTTGATATTAAAAAGTTTTAGATTCAAACATGTATATTTTCAAAAACTGGATACATCTTTAACAGGCAATAATTTGATTAATTGTAAAACATTTTATTTATTGGGACCCTCAGTGTTCCTCAAACATACTAGGTACACTTTCACTTCAAGACTTTCTTACTTGCTGTTTCTTCTGCTTGGAATGATCTTCTACCAAATATGCTTTGCTCTTTCAGTTGGTTTAGGTCTTTACGCGGGTGGGTCCTTCTTTCACTGATGAATCTGGAGGATCCAGCAACACCGCCCCCCCTCCAAAAAACCTCCCAATACTCTTTGTCTATCTTAATTTTCCCATAGAACTTTCTTCATTCTAACATACTACACATTTACCTAATTTTTGTTTTGTTTTTTGACTGTCTCCTCCACAAGGAAAAATAAATACTCCATGACATATGGATTTTTTCATCCTCTTCCATGCTTAGAATAGGATGCTTATAATTGACATACAGTAAGCATTCAATTAGCATCAGGTGAATGAGTTGTCTGGGAAGGAGATGTGTAAGCAAATAAATATGTGGCCTTAGTAACATTAACTTAAGATGTCCTACTCAGGCAAGAACTCATTCAAAGAAGAAATTATCACCTCTTTTTATGTATTGTGTAAGATGTCAGTTTGCTTAATTTCGTCCTTTAGCAAGGAGGCAGAACATGTGCTACAGGACAGCTCCTAGCTTGATTAGAGGCTCGAAATGTAGTTGTAACTTGAGTGTCGAAGAAGTGAGTGCATGAAACTAAGCAAGTTAATAAAAGTTTATATCTAATTTTAACAAATCCCCTCACACACTTCATTATGTGCCTTATGAGTCTTTATTATTATTTCCTTTCAGATGTCCTAGACTAGAAGGTGCTTGTACTCACAGCCCCTGCCAACATGGCGGCACGTGTACGGACTACTGGTCATGGCAGCAGTGTCATTGCAAAGAAGGACTAACTGGGAAATACTGTGAAAAATGTACGCAAGCTGTTTTATCTTCCACTGGAAATTATAATAATCATGAAAAGTATAAATATATGCACTTAAATATGTAACTGTATTCAACGAATTGTTTTCATTCTAAATGCTGAAAATATTAAATGGGAATTGGTAAAAATATAGTTACATTTTCTACTTATTTGGTGTTTTAACTTGAAAAAGAGTGAGATTCTTTTAGAATTATTTACTGAATTTTTAATTTCCATTTTATGAATTTATTAATTTAGTCAATCTAATTTATAGGAATGTTAGACAATTTACAAGGTCAAGGGCTATGCCAGGTTTTGGCTTAATATTATCTGCCCTTAGGGGATATTTCTCCAGTAAATATTTTGCATGTGGTAGAAAAGTATAAATACTAAATGACTGAACATTGAGTTCAAACACCATACCATGTCAGTATAATCTATTATAATTAAGGGTAATACTTGCATTTTATTTTATTGTTTTTTTTTTTTTTAAGATTGTATTCGTTTATTTTGAAACAGACAGAATGGAGAGGTAGAGGGAGAGAGAGACTTTCAAGCAGACTCCCCACTGAGCACAGAGCTCATCTCAGGGCTCTATTTCATGACACTGAGGTCATGACTTGAGCCAAAATCAAGGGGCAGATACTTGGGTGCCTGGGTGGTTCAGTTGGTTAAGCATCTGCCTTCAGCTCAGGTTATGATCCTAGAGTCCCAGGATCACGTCCCAAGATCCTTCTCTCATTCTCTCAAATAAAAAAAAAATTAAAAAAGAGTCAGATGCTTAACTGCCTGAACCACCAGAAGGTCCACTACTTGCATTTTAAATTACAATTATTGGATTTGGTTTTGAGTCTTTTTAAATCTTTTTATTAGTTATTTGCTTTTAAATACTAATACTATTTTTAATAAGACATTTGTGGTGTTCAATCCATCTTTAGAACATGGCATTCTCTAATTTTAAGCTGTGTATCCCACTAACTAACTCTAACAGGGTTTCTTTCATAAAATTTGCTTCATTTCTAAATATACGGTTACTATACTTTATTTAAATATGCGACTACTACTTAAGTCATCGCAGTTATCTGACCACTTCTTAAGAAGTCTTGATTCTATTAAAGTATGAGAATGAATGGAAATTCATGATCACATTAAGGATATAGTGTAGTCGAAAAGATCTTACTAGCGGTAAGTATAATTACATTTAATTTTTAGGATAAAATCAAAACATTAAAAAGTATGCTGTCACCTAGTGTTTTTTATAGTAGTGAGTATTTATTAAGTAGGAACCCAACTATATCTGGAATATGAAATGAGTTGTTGGCTTGAGAAATACCTGAGGTCCTCTTTTTAAATTGAGATATAATTCACATACTATAAAATTTACCTTTATAAAGTATACTATTCAATGCTATAACCCTTTTGAGTTCATTTGCTTTATGTCCTTTCTTTCGCTATACTCACTGTTACTCTAACAAACTTCTAAAGTTCAACAGTGTGAACATTTTATCACATTATGATAAATTATAATTATACATGACAATTACATATAAAGATAAATTCTATGTGATCACATGATTATTACTACTAATAAAGTTGCTGCAAATATAAATATTTGATTGTGCACTTCTTTGTCCAAATTTGTAATGTGCTAGAGGCTTAAGATTATAAATCATTTAACTATGAAAATGTATACTCATTTATGAATTTTGGAAACACAGTAAAACTTATTATAAACACATTTTTCAACTCCATATTTTTAACAGGTGGTATCTCTATAGGTATTCATGATTTATAGCATATATCGAATATGTTAATGAATATTTCCCAACTGATTAATGCTTCTGAATTGGATTTAAGCATTTGAGATTAATTTACACAATAATTCACAGGTGGAAATAATTTTTTTCAAGAGGACAATTGGCGACCATTGATTTTAAAATTTTTTATAATTTTTGTCACCTCTAAAAACTATTTAGCCAAATGGACGCATTCATTTTTCTCTTTCTTCATTGGCTTTCAGCTCTTACTCCTGACACGGCCTTATCATTGGAAGGCAAAGGGCGCTTGGATTACCACATGAGTCAGAACGAGAAGCGGGAATATTTGTTAAGACAGAGCATACGAGGTGCCATGTTGGAGCCTTTTGGTGTGAACAGTCTGGAAATAAAATTCAGAACAAGAAGCGAGAATGGCATTTTAATCCATATCCAAGAAAGCAGCAATTACACTACTGTGAAGGTAAGATAAAAGCTAATGGTGACTTCATTTGATTAGACCGCCTGCTGTGTCATGGTTTAAATCACTTCGCCCATAATTTCTGTCCTTTTCTTTACAACCCATTAGAGTTCCGACTAATGCTGGGCACTATTCCAATATCATCTATCTTAACTATTCCCCAGGCATTGGCCAGAGTAACAAAGATCTGAATGGTTTGGTTTCTAAACACTTTTGTCTTGGTTTCGAGTAAAGACCACTGCTAGGTAGGCCAGCATAGAAAGAATTTGTTGCAATCTATTTTGTCAAATAAAAATTTATATTGCTTTCATTTCTCTACTTTTAAACAAAGTAAAACAAAAAGATAACATGTCTTTGAAATTTAGAAAATTTTTAAAAAGTCTCCAAAAATTATTCCAGATACTAATATGTTTATATTAATTAGTGGGACTAGAATAAGGAAAACATTTTTAAATTATCCGGCTTTATTGTGGAGCATAGAGCCAGTTCACTAATTTCACAAGGTAAAGGTGAACCCTGTGAAATTAAGTATCTTTGGAATTATTGTAAGTTAAATCACAGCTGAGTTCTCCAAATAATTTCTAAATAAATTGTTTTTAAAGTTATTTTTAAACATTCCATTTCATGAGAACAATGTATTGATTTATCGTTAGGCTTTTACGTAAGATTTTCACTATAAATGAGATGCTAAACTGGTGAATAATTTCCTTAGATACGCATTTTCCTTCAGCTCAGCTTTCTTAATTTCTAAGACTATCAATCTGCTTTCTTTCCCACAAATAAGACTTCATCTTTTAAATCATCAGTTTCTTTAGTTTAGTTATCTTGACTGATTTCTAGATATCATTTTGATATTATAATTCTATTCACAATTTTTATATGAATTTTGGTAAATTCTGAAGAACATAAACCCAAATTTTTCACCTATAAATTAATTTAGCATTTTAATAAAACATTTAGCCTATAAATTAATATTTTGAAAATCACTAAAAGCTTAGTTCGTGAAGACAAAAGACAATATACATAGCAAATTACTAGGTTTAATTCACCTGAAATACTAATAATAACAGATGTTCACCTCTAAACTTCAGCCTCTTTATTCTTAAAGTTTCTCTTCATCTAAGTCAGCTCTGGTTGTTACAGTGCGTGCACGTATCTTTACTAAGTAGTACAAAAATCTTTCTAAAATTCTCACAATCCTCATAGTTCGGTCGTTGTCAGCTGGGGTTGATGTTTACTCCTCTCCCGCCCAGGGGACATTTGACAATGTCCGGAGGCAATTTTTTTTCTTGATGAAATGCTTTATTAAAATGCTAAAAACCTTTTTTTCTCCTTTTCCCATCTGGAGGCATTTTTCATTGTCGCCGTGGGGAGCGGGTGCCACCAGCATCTAGAGGGTAGAGGTCAGGCGTGTCACTAAACAGCCTCCGTGGCACAACACAGCACCCACAACCAAGAATGGTCTAGCCCAAATGTCAAGAGTAATGAGGTTGAGAAGCTGCTCTAATCCAATACAAAGAACATCTTCAGGTTATAACTTTACCTCCATTATTGAAACAAAGAGCCCAGTTCAGAATCAATAAGGCTACTGCAAAACAAAGCACATACGTCATTGTATTATGTTATTATCTGGTGTTTATAATTTGCACTGGCAGCGTATCAGAACCAAAGAAAGAAGTGAAGTACAGAAAGAAGTAAACCTTCAGTCTACGAGAAACACTTTTTTGTGTGCGTCGAGAGGCTTTGACACTGAGGTCTGTGCCTTATCTGTTAAGCTGCTTCCAAGTCCTCGTGCCATTTAAATGACATATGAAATATTTCTGTACATTATCTCTTTAAGCCAAGAGATACAAAATACAATGTGGTTGATGAAATCAGAGACAGAACTTTTTTTTTTCCTTAAGGAAGAAGCTGAATGTCAGGATCCATTTTTGTCACCATAAAATCTTGCATTTCCAACAGGACAGCAGCATGCAACTTCTCCAGATTTTCTTACATTGGTAGCAAGCGCTTAGAGATTTTTTTTTCCTGAAGGAGAAGTAAATACTAATGAATAAAAATAATGACTAATGCAGACCAAAATGCACATTTCTTTTGTATGAATATTTTGAAAAGCTGCTTTTCAGAGATTAAGGGGCTTGGCAGGTAAAATAAGTAGATTAAAAAACAGTGAATAAGGAGAACAAAAGAGACAAGAAGAGAATGGCTGTTGTAAGTAAGCAGGCAAGTTATTTGGATGATGGGAATACGATCTACTTACACAGGCTAGGAAGCTAGTCAGGAGGGACTGTTACTTTCCATTTAGCTTATCGGTGACTAAGGCCCCTGGTTTTCTTCTTTCTTTCTTTTGGCTCACTTTCTGACAGTTTCTTTCTCACTTTTTTTTCTTTCTCTTTCTCTTTCTTTCTCTTTCTCTTCCTCCTTCTCTTTCTCTTTTTCTCTTTTCCTTCCTTCCTTCCTTCCTTCCTTCCTTCCTTCCCTCCTTCTTTGCATCAATCTGTCTCTCCCTTCTCCCTCCCTCTCTCTCACTCACAAAGGCACCTAGATGATATTTTTGAGAATAAAACAGAGAGTTGGGTAAATGGGATTTCAAATGGTTTGAGGAGAGAGGATCAAGAGTGGGTAGCAATAGCAATGTGAGAAGAGAGGAGAATACATAGAACAAATAGAATCCATTCAGATAAAAAAGAAGTTAGGCAGAGAGAATTTTAAATAGAAAACCAGAAGGAAGCATACTTGTGTATAATTGTGTTGATGGTATATTTAAAGTGTTTCACAAATCTCCCTTCTTTTACTGCAGACTGTGCATCTCCATATTTGGAGTTTTGTGATCATGTCAGATGATGTACTTTATTTTTGTTCCAAATCAATTCTATTGTTTTGGCATATAGTTTTTATTTTTGTTTTTGAGCGAGGCCCAGTGTAGTGTACAGAGTTGGGATGAGGGACTCAGAGCTCTAGATTAAAAAGTAAGTAGATAAGTAAGTAAGTAAATAAATTAATCAATAAATCTGTGGGTAAATAAAACCAAGCAAAAATTAGCATAAAAATGAGCACGATATTTTCAGATTTAGGAAGGATATAAGAGCCGGGTAGAGTATCATTGGGGAGAAGCAAAACATTACAAATGTTACAATGCGAACTTGTGTTCTCATTCACCGGACTCCATGATGTATTCTAAAGACTGTCTTATCAGAGTTGACGAATAAAAGGATGCCATGGTTTGGTCTGGTAGGAGGGAAGCGCAGAGCTGAGAGAAGGCTCTTCTTAAGGCTTCTTTCCAAAAGGACTCTGGCTCTCACCAAAGAGGGGTTGCTGTTTTTACTGTGTGTTTCATGAGACATTGCCCATTTGATGAAGTGTTATTGTCATTTAACCACAATTTTCTTTTCTTTTCCCATCTGAGTTTGGTACTGAAATATATTATTATCTAGGGAGACCGCTTTAATAAAATATTACAATATGAATAACGTATGTAAATGTGCTAGGCATACTTTCCACAAAGCAAAAATGAACTGATTTTTAGTTCTACCAGATGTGTTTGCTGCATGTAGAAATAGCATTTGATCCGAGTGACAAAATAACTGATCCTTCCTTTCATCCCTGTCATTTGATACACGGTGCCACTTCATCCCCCGGCCCAGGCACCAGCTCTGTCTGGCAGCATGATGGGACTATGTTCTCTGAACCAAATGTTCATCTTGCCTCATAAATTATTTCATTTTCTAAAGTACTTGGAACACTGGAAACTTGGTAGCTGGAAACGAGTAGGAGCATCCCGTTACCCGATGTTCTACTGGGCAAAGTCAAAGAAACCAAATATCCCTTAGATAAATTATAAAAGGCAGCCAAAGTGAAGACTTGCCCAGACACCTCATTATTAAGAACTCACTCGTTATTCATCATAGTTTTCATCTCAATAAATGATATAAACAATAGGCATGCTTTCTTCTAAAATTCCAGTGCGTTAGAGATGACAGATCAAAGAATTTCTTTCTGTCTCTTTTCCCAACTATGCTTCATTTTTACCTAAGCATTGATGTTTCTTTTTGCAAGTAGTTTTAACCTTTTTTGATCACTCTGGACCATTTACTAAACCGACAGATTTTTTTTACACTTGCCATTGTGATTAAATTATAAGTAATTACATAAAGGTGTACTTTACTTAAAATGGGTTTTTACTCCATTATTATCTCAATTGTGTTCTGGAAAATAATTTTATGCATCTTGAAAAATTAGGTATGAATATAATAGCACCTTGAAACAATCGAACGTGAAGGTATATGTTACCTAACTTTGTAGAAGCACTGTGGGTAAGTATACTCTGATACAGCCAGACTGTTCAGCTCGTTTCCTGGCTTTAAATCAATCAATATTTTAAGGTGTCATTTCATTTTTATACTATTTTTATTCAAGCACATCATAGTTTAAGTGTACATTATGTTTAATACATTTTACAGATTAAAAATGGCAAAGTCCATTTTACATCAGATGCAGGAATCGCTGGGAAAGTGGAGAGAAATATTCCTGAAGTGTATGTTGCAGATGGCCACTGGCATACTTTTCTAATTGGAAAAAATGGAACAGCCACAGTACTGTCCATCGACAGAATATATAACAGAGATATCATCCACCCTACCCAGGATTTTGGTGGCCTCGATGTGCTCACTATATCTCTTGGAGGAATTCCGCCTAATCAAGCTCACCGAGATTCTCAAACAGGTAAATCCTAGTGTTGAGCAAAGGAAAGGTAAAATTGTTCCTATAACAGTAGTTGGACTTCTGATAATATCCATTATGCATATTCTAAGACTATCATAACTATCTTTAGAAAGCCTTTAATCAATTATTGGCCATCATTTACTTTAGCCATATGCACTTGTTCTACTAAGTTCATAATCCAGCCAATGGCACTTCCCTTGTCCACCGAACATTTGTTTATTCATTAATTTACTTACTCATTCATTTGCTCACTCACATGACAGATATTTACTGAGCCCCGTACTTGGCACTAGGAGTACAATGGTGAACTAAATAAATAGCTACTCTCCTCATATGACACATGGCCAAGTAAGGAAGACAAACATCAATGAAATCAGTATACAAGTAAATATATTATTTTAGAATATGGTAAATGATGTGAAGAAGGAATATGGAATTCTACAAGATTTCCAAAAAAGGAGAAAGGAAACTTCCCTGGGAAATTGACATTGGTACTTTAATCTCAACTATAAAAATGAAGATGGGAGAGTATGAAAGCTTAATTTATATTGATAGAAGCCTTAACAAAAAGTAGATTAAGTCAAGATCACAGAACCTGGCCTATTGGCATATTGGAGACTGATATCACAGGTAAAGGAGGAAGTTGGAGAAAGAAGCAGGGCCTTCTAGACCGTGTTGCATTTTTGGTCTTACTCTCAGGACAATGGGAAGTCACTAAAAAATTTCTCTTAGGAGTGTCAAGATTAGATAGGCAGTGATATTAAATATCCTTCAGGTTACGACATGGCAAATGCATTGGAGGAGGATAGCAGTGCACGTGCATAAATTAGCTGAGGTGATATTGCTGTGATCTAGGCTAGGTATTGTGTGAGTTTGAGCTATGTGGTGGCAGAGGAGTTAGTAAGAAGTGGATGGGCAAGAAATACTTTAGGAATTAAAATAAACCAAACTGTTGATGGTTTTGGTGAAATTCAGGAAGGTTTCTGACTTATCAACTAGAAGAAGGGCAATGCCACCGGAAGAGGAAACTGTAGAGCAGTGCCGAAAGAAGCGTGTCTATGGGAAATATCAAGATGGTGGTTTGGGACTTTGGGGCTTGGAACACGTTTGCAAAAGACTTTTGGATAGGTGGACTATAATCAGGAGTGGACACCAGCTGGAAATACATGCTAGGAGTTAGCCGAGTCAAGCAGGTAGCTGAAGTACTGAGCATGGATGTGATAACCTAATGGGAGGGTGTGGAGTAGAAAGAAAGCCTAGAGCCTTAGCTTAAGCAACTCCAGGAGTCAGTGGTTGTTTAGAGGAAAATGAAACCTAAAAGAGACAAAGTCATAGAAAGAAGGTCTGGAGAGTAGGAACAAAAGCAGATGTTACAGAAGCTCATGGAAAAAGAGTGTATCAGGGATGGAAATATCACTACAGTGGAAGGATACCAGGAAAATTGAAAAATGCAGGGGAGAGTGATAGACTGAAGGTGCAAAAGTAAAAGTCCAGGTCATAACTCTTCTTGTATACTTAGTTTATTTTAGCATATGGATGATAATTCATTTGGATGTTGTAAGAAACAAACCAATGTAAATCATACTCTTTTGTTAGTGTCAAAATAGATTCTTGGGCTCTATTTTGGACAGGAGCATTAGCAATATCAGCACATTGAAGTCCCACAAAGAGCTTCTCAACTTTTAAGAAAATCATTATTAGCCTCTAAGGAGCCACTTCAGATGTTTTTTCTAACTTCTGCCATTCCCATCTCATGAAGTGTTCATGCCATAGATACACTCGATATCTGCCCTCTAGAGGACTGCAAAGCTATTGTAATAGCTTTTTCTTTTGCTCTCCAGGAGCCTATGCTCAGCTCCTTGGGAGCAGTATCGCCTCCATGGAGAATGAGTGATCTAATGAATAAAGCTATTAGCCAATTTGTTGTTGTTGTTGTTCTTTTTGTTGTTGTTATTCTTTATAAGTATTTTTTAATACGCTTTATTTCTATATATGCAATTCTTGGTATGTAGACTATGAAAATAAGACAAATAGATAATTAATAAATAAAAAGATGGAGAAAAAGAAAATCCAGGCTGAGTCATTCATAAATCTTCAGAAAGAGCAATATCTGAGCAATTCTCTCCATACTTTTGTCATGGAAATCTTACACATCTTAAGTTATGTTGTAAGACGCACAGAGTTACGGTCCTCAAACTGGGTGATGGCTGAGACTGGGGTTTCTAAGCTCTCATGACGGGATGGGGAGGCTTCTTTTTAGCAGAGTCCCCCAGTGCAGGGTTTTAAGCCTTGGTTTCCTCTAAAATGCCTCGCTGCTCCTTCCGCCCCTGCAGGTTTTGACGGCTGCATTGCTTCTATGCTGTACGGTGGCGAAAGTCTTCCTTTCAGCGGGAAGCATAGCTTGGCCTCCATCTCTAAGACAGATCCCTCCGTGAAGATCGGCTGTCGTGGCCCGAACATTTGTGCCAGCAACCCCTGCTGGGGCGACTTACTGTGCATCAATCAGTGGTACGCCTACAAGTGCGTTCCTCCCGGAGACTGTGCCTCCCACCCGTGCCAGAATGGGGGCAGCTGCGAGCCAGGCCTGCACTCCGGCTTCACCTGTAGCTGCCCGGAGTCCCACACGGGGAGGACCTGTGAGACGGTGGTGGCCTGCCTCGGGGTGCTGTGTCCTCAGGGGAGAGTGTGCAAAGCCGGAAGTCCTGGAGGGCATGTCTGTGTTCTGAGTCAGGGTCCCGAGGAGATCTCCCTGCCCCTGTGGGCCGTGCCCGCTATCGTGGGCAGCTGCGCGACGGTCCTGGCTCTCCTGGTGCTCAGCCTGATTCTGTGTAACCAGTGCAGGGGGAAGAAGACCAAAAACCCCAAAGAGGAGAAGAAACCGAAGGAGAAGAAGAAGAAGGGAAGTGAGAACGTTGCTTTTGATGACCCAGACAATATCCCCCCCTACGGGGATGATATGACTGTGAGGAAGCAGCCTGAGGGGAACCCGAAGCCAGACATCATTGAGCGGGAAAACCCCTACCTCATCTACGATGAGACGGACATCCCCCACAGCTCAGAAACCATCCCCAGCGCCCCCTTGGCTTCTCCAGAGCAAGAGATAGAGCATTACGACATCGACAACGCCAGCAGCATCGCCCCTTCGGACGCAGACATCATCCAACACTACAAGCAGTTCCGCAGCCACACGCCTAAATTTTCCATCCAGAGGCACAGTCCCCTGGGCTTTGCCAGGCAATCGCCCATGCCCTTGGGAGCGAGCAGCTTGACGTACCAGCCTTCGTACAGTCAGGGTCTGAGAACCAGCTCCCTGAGCCACTCCGCTTGCCCAACGCCCAACCCCCTGTCTCGCCACAGCCCAGCCCCGTTCTCCAAGTCCTCTACTTTCTACAGGAACAGCCCGGCCAGGGAGTTGCATCTGCCCGTGAGAGATGGAAATACTTTGGAAATGCACGGCGATGCCTGCCAACCTGGCATGTTCAACTACGCCACGAGGCTGGGAAGGAGAAGTAAGAGTCCTCAGGCCATGGCCTCTCATGGTTCTAGACCAGGAAGTCGCTTAAAGCAGCCAATTGGGCAGATTGCTCTGGAAACTTCTCCTCCGGTAGGACTGTCAATTGAAGAGGTGGAGAGGCTCAACACCCCTCGCCCCAGAAACCCAAGTATCTGCAGTGCAGATCATGGAAGGTCTTCTTCAGAAGAGGACTGCAGAAGGCCATTGTCCAGAACGAGGAACCCAGCGGATGGCATCCCAGCTCCAGAATCTTCTTCTGATAGTGACTCACATGAGTCTTTCACTTGCTCAGAGATGGAATATGACAGGGAAAAGCCAATGGTGTATACTTCCAGGATGCCCAAATTATCTCAAGTCAATGAATCTGATGCAGATGACGAAGATAATTACGGAGCCAGACTGAAGCCTAGAAGATACCATGGCCGCAGGGCTGAGGGAGGACCTGTGGGCACACAGGCGACAGCACCAGGGGTTGCTGACAACACACTGCCCTTGAAGCTCGGGCAGCAAGCAGGGAATTTCAACTGGGACAACCTTTTGAACTGGGGCCCTGGCTTTGGCCATTATGTAGATGTTTTTAAAGATTTGGCATCTCTCCCAGAAAAAGCAGCAGCAAACGAAGAAAGCAAGAATGGGACAACGAAGCCGGTCCCCAAAGATGGGGAAGCAGAGCAGTATGTGTGAACTTTACGTACTGGCATCATAAAAATCAAAAAGCAAAGGACACTCGAACCGTTGTAAGATTGCCGACTTAGGTGGGTTCCGTTTGCAAAACAGGCCAGTATGGACTGGTGTTGGAGGGAAACTAAAAAATAATAACCACAATGCTGCTGAAACAGACTCAACGCAAGTCTTTAATTTAAATATGCTTGGTTGAATTTATTTTCCTGCATGCATCGTATTTTGTAACTAGTTATGTGGGCATGCAGCGTTTGGAAAATTTTTTCTTATTTACCAATGTTTGATTTGTGATTTTTTAAAATTAATACCGTTGCCATTGCAGAAATGAATTTGTGCTTTCACAGTGGGGTATGTGTATCGTTTCCATTGTATTATCATTGTTATGTTTTGCATCGCAAGATCCTTGAGGTTTAAGCAATCCTTGTAAAGTGTAGAAAGAACCCTCCTATCCTTGAACGAAAGACTAAGTATTAACACTTTTCAGAATTCTAGATTCCATATTTGATGTTGCTCAGAAATGTCTGATATTTGAGTTAAGTTTTACATGACAGTGGGTACTAAAGTCATTTTGTTCAGCACTTTAGAACTTTCCTACAAAATTGTGTTAAAACTTCTGAATCGCTTTTCTCTTCTTTCTTTTTCTTTCTTTCTTTTTTTTTTTTTTTTTTGTAAACGTTCCGGTCTTCTGACCTTCATCAGGCTTCCACTAGGACCAAAATGACTGCGTATTATCCTAGCACACTGCTCCTTTCCTACTGTGGAATGACGCTCTCAGCAGCACTTCTCAGAGACACTTTTAGAAGTTATTTATTGAAAAATGTTCTATGCTTTTAAAATTTTAAAGAATTGACCTAAAGAAAGCCTATGATTGGACTTACTTTTCAACCATTTAAGATCTATCCCAAGTACCCAGTTTTTATAATTTATATAAAGTCAAATTTCAACTCTTCTTTCTTTCTGCCATTTGATAGATCATTTTTTAATACAGTGTAAAAACTTTTTTTTACACCTAAGCTGTGTTTTTGATACTGATATTTTCCTATGCTGAAAGTTTTCTTACTTTCAGGGAAGGTAAGAAAATACTTTTTTTACATTTGTTACTTATGTAACGTTCATATTTTTCACATTTTGATATTTGTAACATACTGTATGCTTTCTACTTGTAAATGCCAACAATAGAATTAAAATATTTATTTAAAATACTTTGCATTCATCATGTGGTGTGAAATTTTCTTCTTTCTATACTCTCTTATGCCCAACTTGAATAATCTCTACTTGTCAATAGGCAAGGTGAACTGTGAATGGGTGACATCATTTTCATCTAAAAAACCTAAGTGTGGATAATTGCCAGAACAGATATTTTAAGGTCACTTTCATACATTCCTACCTGTCAGAGTTCTTGAAATTCCCTGGGGTGTAATGAGTCTAGACGAGATTGCATCTTGTGGATTAACTTTGTTACGAACCTGGTTTAAGCCTTCAGGCAATAAATGTTTGGAAGTTCCCAGCAGAGTATGTTCAGTGAAGGCCAGCTTTAGACCAGGCTTATAGTTATAGGAACAGCAATGAATTAAACCTAATTATGGAAAAATGTCTGGGTCTCATTTTCTCCAAGGACCCAGCCCAAAATGTTCTAAGTCGATGGTGGGTAAGAAGAATGACAGTGAAGTCTCTGCTACACATACCTGCCTTTAATTTATTGATCACTCTGCTGCATAAATTCTAAACACATTTTGCATGCTATCCTAGCCAAGACAAACCTCTATTTTCAAGTAGTCACCCAAGAGTGAAACAATTCAGAAGAGACTAGTCCAGAACAAGATTCATTTGTGTATGAAAAATCACATCTGAAATACAATTTCTGCAAATCACTTCGCAATCTCAGAACTTTTTGTAATTAAATATCTGCCCCGTAACTAATATTTATTCAGAATATTATCCTCTAACATTGGCTGTGCCATATTGAATAGGGAGTTTAACAATATGGAGAAGTTTGAGTACATAAAATATGTAAATGTTTTTAGTAAATATAGTATTTTTAAATTAATACCAACAGATTGAGATTCATGCCAGAATTATTTTGTCATTTAATAATGATGAGATTTTTGTTTGTTTGTTTCAGAATAGGAAATAAAATGTGGGTTTAATCTAAATTGTAACTTTCCTACAGTGCTGTTTGGAGACTGAGTGTAAGACACTAATCTAATTTTCTTTTTTTTTTTTTTTGTCACCTGTGATGAGCCAACATGTTTTAGTATTTCCCTATGAATTTTTGTGTTATGAATTTATGTGCCAAATATGGGAACATGCTGATTGCTTTGCATAACTCAAAACAGAATACTTTTTTTCCCCTCAAAATCTCTGAAACAGCTCAAGATGTCTTCAAGGATATAAATTCTGTAATTGAGAACAGAGCTAAAAGTAAAAATGATAACCATGATTATAGCTAACGGTTAAGAGGGCCGAACCTGATGCCAAGATTCTGTATTCTAATTCTCTAAGAATTCTTTGTGAGATAGAGAATTATTATCCCCTTGATTAATCAATCCCAGTTTAGGAATACGATAGGAGTTTTATAGGGAAATTTCTAGTCTTTGGTTCTTCTTGGAAATCTTTTCCATTGAAATAAGAACAATACTTGTAGCAAAACAAATTGGAAATGTGTGGAATGCAAGTCTCACTTCAAATGGAGGTTAACATTTAATTTACTGAAACAGAGAAGTGACAGAGTATGCACTATGGTGGAAGTGGGGGAGGGATTATAGGCAAATTGACAAGGTAATACTCTCCAAAATTAATGGTGAGTAGTGACCTGCATGTTCACATTTAAAATCATGACCTCGGAATTGTAATTCAGCCCCTGCTAGGGTTTATTGGATTGCCTGGAATACAGTCACTCTGGGGCTTTCTTTCAGGTGCACAGTGAAGATGCCTCAGTGAGCACGTTGTCAGGAGCAGCATGTGACCACGCCCACACGAGATGCGTCCCTTTAGAGTAGCAGCATGGCCCAGGTTTCTGATCACTTAGTTCTTGCTGTTGCTGTTGTCTTCAAGGTTGTTTCTGGAAATTTCTGAATTGGCTGATATGGTCAATAGTTTATTCAGACACACTAAAATCATCATAAGGAAATGAAGATCAAAATGAGAAATGGAGACA
Source organism: Ursus americanus (assembly GCF_024610735.1). NCBI lineage: Eukaryota > Metazoa > Chordata > Mammalia > Carnivora > Ursidae > Ursus > Ursus americanus. The sequence goes on from NC_142139.1 coordinate 18,511,690, forward strand.
ACTTCTCTCTTCCTTGCTACTATCACAATGTTTACCAACACTGAGGTTGAGGCGAAATATAACTGGCCTAGACTATTGAGAGTTATGCCCCTTATAAATATTTTATTTACAGTGGAAGATAAAATATATCACCATGTGACTTTATTACTTCCAAACATTCCATCTAAGAACAAAGCACTATTTTAATGAAAATCCATTTTTATTTACTTGGATTCAGCATTATGGTAAAATTAATCTATAAAAGGTGAAAATGGCTTTAAAATTTTGAATCGATAACCAACAATGCACTTTTTTCCTAGTTTATTTTATGTCATATATTTAATTTTAAAAGGACTGGCATTTCAAGAGGACTAAATTTGCCTTTCCCTAGGAAAAATAAGACAAGAGATGAAATATATTTTAGCATACATTTATTAGAGCTTTCAGTGTGAAATAAAATATTAAAGTCTATAATTAATCTAGTAAATATTCCTTAAAGACACTTTGAGTGAAATGTCACAATGTTAATAATGTATATCGCTACTATTACTGAGCCAAGCTAGTAGTTTTAACAGTTTATCAGCCCAAAAGTTATAAGCCAAAGTTATAATGACTTCAACATTTTCATTTATTGTTAATGAGGGAAAAGGCATTAAGTTCTAATAAATGTTGGTGTGAACAATGAATACCAATAATCCAATCCTAACATCATTTATGTATCTCTGACAATCGTTGCAAATAAATATATTCTGGACTAAAGACCATGAAGTACAATATTCTCCTTCAACAGAGAAATAAACTGAGATATAAAGGTCAGTGTCCTGGGTAAATCCATGTAATCACAAACAATAATTAGTGACTTTACATGCCAGGCCCTCTTCTAAATCATGGGATAAAATAGTGAAGAAAACAGACAAAGCCCCTCCCTTGATGGAACTTACATAGTAGTAAAGGAAAGAGACAATAAATACAGAAATGCAGTAATAATTATCCAGTGTGATATCTAGTGGAAGCAAGTGCTAGAAAGCCAACTAAAGCAGGGGAAGGACTAGATATTGATTTGGGAATGTGTAGGCTATTTTATTTTATTTTATTTTATTTTATTTTATTTTATTTTTTTTTTTTAATTTACTCAGTTGATTTTTTTTATTATGTTCAGTTAGCCAGCATATAGTACATCATTAGTTTTTGATGTAGTGTTCAATGATTCATTCATTGAGTATAATACCCAGTGCTCATCACAACATGTGCCCTCCTTAATACCATCAGCCTGTTACCCCACCCCCTACCCCCCTCCCTTCTGTATGCGTATGCTATTTTAGGTGGGTTGGTCAAGGAATACCTTTCTGGAAAGGTGACATTTGAGCAGGAAGCTGAATGAGGCAGAAGAGCAAGCCATGGACTCTCATGGATAATGCTGCTGTAGGCTGGGCAGTGGCATGAGGAAGCCCAAAGTAGAGGAACATTCTATGTTAGAGGAACAACCAGGGAGTGAAAGGCCAAATCTTTGTCTACACATCAGCAAAGACTGCACCACAAGAATCTTAGGGATGAATGGTAAAAAGTAAGAATAATAATTCAGAACAGGCCCAGAAAGAATTATTGTGGAAGCAAATCTTCATGTATGTGTATTACCTGGTGAAATAAAAGCATCTTTAAATGCAAGGGAAATCCTGAGAATGAGGCTATGCACTCACTCTGAACTGGTGTCTAAGATCCAGAAGACAAAAGGAGAGATGTGGATAATGGAGATAAATGTCTATGCTAACACTGACTGATTCATGCTATCCTGGATGACCGATCCAAACCCTAGGCCCATTCACAGGAAGCATGTTAGGATGTATGGGAATAGGACAGCCTGTTTCCTCATTGCTGAGATAGTAACATGGCCAAAGTATCAGATATCTACTGATTAGAAAGTTGCAGAAATTTTTATTTTAAAATTCAACTTCTATTTTTCTGAAGTGGATCATTTGCAAGAAAAATTTTTCAAACAGAATGAGATTTATATTGGCGGAATGAGTGATGGTGAACAAAATATCTCTAAGACACAATGATAAATCTATGTCTGAATTCAAGGTAACTAAGGCTTGTCCAAATGTCTCTTACTGAGTCTATATTAAGTGCAGTTAAGCTCCATCTTTGCAATGCTAATAAACCTTTTTTAAATCCAAGTGAAGTGTGGTGAAGTAGGATTAAGATTTAAAGACATACTTTTGGCATTTACCATAAAAACTCTGGGAGGAAGTCTTTTTATGTACTCTACAGTGTGCATATGTCAGACTCATAATTATGTTAGGATTCATGTAGGCAGTTCTGACAAATGTGACATCAAGTAAGTAACCTAAGGACTCTTGGCGCTTACTAATGCAATACGCTGAGTGAATGACAGACTCTTCAAATCCTCATGTAATGTGTGATATATTCAAGGTAGATAGACTGAAAACATTTGTGAAAGAGTCTCCAAAACTAAGATAAATAATTAAAAAAAAAAAAAGACCCACGGAATGCTTAAAAATGCGCTGCATAAAGGCAGATAATTTCCAGGTGACCCATCTCGATGCTTCCAATGTTATTAGTTTATGAATCGATTTACCAAACTCCCAAATCAGGTTGCAAACTATAAAGCATAGTCACCATGGTATTCTGGCAGAAAGTTAGGATCTTAATCTGTGTACCATTTTAGCCCAAATAAAATAACCAGTGATGTACTAAGTTCTTTGGCAATGTCACCGAGTTCCCTATTTCAAATTGAAACCATATTGTGTATGGTACAGACGTTGATCAAAATAAGATTCCATTTTGCTAGAGCAGTCTGCTCACTCAGATCATCCTTTTCTTACTCTACTCACACAGTCTAAAGCCAGAGAGCTGCCAGAAGCAGAGTTACTGATACTGGACTTTGAAGTCTAAAGTAATACATGCAGGGAACTAGCTCTTCAGAAAAGCAATATGAGTAAGACAATGAGGGCAGCATAACCTACCCCAGAAATGGGTTAATTCCTTTACAGCTGTGAGTTTAAAGGAAAGAAAGTTATCGTGTATTAAATCCGGGGTAATTCTAGTCAGAAAGTCAGATGATGAGAGGGACTCTTCATGGGAAACCGATAAATTTGGGAAATGGCTTTGGATAGAAAAGGAAATGGAAAAAAAGAGGCTGCCCTCTTTTGCTTTGGCAGAACTGTCATCAAGAAACCTGAGCCCCGAATCCTGGGTGGCTGCGTCGGTGGCTTGAGCGTCCGACTCTTCGTTTTGGCTCAGGTCGTGATCTCAGGGGTGTGAGATGGAGCCCCGCTTCCGGCTCTGTGCTGGGCGTGGGGTCCGCTTGAGATTCCCTCTCTCTCCCTCTCCCTGTGCCCCTCGCCCCGTGCACATGCTCTCTCTCTCTCTCTGTCTCACTCTCTCCCCCTCCCTAAAATAAATAAATAAATAAATAAATAAATAAATAAATAAATAAACAAATAAATCTTTAAAAAAAGAAACTTGACTTGCCAATCATCTGCTATACAATACAAAACCGTTAATGTCTTAAAAGTATTTCTGCTAATCCGTGCAAAAAGCTGATGACAGCAGATGCTGCACACAGTAATACATGGATCTGGAGAGTGAATCCAAATCAGGTTTTTTTCTTTTAAGTTTTTAGACAGTGAGTGTATAGTAGTGTTCTCTGATAGAGGACGGTTTGGTCTGTCAGTATTAAAAGATAGAAAATAAGTACATTTGCATTTGAAATCTTCTTAATTTATACAACTTCAGATCATGAACAGAATGAGTCCAAGAAATGCTCAACAGATTTTCAAGTAGCAAAGTCAATTATCTACAATTTATAGGCAGCTTTCTGTCCAAATTAAGGCACAATCCCTGGCCACTCTGCATTTAATGCACTTATAAATAGATATTTACAAACTAAAAGCGTGACTATTCCCTATAAATTAGCCTGTAAGTGAGTCTTGGTAATGTATAGTTTTTAATTTGTCCAGCACTGTGTTTCAGGCACTGGGAAATAAGATGATTTTTGTCTTCAAGAAACTTGTGAACGTTGGTTACTAAACTCTCCCTTTTCCAAAATTTGCATAGCTCTCTTTTCAGAGAATAAATTCAGTATTTCCAAAAAATTTCTTTTGAAAAAAAGATTGTATTTATTTATTTAAGAGAGACAGAGAGAGAGCATGAGCTGAGAGAGGGAGAAGCAGGCTCCCCGCTGAACAGGGATGCTGATGCCAGGCTCAGTCCTAGGACCCTGAGATCATGACCTGAGCCAAGGGCAGATGCTTAACTGACTGAGCGACCCAGGTGCCCTAAAATTTCTGTTTGTATTAGTGTGTGTTCCACGTGCAGTCTTCTGGACATTCACTAAACTCAATAACTTCCTGAACCTTGAAAGGGGACTGCATTTTCAAGAGTAACAAACCAATAGGTTTAGTGACTTTTAAAGAAAATTTTAGGCAAGTTACTAATATTTTTTAGTAGTTCTTACACTATTTAGGTTAGACTTAGTTAATATCCCTGGTTTTGAAAGTGATTGCCCTGAGTTATCATCAACTTTGTTCTATTATACGCCACTTGTTTTGAAACTAGTTCATTTGTTTTCAAGATTATACTTTTTCACAAAATTTGGTGTCATCCCCAGTAAAAAGTATGTAAGGTGATCCAGAACCAGCATGTTTTGCTGAGTTTGTGGTAAATGGGACTGAATATTAAAAATTAAAATCATTATAAAAAATCAGTACACAAACAAGATCAGTTTAAAAAGGAAATAAAAGCAGTAGTCCTAACAACTTAGGTATGGTGTCTTACGAGTACCACGCTTTGCTATCACATACAGAAACATATTTATACATACCTAGAGGATTGTGACCTTTTTCAAAATTGAGACTTCTTGAGTATTTTTGACAATTCAATACTGTTGAGATTTGAGGAAATATTCTACTCTTCTCGAAGTAAGGGTTTAAAAGGAATGACTTTGGGGTGCCTGGGTGGCTCAGTCGTTAAGCATCTGCCTTTGGCACAGGGTGTGATCTCGGGGTTCTGGGATCGAGCCCCACATCCGGCTTCTCCACTGGGAGCCTGCTTCTTCCTCTCCCACTCCCCCTGCTTGTGTTCCCTCTCTCGCTGGCTGTCTCTCTTTCTGTCAAATAAATAAATAAAATCTTTTAAAAAATAATAAATAAATAAAAGGCATGACTTTGCGTCAGTGTGCTGAGTGTTTTCTTAGTTCTAAGAGGATGTGATGAGACTGTGAAGTCCCCGATCGGATGGCTGACCATTGCAACAGCGACTGAGAGAGTGAACAGCTAGGGGCAGTCTCACACAGAGGGAGGCAAAGGAACAAAGTCCTCACTACCCACAGAGTCCTGTGTCAGAGCCAAAAAGGGCCAGGGTGTGTGCACTGTTGTGAGGGAACGGATGGGGGGCTCGAAAGGGGGAAAGAGAAGTTATACTCAATGTTGACAAGACCATTTAATCTCATCTATAGCTTTGATCTCTCAAAGTAACATTTTTTTTTTAATCTTAGAAGATACATAGAAGGATCTGAGGACACAGATTTATGGCATTAGGCTTACAAAAAACATGACAAGCAGAGAGTTCATGAATCAGTTATTTCTGTGTATGTTTTTTGAAGAATGAGCAGTGGGAACCGTCACTGCAAGCATCTCTCTTCCACACTCACTGCGTGTTCACTGAGCATTGGACTTACGTAAGTTACAGCACCACCAAACCTTACTGTCTTAATAAAGACATATTATCTGACACTTGATTCCTATTGCAAAATTTCTAAGATGCATGAAATTAAAATATCCCTATGAAATTATATTTAATGGTTAATTTGCTTTGTAATTTAGTTTGCTCAGTAGTTGAGATAAATCTCTTCCCAGTAATTGCAATAGATGCACGAATGTGAACATAGTTATATAAGTTAACATTGTCCCACAGTTTACCTTATGATGTTTCTCTGCTCTCCAATCGTAAGCCGTTACTCTTCAATCTGTCAAATTACTGTCATTATCATCATCATTCGTGACCCTGTCTTTTACAGTCAGCATCATTTCAGATGCTTTGGTTTAAAATGGTGAACTAATGTCTTCCTGCTTCAAACCAGGCTGGCTTGTCAGCTCTTCTTATTTCTCTGAAGTCCACGGCCAAGCCAGTGTTTGATGCTTGCCCTCGCTGCTGGCAGCCCACGCGTTTCATCCCAGCTTATGACAGCTGCCTAGGCCTTGCTGTCATCCATTCTCTACACAATTGTAATGCAGTGAAATCTTGTCATGCTAAACAAATTTTCATTTTTCATAATTGTGCTACATAATTGAATCGTCATGGACTACCAAAGTATCTCCCCTCCACTTTGATTTTAAGACTCCAATGAATTTCCTTCCTTTAGCATCAGGACCCTATTAGAATCAGGGTAGATAGTGACAAAATTTTGGTGAATAGTGATCACTACTCTACCTGCTTTTATTTTGTTTTCTTTGTTTCTGTTTTTGTTCTTCGCGTATTATATGTTGGTTCGTGCTGGTCATACTGGTAAGAGGGTGCCACAAGACGACATCCAAGTCCTAGGGACAACTTGATTTATAGGTGGGATAGACTTCTGTCAAAATTAAAAAATATATATTTGGCAGTAAGATTTAGTCCTTTGAAATTAGCTATTATTCTCCCCAAATTTAGCTATAAATGCTGAGGATCAAAGGGTTAAATGACTCCTATTTGCCACAGGCTGATAAGGGCCAGAGCTAGGATTTGAGCTAGGTATGAACTGGATTTCAAATTTTACTCTTTTTCTCCTCCTATCTTATATGTGTATACTCCCTTTCAGATTTCAAAGAATCTTCCAATGAGTTTTCTCATTTGAACATTATATCACACCTGTGGCGTTGATCAAGAATGATTGTCACATTTTACTAAGAGGAAAATGGAGAGAAAGAGACTTGCTCAAAGTCCCAGTTAATAACTGGTGGAGTTAATGCTTCTCTAAATAGACTTATTAACCCCATTTGGAGTGTTTTCTTCCAGTTTATGATGATAAAGTGTGGAAAGGGTGAAATACCAGAGTGCCATTTTTGGCATTAAATTTTAGTCATTTTAGAAACGTTGAGCCAGGAATTGTTGTGCTAAAACTAATGATGTAAGGGGGCGCCTGGGGGGCGCAGTCCTTAAGCATCTGCCTTCGGCTCAGGGCATGATCCCAGCGTTATGGGAACGAGCCCCACATCAGGCTCTTCCGCTGGGAGCCTGTTTCTTCCTCTCCCACTCCCTCTGCTTGTGTTCCCTCTCTCGCTGGCTGTCTCTGTCAAATAAATAAATAAAATCTTTAAAAAACAAAACAAAACTAGTGATGTTAGAATTTGAATCTGACAATGGTGAATGTTACTGGAAATCAGGAACCCATATTAAAGAAGTTGTAAAGAAAATATGACATCAAAAAGCTAAAAATAAAGAACAATGTATGGAGAAGCCCATCAAAAAAATTGGGGTGTCTGGGTGGCTCAGTCTGTTGAACATCTGACTCTTGGTTTCCGCTCAGGTCATGATCTCAGAGTTGTGAAATCGAGTCCCCGCTTGGGCTCTGTGCTCAGCTGGGAGCCTACTGGAGCTTCTCGCCCTCTCTCTCTGCCCCTCCCCCCATTCACACTCTCTCTTTCTTAAATAAATAAATCTTTAAAAAAAAAAAAGCCTTGCTAAGCAACTTATGTACATTATTTAATTAGTTGATTTCATTTGTCTCACAACTACCATAATTTTATTCTCTGATTTGCATATGAGTAAATGGAGGGTTAAGGCTTTGTTCAAAGTCATGTAACTGATGAAGAGTAAAACTGAAATTTATACCCAGGTTCCTCTGAGTTAAAAGTCAACTTTACTACTAAGTATGCCAACACCTCTCACATTAGTCAAGGTTTTCTCCTGGTTAGCATGCTTTCACTTTTGCCCACCGTTCTTAACATGGTGTGCCTTTGCCATGCTTTCCGACGGCATGGCTTACATAGCTGGCTCTTTCCCCTTATTTCTTTTTGCCTGAGATGCCGATCCTGAACCACCGAGCTTCCGCCATTACTTCTTTGCTGTTCTTCCACGAGTATGAGGATGGTAGTTACACCTACTTAGAAGGTGATGTGAAGATTAAATGGATTAGTGCATGTAAAGCGCTTACAACATAAAGTGCTCACACGGAACTGTCGATGGTGAGGATGAAGCAGATCATTCTTCTCCGGAATTTTGGGGCAGCGTCCATAAGGATTCTAATCCCGAGGCTGGTTGTTTCTATCGTCAGACGGGTGGAATCTGATCCAACCTCTAGTCAAATGAGTAGAAAAGACAACTAACTAATCTTTTAATATTCTTAGTATAAAAGTAGAAGCTTTTTAATCCACGAAACGGGCAAACAAATTTGAGAGACCTTTCTGATATCATTATGAGCCTCCAAAGACAAGGTTCTAGGTGGACAATCTAAAGGGTCTGTAACCTAGGATACTGAATGGGCAACTGTGCTATATCGCGGTCAGTACTCGTAATTAGACTTGAGGTAATGAGTGCAAATTTTTAAATATTTCTCGTCAAAAGTATAGTCTCTTCAGAAAGCCCTTGCGGACGCCTTGTTTCACCTTCCTAAATCTACGGCTTCTCTTATATTGAAATGAATTGGTTTTTCCTTGCAGGTGGCAGCCCGAGAAGCTGCAGTAGAGGCCTAAACGAGAAGCCAGTTCAGTTATCACAATGCTTTCTAGAGCAGCCAGTCTCAAGTACCAGAGCTATAAATCAGCACCTGGTCTCCGGGTGGGTCACTGCTCTTGTAAAGAATGGCACGTATGAGATTACTGCTCATCAATTATTATTGCGAAATAATAGAACTCTGAAAAAGCTTCTGGTGAAATAAGTCAGACAGAACGACAAATACTGCATGATCTCATTTACATGTGGAACTGAGAAAAAAAAAAGAAAGAAATGGAAACAGAGAATAGTGGTGTTTGCCAGAGGCAAGGGCAGGGGGTGGGGGAAATGAGGGAAGGGGGTCAAAACTTACAGAATTTTCCCGTTATAAGGTAAACGAGTCTGGGGGATGGAAGGTGCAGCCTGGTGGCTATAGTTATAGGTACTGTGTAGATTTCAAAGTTGCTAAGAAAGTAGCTCTTAAAAGTTCTGGACACAAGAAAAAAAATGTGTAAATATGTGAAGTGATGGATATTAACTAAACTCACTGTGGTGATCATTTCACAATATGCACGTGTACCAAACAGTTGTACCACTTAAACAAGGCGATGTTACATGTCAGTTAGAGCTGGATAAAATTGGGACAAAAAGAAATACCATAATGACTACTAAAACAAAAGCCAGGGTGCCTGGGTGGCCCAACTGGTTGCGTCTGGCTCATGCTTTTGGTTCAGGTCACGCTCCTGTGGGTCCTGACATCAAGCCCTGCATCAGGCTCCGCGCTCGGCGAGGAGTCTGCTTGAGATTCTCCCTGTTCCTCTGCTCCCCTCACCAACTTGTATGCCTCTCTCTCTCTCAAATAAATAGTTAACTTTTAAAAATAAACCCTACAGATGAATCTTCTCTGAAATATCAAGTCTCAAATGGTTTATAAGACATTTTCTAAACAGTAAAAAATACATGCAATAATGAATTACTCATACATTTATAATGCCTTGTCTTTTCCTTGAGGTATTTTATGAAAACATGGTCATCACTAAAAAATTTAGCCTTTAACTTAACCTTTAAAACTTAAGAACGCTGATTTTTTAATAAGCATTGCTGTAGGAATACATTATAAAAACAAGGTAGTGGCACTCTGAAGACCGAAAAGGCTTCCTGAAGTTCTTTACACTAATTAGGTAAATAACAACGCCTTAGAAAAGTTCGTTTTAATTTTCTAAAATGGTTTTCCTCTTACAATATTCCAGATTTTACAAATAAGTTCTAAGGAATAGAAACGTGCTGAAGAAAGACAAGGAACAGTTTCAAGCAAGTCACAAAAAAGAAAAATTAGTAAGAGTTACACATTTTTCATACTTAAAAGTACCTATTTTGATTTAGTTGCCACTTACGCAATGCTGGATGATACCGTGAAGCCCACGTTAGAAACTCCTCTTCAGAAGCCACACCATCCAGGGTTACCGGGATCGAACTCTACGATAGCGTTAGCTGACTTCCGTTTTTACATTTTTTTTTCCTGTTTCTGTGAGTTCTATGAATTACATTGTGCAGTCTCCTTCCTTTTAAGGAAGAAAGGATATTCCAGTGAAAATACTGTGGCCTAGAAACAAAGAAACAAACAAAACTTTATTTACTAGAGAGCATATTCATTGAGGGAACTGTGTCATTATAAAATCCTGGGTGTCCTTAGGACCAATGTCTACAAATTTAAAATGTCACCGTATATTAACATCAGTGGCAGTTGGGTTTCTAACTACAAAGCAGCACTTATCGTCTATGACTTTTAGAATGCTACCACAGTGTTGAACTGGAATGCTCGTCTCTCTCTCCCCTACTTGATTACAGGCATACTCGTGTGTTACTTTGTTCTCATGTCCTCCTGGCTACAGGTTAGTCCACTGATGTTTCTCAGCAGTTTCAACGACACCTAAAAAGCCCACCGATGGTGAAGAAAGAAGGAAAACACTTGGCTCAAATGATATTTGAAACACAATATACAAAACATATCAACAAAAAATGCCAGAATTCTCCCACTGAAGCTTCTGTCTTGGGTGTGTGTAACGGCACAGGAGGATTGAGGAGGCTGGGGGTGTGTGAGGTGTGTTCCCTGCACACTGCCCACTGAACCCCTGTTGCACCCAACACAGCCTCTTGAGGTCTGGGGGCAAACTCTCAACTTGAACTTTGGTCTCATCTCATATCTTTTAAAAATTATATTGACACCATATCAAATTGTTCAAGTTTTCTGAATGACAGTGTCTTCAATTCTCATAATGATTGAGAGATTTCATTAAATAGAATGTGGGAAACTACATATGCAGACTGTAAAGCCAAACGCAAATATGTTCAGGATTGTCGCACAGGTGCGTTATTTCAGCCCTCCGTCCTTTCATGGGTGCGTTCTTTCTTCTCAATCTTTCTGAAACCTAGATAAATCACTTCTTAATGGAAAAGAGAAAAATGTAAGAAATTGCATTAGAATTTGCTTTAAAATAATGAACCATATTATTTGTTTTCAGTTTTTGGTGTTAAGAATAGAGGCTAATACAAAAATGTACAATATGATTTTAGTGAATTCTACCTTTCAAGTTATATAATACATGGTCCTGAAATGCCGGGAGAAGATATTCTGAGATGTAGTTACTGTATTTTTTTTTCTTTCTGTTTTTGACTAGAGAATATAATTAAGGTCTAGTATCCTCAGGCAAGAAATAAAGCTGGTGGAGATAGGATATAACATGGAGAACAAGTAGTAAAATGATTTTGTTGTATATGATGCGACATCAGTGAAAACATGAATAAATTTTACTCTTCTTGTGAGTTTAAAGAGTCAGAAAACATCTCTCAGGCATTGGGAGTTAGCTTCTGGGGTCATGTTCTGACTTAAGCAACAACCAGTTGCCAACTCCACTTCTTTGGCTTGCAGCTAGTCTTGATTGCTTTGGGTGATGAATAGGTGAGCTCTATGGATGACTTCATAGTTGGAGCAATATCTTTCTGCTCTAACATTGCTGTGGTATTTAGTAAACTGTGAGCTGCTCTTAAACTATTGCCAATGATTCTAAAGGAGCCCACTCCTAGGATGAAAATATGGGTTTAATATAAAGATTTCTTATCACTATCTCTTTGTGTGCAATGATGGGCAGCCATATTATTAAACTTATTTCCAAAACTTTTCATCTCATTGATACATGATATATAGATTTATTTATATATTTATCAATGCATTTCTCCATGTTACTGATGAAACATTCAGAATAGAATGTGAACTAATTCTCTCTACAATTTTTTGATATGGCCATATAAGTCTTAGATCAGACCTAAAAGCAGAACAATCTACTAAAAATACCCATCCTTTCATGAAAGATATTTAAGTGATAATATCAGATTGTTCTTCCCTTTAGCCAGATTAAGAAATATGTAAATATGTGGCAGCATATTTTATAATCAGTTGTAATAGTTCCTCATTTTTCTGTCGTGTCTTCTCAAAGTCTTTCTGCAAGTCTTAAGAACTTGGTTTCAGGACTGTTTCATACATTTATATATCAGTCTTATAAATTGATTTTAGAAAAATAATTCTGGAATTGATTAGATTATCAACAAAGTTTTTGCTGCATCTTCTTGCAGGGATTACTCCTGTAGGAAAATTTTATTTCTCATCTTACTGACATCAGGCTTGGCCATGTAAATTCCGTTTGCCAATGAAAGGTGAATGTGTAATATATGACATTTCTGAGCACATGTACAAGCAGCTTATGTGAGATAGAGGATGCCCTTTCCACCTGGATATCGGGATGGTGAGCATAAGGAGAAGAGCTGCAATGAACATTGACATGAGTGAGAAATAAACCTTTTTTGTTGTGAGCCATTGAAATACTGGGCAATTTGTTACTGTAGCGTAACCTATTGAAAGCTGACCAAGACAGAGAAGCTCATGAAACAAAGGCTTGAATAATTATGAACTTCAAGTTTAATAGCGTGAAATATTCTTGGAAGTAAATTGCCGTGAAGATATTAATCGTTGTAGAAATCGCAGAAAATCCTTTAAACTCTTATTACTTGTATCGGATTATTTCATTAAAATATTTTGGCACATAGTAATGTAAATATTTTAAGATAGAAAGTCGTAATTCTGCTTCTATCTCCCAGTAGATGAGAGCAAGTTAGAACGAATTTGTCTGTGTTTTTCAGAGGTACACTTAGCCATCTGTTGATTGAATTATTAATACTCCCTCTGAATTCATGCGTTGTTGTTACTTTTCCTTTGGTAACAATTAAGAGGCACCAGTTTGTAGATTCTCCTTCTCCTTGTAATACAAGTTTAATTTATTCTCTATCATTAAAAACTGTATTACAGAGGAACATATTAAAATATTCAACAGAGGGTAATTAGCTGCCTATGTTGTATATGCAGTAATAATGCTTGAAACTCCTACATCTAGTAAGTAAACTCAAGCTGAAGCAAGACAAACTGCTTGTCTGAGGTTAACAGTTAATTCAGACAAACCAAGCGACTTAAGGTTCCCTGTAGACGTTTCTGCTTTCTCCTGATTCTCATATTGCTCAGTTTTTTAATCAATAACAGAATCAAAATTACAGAATTTTCTTTCGCTGAGATATAAATTTCCCCAGTGACTCTCACCAAAGGGCGGAACAATCAGCAATGATCCAGAAAATCTGAGAGCAGATATTCTGGTTTCAATAAAATAAAATTTAAATTTGCTAATTAATTTTGTTATTTAAAAGGTCAGGGATGGCAGCTTTTTCTGCCCACAGGTCCTGTCCCTGTGCTTTAATAAAACCACTTTTTTTTTGCACCAAATAAAATAAAAGGCCAGGGACATCAAGGCATCAAAAAAGGCTTGGAACAAAACTTCTCCAAAAGAGTGACTTCAGAATATTTTGATTAACTCGTCTCTGCCTACTTTTTAAAAAAATTGGGGGGCTGGGACACCTGAGTAGCACAATCGGTTAAGCCTCTGACTCTTGGTTTTGGCTCAGGTCATGATCTCAGGGTCATGAGATCGAGCACCAGGTGGGCTCCATGCTCAGCGCAGAGTCTCCATAAGACTCTCTCTTTCTCTCCCTCTGGCCCTCCCGCTTGAGTCCTTTCTCACTCTCTCTCAAATAAATAAATCTAAAAACTTGGGGGAAAAGATAAAATTCAATGCTGATGTCAGTTAATCTTTCTTTCCCCCTCGTTTAGTGGCAAATGAATCTCCTATTTTATTTCCAAGGCGTGGATATAATTTGAGTTAGCCAGAGTCGTATAGCTTAACTAGATAACTTTAAAATGAATGGTTATGCATTTTCTACAATCTTTGCAGGTTTTGGATTCAAGTATCTTCAACTAAACTAGACTTCTGGTAGAGAGATGTAGTATTTTCTTCTTCTGAACAATTTAGAAAGTTCCAAGGGTTTCTAAGGAAAAAGAAAATAAAGGTGAAGGAAACCTGACATTCTGCACAACACTGATGGAGCATAGAAAAAAATTCAAAACAGAACTGAAAATCCATTAAATGTTTTGTAGTCCAGGGATAATCACGGCTAATCTTGAATGCTCAGCAAAAGTTTATTCATTATAACTTTTGTGGGGATGAGTATTTTTTCTTTAATAATAAAAGAGTTCTCTGTGGTCCTGTGACTCTCATGAAGCTACTCAAAGAAAACGCTAGTTCACTGTCCTTTATCATTTCCCTCCTTAGGTAGAAAAGCCTAGATTTGAGTTGTTTGTTATTTTATTTTGTGTTGTGGTTTTATAGTCATTTTCCCTTATCAAAAAAATCAATATGAACTATCCATGATCTCTTTAATAGAAAATAATCTAAAAAGATTACAGTATCTTATTTTTAAATGGGGACTTTCTGTAAAAATATTATTTTTGTAAGACTAAACCAAGCAAAGAGAGGTTCTGGAGTTTTATAATAATTTTATGATGGTGTCCATAAATAATCGTGAAGAAAATGAGTCCTAACTTTTAGTTCGTTAATTAGAAATAGTACAGTGTAACTTAAATAAATATAAAATATTTTCAAACTAGATAAAAACAAACATTTTTTCATAAAATTTTAAGTTGATATAAAAGCATTCTTTTCAAAAGAAGAAATATGATGTGATTGTGAAAGAAAAAAAAATTCTACACTTTTAAATCTGGTATAATACTTATCAAGTAAAATGATATGGCTTGACCAGTCAAACATCATTCAAAAATGTATTTAAATGTTAAAATTGTTTCTTTGCACAAAATATAATTCACCTTTTAAAAATAATCAAGTGAAACTTTAACATCACTGTTCAAAAAACAAGGGCAAATGAAAGTTACATGTCAAGATATTTAATAATAAATATTCAAGATCTAAAAGCTTGGCTCCCCCTAATGTATTGCATAGAAAGGAATGGCATATGCATTTCCATATAGGCGTTCGTACTTGGATATATTAAAATATGGTTTGTAAACTGAGACAAGTTCAAATTCATCACCTTCCGGTAGTGATAGCATGTGCTAGCAAATTTTCCACAAAGAATGTTGGATGGAAAATTAATAAAGAAGGCCAATATGTTGTCTGATGGAACTAATTGAGCAACAGGAAGTTATTTATCAGATATTATAAGATTATAGGAGTAGGTGTAAGAGAAGGCCCATGGCACAAGTTGGTCAGTTGGTCTTAAAACCAATTGGGATCAGTTTGGAGCACATCTGAAAAACATGAAGTAATTCCTTCGTGTACTATTTTCCCTTGTCAGAGCTATATCTGATAGAATAATGACCTCTCCAATCCTCTGAGAGCTCAGCAGTTGCTGATATCATGGTTAGTAGTATGGGTGGGTGGCTTGTGTTTGCAGTAATCAGGATCTAAATTAGCACTTTTGGAGAAAGATGGATGACTCATCTCCCATTGCTTTCATTTTCCTTTCTATAAAGAACATTCTGTATGGAAACAAAGTGAGGAGAGTGAAAGCTGAGAAAGCTTCCAGCGAATCCTATACCCCGGGTACATACATAGTAGTAGTTCCTTGCTTATACTTTTCTAATCAATCCTGTGTGAAACAAGAAAAACCACACTGTTGAACCAGTTCCAAGTCAGTATATTTACCTTCTAACATTCTCATCCAATCATGCATTTATTTAACAAATATTTATTCAGTGCCTTGTTTATTCAGGAGACAAAGATGAAGAAGAGGTGGAAACTCTCCTTGATACAGCTTGGGGTGTAGAGAAACTGCAAATCTCTGAGTCAGGGAGGTTTTGTGTTTGTTAGAAAATGAAAGAAGGCAACATGCCTATATTCATTTCCTATTACTGCCATTACAAATGACCACACAGGTAGGGGCTCAATACACCATAAGCTTATTAGCATACATCTTTGGAGGTAAGTTTCGCTGGGCTAAGATCAAGGTGTCAGCTGGCCTGAATTACTTCTAGACTGTCTAGGGGAGAACTCATTTCCTTGCCTTTGCCAGCATTGGAGGCCTCTTGTCGTCCTTGGCTTGTGGCCCCTTCTTCCACCCTCAAAGCCAGCATCATAGCATCTTCTCCACTCACTGAGATCTGCTTCTGTCCTTACATCTCTCTCCAACTCTGATCCTTGTGCCTCCCTCTTCTAGAAGTATATGTGATTATATTGGGCCCAATGGGATAATCCAGGGTAACCACCCATCTCAAGATCCTTAATTTTATCACATTTTCGAAGTTCCATTTACATGTCCGCTGATAGATTCACAAGTTCCTGGGATCAGGCTGGATGTTTGGTGACCATTTTTCAGCTGATGATCTGAGATTGAGGAGTGAACAGTGGCACAAGCAGAGGTTGACAGTGAGGCAGAGATCAGTTCTTCTCAGTTGTTTAGGGTTCTTTATAAAGTGTGGATTTATTATTAACACCATGAAAAATTCTTGAATTTTTCTTTTCTTTTTATTTTTTTATTAGTTTCAGAGATAGAGTTTACTAACTCATCAGTTGTATATAACATCCAGTGCTTATATAGCATCATGTGCCTTCCTTAATGCCCATCACCCAGTTACCCCTTCCCACCACCCTCTCCTTTCCAGCAACTCTCAGTTTGTTTCCTAGGGTTAAGAGTCTCTTACAGTTTGTCTCCCTCTGTGATTTTGTCTTATTTTATTTTTCTTTCTCTTCTCCTATGTTCATCTGTTTTGTTTCTTAAATTCCACACATGAGTGAAATCATATGACATTTGTCTTTCTCTGACTGCTTATTTCATTTAGCATAATATCCTCTAGTTCTATCCAGGTCATTGCAAAAGGCAAGATTTCATTCTTTCTTTCTTGATAAAAACTCTTGCAGTGTAGGTATAGCGGGGACATAACTTACTAGCATAAAAGCTATTTACAAAAAACCCACAGAGAATATCATCCTCAATGGGGAAAAACTGAGAGCTTTTCCCCTAAGGTCAGGAACAAGACAGGGATGTCCAGTCTCACCACTGCTGTTCAACATAGTACTAGAAGTCCCAGCCTCAGCAATCAGACAGCAACAAGAAATAAAAGGCATCCAAATCAGCAAAGAAGAAGTCAAACTCTCACTCTTCACAGATGACATGACACTCTATGTTGAAAACCCAAAAGACGCCACCCCCAAAATTGCCAGAACTCATACAGGAATTCAGCAAAGTGGCAGGATATAAAATCAATGCACAGAAGTCAGTTGCATTTCTATACACTAACAATGAGACAGAAGAAAGTGAAATGAAGGAGTCGATCCCATTTACAAATTGCACCAAAACCCATAAGATACCTAGGAATAAACCAAAGCAAAGAAGTAAAAGATCTGTACTATGAAAACTATAGAACACTTATGAAAGAGATTGAAGAAGACACAAAGAAATTGAGAAACATTCCATGCTCATATTGTTAAAATGTCCATGCTACCCAAAGCAATCTCCACATTCAAAGAATGCCTATCAAAATACCATCCCCAATTTTCACACAGCTGGAACAAACAATTCTAACATTTGTATGGACCCAGGAAAGACCCTGATTAGCTAAAGGGCTGTTGAAATAGAAAATCAGAGCTGTTAGAATCACAATCCTGGACTTCAAGCTGTATTACAAAGCTGTAGTCATCAAGACAATATGCTACTGGCACAAAAACAGACACATAGATCAATGGAACAGAATAGAGAGCCCAGAAAAGGACCCTCAACTCTACGGTCAACTGATTTTTTTTTTTTTTTTTTAGATTTATTTATTTATTTGAGAGAGAGATTGAGAAAAGGCAGGGGGGAGTGGCAGAGGGAGAGGGAGAGAGAGAAACTTCAAGCAGACCTGGGGCTGAGCTGGGACCCCAAAATCGGACTCTCACAATCCATGAGATCATGACCTGCATGGAAACAAAGAGTCTGAGGCTTAACTGACTGAGCCTCCCACATGGCCCCAATTTTTCTTTTTCTGTAAGCAAGAAATTTGCATGACCTAATTTATGTCACTTCTGGGAACAATAGATTGGAGTGGAGCAATTGTAAGAAGAATAAAGGCTTACTTGGTTTCTATATTATCATATATTCATTCGGAAAATAAAATCAGTTAACAATTAGGCTGGTGTTTGTGAGATAAAACGCTTTATTTTACTAACTTAGTTCACCATAAAAAGGAGCATAGACTTTTAGCCTCTGAACTGGAAAAGTTATTAACTGTGAAATTTGGGAAATGAGGGCCCTTCCACACATTAGATTTTGCTTGAGTCAAGAGTTCAACGATAAACTCTCAGAAAATGCGTGGGTTGCTGCACACGGTTAATTGAAAAAATGCGTTCGGGCTTTAGGACGCTAAAACGATGACTCTCAGAGCCATCGTCCCAGGGGTCCGCCCTACTTGAAATTACCTCTTTAATTGGAACATGATTGTTCTGACTCCGTTACTCAGTTGATGCTTAGAAAATTTTGAAATGCCCTCTTAACTCTTCTTCGCTTAGTTTTGTGATGAAATATACTCATATCACAGGCTGACACCCCCAAATACCTAGGTAATGCGGTTTCTTTGTGTGATGTATTTGGGAAACACGTCGCTTAAAATTCATGCATCCTAGGAATCCTCGACACGGCTCTCGAGGATTTTTCCAACCAGATGCTTAGCCACAGCACTGCCAGGCGGTAGAACGATCTGGAGCTGCGGGCCATGTTCTGCACAGCTGTAACAATGCTGTCACCTCGTGGTTCCGCCATCAGGTGATTTCTCCCAGGAAAAGTTACGTTGACTTCCAGGGCATGGGGTCAGCTCTGATCCATGTCAGCTAGTCTGAACCATGTGAAGGCTGATTGTTGACCTCTTCTTAGAAGAAAATCAAACTCAGTAGTTTGGAAAGTTTTACACACTGAAGCTGAGAAAGCTAAAGACGAGATAAGGCAGGTGGGGCCGTAAAACTTGACCGTGGCCTTCACGCTTCTGGAGTGCCACACATCGCCCTCTCCATAGCCTTACCAAGTCCAGTTAACACTCTGAGGAGCATGGCAGTGACGTGTCTTTGCCCTTCTTGATGGACCCGAAGCAGCGTAAACTTAGTTACTTAATGTGTGTGACCTGGTTCCTGTGCCCATTCAGTCCCCAGTAAATGTGCACCCTCTTATTACATCTCCGTCAGTAACTGCATGCGTCGGAAATGCCACCTAGAAATAATTAAAATTATAAAAGAAAGGCATGAACAGAAGCAATTGCAGTTGTGTTGGGATAATTTTGCTTTATTCACCTTTTTAAAAAATCAGGACAATTAATAAAGAGGTCAGCTGGGAGAAGTTTTTTGATACTTGTACAATTTCACAAATGTTAAGCCCATTAATACAATTTCTTTTTACCTCTCAACAAACTTTAAGGGGCTTTTGCAGAAAGACGGAGCTTAAGAATAATACAGCTTCTCTTAGTAACCGGCCTTGGCCTAGTGATTAAATAGTCTGGCTCCAAACCACCCAGCTCATTGTTTTTTTTACCCACAGTGTGAAAGAAAAATCATCTTTGTGCCAACCCCACATCATATAAAACCCTAACAATGTGTTGAGTGTGACTTAAGAGCCCATAATGCATTTTTCATGAAGGTAAGGAAAATCCATTAAGGAGATTAATTTGTGTTTGGAGAGCCTACCTCTCTATAGCCAAAAATATTTGTTCTGTTAACTGTGGTTTGCTGATATACTATGATAGTATTGAGGCCCACCGATGGCATTGTTATTTGTACCATTATATCTTCTGCAGATGGATCGCTTATGAATTATTAAAAAGTTATTTCTCAAAGGGAACTATTTATTGATTTGGTGCTAAACTTTCTTCTTTCTTTTTGGTAATTATTATAGTTAGAGGTTTAAAAAAAAAAGGCTGTTTTAAGCCTAATAATTTCTTCAGGAATGTTCATGTTGTGAAAAGCTGTACTTTTTACCCAGGTGATATTCATTTGCTGCTCCTCTGCTAGAACTTTCTAGGAAAAAAAAAATGATATAGCTAAAATACATTGTTTAATTGATAGCAATATCCTAGATTTAACCATTTTGATAATCTTGTGGAAGAAAGATAATTAACTGACTTGAGTTGAATTCTATAGCTAAGTTTTTTGAAATAATAAAGCGAACCTTTTACGTTTTAAATAATGGAAGTCATACGAACTCATTACAGTGAGGTATGGCTTGAAGGAAGGGAGCAGATATCCTTGCACTACCTCACAGCTCAATTATTTATTCGTATCAGCAGTGACTCTCAACTTTGCTCCTTGGAATCACCTGGAACACTTAAAACACTCCATTCCTGGTCCTACCCTCCGGGCTTCTGATCTGACCACTCTGGCCTTGAGCCTGAAGATCAGTTGTTTTCCAAGTTCTCCAGGTGATTCTGATAGGCAGCCAAAGTTGAGAACCATTAAGCTAGAGGAAGAATAAAACATCTAAAAATGGAATGCCCTTGCTAGACATGGGCAGGAGGACTAGCAGGAAGCAAATTCTATTTTTTTCCTCCAAATATTTCCATCAACCAGCCCGGTTTCATATTTTCCACTTACGGCTCTTCTAACTATGAGGTATTGCTGCTGAATATCGTTGTTAACCAGAAATATAAAGCATCTAAGACTCGAGGTTCTCATCTTTGTGGCTGCTTTCGTCTGCATGGGTAGCTGTGGCATATGTTTGTGTAAGGTGATTACTGCACAAGGACAGACCCCTGGTGATGGAATCTGACCTGTTCTCCCCACTTCTGGTATACCAGCATGCAGGACTTTGCTTGCCAGTGGAAGGATGACCTTTTCCTAATTTGTACAAAGTGCTGCACAGGATGGCGGTAGACCTGGAAGGAATGGAAGACTCATGTTTTTCATGAGATTATTGGGTTTGCGGATAGAAGGTGCCCTGTTCCACACTATAGGCTGTGATCTCAGAAGGAAAGGTGGAGCCTTGAAGCAGATAGCAACCCAGCCTGGCCTGGGCTACCCATGTAGACATCAGACCCATGCAGCAGCCATACTCGAGTGGACTCCAGAGGCCAGGAGGATGGACAAGAACTGTACAACAATGGCAAGAAAAGAAAGGAGCTCAAAAAACCGAGTTTTCTGAGACAGCACTAGCTGGGACCTGAGCTTAGTATATAGGTACTCTGTAATAATTTTCCTTTTCTATAGAGTAATACACTTCATGTTTAAGAGATAGGTGTTTGAGATGGCTACTTTTGCTTTGGATAAACTCATACAGAAGAAAAGTGATCCTACAGGGTCTTGACAGGAAGGATTGATTTAGGTAGGTAGAAAACTGTAGGATTTATGGAAACACACACACACACACACACTCCACCCAAATACACACCACATGTGCACAAACTCCCAGAACAAGCACACATTTGTTTTATTAGAATTCCTGGATGCTCCAACCCAGCTATGTTTGGAACATAGAAAAATGAGAGAGAATGATGGCCAAATAATAAAAAACATAGGGTCTACAGTTAGATGAAATAAAATTTTAATTCTGTATGACCTCAAGGAATTCACCTAACTTCTTCCTCTCTAGTTTCCTCAATTAAGCAAAGAGGATGATAATGGTAAGGGGACACCCTGTGCATTGCTGTTGTGGGTTTAACGAGACAATCCATATAGAGAGCAGAGCTTAGAGCTTGATACATTTTAAGTACTTAGTAAGAATTAGTTTTTGTACTTTTTATTAATCAGTTATCAATTTAAGCTTAATGAAGAATAAACACTTTAATTCTTTGACAACATATTGCAAAATGCTTCACAATTGTCCTCATAACAAAGTAGTCTTCTCCACCGATGAAGTTCTTCCTTTTTAAAAATTTGCGGTTAAATAAAATCCTAAGCTTGGAGAGGGACAGGTTTTTAAAATATTGGCAGGGGGCCTGGAATTTTTAAAAATAATAATTCTTATCACCCCTTCAATCATCTGAACCATTCCAATCACTGCCAAAACATTTCTTTGTTACCATAGAGACCCATAGAGATATTCGTATGTTAAATAACAAACATTGCTCAACAAGAATAGAACTGAAGATGAGACACTCCTGCTTAAATTTCTGAATTAGATTTAGTTTTGCCAGAAAATGGGCACACAGAAGATTTGAACATATGGAAGATTCTTCACGTTTTACTATAAAGCGAATTTTGGTCCTTGAAATACAGTATAATCTGTACATTGAATAAGTAAGGCTCACCAGGTATAATTAGAAGTTCTGTTTTCTTCTCTAATGATTGCCCCTGCATAGCCATTCTCTTTGGGTTAATTCTTGCCCACCTTTTTGAATATGACTGAGAGATTTTTCTGGATGTTCTCGGATAATAAAATACGTTTTGTGACCTAAATCTCCCTATCAGTCTCAAGGCATAGTATACTTCTTTCTCTGTTAGTATGTTCACACTACAAAATTGTCACAATTCTGCTCTCCTTTCAAAGGAAAATCTCCTGGGGTCTACCAGCTTTGGGTATGCGTTTGTGGTATGTATGTTTGAGGGAGGGGGTATCTAAGATGCACAATAATTTTTTTTGAGATTTTTATTTATTTGAGAGAGAGAGTGAAAGAGCACAAGCAGGGGGAAGGGCTGAGGGAGAGGGAGAAACAGGCTCCCCACTGAGCAGGGAGGACACAGGGCTCGAAACCAGGACCCCAGGATCATTCCTGAGCCAAAGGCAAATGCTTAACTGACTGAGCCACCCAGGTGCCCCTAAGATGAACAATAATCTTACTCTAAAGAAATCATCCGTATTCTCATTGCTCCTGCCCTCTCTATTTTATCCTCTGTTATAGTCTTAAAAAGTGAAGGCGTTAAGAGCCAAGAGCCCTACAGGAGTTTGCTCCCTTCCTATGCGTGTCCTGCACAGGTGTTCTTGAACCTCCTATTAGATTTTGGGAGCAAGTTGGTGTTTAATGCTGAAGGGACTTAGTTGAAATACTTTTTTCTCTTTAATACTCCTCTGTATAAGCTGCTCTGTTCTGCGGCATGTTCTTAGCCAGGACAGGGGCCAGGTATTTTACGGCAGTTTTTTCTAGGTTTTGAACTCCTGGAGTATTTAGGAAAGCCATACTAACTTTTGCGTGTGTGTTTTCTAATGAACCAAGTGTCATTTAATACAATGGAGCCATTCTTCACTCTGTGATGTTACCGACAATGTGAGATGTTACCAGGAACGTTAATACAGCTTCCCCAAGTCCCTGAGCGCTGCAGGTATTTTAAATCTTTCACTTTCTCCTCCCTCCCCCCACCTCTTTCTCCTTCATTAACAAAAGTAACAGAAACAGCAACTAGCAACTTAAGACTTTCTGTGTGTCAGACAAAGTTTCAAGTACACATAGTTTCCCTTGAAATCTGGCTAAGCATAATAGTCAGCAACACTAAGTATCCCATTATAATGAATTTCCAGAAAGTAAAACCCCGAAGCAAGCATTGTAAATTTCAGCCTGTATTTCAGCAAACTGATTCCTCTAAAACCATCCTATCAACACTAGTATTTATCAACTCCTATTTTTCTGCAGAAATTCTGGGCCAGTCTTGCAAAGTGGCCATGAATAATTCTTACTGTTTCGCGAAAAGTGGAAAGGCATTATGTTCTTGTAAGAATCCGGGAAATGTTTTTGTTCAACTGAAAATATTCTATTCTTTCTTCACAAACTGCCGCAGCAACACCTCCCACCTGTCAGAGTTATATATACACCAACAAGAGGGTTTAATCATTTTCCCAAGCTTGTGTGGCGGCCTCAGGCCCCTCCCCGTCCCGTGTACAATGTGGAAGGAAGTACATATGCATGAGGAAGAGACTCATTAACTCTATGGCAAGTCTGTAGTTCAAAGTATCTATTTTGTGGAGGGTCAAAAAAGGTTATGTAACTCTCATTTTAATCAACATTTCCAAGATGTTAAAGCAGCCTTGTTTTCTTTTTAGAAGGACAGGGGGAAAAAAGTAGAGATAATTCCTCTAATAGTATCCAATACACTTACAGACAGACATTTGGGAATAAAAAATGTTATGTGCAGATTTTCAAGGGCTTAAAGCTTTTCAAATAAATGTATGCACCATTAGCATTCACTCAGCTATAAAGGCTATAAAGGCTTTGATCTTCCTTTAAAAGAAGCAAGAGAAAAAAAGAAGGGAGTAAAAGAAAGAAGTGAGAAAGCGAAGCTGTCAGCAATTTGAATGCTGCCAATTATTACACCACTTATAAAGAGCTAATTAAACACGATTGCTTCCAAGAAGAATCATTTTTACTCTTTTTGTGTTCTCTTTTTATTTGTACTGTAAAGAAACTTGATTATTGATAAGACCCACGTTGCAAGCTGAATTGGAATGTCTTTCTGCAATAATGGTACCATTCCTTTAGTTTCTTCGAGTCCAGTCTATATGGCATTTCTGGTTTAGGAATTCTATTCTCATGACTTCAGCCTGAAGTTCAGTTTCAACAGTTTGCAAATAACATGTAAGATTACTGAATTTGTATGTCTAGTTCTCTCCCTGTATTCATACCAGGACATAACTATATTCTATTTATTAATATTTCCAGCAATTAGTAATTACTGTCCAAACGTACATTCAAAACCTAGGAACCATTCTTAATACATCTCTTCCTCTGCCTCACCTCCTCATCTTCAATCAGTTCTCAAGGCTTGATTTGAACTACCTCCTAAATTCTCTACGATGGTTTCTTTCTTTCCTGTGTCTGTCAACTTCCATCTCATTCCTTTTCTGGGGCATTGTTGAAATTTGCTCTCAATTGCTGTTTGTCTCCTCGTTTTTGAAAGCACTCCTCAATAAATCTTTTCTCACTGGGACCTAAATACTCTTACATTTAAAACACTTTAAATGAATATATAAAATAAAATAATAAATAACTTACCCTAATAACATGAAGACATTTTTTGTATAGTACATTTGGGAACTAAACTATTTTTTAAGATCACGATTAGATCTATAATTTACCTCAAATTGATTTTTGTATATGGTGTGAGGTAATGGTCACGATTCTTCTGCACAGATTTCCAATAGCTCCAGTGCCATTTATTGAAAAGACCAACTTTTCCCAAATGTTATGTTGTGTCAAATTTATTTCACATCCTGTCCTTGTACCTATGCGTATGTGGCGGGGCTCTCTCTTTATATGTTGTTGAATTATTTGTCTATTCTTATAGTACAATGTCATAGTTACCATAACTTTATCATATATTTTAAGATCAATTAGAATGGGCCCTTTCAATTTTCTAAAAATTGTTTTCTTCATTATTCTTAATACTTTACTATATACCATTTTAAATCAAATTACCAAGTATGATGCTAGTAAAATACTGTGACACCCTTTATCATAATAAGGAAGTTCCCGTGCATAATTTGTTTTATAATTTTTTTATCATGAACAGTTATGAATTTATCAAATGCTTTTACTGTATCTTCTGTTGATCACATGATTTTCTCTTCTGTTATGTAAATGTCATGAATTTCCCAATTGGTGTTTTTTTTTCAAATATTAAACTAAACTTGCATTTCTAAAATAAACCCAGAATAGGGGTGCCTGAGTGGCTCAGTGGGTTAAGTGTCTGACGTTCAGCTCAGGTCCTGATCTCAGGATGGTGGTATCCAGCCCCATGTCAGGCTCCCTGCTCAGTGGGGAATCTGCTTGTCCCTCTCCCTCTGCCCTACCCCCTGTTCATGCTTTCTTTCTTTCATATAAGTAAATATTTTAAAAAATAAATAAAAATAAAATAAAATCAATCCAGAAGAGTAAAACAACAGTATCCTTTAAAATTATTTACTAGATTTGATTTAATATATTAGTCTAAAATGTTTGCATCTAATTAATGAATAAGTTGCTGTGTAAATGTTATTTTAAAAAATAATATATTTCAGATTTTGGTATCAAAGCCTGGCTTCATAAAAATGGTGAGTGTTCTCTCCTTTGTTATCTTCTGGAAGAATTTGTGAAAAAATGGCATTATTTATTTTTTAAGATTTTAGTAGGAATTGCTGGGAAAGTAATCAAAGTGCAGGGTCTCTTTTGTAAAAAGAGGGTTTTTTTTAATCATTTTTTGTTAATTATTTACATTTAAATAAAATAATAAAAAAGATGTTAGTTGAAAAAAGTTTTTAATGACACCTACAAATACTTTTATTTCAATGGAAGTGCTCATATTCTCATTTTATACTTTGTCAATATTGGTTACTTTCGTTTTTGGAATTATACAGTTTCATCTAAATTTGCAAATTAACTTGCATAAGATTAGCCACAATATTGCTATGCACTGTATAATGCATATATACAAAATATAATAATTACTATGATAAAATAGTATTTTATCGTCTCGGTGATTTGTAATGTTCCCTCCCATTCATTACTGAGAGCATTATTTGTGCGTTTCTCTTTTATTCTTTTAGTAGTTTCTTAAGAGTTTAACACTTGTAAAGCATTTTCATAAAAACAATTTTGCCTTTGTTGATTATTTATTATGTGTTGTTTTCTCTTTACTAACTTCTGTTCTTATTTTCTTTATCTTTTTTTCTTTTACTTTTTTGGATTTAAGTTGTTGTTTGTTTCTAACTTCTAATTGATTTTGTGGTTTCTTCTTTCCTAATATTTGCATTGAAGGCAGTAATTCTCTTTTAACACGCAAGAGTGTTGATATGTAGCATTATGTGCTATTATTATTTGTTCTTGAATAATTTCCACTCTTAATTATAATTTCTTCTCTGACTTCTAAGTTATTCAGAAATTTATTGTTTTATTTAAGAAAATACAGTATTTTGTAGTTACTTTTGGCTAATGGTTTCTTGCTTTATTTTATTGTTGTCAGATTAAATCTTCTGTATAATTTCAACTTTGAAATGTACTTAAACAAGCTTTACACCTGGCATATGGTCATTGGTTTGTTTATATTTTATGTGTTCTTGAAAGTAATGTGCATATTGCAATTTAGGAGATTAAGTTTCTTTATATATCCATTAGTTCAAATTTGCAATCATGTTGTTCAAATATAGTGTGCTCTTCATACTTATATTTTCCTACTTGTTCCACTTAATACTGCTGGAAATATCTCAAAATTTCCTGCTACTGTGAAAATTTCTGTTTTTCTTTTAGTTTTGTCAGATTTTACTCTACATGGTTTGAAGTCATGATTTTAGGTGCATACAAATTTAGATCTTTTATGTTTCTATTGAATCATTTTTCAATATGAAGCATCTCTCTTATTTCTTGCAATGAATTTTACCTATAAGTCTGTTGTATGATTTATATTAATGTATCTATCCTTGTTGCCTTAAGTGTTTTCAAGGTATGTATTTTTCCATTCTTTAATTTTCAGCCTTGATAGTATGTTATTTTATGTATGCAGTATAAAAACATTTAACATAGTTGGATTTTGTATTTTATCCAACCCAACCATCTTCTTCCTTTAATGGCAACATTTCTTTTATTTATATGTAATAATTGACTAAACTGAGATCAAGTTGCCCAGTTTATAACACTGTAAAAGTGTGTTAAATAAAAATTTTTTAATTTGTTATTAAATGCTTTAAAATAAGCAAAATTAAAGAAATTAGATATTAGGGTAATTAAGGATGGAGGAACTTGGTATTTTAAGAAACAACAACAATGAACTATCAGGGAAGGTGTCTCTGTTAAGGTTCCATGTGAGCAAAGACCTGACAAAAAATTAAAAAAGTAAGCCTTGCGGTACTTGGTGAACAACATTCCAAGCAATGGAAATAACAAACACAAAGGTCTTGGACATGTGGTTGAAGGGTTAGAACAACAGGCAGGGTTTAGAAAGTCTGGGTCATGGGGTGAGGGGAGAGGGTGGTGGGATATCAGCTTGT
This sequence comes from Ursus americanus, assembly GCF_024610735.1. Taxonomy (NCBI): domain Eukaryota; kingdom Metazoa; phylum Chordata; class Mammalia; order Carnivora; family Ursidae; genus Ursus; species Ursus americanus. The sequence goes on from NC_142139.1 coordinate 18,539,608, forward strand.
TGTTGGCCAAAGGAAAGAGACCATGGTCAAATCTGCGTTCATGGTGAATGAGTTTAGAGGACATGGGAGGACTTGGGGGCAGTAGGAGTGACATGATCCTACTCACTCCATACAATTTTCACGCTAATTGCCACTGAGAGCTGGGAAAATTCATCGTAAGAGGCAAGTATGGAAGAAAACCTTTAATCAGGAATTATTGCAATAATCCATGGAGAGGTGATGCTAGCCTGAACTAACGTATTACTGGAGGAGGGCATGGGAAGTGATTGTTTTCCAGTAGATTTTCTGCTTTAAATTTAAATGCCCAAACCTAACTTCTCATGTGGCTCCCAGTGTCTCCTCCTTAAATACACCTTCAGTGGTCTTTCCCATCTCAGGAAATGACAACTCCATTCTTCCAATTATTTAGTTCAAATATCTTGAAATCATCCTTGACTGCTCACTTTCTCCAACACCTCGTGACCCACATCTCAGGGACTCATATCATTTACCTTGAAAACACTCTCTTCCATCTAACTCTTCCACTGCCTTCTGCATCTAATCTGCCATTATGTTGTTGCCTACATTATTATAAAGTAAAATCTTAATTAGTCTCCCTTCTACCATTCTTCTCCCTTAAATATTCTCTCGGTAGAATGGGCCAATAAAGGGAGAACCTGTGTAGATACATCAGATTTTATAGTCTTTTCCTCAAAACCCTACATCAGCTTCCCACCTCACTGGAAAGGGAAGCCAAAGTCCTGCTGATGGGCTCCAAGGCTCACATGAGCTGCTCATTTCATGTACTGGGTTTCCCCTTTCTCTCACTTTCAATGCTCAGGGCTCTTTCTGTATCTTGAATGTTCTAGATACACACCACCTTAGTCCTTGGTACCTCTTTTCCTCTACTTGAAATATTCTGTCCAAAGAATTCCACATGACTGGAGCAGCTGGGTGGCTCAGTCGCTTGTCAGCTCAAGTCATGATCTCAGGGTCCAGGGATTGAGCCCTGCATCAGGCTCTGCACTCAGTGAGGAGTCTGCTGAAGATTCTCTCTCTCCTCTCTCCCTCTGCCTCTCCCCCTGATCTCTCTCTCTCTCTAAAATAATAAATTAAATAAAACTTTATTTAAAAAAAGAAAATAGAAAAGAAAAAGAGAAATCCACATGACTGGGTCTCTCACATCCTACAGGTCCTTACTCAGAGTAATCTCCATGCAGACTTCCCTGACAACCCAAACTAAAATTCCAAAGCCCTACACACACACACACACACACACACACACACACACACACACACACTGCTTTTATTTTTAGCATTTAACACTATCATTACTATATATAGTATGCATTTTGCTTATTCATGTCAGTTATTGTCTGACTTGTGTTAGAATCTAGATTCCATCAGGCCAAGAGGTTTTTTTTTTTGTTGTTGTTGTTTTGTTTTGTTTTTGTAACTGCTGTCCCTCCAGCATCTAGAACAACATCTGGCATATAATAGATGTTCAACAAATATCTATTAAATAACAAGTTAATGATAATGGGTCCAACTTCATAGAATAGATCCTGACAATTGTTGATATAATTCAACCTCTTATTAAAATAAATGTCCTGGGGCGCCTGGGTGGCTCAGTCAGTTAAGCATCTGCCTTTGGCTCCGGTCGTGATCTCAGGGTCCTGGGATCAAGCCCCGCATTGGGCTCCCTGCTCAGTGGAGAGCCTGCTTCTCCCTCTCCATCTGCCCATTTCCTCTCTCCCTGTGTTCTCTCTCTCGCACTCTGTCTCTCTCAAAATAAATAAATAAAATCTTTAAAAAGTAAAAAATAAAAAAATAAATAAATGTCCTATTTTTCAGTTCAGGAAAGAGAAGTAAGAAATTTATATATATATATATATACACACACACACACACACACATATATATGTAACTATACAACAGAAAATAATTCAAGTAAGCCAATATTTTTTGAATACTTACATGCCCCAAGTTTTTTTGCTGGGAGGTGGCAGATATGAAAATTAATTAGTTATGCTTCTACACACAAGTGGTTCAGAGTTTGTATTTATAAGATACTATTTTGTGAACATTTCATGCAGACTATGAATAAGGCTATTTCAGTACTTAACATGATACCGTTTTATATTTTCAACAGTGTCATATGCTATGGTAAGCATAAGGTTGAGGTGCTCCTACATCATCCTCTAATTTGGTGAATTTGAGCATATTATTTACATTCTTAGACCTCATTTATCTCATCTGAGTAATAAAACAGAATGATTGAGCATATTCAATGCATTGCTACCTAGAAACTACTTAGTACAGGGGTTGTGCAATATAAACTTGTACCTTAAGTTACATAAATTTTAGCTTACATCTATTTTTAATTATTTAGTTTTATTATTAATGGTCTGGCAAACTAAGCAGTTTCTGAGGACAACTATAATGCAAAAGTCTAACGAGAAGATGGTATTACTGACAACACACAAATGTTACAGTTTTGGCAATGATGTATGGAAACATGTCCACTGCTGGTGGGAATGTTACTTGCTACAATACTTCAGGAAAAGATAGGCCACGGACATCAAGAGGCTTAAAACTGGGAGATGTACATATAGGTGTCTGAGGAAGTCGAATGGAGAATTTGTTCAGAAAAAAATTCAAAATAAAGTTAGTAACATAAACTGAGACTCACCTGAGGAAGACATGAGTCTAAAAGCCATGGTCCTGATCTGCTAGGTAATAGTTATCCAATTTTTTTAAAGGTTTGTTCTCCTAAGCCTTCATGATTTGTATTGGAAAAGAGGGACATGAAGAAATGGAGAACCTACTAAGAAACCATGGCAACCGCCCAAGTGTTTAGTGGGATGGCATTGAACTAGTGGTAATGAAAATATTTACAAGTGAAAAATTTGAGAAATATTACAAAAGAAGAGCTAACAATAATTCAAGATTTCACACATATTTTTAGTTTTTAAATTTCAGTTACTGAGCTTAAACCATGAAGCATCTTTAACATTTTCTTCTTTCCTGCTATTTGAGTCCTTTTAAACTAAAACTGATTAGAGAGATCAATGTCTTTTTATTTATTTATTTTTTTTAATTTTTTTATTATATTATGTTAGTCACCATACAGTACATCCCTGGTTTCCGATGTAAGGCTCGATGATTCATTAGTTGTGTATAACACCCAGTGCACCATGTAATACGTGCCCTCTTCACTACCCATCACCAGTCTATCCCATTCCCCCACCCCCCTCCCCTCTGAAGCCTTCAGTTTGTTTCTCAGAGTCCATAGACTCTCATGCTTCATTCCCCCTTCTGATTACCCCCCCCCTTTCTTTATCCCTTTCTTCCCCTACGGATCTTCCTAGTTCTTATGTTCCATAGATGAGAGAAATCATATGATAATTGTCTTTCTCTGCTTGACTTATTTCACTTAGCATTATCTCCTCCAGTGCCATCCATGTTGCAGCAAATGTTGAGAACTCGTTCTTTCTGATAGCTGAGTAATATTCCATTGTGTATATGGACCACAACTTCTTAATCCAGTCAACTGTAGAAGGGCATCTCGGTTCCTTCCATGATTTAGCTATTGTGGACAATGCTGCTATGAACATTGGGGTGCATATGGCCTTTCTCTTCACTACGAGAGAGATCAGTGTCTTTTTAATTAAAAGCGTATCATCAAAAGCCTAATGACAACAAAAACCCTGTAGACCATTTTGAAAATTTCACTAATTTTAATGTAAACATTAAAAATAAAAAGTAAAATAAAATCATAAAAATAAAATAGTGTTATATGGAGTAGTCAGCTGAATTAAAGCCATTAATTTGATTTTGAGAAACTAAATTGAATTATTGAGTTCACTAATTTAATCCAGAAATGGCTTTTCCTGTCACAAAGAAATTATTCTCCTTTTTGAATAGCATAAATATTTCCTATAAATTTGCATCCCTTAATATTATGTGCATGTAAAAATGTTTATAATGTTCAAAATATTTTAAAATTTTACATTTAATTGATGTTTACTGCCAGTATCAAGTAATTAAATATAAAATGCACTTTTGTTTGGGATACTGGTGATTACTTATTACAAATGGAAAAATTTAACAGAAGCTTATTCTTATAAGTCTTTTCACTCCAATTTTTCAGTTTAATCAAACACAGATGGTTTGCACAAGAGTAAAATGTTTATCTTTTTTTCTTCGGTGTTTATTAGAATCTAAACCAATTGCTTATCGTTGAGAGTCTTCCTTTGAAGTATGCATTTGAATAATAAACTATTATAACATAATGGGGACAGATGGATGTTTACACCTAAACTGAATGATATATAATTTTCATGGTCATCATTTTTCCTTTTCAAAAGTCTATTTTGGCTTTTTTCCAATTTCTATCCACTTCATTAGTCCTCCATGAATTGTCCAACATGACAGTTACTTGATTTAACCAATTCAAAGGCATCCTACTGAGTAAGTAATCAAGGCCTGCTGATTCAACATTATACTGTGGGAAATAACTGTTTCAAACTGTATTATCTCTCAGTATATGATAAAGAACACTTGCATTTTTAAAGTTGAATAAAACCTGACACTTTTTCAACTGAAGCTTCCAACTAGGTAAAGTTGTATCAACTTATGATGAAAAATAGTAAACCCTAACAATTTGCTTAGGAGACAAATACACACCCTGTGTTTATTTTATCTTTTAAAATTTTATGCACCTTGAATTTTTTTTTTCAGGAAAAAGCATTCTAGATAATTTATCAAACTACTGTTGAACCCTGAACTAATATCAGTATCTAACAATTATCTTCAAAATGAAATTAGGGTTTTTTTTTTATTATTATTTTTTGTGTTTTGTGTTTGTCTTCTTTCGTTTGCTCTAGGTTCTGGGCGTTGTTTCACAGTTCTACACAGTTCTAGCAAGATGTTAAAATTGAGATATTTCCAAAGCAACAACTGTATGTGTCTTATCCTTTTTCTTTGAAACCAGATGATGGAAATGATCTACATATGAACATACTATCTTTCTACTCAAACCACATTAAAAAAAATACAATTATAGAATGTCATGACAATATCCTTTTCTTTTGTATCCATTGGTATCCAGTACATGATCTATAATTCCAACCTTGAGCTCATTGCATGGTCCTCTTGCCTCCTAAACTGTCATTCAAGTCATTGTCGACAGCCTTCATTACCTTCATCAGCAGAAAAGAAATTTACAAGTGTCACTGAAGGAGCAATGATCCTTCCTTTTAGGATCTACTTCAATCAGGACACTGCCCTTCCAATAAGAAGTGATATTATACTAAGCATGATTTTTTTTAAAGATTTTATTTATTTATTTATTTGACAGAGAGAGAGACAGCCAGCAAGAGAGGGAACACAAGCAGGGGGAGTGAGAGAGGAAGAAGCAGGCTCTCAGCAGAGGACCGATCCCAGAACGCCAGGTTCACGCCCTGAGCCGAAGGCAGACGCTTAATGACTAAGCCACCCAGGCGCCCCTGTACTAAGCATTATTTTAAGCCTATTTCCACACTCTCATAGTCTCAGAAAATAGAAAAAGACCAAAGAGACAGCACCACCAAGAACAATCAGGAATAATATTTCTAGATAGTAACCAAAATATGCCTGGCGTGTTTTGAGTACAGAGGTGTAATGGAATGCAATTAGCATTAAAATATTAACACAATAAATAACTATTTCTGGACTATATAAGACTAACTTTGTCTTGTCTCATATAATTTCAACAGAATATGACAAAGAAAATAAGAGAATTAGGAATAAATGTGGACAGGAAAAAATGTTTATACCCATAAATATCTTGGGAATTAACCAGTTCCTTTAGAATGGATGTACAGCAAATGTATTTAAATATTTGTAGAAAATAGATTTATCATTCTAGAAAGTATTTTGTCACTCTCATTATATCGTGCCCTTATAAAAGCATAATTTTAAATATTTTTTTCATTATTGCTAATATAGATACATGAATGGAGCATGAAACAGCAATGGTAATCAAACTCCTGCAGTCAGAAAAGAGCCATAATAGGACTTACTGGAGGATTTTCACCTGAAGTTTGGTATTATTAGATCTGGCTTAGGTTTGGATTCTCTGAGGATTGTTTCCTCTTATCTATCTGCAATTGAATGGAAATATTCTTAGCATTAGTCAAAATTTTAGGAGGAAATGCACCTTTCCCATCATAGATTATATTGAAGCTACTGCATAACTGGTGTGTACCAGATTTCCCTCATTTTATTTTTTCTCTGGCTATAGCATACATAAATAGAGCATGTTAGGCATATGGTCATCTTATCAGTACATATCAGTAAAGGGAATGTGCATATTTGTGAAATTATTACTTGAAAACATGAATTTAAATACTTGTCTGGAAATTTGCAACCTTGAAGGGGAGGGAGTTGAAGCAAACAACACTCTTTTAATACTACATGAAAATTACGTTAAAATATCATACTGTGAGATATAAAAAAACCTTGAAACATAAAAAGAGGAAATGGTAATTGACAGAATAATCTACAGAATGTTGAACTCAAAGACCTTGGATCTGGGAATGACTCAATCTGTTATCAAAGAAAATTAGTTGACTACTAAGTTCTAAAAATAAGCGAGACACCAACGGATCAACAACTTATAATTTTATCTTAAAATTATCGAACATTTTATCCTTCTTTTTATGATCATTTTCAACCATTAATTCATTCTTTCATTTGTTAGGGGATAACATTAAAATCAGTTTTTCATCCATAGTAAATTTCTTGAAGGGACATTTTCAAATATAGACATAAAAAAACAATAATGTAAAGAGTCTTTACATTTGTATAATGTAGAAATTCTACTTCTGGCACTTATGGACTAAGTTTTCCACCAAATACTACTAGAAAATCTATCATATCATCCAAAGGTCAGTTTATTCTAAGAATGCAGAACTGATTTAAATTACAGAAGTCTAGGTAAAACATTGCATTAATAAAATAAAGATGAAAAATCATGGGACTTTCCCAGTAGATGAAAGGAATGTATTTGATCCAATTCAACATTCCTTTATTATTATATAAATAGAGAAATAAAGCTTTTGGTAAACTAGAAACCAAAGAGAACTTTTCTAATATTATAAAGAAAAATTACATCAAAAATCATACTCAGTGGCAAAATACTGAAATTTGTCTTAATGAAAAATGGAAATGAGGTAAGAATGCACTCTCATCTTTCTTATTCAACAGTATGCAGGAATTCCTAGCTGGTGCTAAAATACAAAACTAAGAAGTGGAGATTTAGGGACTGGTTAAAAAAGAAATCAAATTGCCATTATTTATAGATATGGTTAGGGACATTAGAATCTAAACAGCCTACAAATAGAATAATATAAATCAATGTGGTTAATACTATTTTTGGATAAAATGCCAATATACAGAGAATGTTTTCATATCCCAACAAACAGTATTTGAAAATAAAATTTTAAAGATGGTACTATATATTGAAACATTGTAAGCATAGTAACTAGGAATAAATATAATGAAATGTGTGCAATATATCTACATAAAAACTAATTAAATATTATTGAGAGAAATTAAAACAACAAAAATTAAGGGAAAAGCATACCACATTCATGGGACAGGAAGACTCACTATTTTAAAAACCTCAGCATTTCAGAAAATTTTGTGTGGAATCTATGCAATCCCCTTAAAATATCTACAAGTTCTTATATGAGTTCACAAATTAATTCTAAATTGCATATAAAAATTCAAAGAGTTAAAATTAGAAAAAACTATTTTTAAGATCTGCAAAATGCTGGGGTGCCTGGGTGGCACAGCGGTTAAGCTTCTGCCTTCGGCTCAGGGCGTAATCCCAGCGTTATGGGATCGAGTCCTACATCAGGATCCTCCGCTAGGAGCCTGCTTCTTCCTCTCCCACTCCCCCTGTTTGTGTTCCCTCTCAAAAAAAAAAAAAAAATCTGCAAAATGCAAAACATTATGGAGTATCATAACGTCTTATAAAGCCATATGAATTATGATAGTGCAACATTGGTATGAGAGATTAATAGACCAATGGATCAGAATAGAGTTAAGAAATTGACCCATTCATATTTAGATCCTTGATTTTTGACAGAAGTAGTACTGAAAACCCATGGGAAGGATTCTTTTCATTAATTCCCAGAATAATGGATATAGACAAGAAAAATAAATAAAATTTGGTCACATACTTCATACTATACTCAAAATCATTTGCATTGTGTTATAGAAATAAATGCAGATGGCATAATGCTTACCCCCTAAAAATTAATAAAGGAGAATATTTTTATGAGCTCTGAGTAAGGAAAGATTTCTTAAACTGAATACAAAATGCACTAATGTTAAAGGAAAGATTGATAAAATGGATTACATTAAAGATAAAAAATTCTGCATATCAAAAGCATTAGAAAAATAAAAATTTAAAATTGCAGCACATACAACAACAATCTCATATAATCTACAAAGAAATGAAAAAAGAAGTGAAAAAATCCACTGCAAAATAGAGATGGGATCCGAATAGACTTTCACCAAATTTATCCACCTGAACAATTAATAGAGAAAAAAGATGTTTGACTTCGTTAATAATTAGAGAAATGCCACTTAGAACCAAAATGAGGTAGTATTACATCCCTAGAATAATAGATAAAACTAGGAAGACAGCTGTAATCAAATTTTGTCATCATTACTGGTGGCGTGTAAATTGGTAGAACCACTTGGGAAGGTATTTGGCTGCATCTATTCCATTTGGAGATGACACATATATTATATATAATTATATATTATAGCAGGGAGTATTTCTCCTATGCATTATTATATATATGTGTGTGTATATATATATATATATTACATAATTACATATTATATGTATATGTAGTTACAAGTATATGTCCATATATGTATGTGTATGTATATGTAATTACACATATAATATGTAATATATATACATTATAACCCATAGGAGAAATATTACTTCTTTACTCCCAAAGAAATGAATGTATATGTGTATATAAGATGCATAAAAATATGAAGAGTAAAATTATACATTGAGAACATATTAAGACCTTATGAGGAAAAAGAAAAGAAAGGAAAATATGCTCCATGGGAAATGAGTTTAGGGACGTGAGTTTAGATTTTTCAGCTCTGTACACAAGTAAAGTCCCAACCCAAACTTTCATAAGAAGAGCACAATTTCAAAGTAGAATTAGTTATATCTACCGGAAGTGTCGGAAGTATAAAATTGTAAACTCTACCTCTCAGCACATTCCTATTTAATCACTTCATGTGCCTAAGCATTTTATATGTAACAGTGAGAAAATAATTAGGTATATGTTCAAATACACTTCATCTTTGAGCATGCCACATACTTTTTTTTATTAGTATCTGTTAAAAAAAATCAAACAAAGGAACAGACAAAAAACATATTGCTTTGTTGGTGGTCAAAAGAGGAATATTTTATCCTTTACAGGTCAGCATGTAACATTGTTTTCCTTAAATATAAATATGTTAAAATGTAAAGAAACTTTCAAAACGTTGGAAAGGGAAAATTGAGAAAAAGTTTTTTTGAGACTTTTTTCGTCGTCAACTTCAAGTTCACAGTGCTGACAAGATCCTTCCTCCTGTTGGTCCCAAGTGTTGATTTGAAATGATACAGGGTTACCATTCAAATGGAAAGGTCTGAGACTCTAGCAATTGGCTTCCTTGCAAAATGAAGATAATATGTGCCCACATTTAAATGAACAGTGAAATAGTAGAGCATCGTAAGGTACCAAAGAAACAAAACAAATTTTGTCTCTCATTTAAAGTTACCCTAACAACACTGAGTTTCCCCCCCACATTTGTGCATGGCTATTTATGCATGGCTTTAAGAAAGAAACAACACTTTTTTTTTTTTAAGATTTATTTATTTATTTGAGAGAGAGAGAGAGAGAGAGAGAGAGAGCAGGTAGGGGGAGGGGCAGAGGGAAAGAATCTTCAAGATTCCCCACAGAGTGCAGAGCCTGATGCGGGGCTCAACCGCACCACCCATGAGATCATGACCTGAGCTGAAACCAAGAGCCAGATGGTTAACCACACTGAGCCACCCAGATGCCACTGAGCCACCCAGATGCCACTGAGCCACCCAGATGCCACTGAGCCACCCAGATGCCCTGAATGAAACAACATTTTGAATTAGCGTGTTTTTTCTTTTATGAAAACTCTAAGTATACGTGCTATTACAAACTGAATGGATGAGTATTACTCTACAATAAATATAAAATAAATAATATACTTCAAGCTTGAGGTTTTCTTTCTCTGTTTTTTATCTAAAATTGTATTAACATTCTCCAAGTATATAAAAGAGATCTAATTAGCTCTGAATAAGTGAAGTTTATTCAGCTAGAAGTTGTGATTATCAGATGGAAATAGTCTTTGCTAGTGTTAAAATCTTAATTTTTAAAAAATCCTAAAACTGACAGCAGTACAACTGGAATAACAATATGACCTCAAATATAATAATTTATTAACATGCTTGGTACAATTTTTAATGTTTGGCAACTTTGGTGAAGTTCTCTTCAGAGGGAGACAATTGAAATGAATTTATTTTCATAAATTTCTCAATTGATTTCTTCATCTTTTTTGCTTGTTTCTACCGAAAGCAATAATGTACAAATTTATTTCAGAACTCATTTCATAGTAGAAAACATTAACATATTCCTTAAAAGGTTTTTACTTATCTTGGGGGAAAAAAAGATATAATATCTAAAACTTGGTTTTTAAAATTTAACTTACTAGATTCTAAGGAATTTAAATAACGACTATAGCTAATTAATATATTCATCTTCTCTTCAACAAGTTTAAAATATTTTCTATGCATCTGGCATTGGGTTGAGTATTAAAAATTTAGTTCCCTGATGTCAAGATGTTAGCATATTTGCTATGGTCTGAATATTTGTGTTTCCCCAAAATTCATGTTGAAATCCTAACCCCCACAGGCAATGATATTGGGGGGGGGGACTTTGGGAAGCTTTACCTTCATGAATGGGATCAGTGCTCTCATGAAAAAGACCCCGCAAAGTTCCCTAGCCTCTTTTGCAACGTGAAGATACAAGTTGGGGCCCTTACCTGACAACACTAAGACCCTGATCATGGATTTCCAGAACTGTGAGAAATAAATTTCTGTTGTTCATAGGCCATCCAGTCTGTGGTATTTTGTTACAACAGCTCAAGTGGGCTAGAACAATGATGAATGGAGAGGTTTATTCACCTGCCTAACATAAGGTAAGCAAAAATAATGTACTGATTCAATGTGGCAGAAAAGGTGATAAGAATTTGCATGTGTGGGAGAACGGGTCTTCTAGAAGGAGGTGAGATTTCGACCGATCCTTAAAAAAGAATGTATTTCTGAGCAAAAAATAAATAAGATAAAATGATAATGAGCTATTCCAAGCAGAAATTAAATTTGGAGTGGAGACATCATGAATTAGGAAGGGTAATCCATTTCTGCTCACATTTAATTGGTTAAAATTATTTCACCGACACTTCTGAATCCAAGGTCTGCAAAATACACCCCATGCTGTGCAACTCTTTGTAACAAAATGATACACAGTTTTGAAAAGATTATGGAAATTGTTGGACAGAAACAAAATAAAATAGTTCATTTTTCCATTTGTCTATTGCTGTGTAACATACCTCCCCAAAACATAGTGGCTTAAACTAGAATTTATAATAATTTCTCATGGCACTGAGTTTTGACTAGGAACAGATGGTTGATTCTTACTTGGGGTCTGTCACAGTTATAGTCAATTAGTGACGGGGGACAAAATTATCTGAAGGCTCAACTGGGCTGAATATCCAAGATGTATCACTCAGAACTGGCAGCTAATTCTGACTGCTATTTGGGAACTCAGACCTATGTACTATGGTGCCTGCATGTGGCATTTCCATGTGGCTTTGGCTTCTCACAGCATGGCAACTAGAATCTAAAAGCAAGTCTTTCAAAGGATAAGAAGTATATACTGCCAGTGTCTTAAGGACCGAGACAAAAATTTAGCACAGTCCTCACTTCTGCCTTATTCTGTTGGTTAAAGCCGTGATCAAGACCTCCCATAGTTAAGGAAAAGAGAAGCAGGCCCCACTTATTGGTGGGAGACGTTTCAAAGAATGCTTGGCCATCTCTAACCGACCACAGTTCTCCCTTTAGTCATATATTATTTATATTCTGGCCCCCTTCCCCTAAAAATACATTCTCTCCTTTTCTAGGCCATTACATTTCATCCCAGTACAGCATAGCTCAGTTTGGGATCTTATCACTGAGGTGGATCCAGGTGTTGTGATGCTCCTAAGATATGTCTCGAATGGGAGTCCTCTCACACTAAAATTATGTGAACTGAATTGATAAGTTTCCACACCCCTTCTCCTCTCCTTTCAAAAAACCCCATGACATAATAGTAAGACAGAGACAGGATAACCATAATAGACATTCCTATTCAAAAGGGAGGACATTCTTAGGCAGATAGCAGTCACTATTTCATAGAAACTCTGAATCAGCCCAGAAGGTGTCACAGTTCCTTGATTAGGGCCGAGTCCAGCTTTTGGCGAAAATTTTTTCTGGCTCTTAGCTCCATTCCATGAGCTCTTAGTTCTGTCCTCTGAATTACCATTCTTGGCTCATGTTCACAGCCACATAGCCCTCTCTGTCTGCTTGGAAGAGTAGGAGGCCATAAGGTCCTTTTTCATTTTGTACCATCTCTGTCCTCATCAGTCCAAGCTATTGTTTCTCCTGATGGTATAATCCTCTTTAAAATGTCGCAGGTTTTCAATGACTATCATTAGGCCACTTGATAAGATAGATCCTTCTCTATCTTGCAAAAGAGCCTGTGTGAGGGTTCTATGAGACAATGTTTTTCAGATCCAGAAGCACTCTGTCTTAGAAGAGAAGATCAATGAGGGAATCCTTTTAGCTTTGGCCTGGCTGAAATGCTACGTGTTGCACCACCATGAATTTTTCTGAGTTCTTAGCGAAACATCTTTCTTCTTCATGCTGGATTTGATATTTATCCTGAAGTCAGTTCTTATTTTGAGATTTTTTTTTTTTTTGGAAGGGAATATAAGTGAGAAACACTGACTTTTCAACTCAGTAAGTTCTTACTTCTGTATATTTACTGTATATTATGTTCTAAAGCTGAGTAGTTCCTTCTTTAGTTTATGTCTGTCTTCCATATTTTCTCATAGCCATCTAAAAGAAATAAGTTGTCACCTTCTACCTTCTGCTTGGAAATCTCCAGAGCCAGATCCATAAGTTAGTTAGGTACCCTTTCTATTTTCCACATTATTGCCAATTTTTCTGCCACTAAATAATAAGTATATCATTTTCTCTAACCACCAACTACAAAGTCCTCTCTGTTCCCCCAGAACTCACCAATAATCTCACTGAGACCCTTCTATATTTTATTAAGTTTCTCCTCTAGGCCCATTCTGGTTTGCTTGCCACCTGATCAAAAGTCAGTGATATTGCCCAAAAACAAAAGTCCAGGACCAGATGGCTCACAGGTGAATTCTACCAAACACTTAAAGAAGACTTAATACCTATTCTCAAACTATTCCAAAAAATATAAGAGGTCAGGATCACTCTGATACAAAAACCAGATAAAGACACAACAAGAAAAGAGAACTACAGGCCAATCTCTCTCATGAATATAGATGCAAAAATCCTCAACAAAATATTAGCAAAGCGAATCCAACAATACATTAAAAAAATCATATACCACAATCAAGTGGAATTCATTCCTGGGATGCAAGAGTGCTTTAATATTTGCAAAACAATCAATGTGATACATCACATCAACAAGAGAAAGTATACAAACCATATGATCATTTTAATAGATGCAGAAAAAGCATTTGACAAAGTACAACATCCATTCGTGATTAAAACCCCCTGCAAAGTAGGTCTAAAGGGAACATATCTCAACATAATAAAGACCTTAGATGAAAAACCCACAGCCAACATCATACTCAATGGGGAGAAAATGAGAGCTCTTCCCCCAAGATCAAGAACAAGACAAGGATGTCCACTCTCACCACTTTCATTCAACATGCTACTGGAAGTCCTAGCCACAGCAGTCAGACAACAGAAATAAATAAAAGGCATCTGAAGTGGTAAGGAAGAAGTAAAACTCTATTTGCAGTTAACATGATATGATACTATATATAGAAAACTCCACCAAAAAACTACTAGAAATGATAAATGAATTCAATTAAGTCGTAGGATACAAAATCAATGTACAGAAATCTATTGTGTTTATATACACTAATAATGAAGCAGCAGAAAGAGAAATTAAGAAAACAATACAACTTATAATTGCACCAAAAACAATAAAATATCCAGGAATAAACTTAACCAAAGAGGTAAGAGGCCTGTACTCTGAAAACTATGAAACACTGATGAAAGAACTTCAAGATGACACAAAGAAATGGAAAGATATTCCATGCTCATAGATGGAAAGAACAAATATTGTTAAAATGTCTATATTACCCAAAGCAATCTACCCATTTAATGGAATCCCTATCAAAATACCAGCAGCATTTTTCACAGAACTAGAACAAACAACCCTAAAATTTGTATGGAACCATAAAAGACCTCAAATAGCAGAAGTAATCTTGAAAAAGAAAAATGAAACTGGGGATATCACAATTCTAGGTTTCAAGTTATTTACAAAGTGTAGTAATTAAAACACTATGGTAGTGGCATAAAAATACACACATAGATCAATAGAATAGAAAGAAAACCTAGTAATAAACCCACAATTATATGGTCAATTAATCTTTGACAAGGAATGACTATCCAGTGGGAAAAAGACAGTCTCTTCAGCAAATGGTGTTGAGAAAACCGGACAGCAACATGCAAAAGAATGAAACTTTCTTTCACCATACACAAAAATAAATTCAAAACAGATTAAAGACCTAAATGTGAGACCTGAAACTATAAAAATCCTTGAAGAAAGCACAGGAAGTAATCTCTTTGATATTAGTAGCAGCAACATTTTCCTAGATATTTCTCCTGAGACAAGGGAAATAAAATAAAAAATAAACTATTGAGACTACATAAAAATGAAAAACTTCTGCACAGTGAAGGAAACAATCAACAAAACTAAAAGGCAACCTATGGAATGGGAAAAGATATTTACAAATGACATATCTGATAAAGGGCTAGTACCCAAAATATACAAAGAACTGATACAGCTTAATACCCCCCAAACAAATAATCTAATTAAAAATGGGGCAGAAGACATGAACAGACATTTCTCCAAAGAAGAAATACAAATGGCCAAGAGACACATGAAAAGATGCTCAGCATCACTGATCATCAGGGAAATATAAATCAAAACCACAGTGAGATATCACATCACACCTATCAAAATGGCTCAAATAAAAAATACAAGAAACAATAAATGTTGGTGAGGATGTGGAGGAAAAGGAACCCTCTTGCACTGTTAGTGGAAATGCAAATTGGTGCAGCCATTGTGGAAACCAGTATGGAAGTTTCTCAAAAAACTAGAAATAGAATTGCCCTACAATCCAGGAATCACACTACTGAGTATTTACTCCTAAAATACAAAAACACTCATTCGGAGGGATATATATACCCCTATATTTATTATAGTTATTGCAGCATTATTTACAATAATCAAATTATGGACTCAGACTGTGTCCATCAATAGATGAATGAATAAAGAAGATATGACATATAGATAGATAGATGATGATAGATAGATAGATAGATAGATAGATAGATAGATAGATAGATAGAGATAGATATATCTGGAATATATATCTGGAATGGAATATTATTCAGCCATAAAAAGAATGAAATCTTGCCATTTGCAACAACATGGATGGAGCTAGAGAGTATAATCCTGAGCGAAATAAATCAGTAAGAGAAATACAAATACCATTTGATCTCACTCCTATGTGGAATTTCAGAAACAAAACCAATGTGCAAAGGAAAAAAAGAGTGGGAGACAAACCAAGGAATAGACTTTCAACTATAAAGAACAAACTGATTATTACCAGAGAGAAAGTGGGGGGTGAGCAATAGGGGAAGTAGGAGATGGGGATAAAAGAGTACACTTATCATAACAGAAAAAAAAAATCAGTGCTAGTTTTAGATTTCAAATTCTGTCTTTTGTTGCATAACAAATTATCTGAAAAGTTAGAGGCTAAAAACAATAACTATTTAATTTAATCTCATGATTTTGTATGTCAGAAATTTCAGCAGGGATCATCTGACCAAATCTTCTGCTCCATGTGGTAGTGATTGAAGCCACTCAATAGTATCCAGCTGGTGGGTGGGCTAGTCTAGAAGGACCAGAGCCACTTCACTCATATTTCTGATGCCTTATCAAAGATGGCGGGGAAGGTAGGCCCAGTTTGAACTGTGAGCCATAATATGCATGGCTTCCAAGTGTGGTCTCAGGATAGTAATACTTATATGGTGGATATAGTATGGTGGATGAAGAAGACTCCTGGAGAGAAAATTCTCAGAGGAAGACATGGAAGCTGCCCGTCTGTGAAGGCACAAGCCCGAACACTGGCACTGTGTTACGTCATCATTTTGCATTGGTGAAAGTAGTCACAGAGACTATCCATATTAAAGGTAGGTGTATTGGTGGGAGGATTTGTAAAGGAGTTAGCACCCCTATTTAATCAATCATATGCATATTGCATTTAGGAGTATATAATGAGGAGCAGATGAGACTAGAACAATCGTGGAAATCAGGATTAAAGCAATTTTGAATGTCATGAAAAAGAGCTTGAATTTTAATCGTAAGAGCAAAGGGGAAGTATCAGAGATAGCTTATTGTCAGAGAATTATAAATGGTGATATAATTAAGAAATGTGTTGATGAAGGGGTGCCTGGGTGGCACAGTCCATTAAGCATCCCACTCTTGGTTTTGGTTCAGGTTGTTATCTCAGGGTCATGAGATGGAGCCCACAGTAGGGTTCTGCACTCAGTATAGAGTCTGCTTACAACTCTCTCTCCCTCTCCCTCTGCCCCTCCTCACTGCTCTCTCTAATTAATTAATTAAAGTTTTTAAAAAAGAAATCTGTTAATGGAAGAAAAGAGAAATGGGGCAGAGTCTCGATGGAAAGGTAAATTTGAATGAAGTTTGGAAGGCTTTGTTTCTGTTTTTAATGGCACTGGAGAGTCCCACGTGATTTTAGGCTTTAGGGACGGAGCCAAAATGGGAGGAGAGATTGACATATGAAGGGATAATGATGCGTTAAAGTCCTATGATGAAACCACAGGAAATGGAATCAGGAGTACAGGGTGTGGGATTAGTTTTGCAAAGAAGTTAGCTTGCTCTTTTCCTGGAGTCTAAAATAAGATGGTAATCCTATGAATGCTGCTTTATATGGCAAAAAATGATCTCAGCAGATGAGATTAAATTAGAATTTTGAGATGAAGAGACTACCCTGGATTATCCAGATGGGCTCTAAACGCACTCACAGGCATCTTTGTAAGAGGGAGACTCCACACAGAGAAGCAGGCGATGTGAAGATAGAACAGAGAGATGCTTGAAGATGGTGGCCTTGGAGACTGGAATGATGAAGCCACAAGTCAAGGAATTCTGGAAGCCACCAGAAGCAGAAGAGACAAGGAAGGGATTCTTTCCTAGAGCTTCCGGAGGGAGTGGAGCTTTGCCAACACCTTCATTTGGCCTTCTGGCCAACAGAATTGTGAGAGGTTAAAAGTTTGTCATTTTAAGACACATGTACGGTAATTTGTTACATCAGTCACAAGAAACTGATTCAGAATGGGTTAGAATTATACAACTATACTTTGGCATTTCAGTCTATGAAATCCCTTAGATAGAGTCCTGCACAGATATTCCTTTAAAAATATCAGAGGACAGCCTTAGAGTTTGGTTAGGAATGAGACAATAGCACTCAGTAAAAAGCCAAGCTCTGGAGTCAGAAAGTCCTGGGTTCAGATCCTGACTTTGCCATTTATTCACTTACTGATTCTAAACAAATTAACCTCTCTAAATCTTAGTTTTCTCAGTTATAAAATGGGAATGAAAATAATACCTATTTTACAGTGTTACTGGCAAGATAAAAAAATACAATGTATATATAGCAGCAAGCATAGTGGCAAACATGTTATTAAAAATAACTGAGTGTGTATGTGTGTGGGGGGGGGGTAGCACATATAGCCTGGAAATCGTGCGCAGAACATCATGGTTGATTTTGGGCTTCAGAGTCAAATTCTCTGTGTTCAATTCCTGTTTTTTTTGGTTTGTTTTTCTGGTTTTACTACTTTCTGGATTGGTAACTTTGGACGTGTTATTTAACTTCTCTGTGCCTCAGTTTTATTCTTTGAGAAATGGTGATAATTATAGAATCTCTTTAATGGAATTGTTTTGTTGATAAGGCAATGTATAATTGTAATCCATTTATAAAGCACCTGGAGCTTTGTAACAACTCTATCTGCACTTGATAATTTACTGCAGTTTAAAGAAGATGTGAAGGTTGCTTAATTTTTACAAAGATTCTCTTTCCTCATTCCAGAATTTTCCATTTTAATTCGAACAAACCACCATCTATATGTTAATTTTATTTGTTCTGTCTCATATGCCACTTTATAGATACAGTCCAAGCCTGGGAATAGAAGGAGTCTTACCATGTGTAAAAGCCAAGTAAAGCAATTGATAAAGTCAGTGTGGAATGTTAATTCATTATTTGACCATTTTGTACACTGTGAAATGGTCTTCATCACAATTTAAGTTGCTTTTACAGTTTCTGTGAGCTGAGAGGTAAGGAGCCTATGTGAGGGTTAGGAATTTGTGGTTAATTCTTCTGAAACCCATAGGATTAAATATAAAATTACTCTCATCACTGAGAAAAAAATGTTCCCATTTTAACTTCACTCAAATTCATTATGATTGAATGACCAGGAAATCTTTAAAAAATATGTGGCTTTTCTTTTATTTTTTTAAATACCAATCCATAAAGATATTGTATTTGAAATGAAATCAATAAATGAATATACTGTGATAATTTTATCACAACTATTATCACATAATTAAAAATATGTATGTTTCATCTGATACATATATATTTCTTCTTAATGAAAACAATGAAACTTCAGATATTGAAAGAGAGCTATGAATGTATGAAAAACACTACATCTGCAAAATTTCAACCTTCGGTTTTCATATTTCCCTGCTCACTCTTTTAGAGCAACTTGTTACTCCATTCCTCTGGAGGAAGGAAATGTAAGTAGTAAAAAACTCAGAAAAAATGATCTACATCAAACAGTAAATGTAAACTCATTTCAGGAAGAGAACAGGGAGTGGGGAAAAATAATATTAAAAATAGGGAAGAAAGAAGAGCAAGAGTTAGGTTTAAAATATTAATATTAACATAGATACAAATACATGAATAAAACAAAGAGGGCAAAATAATCCATAAAGACTGTTCATTATAAACAGTGCTGTTTATTAATAGCTTATTAATAGAGGTGGTTGAGGGAAAGCACAGCTCAGTCTCCTAAGCTCCTGGAGACGTTGTCTGTGAAGCAAAGTGGCTGCCAGAGCCATACAGGAAGCTGGACTAGTATGGGTGGGTTGGGCACTAACACAAAGGAGTTGTTTTGGCTAACATCACTGCCTTTTCAAATATCTCGGTAAGAGGAAGGACTAAATAAAAGACTTGTGAGCTTCAAGGATCTGGTGACGAAAGGTAAGGAGTAAAAGGGTCAGAAATACATGCTCTTTATTCCTCAGTCTTTAAGTTATATTAAACTATGATTTGTTAAATAAATGTGAAAATGCATAAAGCAAAATAAGCTTTGGTGTTCATTGTGAAGGGTAGCAAATTACTTAGGCTTGGTTCTTCAAAGGGAAGGAGACAAATGGAACAGTGCATAGTACACACCAAAAGCTAAATCTTTAATTTGTCCACTTCTTTGTTTAGAAGACCAAAAAAGCCCAGAGGGGAGCTTAGTTCCAACACTCCACTCTGCGAAATGCAAAACGCTACAAGCATTTTTAAGGACAAGATTGTGTGAAAATCCCCGCCTCTCATTGAAAACAGAAATAGGTTAATATCACCAGCTTTGAAAACTATGACTTTTCCCCCTGATTTCCCATCTACTTCCAAAGCAGTGTTTTAATGCATCATCTTTTCCAAGCAAAGGAAAGCCTCAGAAGTATGTATGTGTGTGATGAGAAGAGATTAACATGTGTGGCGGCTTATCAAAAGGATAAATACCGCTTAGTGCTTTTCTCTTTTTTGCCTTATTAATCTTCCTCGATGAGATGGTTATTTCGCTTTTATAGTTAAAAATTAATGCCAAATTTAGTACTTTGGGGATAAAAGGAACAGAAATTCAATTTTGAGGAATTTACATTTCATCGATATAAGGGTTTTACATTGTGAGTAGCAATCGATAATTTTTCAGAGCATAAATTTTCTTTATACACTCAGACTGATACTCTCCATTCATTCAATGAAATTCATAAGCTATAGTAAGACAATTCACAAGGACCTTCTAGGTGCATGCACTCAGCTATGCTTGAGAGTTATAATAGGGCATGTTAAGTGTCTTGGTCTCGTGGATCCTATATTCTCATGGGGTAGAGAAACAATAAACGAGTAAATATGTCAATTAAATTAACAGAAATTGCAATTATTGTTATGAAGGAAACAAAGAATGTTGTGATAGAAAGATTGAAGTGGGGTTGCTGCTTAAGTTATGTAATTAAGGAGGGCCCCTCTGAGGAAGTGTGTTTCTACTGGGACTTGAAGGAAAGCCAGATGGAAAAGAGCTCGGGTGAGAGCTCCCAGGAGATGTGACAGATAGACACAAGATCCCCAAGAGAAGGTTTTGTTTGACAAGCTCATGATAAGCAGAATTCTAAGAAGACCTTTGTGAGATTCTCATCCTCTATTTATCCAATGGGGCACTCATCTGGGCTGGGAAGAGATTTTTCAGACATAATGGAAGTTCAAAATCCTTTAATCTTCAAATACAGAAATAATCTGGGTGGGCTTGAAGCAATCGGGTGAGCCCATGAAAAGCAGAGTTTTCCCTGGTTGGTGGCAGAAGTCAGAGGGATGAGCTCTTGCTGGCTTTGAGCAAGAAAGCACAAAGGGAAATTCTGCAGTCCTGGTGAAGAGGGAGGACTCTAGAAGCTGAGAGTGGCCTGCGGTCTAGAGCAAGTAAGAAAACAGAAACCTGGTCCACCAGCACGAGGGAATGAATTCTGCCAACCGCCAGGGAGCTAGAAGCGGCAGCATTCACCTCAGATGAGGATCGCAGCCCTGGTGGCCGCTCGGTTTCCTGCGAGGGGCATCCAGCTCCATTGTACGGGACTCCCGATCAACGGAAACTATGAGATGATAAATATGTGCTGCTTAGTGCCACTAAGTTGGTGGTAATTTGTTACCTCGGCAACAGAGGAATTATTATGACGCTCTAGATCCCAACAGGAGGCTGCTGTGACTGGAGCTTCCTGGGAGAGGCGGTATTGCCTCAAGTGATATTGGCAGGGTGGGTGGTGACTAGCAAACAAATCACATAAGCAGATTTAATGTAATGGGTATGCACCTGGCAGACTGCTTAATAATGTTGAACGCGATACGGATTATAATCCATTTTTGTCATCCCAAACAATCAGGCCCTGTGATGGTAATTTCCAGTATCAAATATGGAAGATACAAAGGTGGTGAATGCATGGTCACTGGTCACTAAGATGGAAGATTTATAATCAAGGACAGCAGAATGCGAACACAGGAAATTGTTTTAATTGGTAGAAAAAGCTATTGATGTGTGTTTAGAGCTGTGGGGAGAGACTTCAGGAAAGTGCCCTGGAAGACCAATATGAAGGCTGGGCCTTGAAAAGTGAGTTGCAGTGGCTCAGGCAGACATTATATTCTTCCTGATGGAAATGCTATAGGAAGTATACCACGCTATCTTTGGAATAGCCTTGACAGGAAAGAGAAAAGGGAAGGGGAGGGGAGGGGTTGCAAGGGTAGGGGAGGGAAAGAAAAAGAAAAGAAAGGAAAAGAAAAGAGACTTAAATATGGTCAAGACTCTAAGGTAACTAGCCATGTGCAGGAAATACAAGGGATGGAAAAACATTAAATAATACCAGGGGGACACATTCAGCCCAATGCAGAATGTAGAAAATTTCCAGAACAAATGCTGCAGATTACAAATAAAAATAAAATTACTGTAAAAATAGATTTTAGAGATATACCAAGCAAATGCAAAATAGACTTTACTGAGACACTGATGCAAAAATATTACCATATGAAGGAATTTTTTAGATAATTGTGGAAAAATAAAAACAGAAGAGCTGTAAGATGATATTGAGGGACCATTTTGATTTTGGTGGATAAGTTAATCTTAAAAATATCATATCTATTAAAGATACTTATTGATATATTTCTGATTAAAATGATATGACACCACATCTATTCATTTATTTACTGTATAATTAGAAAGTAAAAGGGAAACAGTGACGAGAGAGTTTTTGGGGTCTTTTTAATGAGCTTTCTAAAGACATGACAAGATGTTGAAAAAAGGTCTTTCATAGATAGGTTGTTGATAGAGAGTTTTAGGAAATTTAAAGTGCCTATGACATGGGACTTTTTGGGAAAAGTATATCACTTCTATTTCCCTGTAATGACTTTCTCCTCTGGTGAATGAATTTGCTCTTTCAAAAATCAAAAACAATCTTAGCTCAATTGTAAACACTCATCTGCTCTCCATAGCACCTGGCTTCTGTTTCTCTCTTAGACCCTGAAGCTGGGCTTTGGTAAAATTTTTACCCTCCTTCATTTCCCGATCTAACTTATCCTCCTCATAGAGCTAGCTGCTGCTATGACTCTCAGCATTACCGGGGTTTTAGTTTACAAGAGTGAATCTAAAAGAATTCTATTCCCTCCAAAATCTGCCCTGCTCTGCCTCCTTCTTTTCTACCTGTCTGGCAAGAAAACTCAGAGTACCTAAATAATTCTGTTTTGCTTTTTTAGTGCCACATTTACTGTCAGAATTTGCCGATGTTAATTCCTGTGCTTCTCACACACCTTAAATCTGTTGTATCGTGACTGTCAACAATTTCTTTCAGATATCTGATTATTTATTGCAAGAAATGCCAAACTCGTCCCTCTCCTACTTTCCCCAATTTTAATTTATGTTACTCAAATCTTACAGATCAATCTTTTTTAAAAGTGAACCTCGTGGTTATCCGTTCACAATGCCATAACAGCTAGCCAATTTTATTGATTTAAGCACAAACCCACTAACCTTGACCTTCAAGAAGCTCCTAATTATTTTCCTGTTACCTTCTTTCCTAATTATGTTCGTGTAAAGACTACGCAAGCGTTTACTTACACTTGGGGTAATAGTAATAGCAACGGTAGCTGTACACTCACTACATTCCCCTCTATTTACGTTCTCGGGTTCAAACAGCCCAACTATAGTATTTCAAATATACCTGTCACTTTTGAATCAACTTTCAATCCATCAGTTTTCATTTACTTGTTTGATTATTTGGGTTGACGTTCGGGTAAGTTCCTGATTGTATCCTCTCCTTTCTTTACACCTTCCAACTTCTCCCAACAGCCCCCGAGGCATCTTCTCTAAAGTCTTAAAGGTCTGGATCACTGTTTTAAAACTACTCATTTTAACGTTATGGCCCTCCCTTTACTACTGGTTTTCACTAGTAAAACCATATGCTCCTTCAGGTTAAAGATCATCTCTCAATTTTTTGTATTATCTTAACATAACGGAGAATAGCATGTTGCACATCATAGGGAGTTAATAAATACTACTCAGTAATATTTCATAAATATTAAAATATGTATCATTTGTCATATTTCATCCCATTTTATAGCAATTTTGCTAGCTAGAAATTGATATGTAAAAAGGCAAAGCACAACTGCAGAAATTACTCCTTTGATCAAAATCTATAATTCCTTTGCATTGGGATGCATTTTACTATCTGGGAAAGCACCTTCTACAGATGGGAAGATTTTATGGAGGGCTTTTTCTTCTGGATTACTTACAACAATCTTAAATAAACCCAGGTCCAGGATCTAGTATAGAAGATATTTGAGGGAAATATATCAAGACAAGTTCTTGTTTATTTTTATTTTTTCTTTCATACATGTTAGATAATTTTCTGTCCATGAAAAAGATCTCCTTATTCATAGCTTCATGGTAACTTGGTTATATACACTAGGTCTGCAAAAAATTCTCGATATTGCCTTGGGTGGTTGCCAAAGGCTTTCAAGAATAGAAATGTTGATTTATAGTTTACACTTTTCTTTACATGGCATGCAGCTACCAGAAAAAAAATTACCATTTTATATTATTTTTATAATGAAAAATAGAGTTGAATAACAAAGAGTAATTAAATATCAGAAATACATGAAGGAAATGTGGGGAAAACTGAGTCACATTTTAGAGAAGATTTTCTTCTCTTTTTTTTTTTTTTTAAAGATTTTATTTATTTATTCGACAGAGAGAGAGACAGCCAGCGAGAGAGGGAACACAAGCAGGGGGAGTGGGAGAGGAAGAAGCAGGCTCATAGCAGAGGAGCCTGATGTGGGGCTCGATCCCAGAATGCCGGGATCACGCCCTGAGCCAAAGGCAGACGCTTAACCGCTGTGCCACCCAGGCGCCCCTAGAGAAGATTTTCTTATTTAATATTTTCTAGCAGTTAATGTCTCATAAAAAAATTTTCTCAGAATTTATTATTCTCGAACTTAAATCTGCCAGCATATGTCTGAAGATTGGTTATCATATGCTATTAGCCATAGTACAAAAAAATTAAAATATGTAAAAAGTATTTTTTAGTTCTTACTGAATACAAATTTAAATGTTTAAATGTAAAAAGCGTAATTTCTGTTTTTCATTAAAAAATTATATTTTATATACTTTAGTGACCATTCTAAGGGAAAACATTTAACCCTTTGTTAAAAAGATTTTTGTGTGTGTGTGTGAATTTTTGTAGTCAAAAAGCCTCCAATAGTTAATGAATATTAGAGTTATTATTCTTTTTGTAACTTTATGGCTTTGATATCTGCAGATTAATTCTTATTTCTATGTATTATATGTAAATTAACACCGGGTAATTTTTATGACCCAAAGCATTTTATAGTAAATCTTTGTTCCTCAGTTTTCTCCTCTATAACATATGAGTAATATTACCTACCCATTATCAGTGTGAGGAATAAACAAATTAATACATGTAAAATCCTCAATATGATTCTTGGGACATAAACTTTCAATAAATTTTAACTGTTATATATTCTAATATGAATGATAGAAAAAATGTATCTTTAAACATGTGCAGTGACATTTTGATTGTCTGTCTTTCCTGCTGGACAAAAAATACTGAGAGAGAAGTGCCATGTCTGTTTAATTCATCTCCAAATCTCCTGGCCTAGCAAAGGTCCTGGCACAGAGAACTCCTAATGGCCATTCACTGAGTCATTAGTGATTTAAAGACCAAATTGGTTAGAGTGTGACAAGATTGAACCACTTAGTAAGGAGCTGCCTCTTACTTGCTGTGAATCCAAGCCAGTATTATATATTGTTTGATATGCAATTGGTCTTATATTTTATTTAAATTATTTTAAATTGGGGGTTAATAATTTAAGAATAGTTTTCTATGCTTTGATTTAGACATATTAAGACCATAAAGAACCAAAAATGCCAATAACTGCACTTCACTGCAATTTTTTCTGATGCAATTTGATGAAAACCTAGAAAACATTTAAATAGTTACATTCAATGAGTATTTTATATTTTTGGTGAATATTTGTATTTTCATTATAATATATATATGAAACAACAATAAAATATTATTTATGCTGTTATTTCAAATATGCATTAGGATATATAAAGGAGAAGAATCTGAATAAGCTTATGTCTAAAACTTTATAGTCATTTTTCATTCCCCACATTTAAAATCTTTTCCTTAGGCTTATGGTATTTCCAAGTATCTAACTTTTTATAAGATTATAACTTAAGACAATTTTTTAATCTTTTATTTCCCAAATGTATGCTTCATTTATCCTTTGTGATTAATAATTGATCTTTCAATGTTTGTTCTTTTTGTTAACATTAGAAATACATTGTTAAACAAAATACTGTCTTTTAAAGGGCAATCCTTCATATTGTTATGCCTCCAAAATTAATGCACGTCTCATAAGCAAAATATTTACGTATGCTATATAAAACCAAGAACTTTCATTTTCAGTATCATCTGCATTATAGAAGCCTTGTATACAGCATGACGCAGTATATGTATGTTTGCAAAGTGAAGGTCTGCCAACTATTTAGGTCACAGTGTCCAGGGTTATCTGATGGTGTAATGGAAAAACCCCGTCACAGCACATAACATCAGTGCTAGTTTCAAGTTGCTGTGAGAACTCAACTTTTGAATCTCTTGATTTATGTAGGCTTCAGCATCTCAGCTTAACACAGATAGAACTTTGTTACATTTAGATTTACATGCATGCGATCTGTTAATGGGAGTATGTGTGTGTGAATACATACGTGTGTGCTCACATATATAGGAGGCCTAAAATACACATGCACAGCCATGAAAATCCATGTGTGGATTATCACCAGCAATTGCAATTGCAGGGAAGATAGTTTTATAAGAGAACTTGGATCCTAAGGTAGGTATTCAAGCTAAAATAACATGAGTCAAAGAGAAGAATAGCCTCATATGCTGTTTTTACATATGGAATAGATTAATTTTAGTAAGTTGGCAACAAATGCATTCTTGCAATCAACTGTCAATCTACTAAATTTTTATTAGCTTCATTAGAATTTGGCTTCAATTAGGATCCTCTGAGGGGAAGAGAGCCATAGGCCCCCAAAACTCAATTTTCTATCAAATATTTCAATATGCTCTAAAATTTAAACTAAAAACTGCATTTCATTGATTGAATATGCCCTTGAATTAGAAACGTAATTTGTGAATCAGAGCCACATGCTTCATTCTCCATCCAGTTACCAGCAAAGTAGCAATAAAGCATTATAGAATTATATTAAAGCAATTTTTCCTCAGGCAAATTTGTCATCATTTAAGTTCCTGTTTCTAAATTCCAATATGAACATGGCCTAGAAGGGGAAAGAATTGTGCTAGTATTTGGATTTTTATTTTAAATGATTTGCTTATAGAACTGAAAAGCAAAATCTGTGTCGTTATTCTGAAAAAGTAATAACCTCAGGCTAATTTCTAAAGGAAATGAAATTTGACTTAGCACAAAGCAGACTAAAGACCAGATTTTTCATAAAGGTTCTGTTTACACAGTTTATTTCAACAAATATTTCCTGAGAGCCCATGGTGGCCGGGGGGGGGGTGGTTTAAGACTGCCCAAGTAGAGTCAGATTCCAGAGAGCCCTCTATAGAAGTGAAGAAGGTAGAGACAGTTCTGAGAGGGTGGAATGGTCAAAAAAGCATATACTTCTGGAGACTAAGAAGTTGTGATTTTAAAAATCACTAGAGCAATGGTTCTCAAACTTGGATGTGTCTTAGAACCAGTTGCAGGCTAACTGAACATAATTTAAAAAGAATTACACACACACACACACACACACAGAGAGAGAGAGAGAGAGAGAGAGAGAGAGAGAGAGAGAAGACCAGCTGCAGTGTGGGACTCATACAAATGCAGAGACCCTAGCCCTATCCTCTTAGAGGAGCTTGTGACTTAGTGTTCTTTCTTATGTCTCCACGTAACTTTGTTTCCCAGTGTTGAAGAGCCAGTACATCTGATTGCCTGAGCCCAGTGAAGGGCTGGAGCAGAAACACCAGCATGAGTCTAAACAGGGATCAAATGTTTGAGCTGTCAGCAATGCAGAGAGCTCGTTTGACATGAAAGTCAGTGAAAATTCAGAGAGAAGGAATAACATCATTAAAAAGTCCAGTCAGATGGAAAATTATGGGAATGATGCTCTGACAAAATTGTCCAGTCAAAGATGGGGGTACAATGTCAGGAAAGAGACAGTAAAGAGAGAAAAAGAAAAAGAGGATACAGTGCTCGAAAAGATGAGAGGGAATTGGATCCAAACTCCACTACAATGATTAACCTGAGAAAAAAGATTCTTCCCTTGAGGAAAAAAGGAGATGAGTAAAGAAAGACAGCAAGTTTGAGAAGGTAGGGGGAAATGTTAAGAGAATTGTGTAAATGGTTCTTCATCTACTTAAGGTGAAGAGAGTATGAGCATGCCAGTTGTGAAGGGAGAGTAGAAACAAAGATGGTTGGATTAATAAGAAGTTGCTCAGTGATACAGCAAGAAGAATTAAAACAATATGAAAGTCTGAAGGATCCTATTCTTGAACGCTGGTGAGAACATTAGGCATTTTATACCATGCCTAAAATTTGCCGAAATGAAAGATACACTAAATACTAGTTTATTTCCCAGTTTGCAAAGGATTGATTATGTTTTTGTAGTTCTCATCTGAGACTGTTCTTCAGATCAGTAACTCTTATGGATGTTAGATGCATAAATTTCATAAAATAAGCAAGAAAAGGGAGTGGTAGTTAGAATTTTTACATTATATTTAAATAGATATAATGAGGATAATATTTTAGAAAATAAAATATATTTAATTTTCTTCCTTGATTTGTATCCCTTTATGATCTCTTATTATCAAGGCTGATATAAGCATTTTATTTGCTCAGAGAAATAGAAAGTGGTCTCCCTTGGGGCAAAAAAGTCAATGATTAGCTTGGAATCTCAATACGACTTTCTAGAGTCCATAAAATGAAAATGCTTTCCAGATTTCATTGAGAAGATAATTGTTTTTCAATATTGCTTGCCTTTTATTTAACATATCAAAAGCTGGGATAGAATCCTACTATATGAGAGAGAACTCAGTGTCTGATACTCAGTTTTGGTCTTCATCAACATGAAAAATGCAAACTTGCAGTTCAAGGGAATTATGGGAAGACAAAGGAGGCAGAAAACAGAACCAGGGGCAGCACAAGGATAAGGAAGTGAACCACACAGCTGGACTCCTATGTGCCTCCTCAGTGTCATTCTGAAAAGGTTGAGGGGGAATCCAAAACCAGAGGTTCCCATTTGGGCTTCTAGGAGGAGTCTACCTTGTAGGATTTCTTACTTATTAACTGGTATAAGAAAATTTGAATAAAAGCAATAGTTGACCTGCTTGGAGAAGTGGAAAGCATATGATTATGATTATTTCCTAAATTTCACCCACTCGACCCCCACATTTACCCACAGAAACTTTTGAGTGGCATGAAAAAGTCAAAAGTCCACACATGTCTTGTGACTTGGTACCAGCTTGGTAGTAGCTGACAGTGCCGGGCTGGTGAGTTTACTAGGGAAGTTAGTGCCTCTGAAGTGAAATGATTCCATAGAAAAGGTCCAAAACAGCAAAACAGAAGCTGAAGAGAATTACATAAAATCTCAGGAAGAGAAGGACCTCACCAAGGTGGCAAAACAGGTCATTCCTGACTTGGTTCCCCTTCACAAGAACAATTAACAACTATGCAAGAATAAGACATCGCTGAGAGAAGCCTAGAACATGGGGATGAGGCTAAGGCAGCCCACTGATAGTGTAAAGCACCACAGAGACCAGACAGACTGCATTAGAAGCTGAAGAGAAGCAGTTACACTTAACTGCATCGCTCCTCCCTCAGGCCAGTGCAGCGCCACACCGAGAGACCTTCCCCGAGCCTCTCTGTTCTTCCAGCGGAAAAAGAGGACTCGGGAGGTGGAGCAACCAGGGCCCCAGGCATTGGGGTCACTTTGTAGGAGCCCCTACTCTGATCTCACACCACGGGGATTGCAGGAGATTCTATAGAGCTCAACCATTGGGAATCAGACTGCGACAGAGAAGGGGGGAGGGGCTGGCAACAACCAACACACAGATGTTGGCAGACTGAGTTCATACTTGCAGCGCCCAAATAGTAATCTCAACCAGAGGTTTTGCTCCTCTGCAGAATCATGTTGGGGGCACATTCTAAGCAGGGAGCTTGGGAAGTGCAGATCTGCCCGATTCAGATCTTCAAATGAGGAGCTTTGCCAGCCGTAGAGCTCAGTTTGCCCATGCCCACACAAGTGGAGTCACAAACCCATCCATTGTAGTGAGCATCTGTGAACCTCATTTGGTCAAAAAAGACATATACAGGGTATTACATCCAACAATAGCAGAAAACAAATTCTTCTCAAGTGCACATGGAACATTTTCTAAGGTAGACTATGTGTTAGGCTACAAAACAAGTCTTAGCAATTCAAGAAGTTTGAAATAATACCAAGTATCTTCTCTGACCACAATGGCATGAAACTAGAAATCAACAACAACAAGGAAACTGAAAAATTCACTAACACATGGAAATTAAACAACATGCTCCTTGATGACCAATAGATCAAAGAAGAAATTAAGAGACATCAAGTTTCTTGGACTCTCTGAGCAACATTCAGAGAAGAAAGAGCCGAAATCACCCTTTAATGGGAAGCCCTGCATTGTTTCTCAACAGAGAGCTGTTTTTTGATGATGTGGAGTAATCTGGCAGTCTTTTCTTTTTTTTTTTTTTTAGATTTTATTTATTTATTTGAGAGGACAACACAAGCAGAGGGAGCGGCAGGCAGAGGGAGAGGGAGAGACGGGCTCCCAGCTGAGCAGGAAGCCCAGCACTGAGCTCAGGGCTCGATCCCAGACCCTGGAATCATGACCTGAGCCAAGGGCAGATGCTTGGCCGACTGAGCCACCCAGGCGCACCTCATACCATCTTTTTTTTTTTAAATAGCAGCTTCATTGAGACAAATTTTATACATTAAAAATCACCCTTTTATAGCATAAAAAAAAAAAGAGAGAGAGACAGGGTTTCTTGAAAGGAACAAAAATGGAAAAACAAGAACTTACAGAATGCAGCAAGAGCAAGTCTAAGAAGGAAATTCATAGCAATAAACACTTACATTAAGAAGCAAGAAAGATTCCAAATAAACAACCTAATTCTATGCCTTGAGGAACTAGAAAAAGAACAATAAAGATCAAGGTTAGTAGAAGAGAGGGAATAAAAGAGATTACAGCAGAAATAGATGAAATAGAGAACAAAAAAAAAAGAAAGATTAATCAAACTAATATTTGGTTCTTTGTAAAGATAAACAAAATTGACAAACTCTTGGCTAGACTAGCCAAAGACAAAAGAGAAAGGGCCAAAATTAGCAAAATTATAAATGAAAAAAGAGACATTACAACTGATACTACAGGAATACAAAGGACTATAAGAGGTTACTATGAACAACTATATGCCAGCAAACTGGACAATCTAGAAGAAATGGGGAAAAAATTTAGAGACATAAGCTTACCAAGACTGTATCAGAAAGAAATAGGAAACCTGAATG
Source organism: Ursus americanus (assembly GCF_024610735.1). Taxonomy (NCBI): domain Eukaryota; kingdom Metazoa; phylum Chordata; class Mammalia; order Carnivora; family Ursidae; genus Ursus; species Ursus americanus. Next base: position 18,571,010 of record NC_142139.1, read on the forward strand.
GAAAAATTACTGCTTGGGAGATTGACAGTAATCAAATATCTCTCAATGAAGAAAAGCCCAGGACCAGATGGCTTCACTGATGAATTTAATGAAACAGTTAAAGAATTAATACCAATTCTCCAAATGCTTCCCAAAAAATCAAAGATGAAGAGACACTTCCAAACTTATTTTATGAGACCAGTGTTATCCTGATACCCAAACCGGAAAAAGACACTACTAGAAAAGAAAATGACAGGCCAATATCCTTGATGAATATAGATGTGAACATTCTCAATAAAATACTAACAAACCAAAATCAGCAGCACGTTAAAAGGATCATTCACTATGATCAAGTGAGACTTATCCTGGAGATGCTTAGCATCACTACTCACTAGGAGAACACTAATACAAATGCAACGGGAGATCATCTCATGCCTAGTAAAATAGCCATCATCAAAAAGACAGTAGATAACAAGTGCTGGCATGGATATAGAGAAAAGAAAGCCCTTGCGCATTGCTGGTGGGATTGTAAATTGGTACGGCCACTATGGAAAGCAGTATATGATCCTGTCATATGATCCAGCATTTCTATCCCTGGGAATATATCCGAAGGAAACAAAAGTACTAACTCTAAAAGATACCTGCACCCCCATATTCATAGCAGCATTATTTATAATAGCCAAGGCATGGAAACAACCTGTGACTATTGATAGGTAAATGGATAAAGAAGTTGTGGTATTCAACCACAAAATAAATGAGTCACAACATGGATGGACCTTGAAGGCATTTTGTTATACGTGAAATAAGTTAAATACCGTATGATCTCACTTACATGTGGAACCAAACAAACAAATAACCAAACAAAAAATTCACAGAAAAGAGATGAGATTTGTGGTTGCCAGAGCTAGAGGGTGGGGGAGGGAGAACTGGAGGAAAGTGGTCAAAAGGTGCAAACTTTCAGCTATAAGATAGATAAACACTAGGGAGGTAACGTGCAATGTGATGACTATAGATAACACTGCTGCGGGATATATAGGGAAGTTATTAAGAGAGTAAATCCTAAGAGTTCTTACCACAAGGAGAATTTTTTTTTCCTTTTTCCTTTTTTTCTTCCTATTCTGTCTCAATTTGATAAAGACTATCTACAAAAAAACCCCTACGGATAACATCGTACTTCGTGGTGAGGACCTTGAAGCTCTTTCCCGCGGAGATCAGGTCCAACGCGAGAATGTATACTCTCGCCGCTCGTTTTCAACATCATACTGATGGATACATATCATTATACATTTGTCCAAACCTATACAGTGTAGAACACCAGGAGTGAACCCTGAGGTAACCCATGTATTGGAATGATTCTGATGTATCAGTGGTGGTTTATCCTTGGTCACAAATGTACCATCCTGGTGAGTGACGGCTCTACAACGAGGGAGGCCGTGCACATGGGAGGCAGGGGATATATGGGAAATCTGTGTACCTTCCTCTCAATTTTGTTGTCATCCTAAAGTGGTGCAAAATAATAATAATAATAATAATAATAATAATAATAATAATAATAAACCAGGCTTTTTTTTTTCCCTTCAAAAAAGCAAAATAAAAGTCCTTAATGGTCATAACAGGAATAAAATCCTTTTATTAGTGATTTTTTTGAAGTGTGTTTCTTTCATCGAGAGAAAGATTTTCTAAAACTTGTTTGCAAATAAGACAAAGTCAATTGTTTGAATTCCAAGCAACGAGATGTTATCAAATAATATAAGTTTTTTAAATTTAAAATAACTTTAGTTTGTTACCCATTAATTTAGTTTAAAACACTACAAATTATTGAATTCATAAAAGCTAGATTTTGTTAACTACCTTTTAGTTGTTCTGGCCATGTGTGGGAAATACAATGATAATAATTTCTGTAAGTAAAATTATAAAATTTGTCATAACTGTGATTCTGTTGATATTCAAACAAGGTGCTAATATCACATTGAGACAACAGGGAATAATCAGGGTGGTCATGCAATTCAAAGTGCAACCAATCTAGTTATAAGAGCATAAAAGTATTTAGGGCTCCTAGGTGGCTCAGCCAGTTGAGCATCTGCCTTCAGCTCAGGTCATGATCCTGGGGTCCTGGGATCGAGTTCCACATCGGGCTCCCTGAGCTTCGGACTCCCTGCATCGGGCTCCCTGCTCGGCAGGGAGTCTGCTTCTCCATCTCCCTCTCCCCACGCTCATGATCTCTCTGTCTCTCTCTCTGGCAAATAAATAAATAAAAATCTTAAAAAAAAGAGTATAAAAGTATTTAGACTGAATAGATTATAGAAAAAGATCCATAAGCGGGATAGCATGCACATTCTGTGTTCCTGTGTTAAGCTACTATAATGTAAATCTTCCTCGTTCTGAAAAAATTTTAAATTTATAAATTCTTTATAAAATATAAATTATTGTGAATACATATATAAAATAAGAGTCATATGCCCTCATGAAATGACGTCTTTGTTTATAATACCTTAAAGGCATAAATGATTTATTTGATAGTATTGTGGCTGTTGATTATTCATAATTTCTATGTTTAATTGACCAGGTATGTTTCAGAATTATCACTGACTTCCAAACAGCACACTCTAAATCTCCAAAATTGTAATATATCACGTAGAGATCTTTTTCCTGGAAGAGGCATCTTCAGTTTCAGCCTTTTTCACACCTTCCGAATGGCAAGATGGAGACTCAATAGACAAGCTAGAACATAGCTTTAGTGGCGTCAGCAGCAATCATTTTGTTGCTGGCTTATTAGAAAATAAGCCTGTACAGATGGAGGAACAACATTTCTTAATCAAACCAGATTGGGGAAAATGAAATTTGGCTTATGATCAGAACTAGTGGAAGGAGAGCTTTTATTAATTAGTCCAGATGGAGACCAATAATAGCAATATTGTGGAAAAGAGTTAAATTAAATTGATGGCTCTTAATTAGCATTAACCTTAGTTTTTAAAAAGTTCACTTTGCAAAATTAAGTTCTTCTTTGATTTTGTTCTTAGATTTTTTTTTTCTCTAGTGTGATGGTACTAAACCATTAAATTTTACACAAAGGTGGCAGCCATGATGGAGTGATTCACTTATTTCTTAAATATTTTGTTAAAAATATGCATTAAGTTTGTACTGGGTGCCAGGTACCTAGAGACTATGTTAACATAAATATCTTGCAGGAGGTCAGGATCTTAGGTCACAGCAAATTTCGGGAAGCAGAGAGTTCAGAATATTTTAAAAAATCATTATTTACATAAGTTATTATTATACATAATGAAACTATCCATATAATATGCATATTATATATTAATTTACCCAAGATGGCTTGGTGTCTATAGCAAAATTCTTGTATGATCTAATTTGTTGTTCAGCAAGTTTTAAATATCTTTTTTTTCCTTCCTTCCTTCTTTCTACCTTCTTTCCTTCCTTCCCCCTTTCTTTCTATTTATTTAATTTTCTGAAGGAAACTAAATGACTGCAAGATAAAGGAAAGATTTCTTGAAGCCACATTTACAGCCAGAGTTCTTTGAGATTCATAGGATAGCAAGACTGGCGCGGAGGGTCTTATTTGCTTGAAATTGAAAGATGTCAATTTCACCCATTGACTAAAAAAATTTCAGTTTAAAATAATGATATAGGAGAATGACGTCCAGTAAGACAGCATGGGATTTCCACTGACATACCAGTGAAACTGGTGAAAATTATTTAAAAAAACTGAAAGCCTGTGGAAATGGTGCTTAGAGTAAACAGCAAATGAAGAAAGATCTATTCAAGAAAATCTATGAAAATTCAATAAGAAAGACAAGAGACTATGATATGTGACCCAAGACCACTTTCTGCCTCCCATTCCCAGCTCAGCAAGGCACAGACCCTATTCCAGATGACTGCAGCTAAGAACACTGAGCTCTCCCCCCTCTAAGCTCCCAAAGGGCTTTCTTCCTGGGAAGAGCATGACTTCAACATTTCTCATCCTTTCCTGGCTACCTGTTGCTGAGGCTAATCCCTGGGCAAGTGGTTGCGAGAGGCTAGCACCCTCGTTTTATTCAGATCCTACTCATGAAATGGAGACTCCGCCTTGGGCATAGCGCGCCAAGAATACTGGCGTCTCATTTGCTGTTGCCCTAGCCCATGTTTACTTTTCCCTGAAACCTATCAGAGTGTCACACGTAGTTGGTGCTCAATAAATGTTTAGTAGAAAGAAAGGGCTTAGAGAAAGAAGGAAAAAATGGAGACATAAAGAAAGGGGGCATACAGTGAACGTTTGAGTAGCAACCAAAAGCTTGTATGCCAAATGTCAACATCAGTAGGGTATTACATAGAGATGATGTTTGAATCCAATTTAAGATTTGTTCTGGAAGAAAGGGCCAATTGGATAGTAAACTACAGTTTATTTTTTCAACATTGTGACAGAATTGATGGTCTAGTGATCCTTTAAAACACCATTTTCACAATGAAACTAGTTCTTGGCTTTTCTTTTATTGTATAAGGTTTGATTTACTAAGCTGAATTCTGCAGTTCTAAGTAGAAAACTTTATGAACAGAACTATTCCCTTTGGCATCTATATTCTCTTCTGGTAACAGGTGTTTTATTCCATTTCAAAAGAACAGACTTTTCCCTATAAATCAGTATAGCATTTCTTCTTTCTTCATTACATGTTAACTTCTGGTTTTACTACACTTTATTGGATTACGCTTCGTATGGTGCCAAACATACTTATAGGATTGGTGGATCAGCTCATAACGTTTGTTTATTTTTTCCCCTAAATGAGACAAGTGCAGTGCATATTCTTTTTTAAAACTGACAGTAAAAGTAATTTCATGTGATTTATCAAAGACCTCACATCTTTAACAAGTTCTCCATTTTATCTAAGAGAACCAGATGATTTTAATATGCAACCTCTGCATTAACTTACTGCATATCTTTGTGAAACTAATTTGCCATCCTTACAAAAAATGAGAGAGACACACTGAGTATGTTGTGGCTGATTTGATTGCTTTGGAGACCGTCTATGTTACATTAATTAAATCACGCTTAACATGTTCCATTGGTAACAGAAGTTCTTGAAAAATGCCCTTACTCTTAGAAACATTAATACTGTGAGCTTTAATCAGAAGAAATCTTAATACTGAGTTATGGAACTTAGAAACATCCTCATAAGTTAGAAAGTTGTGCTCTTCTATTTTATAATACTGAAAATCTGAGATTTATAGATGGTTATATGATATATGCCCCGGGCTTTGAAGGGTACAAAAATGTTACATATGACTTACTATGGAGTATCATTTTAATTCATCATTTCCAAACAATTCAGTTACTAAAAAAGAGAATCCATATTTGACCAAGTCATGTTGTCGTAATATTTACAATGAAGTAAGCTAAAGAAGACCATTGCAATGTAACATATGCTATCACCATCAGTGAGTGACTCTCCCTAGTACTTCCTGCTCTTTTTCTTTGTCTCTTCATGGCCTACCTAGAAAATGAAAGTAATAGTTGCAGGGAACATACGGTAAACTGACAAAGCTAGGGTTTGAAAGGAAAAAGCTACTGGTTGCTAACAGTGGGCAGGTGCTCTGCTCTCTGAAATATATGCTCAAGTGGAGCATAACTGTGATTTTTAGGCAACCCTCTCAAAAAGTTTATAGGCCAAGAGTATTTGTCATATATATACGTAAGCAATGTACAAGTATATATAATTTTCACAAGTCATTTGACTTCATTTGGACATTTTTCCATTATGGTTTCTTGTTCTTGTTCTCTTAAAAGTCTCAATCACTACCAAGTTCATCTCATATTCATTACTTTCCTTGCTTTTTATTATCTTCAGTAGCCACATAGTCTTTGAATTCAGGTGCGGCATTTTTGTTCCTATTTATGTAAACCTTTGCAAAATGTACTATATTTCTCTTATTAGTCTTTTAACACAGCTCCTTGAATTTGGCTGATATGAATTTAGGACAGTGAACAGTGGGGAAGGGTTATTGTTTTCTTCTTCATGGTGTCATGATCACAGGCCAGGTAGCATTAAGAAGATCCAGGTAGATGACCTGCACTCTACAGTCAAGGAAGACTTAAGAAAGTTCATTTAAAGCCCTCTAAATAGGGGAGCATCGATTATATCAATCTAGGCAAAAGAACATAGGAACAATGTTAGAGGAGCAGGGTTCTCTGTTCTTTCAACTGGAATTCAAGATCTTATTATGAAAATGAAAAATGAATGGTAAAGATTTAAGGCCGCCAAAGTCCAAGTCAGTTCAAGAAGAAAGTAGGCTTCAAAGGCAGGAATCCCATCACTAAACTTAAATAGTATGAACTTAAGCCTCAAAAAGGAAACTTAGACAGTGGATGATTGGTGTCCCCAAATCAAAGTGGCACCAGCAGCAAGGATGACCTGATTCTGATGTGGAGGGCTAATGAATGATGTGTGTCCTATTCTAGTCCACGTTAGGTTGTGATGGGTGCATAGTTTGGTGACAGCACTGAGTGAATTAGTGGGTGAGTAAAAGCTTATTTGAAAAGGTCAGACAGATAGAGGCAAGAGATTCATGTCCGGAATCACACAGTTACCTGGTTGGTGATTTAGAGCAGTATAAGGAGTGTTGATCTGAGCTGACCTTCAAGATTCCGTGGAGGAAAAAGGATTGGTAGATTGTTCCTTCCTTTGTTTTCTCCCTGCAATCACTAGATGTTAAAAAAAACACCTTCCTGTTTATTGAATGTGGAGTACTTTGTATATTTGTGCATAAGAAATCAATATTATTCCAAATTTTAACTTAAACTACTTAGGAAAAGAAAACTACCTTTGTTCCTTCCATTTATAAAATATAAATAATGTATTAAATATCAGCAGATAAAGATGTACATGGAAAGAGAACGATAGTTTTTAAGTTCATGACCCATGACATGTAAATGTGTCTGTTTCTATTCCTAGTTGATCCTCTATGTACCTACAGAGCAGCATTTATATTTTCCAAGCCATTTGCAATCAATAGAATCTCTTCATCTACCACTGAAATTTACATTATTTAGACAGATTAAATGAAAGAACAGAGGACGTGAAAAAAGAAACCAAGATATTACGGCATTTTTAAAATTCTTTTTAAATAAAAGACTAATGACAGTCTTAGACAATCATTCTTCATGAATATAAAATATACTAAAAAAGTTACTTTTTTACTTAATAAATAACTCAAAATTAATTAATTGCCTAAAGCTTAGTTTGTAGGAAATTCAATCTCAAGAGAAGTCACCCAACAATTTTCAAATGTAAAAAATTACCTTCCATATTTAGCCCTAATGATTAGATTCTGTCTTAATAAGTTTTCATATACTTCTCTCCCTCTCCTCTCTCTTCCTCTCTGTTTGCCTCTGTGTCTGTCTGTGCACATTATGTACATGCATATGTGTGCATGTTTATGTGTCTATATGTGTGTGTCTGTCTATCTATCTATGTACAAATATATTTCTATTTCCCCACATTTTCAGTTGTTTGTTTTCTGGAGCTATCCATTAAATAAAAATGTAATTACTCTGTTACTCCACTCAGTGTATTTACAATATTACATATTTCTAAGAATATATAATTTTTAAGATAGATAATTTATGTATGTATGTATGTATGTATTTATGATAAACAATTTAAAAGATATATTCTTTGAGTAAAATTAATGGAAATTGAGCAGATATAAAATTGCTTTTTCATTGTTTCAATTATTATCCGCATCTGAAAACAAACCTACATTATTTTAGTTTTATTCAAATACTTAGATTAATAACGAAATAGCCACCACAGTGTGAATATTTTTGTGAATAAGCATTTTGAGAAAAACAATCAGTTCACTTACATACAAGTGGGGTTTTTTTTTGTGCATTTTAAAAAGCCTAGAGACTGCAGGTAATTTATCCCAAAGTTTTATTTTTCCCTCAAAGCACCTTTTGCTTATAAAGCAGTCTCTACTTACTTGCAGTTTTGCTTTTCCTGGTTTCAGTTACCCATGGGCAATCAGTGTCCTGAAGCAGATGACCTTCATTCTGACATATAGCCAGAAGGTCAACAGTAATGTTGCATCATTCCCCTCTCTTCATCTCCTTCTGCTTTTCCCCTGTATACGTATATATCCTGGAAGAGGTATATGGACAACAACTTTTGAATAAACAATCTTGTTTCTATATCCATCGGGTTCGGAACAAGTAGAGCTTGGTGCATTCTGGAAATTCAGGATGGACTGAGAAAAGTGAAAAAAAAAAAAAGGATGGCAGTAAGAGTGGGAGAGGAACCAAATGTTCTGTAGATGTTGGCTCCTAGAAGGGAGAAGGTTGTGCTGCATAGACCATGTGTGCATTGCGCTCAAGATGGGCAGATGGTATCCTGCATTCAAACAACTAATACATAGGGACCCAGACACTACCAAGGAAAGGGGGATAAAAGGCCAGGTACTTAAGAAGTTGGACATCCCTATTGAAAATGCAAGCCAAAATTGGGCTGGGCCAAATACCAAGTCCAGGCTACTAGTAATAGTAAAAAGATTTTTTCCTCTCACACATTTCCTACCTACTTTTCCTAGCCAGCTTTAGAAATCCTCTAGAATCCCAAATAGACTAGAAAACCAGGCTGACCTGGCAGCTTCCATTCCTCTCCAACTGTCCTAAACTCCTATCTTTTAAGAAACCTGATACTTTCTGCTGTAGCTGAGTTCTGATTTCCGAGATTTAGTATGATAGCAAAATGTTATTTAGGATGATAGCAAAATGTTATTGATGATGATGAGGATAAGAAGAGAATAAACAAAAATCTTAGTATTAAAAGACTACTTGAAGCTGGAATTATTTGTACAACATCTCACTCTACGTTTTACATCCTTAGTGACAGGACTTGGCAGCACAAGGTTTAGAGAAAGTGTTAGCTAAGTAATATACTATGGGACTAAGCTTAGTTTCTTAAGGTTTCGACCAGGGTGGCTTCTATTTCAGTAGAATTTATTACTTTAGATTTCACTCTAGAGCACCCTTAAAGGATCATGTGGTTTTTGATGTAAAGCAGAGATCACATATATAACAATCCTAAAGAGGTTATCAAGAGTCTGCCAAAATTTAACTCATTTTAATTTACCACAGATGAAATTTTTCTTTTTATTGAGACCAAATCTGTCTATTTATAGTTTCTATCCACCAGTTCTAGGTTTTTCTTCTGAACTTAGACAGAATAAGTCCCAAATAGTGTCTTTTCAAATATTTTAAACTTTCTTCTTCTCACACCTGCTATAGGATACCTTAACCCCGATCTAACACCCCCCACACAGCACTACACACACACACACACACACACACACACACACACACACACACACGCTGCCTCTTCAAGCTAAGCAAGGCACAGTCTTCCAAACTGTTTTTCATCCTGTTTGATTGCTTTTAAATATTCTCAAAATCCTCAGTGTTTAACTAAACATATTTTTATAGGTGACCCAGAGTGGAACATAATATGTCAGGGGAGTATTACTTCTTTGAGCTTCACATAGCCATGTTCTACTGTTTCATATCAAGCTTACAGTCAACTAATCCTTTGCCTCTGTCCTCCATCCTGTTCTTTACATGAAAACTTTTCCCAACCATTTCCAACATCTCTTTAGGGGCTTGACTGAACAACCTACTATGAACCTTACAATATTTCTCTTTATGACATTCTTTTAACCATATACCTGTGGTTCAATCCCCTTTTACAACACTGAATTATAATTAAATATATGTGAGTTAGAGTATTTGGTGTTTTTCTCCAAGCTCAACTTTGTGTCTCTTTCCTAGCAAAATTGATTTGCTAGGCTAAAAAACCAAACCTGAAGATGAGCGGGGTCCCTGGACTTGTTGAAGCTTGAATGTTGTGTTCTCAAATCATAGTAGAAGGTTTCTACAGATAAGAACAGAATCCAAATAGCTAAATACTGCTTTTAAGAAAACATTCTTATGCTCTACTGGCACATTCAATGCTATGATGTGCCTCTAGATAAAAGAATGACATCATCCTGAAATAGTGTAATAAGAAAAAAAGTAAATCTAATTCTAATCAAACCAGTAGACCCAAATACCAATAGTAGAGGTAATATAAGGAGAAGAACAGTATATTTTTAGAGCAAAATCCAGATAGTGAGGAACTCTAGAAGACAAACAAATATATTGCAAGATAAAAAATATGGGTAGGAGACCTAAATGTGAGACCTGAAACCATAAAATCCCAGAAGAGAGCACAAGCAGTAATTTCTCTGACATCAGCCATAGCAACATTTTTCTATATATTTTTCTAAGGCAAGGGAAACAAAAGCAAAAATAACTATTGGGACTACATCAAAATAAAAAGCTTCTGCACAGTGAAGGAAACAATCAACAAAACTAAAAGGCAGCCTACTGAATGGGAGAAGATACTCTCAAATGACATATCTGATAAAGGGTTAGTATCCAAAATATATAAAGAACTTACACAACTCAACACCAAAAAAACCACACAAAGAATACAATTAAAAACATGAACAGACGTTTCTCCAAGGAAGACATACAAATGGCCAACAGACATGAAAAGATACACAACATCACTAATCATCAGGGAAATGCAAATCAAAACCACAATGAGATATCACCTACACCTGTCAGAATGGCTAAAATCAAAAGCACAAGAAACAAGTGTTGACAAGGATGTGGAGTAAAAGAAATCCTCTTGTACTGTTGGTGGGAATGTAAACTGGTGTAGCCATTGTGGCAAACAGTATGGAATTTCCTCAAAACATTGATAATAGAACTACCCCATGATCCAGGAATCACACTACTGGGTATTTACACAAAGAATACAGAAACAGTAATTCAAAAGATACATGCACCCCTATGGCTATTGCAACATTATTTACAATAACCTAATTATGGAAGCAACCCAAGGGTCCATTGAAGATGAATGGATAAAGATGTGGTGTACACACACATACACACACACAGTGGAATATTAATCAGCTATAAAAAATGAAATCTTGCCATTTGCAACAACATGGCTGGATCTACAGGGTATAATATTGAGTGAAATAAATCAGTCAGAGAAGGATAAATACCATTTGATCTCACTCATATGTGGAATTTAAGAAACAGAACAAATGAACAAAGAAATAAAAGAGACAACCCAAATAACAGACTCCTAACTACAGAGAATAGACTGATGGTTCTAAGAGGGAAGGTAAGAGGGGGGATGTGTAAAACAGCTGAAGGGGATTAAGAGTTCACTTATTTGATGAGCTTTGAGTAATGTATACAATTGTTGAATCACTATATTGTACACCTGAAACTAACATAAAACAAGATACGGTCAGGAAATCTATACATTAAAATTTGAAAACATTTACTTCATTCATTCTTAAATTGGAAATCTGAACACTATTGAATGTTTGATGACATGAAGAAATTATTGTTTTTATTTGTGGTGATGGCATGGTAAGCAAGTAAGCAACATGATTATGTGCTAATATATGCAAACCAATTGTGTTATGCAAACAAAAGAAAAATCATGACTAATTCTACCTGCTTGGATAAAGTGTGAGTTACTTGGAGGAAAGGATAAATCAAGAGGACAAAAAGTGGATTGCCACTTGATTTTGAAAATTTCTGAATAATGTGCCAAAAAATGTGAAGTTAATCATGCAGAGAAGACTTGGGGTTTTGTATTATAGCAAAATATCTTGAAAAATAATGATAAAAGTTAAAATAGTCTGGTGATTTTGTTTGACATGAAGAGGAAGAGGGAGACTTTGTTGGAAGTCTATTCTGAATACACACACATAATTTGTATGTAATACTGGATTTTTTTTTTTTAGCCTTGGTATAATGCTGTGTATAATAACAGCTGCATAATGCATGTTTACCAGAGACTGTAAAGATAACATAAAACCCCACTCTGTTAAGTTTCTATGTGGAGTAGTGAATTTGAAATTAAGAACCTTTCTACTTATGTGTTAGTATAATTATAACTACTCAAATTTGACTAATATATGTCTTGAGTACCATTTAAGTGTGCTAAAAAATAATATATAGAGAAATACTTCCTATTTTCTGTAATTATGTCAAACAAATCTCTATATTCTATTTTAAAACTAGTAACTAGTTTATTTTGCTAAGAAAAAATTTCTTTAAAAGTTATTTGTAATCCATATTGATTATAGGATAAGCCCCAACAATGAAGATATTCCAAATTTCAGTGGGTTATGCAAGATGGAAATTTATTTCTCTCTCTTTTGACAAATCAGCGGTAGGCGGGCATCTAGGGCTGATACGTGGCTCTGCCTATTTCTATGGCTAACATGGGGCCCAACATGATAGCTTCAGTTCTGCCATCTTCAAGTTAGTTAAAATAAGGTAAGAAACCTGAGGAATGATTCCTGTTTGTTTCACAGCAAGACCAGGAAATAGTGTGTGTGTGTGTGTGTGTGTGTGTGTGTGTGTGTGTGTGTGTGTGTTTTAATTCGTCCTCTTACCCTTCCTAAAATGTAAATAGTGCTTGTCATGTACCACATATTGTTTTAAGCCTTTAAAAGATGAGAACATGAAGCACAGGACGTTCCAACGACCATAACCAGTCGCAAAAGAAGCTGGGAAATGTAGCTTTAGTTTGGTGACTATGTCCAACTGAAACTCTATTACTATGGAAGCAGGGATGAACAAACACTGAGGAACCACTAGAAGTTTTTCATATAGACTAAAAAGATTACCTAAAAAAGAAAAAAGAAAAATAAAGAGTGAGGTTGAAGAAATGCCTTAAAGAAAGAAAATAGAGCACCTGAGGTATTTAGCAGTAGTTTACAAAGGTTCCTCCTGTTCTTTTAAAATTTAATCCTGGAGTATTTTATTTTATAAATAAAAGTTACAATAAAAAATAAAATAAAGTAAAACTAAAAAAATAAAGTACTAAATATGGATGTTGAGTGTTGTTTAGTTGATCCACAAATTGGAGAAAAAGAAATGGGAGACAAATTATATTTTTTCTATAATGCACATTTTCTTTCTCCTTAAAGGTAGAAGACAAAATTCAAAATAATTTAATCATATTTCCTTAAAAGTAGTCATGCATGTCAACTGTTCAATTTCTTTTTAAAAATATTCTGATAGGATTGGAGTACAACAGAGTAAGTATTTTTCTTATTCTAGAATCCAGTCAAATTCAGCGCGGGGTGGGGGATAAACCTAAATAGAAAATTGCTCATGATGTTGTCAAATTTTATAGTATAAAAGAAAATTCCCTTGACTAGAAAGAACATTAATGTATATAAACTTTAAAATTAAAAAAAAAATCCTATAGGGTTTGCCTACGGTATACAGCTTTTAGGACAAACTGTAGAACTCATTTGATTGTGCTTGTGGCTAGAAGCCGATAGACTGAGAGGAGGAAAAGAAAGCTATCAGATTACAAATAACTGCCAACTTCAGGGCAGTGTCTAGTGAGGGATTCTTTTCTAATCACTACCCCCTGTCCTGACACTGAGTGTACGAATTACTCAAAATATTCAATGACTTCTGCCTTTCAGTTAAATAGATATGAAACACATAGAAATGGAAACAAAGACGGACTTTGAACTTTTGATACTTCATGTGAACCTCTAATTTAAATATACATTTCTCAGCTGTTCGTTCTCACTTCAGTTTCCAAACAATATTTTTGACCTAACCTCCCTACCAAATTCTGTTATATGAAGCGAGTAAGTGTATTCCCCCCTGGGATCCTTGAAAAATGACTTAATTTGACAAAGAAATAATTTCTTTTCTCTACTTCTCTCTCCCTCTCCTTCTCTCTCTCTCTCTTTTTGACTACGAGCCAATGTTAAACCGGGAAAATGATACTCTACCCTCATATCAGCAGAGTTCCCAAAGCTAAATAACTAGAAAAGGCTTGCTAAATAAACTACTTAGAGACACTCTAAGATTCCTTTATGGTACTTTCAGCCGTCTAATTAGGCAGGTACGGTAAATCCTGGCGTGCTATAACGAGCAGCCAGAATAATTCAGATGTCTGGGTTTTGGGCTCATATAACATAAGCCTTACATTGTCTTTCATGCATCAGAAGTTGAATTTAGAACTTTATATATATCTCAAATCAGTCTGATATGTTATGGCACAGAGTAAAATGCCAGTTTCAACTGTAATAATTTGCTTGCCTATAAAAGAAGATAAAAGCCAGGATAACAGATATGTTTGGTATCATATCTGATTATTCTTTTCCTTTACTTTCATCTGATAGTAATAATTTAAAGTCAGATGATTATTTATTCTCACATTAAAGGGGAAATAACAGATGCTTGGAAAAACTTCATTGACATGAGTCTACAAATTCAGAGGCCTCCAGAAGAGTTTATCAGAGAACAGCCTCTCCATCCTCGAAATAAAACACCCAACCTGTTTTAGTTGGTCTTTCTTCTTCCCAGATTTGCAGCCAATGAGAACATTATTGTCCAATTGCAGGAAATAAATCTGCAAACAATAAATACTAGTAAAATTTCTGAATATTTTGGTTAGGCTTTTTTTTACTTTTTTACATTTTTTTTTTTTTACTTTTTATATTTAATCATTTTTTTGGCTTGTTTCTCATGGTAAAGAATATGTCAAACCATTGTTTTATTCTTAATTAACAATATTTGTCTTTTTCTGGAAGATGTAAATGGTAGAAGAAATGTGGTAGAAGAAAAAAGATGTCTTGCAGTTCATCTGTTTTCTGTTCATGTACTATGACACCTGATTTAATCTCCTTATACATTATTTATACACATCTCATCTTTGGTCATTTTCAATGGAGATTTAAAAAAGATCAGTACAGAATCAGGGCAAGTCCTAAGATCTTTAAGCTCCAAACCAATATATATATATATTTTAAAACTAAATGCCATACATTTTTAGAAGTAATAAACTCAATTTAATGGCTTGCAATGATATATTTTTCATATAAAGTTGAATTGACTAGTACAAAAAAAGTGCATCACAAGGGGTAAAAGTAAGTAGAGTTTTAGGAAAATTTTGTTTTAGTTTGTGCGTGTGTGTGAGTACGGGGTAAAATGTATTTCTTTCTTTAGGTTTGCTAAATTTAAACTAGGTAATAAAGTTCAGAGGCCCTTCAGCACACTCAAGTTGCTCTCTGATCCCAGCTAGTCCCTTTCCAGTCCACCAGAAAGAAGTGAAAGTCTCATACTGAAAATTGCTGCTCTGGTAACCTGGTAAAAATAAAGGCTACAATTTCCTCCTGGGAGAATGACAGACCCAGCCTCTAGGCAGCCCAGGATAATTGTTGCAGGATTCCATACCTGAATGAAGAAATCATAACAAATAATCCACAGACTTGGTTTGTTTTATGATTTGAAACAGGAGCTTCTACTAACTTTCCCTCAAAATATGTATGAATAAAATGCAAAAGTCAAAAATAACCACAATATTAGAAATCGAGCCTGTTAAACAAAGCAAAGCCAGAATCTGGGAGAGTTCTCCGTTAGTTATAAAGCAGAGAAAGTTACTGAGAACATATTGTCTTAAGTTTCAGAAAAAACTGTCTTAGAGGAAGGTCATTCTGAACCAGAAAATTTCACATCCATTTTGATACTCTTTTTTGATTGACATCTGACATTTTTAGAAAGCCAGAGTAATTAATTATTAATAACTAACATTTAATAAACAATTAGTGGCATATGCCTTATATGAATTAATATCATCTCCATCTTGTCAATGAGGAAGCTGAGCATAGGGTATTAACTTGGCCAAAGTTCCTGGGCTGTAAGGGATGGAAGCCACATTTAATTCTAATGACTCAAAGATTCTAATGATTCTCTGCCCCCTAGTCTGCTTATCAAACCATTATGGTACACTGCTGCTGAATATTATTCTGAAAATCATCTATTTTAGTACCCAAAGTAAATTTCTGGAAAAGGTTTAATATTTCCAATGGACCCCCAAGAACTCTATAAAATATAATCAATTGACTATAAGCAGTCCTGGAGTCTTCAGAAGAACAAGGGTTCTGTATAAAGTATCTTTAATAAGCCAGCAATTATGGAATTTTAAAAATTGTATGGGAAAAATATCTGAGAGAAAAAGTCAATAGGATGAGATGAAAAGGAAAATAAATAAGTAAAAGAGGTATTTTTTAAAATCTAAAACAAATAAAATAGAATAAAAACATAATACTGTCTGGTGTAAAAACAAGATTAATTGAGAAATCTAAAATACAGAGCAAATGTTAAGTAGATTAAATAATTAAATAGGATTTGATAGCTTTGATAGATTTGTTCTTGAAGAACAGAAAACAGGGAAACAAGGGAGCTTAAAACAATTGAAGAAAACCTTTTCTTCACTGACAAAAAATAATTATCCAAAGAGATATGCCATATTTCAAGGTGTAAAGACCTTTAACAACATAAATGCTGGCAAAATATTTTTACTGAGAAGGAATAAGGAGAATATTATTCAGACATATGAGCAGAAAAGAGTTTTACTGCAAAGGAATAAGCATGTATCACAAGCATCCTGTGTAACTTCAAATGACAGAATGTGATATAAAAGCAACTAGATAATGTTGTGAAAATTTCATATCAATTATTTAATGTATATATGAATGCAAACACATGGATCCTTAGTAATGAGAAACTAGGAAAAATATGTAGGTATCTTTAAAAATTACTTTCTAAAAGTTTGGCTATTTCTCAAGAAAAATTTGGATTTCTGGACTGTTAAAGATTTTGTATTACTTCTCTAATCAGAAAAAAATATGCCGGGACACTTGGGTGGCTCAGTTGTTAAGCGTCTGCCTTCGGCTCAGGTCATGATTCCCTGGGTCCTGGGATCGAGCCCCACATTGGGCTCCCAGGTCAGTGGGAAGCCTGCTTCTCCCACTGCCACTCCCCCTGCTTGTGTTCCCCCTCTTGCTGTCTCTCTGTCAAATAAATAAATAAAATCTAAAAAAAAATACAGATAAAATACAGATATATATAGATAGATGTAGATATAAACTATACCCATAAAAGTTAAATCTGAAACTATATGAAATGTATTTATTTTTTTAAATCAGTACCTAATATAGATATAAGCATATTACATTTGTACGAAATTTTAAATCAGTATGTCATTTTGATAGTATTATATTAACACAACTATACTTTAAAAGAACACAGGAAAAAAAATGTCCCAAAATACCAAGAGTATTTTTCTATGTAGTAAGTCTATGGTTATCTTTTTTCTTCCCTCCTTTGAATACTGCAAGTATTTTGTCAGGAATCATTTATTATTTCCTATAATAGAGAATTAAAATATATTGATAAATAATTAGAAAGAAAGCCTTCCCGGCCCCACCTTCCTCCCAAAAGGAGCAACAGAAGAGGACTGACAAAGACTCTCCGGCATCTATTAAAAGTCCAAGAAGGTGGAAGACGCGAAACCTCCCTCCCTCCCTTTCAGTCTCAGTCAATAATTATTCCTGAATTTCCCTGCAAGACTCCCTGGAAGAGAACATAGAGAACATCAAGAAGATGTAGTGATACTTTCTTCGCATCTTCGGTTTTGTTTCTGCTTTGTTGTGTTGTGTTCACTTTACCTCGCTTCATGTTCCTCCATGACTAGAAACTTTTAAACTAAACTATTCAGCCCAGGTGACTTACCCAGTCCTGAGGTATTAGAAAACAGGCAACCTCGAAATCATATAACCTCAAGTTCCTATAAGTAGAATGATTGCACTTTCTTTGACCTTTAAGTATTTTGTGAAACATACTCATGGTGCCTAAAAAATCCTCTGCTGGCATGTGGCAGAAAGAGATTAAAAAGGGCTTTTTTAGCTAACCCTTCTCCTGGGTTCTATATATTAGAATCCTAGTACATAGAAAACAAATTACCTCATGTCCAAGGCTTTCAGCCCTTTTTTATTTTTTTTTTGATCCAGCCACATGGCATATAACTTTAGTAGATAAAAGGTGAACAATCACAGAGCTATCCAGAGAAATGAGAAAATTTGTGAGACACCAAACTCAACCAAACTCACTCATTTGTGAGACACCAAACTCAAACACACAAACATGTGTGTGTTTATACATAAAAATTTGATCTGAAGAAAATCCAATTCCTGATAAGACAACCATTCTTGTAAAGTGCTTTTAGTACCTCAGATTGGAGGGTTTACCTTAATAGCTTTTTAATGTTGTGTAATCACTCTCTGTCAATAACGTTTATAAACATCTGAATGATTGACAGGTTTTTGACAAAAGTTATACCTGAATAAAATTAGATTTAATTTGGTTACACCAATTTATATTCTAAACTTTATATTGTTAAGCTTCACTTTCAGGGAAAAATCAAGATGTAATGATGACTTTTTAACAATCGAGGAGCAAACATTATTGAATTTTTTTAAAGTTATAATCTTATTATTTAAATTTTAAGATATGTGTCTTAAATTTTACTAAAGGTAATTTGCTTCTCTTTCTACTTACCCTGTCCTGCCAAAGCTCTCCAGGAAAGTGGATGTGAAGAGGTTAATAGACATTTTAAATGCATACTTAACTACAAGGGATCCCTGGTCTCCATTTACAAACATAGAATATACTTTTATGTTACACACACATTTAGTCAGATTATATCTTAAAACATTCACCTTTGTGCTTTTCTTTCTTTCCACATCCCATCGGTCTTCCACACTGAATCAAGGGAAAGTAAAATTTGTACAGCAGAAAAGGGATAAGAAAGAAAGAATCAAGGTTCATTGCTTTGAGTACCAACAAAAGTCTTGGAAACACGTGTGTGTGTGTGTGTGTGTGTGTGTGTGTGTGTGTGTGTGTGTGTGTTAGTATTACTTAGTAACAAATTGCATTTATTTGGTGTTGGCTATTTAGTAAAAAATTATAAAGAGACTAGATGGAAAGCCAGATTACTACACTGTGCCCTTCGGCTGAAAGGAGGTAACAGAAAAAACCATGGATAAGTCTATGCCACGAAATGGGAGAAATATACATGGAGGACCATGCTGAGAGGAGGCAAATCAAGATGAAGCAACTTCCAAGACGTTTCTATAACCAGTATCATGGCCAGAAAATGTCATGGAAAGTATTTTAGGTATCCATTGTTTTGTAACCAATCATCTCACAATTTAATGGATTAAAATAAGAAAATGATTTGTTATCTCTCACTGTTTTTGTGAGTCATCAATTTGGAGAGGGCATTTCTGTCTCACGACAAATAGAATTTCAATTATAAGACTTGAAGGCAGGGGGGCTATGATTCTTCTGAGGACTTTTTACTCACATATCTTGTGGTCGATGCTGGCTATCAGCTGAGACCATATTTGGGGCTGCTAGCAGTAAAATATGCACATTGTCTCTCCATGTCACCTGGTATTTCTTATAACAAGGTAGCTGGGTTCCACAGATGAGCACCCTGAGAGAGAAAGAGTGCCAGGCAGAAGCTTCTTTATTTATCCAAAATAACTGAAATAAGGATCTTGAAGAAATATCAGTGCTCCTGTACTCATTGTAGCACTATTCACAATAGCCAATATGTAGATACAAACTAAATGTCCATTGACAGATGAATGGATAAAAAAAAAAAAAAAAAGTGTGGTATATACATAGAATGGAATATTATCTAGCCTTAAAAAGTAAGGAAATTGTGCAATTTATAACAATATGGATGAACCTTAAGGACATTATGCCAAATGAAATAAACCAGATATAGGGCACCTGGGTGGCTCAGCCGTTTAAGTGTCAGCCTTTGGCCCAGGTCATGAGGATCCTTACTGAGATCAAGACCCTCATTGGACTCCCTGCTCAGTGGGGAGTCTGCTTTTCCCTCTCCCTCTGCCCCTCCCCCCACTTGTGCCCTTTCTCTCTCTTTCTCTCTCAAATAAATAAAACCTTAAAAAAAAAAAAAAAAAAGAAAGAAGCCAGACATAGAAAGGCAAATTCTACTTATGCCAAGTATCTAAAATAGTCAAATTCATAGACTCAAAGAATGGAATGGTGGTTGCCAGGGGTTAGGGGAAAAGGGAAATGTGTTGTTGCTAATTAATACGCATAAAGATTCAATTAAGCAGGAGGAATACGTTCTAGAGATCTGCTATACAACAATGTAGCTGGAGTTAACAATACTGTATTGTACACTTAAAAATTCAAGAAAACAGACCTCACGTTAAGTGTTCTAACCACAATAAAATCAAATTTTTAAAAGAAAGGAGAAAAAAGTCACATAACATCACTTCCATAGTACACCAGTGGTAGAAGACTGACATCAAAGGGGATAGAAGAACATTTTAGGGTGATGGGAGTGTTCCCTATCACATTGTGGTGATGGCAACAGAACTGAACGTATTAGACAAAATTAATCAGATTTTAAACTTAAAATTGCTAAATATTACTATACATATATTAAAAGTGATTTACATGGTTAAAAAAAAATCTATGGATTATTCTGGTTAAAGCTGAAGGTGATGGGTCCATGGGAATTCATCGACTATTCTCTCTATAAGTTCCTATATTAAAAAGTTAAAAATTATATGTTAGTAAGTGCTCTGTAGGAAAGATACAAGTTGTCTCTGAATATATGACAAAATGAATCAAATCTAAACTGAAGGGGACGGTGATGCTTAGGGAAAACTGGTGCGACGGATGAATTGGAGTTAACTAGGTGAGAACGCGTGCTGGGTTTTAGGAGGAGAAATTCTCTCCACACAAGGAACAGCTTTGTACCAGGATCGAGAACAGCCTAATTGAGGGACAAAAAGGAGACCAGGACGGCTAAAGCTCTGAAAGTAGATTTTGTTATAATGTTCCAAATGCAACAAATTTGATCATTGAAATAGTCAAGGCATAAAATTGAGTCAGGACATCAGTCTTATCTTGTTAAAATTGGATAATTTGTTTTTAAAAATTAAACTTTAAAATTTTAGATAAATTTTGAGGCTATAAGGATAATTCAAGAGCTGACAATATTCCAGGTCTAAAATACAAATGGGTGACGCTTTCAAGGATTAATGCCTTGTTCTTCATCTACGGGCAAAGTTGAAACTAATTTTCAAGGTGATGGCAGAGGTAGAATTCTCAAATGGAACTTTATTAAAGAGAGTGGAAAAAACTTCTCAACCTTTTCATAGTAGAGTTTTGGTAAAACTTCTTTTTAGGCCAGTATCAAACCATTAGCTGGTATCATAGGTTTGGGGGGAGAGGAAAGACATACTTTCACACTTAGGGCTTTTTAAAAAAGGTTTTGCTCTGTACATCGAAAAAGAAATGGAAACAGACCTTTCTTAGCTGGTGGTAGCCACATCCCCCACCAGAAAATCAGCAAGGACAGAGAGGAGGGTCGAACCAGTTTTCTCGCATTCCCCGCCTGTTAAAATACCACTGTGCCTAGTGCGATCAGGGATCACTACTTTCTTTTAGGCCTTAGTGTCTCCCTACTTAGTCAGACACTAAGGAAAATGATCCAATATTATCTTTTTCTAAAATTTTATTATTATTTTTTTGGTCTATTTGTCCCTCTTGTATTGGCAGTACCTAAAAGAGTAACTGACACATATTAGGCTCCTATGAATAATTGCTGAATAAGTGAATAAAATCCTTAAATTGAAATAATCATTGCATTTAATTGAGTGCAAGGCAGAGACTTGACCACCTGAGACTTTATTTTCTCATTCTCTTGTTGCCTTAGAATCCCTCATCCTCTGCTCAATAGCATTTGTTCTTAATTTGAATCACTAGTAATAGGAATCCTTACTTAATATAGTTCCATTTGAATTATTTGATATGTTCTTAAAGGAAAGTGGCTCAATTCTCAACTTTCCATGCACTATGATTTACTATTGTACTACAATTTGCTCAAGTGCATGCTTCTACGATATTGCATTCTGTATTTTTCTAAAAAAAAAAAAATTAATGTATTTCCACTAAAATATTTCCATTAGTATATATTTATTTCAGTCTAGCAAAGGCAGTTTCTCAAATCATGTAGATTACTCAGTTAATAGGTTATAAAATACATGAAAGTGATAAAGCTTTATTTTGAATATTCTCATCTATTTTGGTATGGTTTTTGTATGATTGGATTGATGAAAAATGTTGGAGGATAAAATAGCTTTAAGCACTGAATGAAAGTATCAGTCTGAATGGAACATATTATAAGATAGACCCTTTGCGAAGGAAAATAGATTGTGACTTAGAGAAATATCCAGTTTTTATAATTTTTTGGCATCAGTGGCTAAGGTAATAACTGCTAGAAACTAGAGGAGTGGAGACAACTGGCTCGGTGTCTGAGCCAGCAGTCATTACTCTCTATCATGTCTAAATCTTTAGGACTGTGAAATCCTGAGGCTTTTTCCCTATTGCTGAAGGAAGTCTGTGTGGGGTCTGGAAATTGCCCACTTTTCTGTAAACCTTACCCCTCCTCCCATTTTCTTCCCTCCAGGCAACCCTCAGGCTATTTTTTTTTCTTAACTTTGTTTTCCTGTGTGTAGCCTCACTCCGGGCCACTGCCTTGCCCCTTGTCACACAGGGCATTAGGCAGAGCATTCGCAAACTGTTATTTTCTGTAAAAGATAAAACACAGGAGATCTGGGTAATAAACAAAGTCAGTTCTGAGTGATCTTTTAATTCACTTATACTCATTTCACTTGATAAAAGAAACTCCCACCCTTTGCTTCTGGAACAAGTCTTTCATCTGTTATCTCTGAATTTGCGAAGGCTAGATAAATGATACATAACCCTTGCGGAACATTCCATTTCCTTCCTTTAATTTCCTCATCACTAATTTCTTTAAATGTTTGACATTGGTCAGTACTCTAGAAAAAGAATAAAAACAATGTTACAATTGTCTATCTGCCCAAAGAACATCTACATGACATGATTTCTTACGACTCTGTTTTCCATGAAAGAGCTCATGTAAAATCTCGCCTCAGGCTCATTGATCAGCTGCTGGTGGAGCCCCTCTTGCTTCCAGGGCTCTGCTGTAGCAAGACCTCTGCATTTGCTTTGTGGGGTGGGGTGGGGGAGCCCGTGCAACTGGATCCCAGCCCCACAGAAGTCCTTCCGTACATCCGGTCATTGAAGTTTTTACAAAAAAATATTACTCTTGACCAAATTAGAAACCTGGAAGTCCTCAGATGCATAAAAGGATGTCATATATGACTGGGTATTCTCTTGCTCAAAAACTAAAACACAAACTAAGAAAAAAAAAATCAGTTGTAGCAGAAACATGAGAAGTTTAAAAATGGCTGTCCAGAGCTAAAGATAATCAGTGGTGTATTGTGGATTGGTAAACATTTGACCACAGCCTTCGGGA
Source organism: Ursus americanus (assembly GCF_024610735.1). Taxonomy (NCBI): domain Eukaryota; kingdom Metazoa; phylum Chordata; class Mammalia; order Carnivora; family Ursidae; genus Ursus; species Ursus americanus. The sequence continues at coordinate 18,594,310 of NC_142139.1, forward strand.
GAAGCCCCAAGGTATTATTTTGCTGCTTTCTATGTCTACATACTCCTACTATGGCCACTTTTGAGCTACCTGGGAGACGTCGGGAAACGTGGAGTTGGAATGTGTACAGTTGGTTCTTGGGAGCGAGCCTGAGCAGTTTCCAACATCCCACTGTGAGATGAACAAAAGAATGTACGCATTTGAATCTGGCCTTGGATATTAGTTTGAAATCAGTGCTTTGGAAAACATACATACTGAGTATTACATGTTTTTGCTACTAAAAGAAAACACTGAGTGTTTTAGGGTGAAATGTTTCAAATTACATAAATAAACAAACTTGAAAGGGACATTTGGATTGAGGAAGGCATTGTTTCTCATGCAGGTTTAAATTCAGTTCATGTGAATAACACAACCTGTTTGTAGTTTCCATAGCTCAACTTAATTCTTTTCCTGTCCTCCATTCCTTTGTGGTGCTGGAAATGAATATCAAAAAGTCGGGATCAACTCTTTCTTAAGAGACGTAATAGTTGGGAGGCTTATGAAATAATAAGGCAATTAGTAGTGATCATTGTTGGTGCCGTTTGTCCTCTTCAGTATCTGCTAAGATAGCTATAGAAGATTCTGGATCTCAGTCCTTGCTCCATGTTGTAGAAATGTCCCTTTTTCTAGTTGTATGGCTTCTAGGTCTGCCCAGTTGTACCCACTATTTTCTTGACTTTGTGGAAACAAAGAAGCGGATCTGTTTCTCCCACATCTCTTGGTTGTAATGTCAACTAAGGCTGTATCTGGCCAGATACAACACGTAAACACCCCATCTGAAAATGATTCATTATCTTCCTCTACTCTCAGTACCTACCAACCTATCTGTGCCTTTTGCTCTTTCTCAAAGGCTTCACCCAAGCACTCAGGTGTAGGGGCTTTCCTTCCTTGAGACCCACATAATCAAAATTTCTTATCCACATAATCAAAATTTCTCTTCCAACTATCCTTCATCTTCTACCATCCCTACTTAGGACACCTAATCCCCTGTCCTGTGTTGAATGGTGGGACAAGGAAGCCTTGGTCTAATTTATGATGCTTTCTTTCAAATGTTTTTCCGGGTCATGAACACTCTCTCTTCCCTAAAGGACCTTACCTTTTGGAACTCTGGAGTTAGAGAGAGAGTTCCCCTTTTCTGTCTGTTGGTATCACTTTTCTCTTTAAGTAAATGAGTGCTAAATGGTCTAGCATTTGCATTTGTCAGAGAGAGAGGAGCAAGGAAAGGAAATGTCAGAAGGAAAAAAAGAACCCTTTCTTAATACAATAGAAAGATCATACCACATCACATTATTGGAGCAGTAATTCTTACATTTTTACTAGATGTTCCTGCTCCAAGTACAGAAGACCTAGTAGCTTTCCCACAAAGAAGTTTTCTCTTCAATATTAGATTCTGGGAAATACTGAAATCATAAAGAAAAACTAAAATTTGAAAGAACCCATGGGAAGAAGACTTAAATGAGGAAATTCAGGGAAGTTTAGTACCACAGCAGCCAACAGCATAATGGATTGAGCTAATATAAACTTTGGGCCCAAGAGTAAACACCTAGAAAGTTTGCATTTTTAACAAACACACTATCTCAGAGGTCCCAAGAAGCCGAGGATGAAAAAGAAACTTGAAATTAAAGCAATAAACTTGCAGTGAGCTTGCAATATGCTCTTAAAGTGATAGAGTGGCAGCTGTAAGGTTTCCAGAGCAGAGACAGGACCTAACAGCTAGAGGGTGAGATGGTAATGCCCATTCTGGAACTGCAGACGGGGACTCAGGAGTGAGGAAGAAAGCCAGAATGGAGATCAATGCAGGAAACCGGGATTGGCCATCATCCCAAGGGAATGAAAGAAGAGGAAGGAAGGAGGAGAAGGTGGTGGAGGAGGAGGAGGAAAAGTGAGTCAATTCTTGGAAGAAAACAAACAAACATATATACCTGTGTGTGTATAAAATCTCTCTCTCTATGTATATATATAATCCCTGTATATATGTATTATCTATATACATATGTAAAACATACATCTATGAATACATATACGTATATATATTTTTATATGAATATCTTCCATGAAAACTCTGAGACCCCCCATGCTACTGTGCTACATGTAGTATGAAATCAGAATTTGCGTTATCTGTTTGTCTGTATGTGATGGAATTCTCTGAGCCAAGGAGTTAACATAATTTTGAGACTGGTTAAAAGAGAACATAATATGCTTTTAGGTAACACTTTGCTTCCCTTGTCTTGCACTATTTAACCTTCATAGCAAGTATTGCCAAATGACACTCTGTTTGGTTTTAGGTTGGTTTGTATACATTCTGTTTCCCGGAACTCAGGGGTTTGTTTTATCCTCACCTCCTAGAGAAAGGGCCTGGTGCACGGCACAAAATCTGATCAGAAAGGGTTTGGCAGCCTGATGTAGTAGCTGCTGTTGAGAAAACAACTAAAAGGACAGTCGGTGAACTGCACAGGATTATTATTCCAAAAAATTGCAATAAAGGGATTTTAAATTAGATTTTTTCAAAAGTCTCTTCAACAACTAATAGATAAAAGCAGATATGAAAAATAAGGTTCTAAAAATTACACACAGGCACACGCTTGTTTAAATTAAAAGCATTATAAAAAAAGAAGCATCATGTAACATGAAGGAAAAGAACCTATGCTCTATCTCTTTGAAGTCATAGAGGGAAAGAAATGGAAATCATGAGGTAGTTATATATTAGGGGCTAAGAATGTAGGCTCTGGGATCATACTTCAGAGGTTAATTGAGCAAGTGTTTTATTTAATGGTTTTTAACACATGCTACCAGGGGTGGCAGGGGGGAGGAAGAGAGGGAAGAGGAGAGTAGGAGGGAGTACAGAGGAAAGAAGGGAGGGAGGCAGGCAATGACAGAATGAAGGAAGGGATGAGTCTCAACATTAAGGCCAGTGGTTTCCAAAGTTCCCAATGGCGCATAAGAGGATTTAACCAGCACACTTTGTTTTCAGACTTTTTTGACATTCTCTGTTCCACCTTGTTCTATGTTTTCCAATGACTTCTAGTATACTATCCTTTTAGACAACTTTACAGGCTTTCAGTTGTGACGTTCCTGTGTAACTGTCCTTCATTTTAAAGGTGTTTGCGGTTGTGTACTTGTGTGTGTGTGAGTGAGTCTACTGGTTCCCCGAATACAAGGAAATAGAAGAAAATTGAATGATAGAAATCTTCTTCCTTTTCTTAATGTTTGAACTCTTGGGTGCATAACTTTGTATAATCTCCCAGCCATTTATTTTGGAGAGTGATAGGAGATATATATATATATATATATATATTTGTGTGCATATATCCCAAAATACATTTTAGATTATTGCCTGATTTACCTACCAAAGAGATTGTGATTGCTTATGCAATGTTACGATGTCTTTATCAAGATGGGGATGAAGAGTGTGGTTTGGGTTTGCAGCAGGAAATATATTTATTAAATTCATTAATCCCACTGTTCTTCTATACTTAGTCTCATGATAATTTCTTTGATTAAGTATATCAACTCCACAGATCTGAATTTTCAAAATGGAAAAGGTTTTGTGGGCTTTAACCCTGGCACAAGATGTAAGGTGTATAAAGTCTGAACAAAATTGTAGAGTCAATTTCCATTGAACAGAGCCTCTTAACAAGAAATTAAATAATATTTAAGGAAACATTTAAAATGTGGCAAAGAAATGGAAATAATAAAACTATTTGTGAAATTATACAGGGTTTAGTTTGAAACGGTTAAAAATATATATGTATATTTGATAGTACCATTTGTTAAACTTATACATTAATATATTTATATAAATATTTAAAACCAGAAGGAACAAATGAATGTGAATGATGAATAAGAATAAATAATGTTTTCACATTCTTCAAAATGCTAGTTTTTGGTTATCAAGCAATGAATAAATAATTTAAAGCAAAAACATGTATTTGAAAATTAATAGTTAGGAACTCTCCTGAAATATATTTTCACAATAATTTGAAAACTTTAGCTGATACTACCTCCCTAATGTGCTAAGCTTTCAATCTAGCCTTTAGAAATGGTTGTTTATATCTCTATAATCTGAATTATAGTTATTCTTTGGTATTATCTGTGTGTTATGTTCCTTTATTTAAATATGTCTTCTTATATATGCTGGTAACTAGTAACAAGGTAAGTAGCCAAAGAAATAGTGAAAGAATTTTTCTAAATCAATTTTTAAAAGAGGATTATGACCATGGTCTAGATGGTCCACATATATTGAAAAGTTTTCCATAAATGACCCATGAACTTATAATTAACGTGGGATATAACCTACAGAGGGATAAGGTGCAAAATGCCCGTCTTGAGTATCCATCCCTTCATTAGAAGGGTCGAAGGGCACAGTGCTCTGAGACACCACTAGTTCACTTCGTAGGCTTTCCAAAAACTGAATATTTTGACGTAAACTTTGAAGGTAGAGTAGTGTGGTAGGTAGAGTTAGAAGGAAGAAACTTCAAAGCTGTTATAAAATAAATGCACTTGTTTAATATTTGTAAAGAGTTTACCCCCAAACTTCAGAAAGGTTATTTTCTTCTCATTTTTTGTTTTCCAAAATTGAGTACCTTAGTTAATTATTATTAAATGTTAGCTAGTTTTCTGGCTTATTAAATTAAGCTAAATGGAGGTTAATTGATTTTTCAGTGATTCTTTTCCTATAAAGTTGGAACTTACTTCAGGACACTTCATTCACTCATTCATTCATTCATTCATTCATTCATTCATTCATTCATTCAATTACTTAATGAGAGTTGTTTATCACACACAATGTCATTTGCCAGGCCAAGGGCTAATATTTGAGAATACAGTGATGGCCAGGAGAGAGTTTTCTAACTTTGAACAGGTCTTAATCCAGTAATAGGTAAATGTGTTATCAGCTAATTTTGTTCCTGTGTGTTTTGATGGTGGATCATCGCACACTTACTCAACTACGTGGATTTACAATAAACCACAATCAAGGATTACAATCACTAATGTCAACATATTTTGAAAAAGATTTCACGAAAACAAGGAGAATAAATTCGAAAGAAAGAATAAATTAAAATATGACCCAGAGTACACATGAAGAAAGAAGACAGCTTCAGAAATGCTCAGTTACTGACAGCCATTTCCCCAATAAAAGCTAAGTAACACAAGAAATCGAAGGCAGAACACAAAGGAACAAAGTAAGCAATCAGAATGTCTTACTTACTGAAGCAAATAAAACCTGAAATTGCCCACACAGCTCTTAGCTAGGAAGGAAAATTTGGACTATATACTGCATTGAAACTTTTATTTTTCTTTTCTGATGGAAAGTACAGACAAGAAACCCAAAAGTTTCAGCAGTTCTTGAAAAATGTCAGGCTCGGGGAAAGAATTAATTTACGTAAATCTTCAGAGTTTGCTCCACTAGATTCAATACTTAAACCAAATTAAAGGGTTGGTGAGGAAGTACTTTATAGTCAGATCTTGAGAGTAGATCCCTTCCATTGTCTGTCTTCCTTTCTTCCTTTCTTCCCTTCTTTCTTTCTTTCTTTCTTTCTTTCTTTCTTTCTTTCTTTCTTTCTTTCTTTCTTTCTTTCTTTCTTTCTTTCTTTCATCTGACAGAGAGAGAGCACAAGCAGGGGGAGCAGCGGGAGAGGGAGAGAGAGGAAGTAGGTTCCCCGCAGAGCAGGGAGCCCCATGTGGGACTCTTAGGACGCTGGGCAGAGGCTTAACTGACTGAACCACCCAGCCGCCCTCCCTTCCATTTTCTTAGCAGAAAAGATTCCTGGAGAATTTCGGGGGAGAGTGGGGAAGACGCTGGTCTTGAACTTCACTGCGACGATCTCATGGCTCTGTGGCTGTCCTTTGGAGCCCACAAATGCTGGTGTTCCACCGTATTCTCACCTGAAACTGCAGCTCATAGAGCTATGCTACCATCTGCCCCACTCCCCCGTCCAGGGCACTGTGTGTAGGAGGTTCCTTTTCCTCCCATGCAATTCCTCACAGATACTTGTCTCTGCCCTCTCTCTGGGAAGCTGCCTTCTGAAACAGGCCTAGCAGTGGCTTCTCATGAGGGTCCAGGCAACCACCTCTCCCAACCATCCTGTCCTTTGTCAAGAGCCTAGGTCTTGGAAAACATAATCTTCAACTCTCCCCCACAGGAAGAATGTCCTCAGGCCTCCTGGATCTAAGCCTTGCTGGCCTTCTCTAAAGGGGAAGGAGGCAAAATATCTCATTCTTTCTTATTTGGAAAGCACAGTTAAGTTCTTCTCCCAGAGGGTTATATGACAGACATTCTTGGTAAACCTAATTGCTCCCCCTCAGATAACACAATTTTTTTTTGCACTAAAAGCTAGAAACAAATATTAAATTCTAAGTACTGGGGGGGGAGTTGAAAATCACATTATAACTTTTGGATATAGACGTTAAAAACAATGAACAAAAACAAGTATGTCGTAGCAAAACCAAGTAGTAAAAATGACTTTGGAACTTTTTCTTTCAGATAAATATAATTATGGAATTCAGTTTCCAAGGATGTTTTCTGGATAGAAGTTTTACAGATTATAATCCTTAAGGGCTCATTTTTACTGTTTCATTCCAGTGTCATATGACTGTACAGAGAAAAGTATGCTTGAAGTCAGTAGGTGAGTAACCAGGGGCTCATGTGCTCACCATTCCTCAATAGATTTGGAATTTTTACTCTTCATTTTAAAAGGAAAAATCTGTTGAAATCCAGAGAGATAGCAATCAAAGAACCAGATTATCCATTATTTTTGTTCCCTTAGGAAATTGTAAGGAGTAGTTCTGCTGACCATATTGTTTTATTCAATTGAGGTGTTTTGGTTTTTTGAACAGAAAAGTGTCAAGTTGAAATGTTCTTTTTCTTCACTTTATCATTTTTAAAGAAGCACTCAAGCAAATCCAGTAATTGAAAAAATGGCACTCTTTTTATGTGAACCAAAACTTCTTCACATACCCAGAAACAAATGCTAAATTCCATTTTAATCAGGCCAGATCAGTTTACATGGAATGGATTACTATCAAAATCATCCCTAAGAGTAATAATAATTTGTTTCTGTTATACAATTTGTAAAGTTGTTGCCCTGTATTGTATTGCTAAGTTTCACATACATTTGTGCAATGATCTTATAAATCTCAGTACAATCACATTAAAAAGAGGAAACCAATTAAAACTGCAAGAATAAGTTCTATTTTGTCCATATAACTTTTTTTTCCTTTTTTGTACTCAAACCAAAAGAGTTCGGGAAAGAATGGCTCTCAGAGGATACTAGTTGGCCAACATGTTTTGAATTTGGAGGTGCAGATCTTTTCTAGATAAGTGTAGACTTGGCTTTAAGGATACAGTATCTATTTTTGTCTTTGCCTCTACTGGTTTTTGCAACACTTCATCCATAGTCCATTACATTTAATAGTTCCCACATCTACGTGTGGAATTCACGATTGAAGGTAAAGGTAAACTAAATATTTTCCTTATCCACATTTTGTCTTCTCATATAAAAATTTATTTCCAGGCAATATGCTTATATATTGAGAAATATCTTAATAAATAGTTTCCACGTATTTGTACTAAAAGTTGAGAATATGTTTTAAGATATAACTTTTTTCTGAATGATCTGCATCTATTTACAGTTTGGAATTTAATCATCCATTAATAAAAGTATTTGAAAACTATTCATTTTAAGTAGATACCTTTTAAAGTCTGCAATATTAGGAATTGTAAAGGGAATGTGCTGTATGTGACTCTAGGGTTCAAATTCCTAATCACGGTGACACGTCTCATTGAAATCACTAAGAGCCAATAGCTGGTCAAGGGAACGGTTCTGGGAGATGTCTGGGAACTCTCTACAGGAAGGAGAGTGTTACCCAGTGCAGCTGTAGCATGAAATTAAATAGAAATCTATCACCTCTACCACCCAACTCCAAATGTCTATATGGAGCTCCTATCTCCTCTAGAACTTTGATGAATTTGTCAATAATGGTTTTGGGCATCTGAAGATGACAATTTATGCAGATGCTGATGTTCTCTTAAGAGACATTGTTAGCAGTATCATTATGGAAATTTGTTTGTCTTGTGGGCAGTAGTTGTGAAATTGGTACGAGAGGAAAAACATAACGGATGCTTTATGGCGACTATGGCAAAGTTGCCTTTAAAGGACTCCCTTGATGGATATTCTTGATATGGAGACTTTGTAAATGAGGAGTCCATGAATACTCTATCTAAATCTAGTGGATCCAGTAATATAAAAGGTTACAATATTGTAAATTTATTTGTTTCCACATATCGAGAAGATACAGTAGACACATATAACCTACTTCTATGTAAGTATGAGACAATCTCCCATGTATAACTTTAATTTTTTAAATGAACAATTTTATCGTTTTTCCAACTACATAGACACCATCTATATAATATGGATCTCTTCTTAGTCAATTTATCTAGAGCCTGGAAAGAGCAATCAGTATTGAATTGAATAAATACTAGTTTCTATCCCACATGTGTCTTATTCAATTTTCAGAAACCCCTTAGGTCAACCTTTCTTCTAGACCAATTTTCCACTAGGATGTCACTGGCATGACAGCATATCTGGTCTGTATTTTCACTTCTGTAATGTCCTTAGTACGTAGAATCAAACTAGGCATGAAGTAAGCACTAATTATTTTTTGAATAAATGAGTTTTCTTTGAACTTAAATGGTTCATAGTCTATTTCAGTACAAAAAAAAATATATGTCTTGTCTCTGCAATTGTTACCCCTCACTCACAAGATCTTGTCCTCCTTCCTAACATAGCCATTTATTCCTATCATCATACTCTTAAACTACATTTCCAAAACTTCGATTTCCAACACCTGCTGTCCATATACTACCTCTTAACCTTCAAATTTATTTCTTACTACAATTGGTAGACTTGATAAAGGACTTCTCAGTCCACTTTCCCCTTGTTTTCCCTGTCCATCAGGCCCCTTGGGTCTTTATCCTCCACCTCTCTTTGGTCCACCTTTTCTGCCATTTTATACCATCTGTTCTCTGCTCCCTCATCCCTTTGCAAAACTCCAACCCTCCTTAAATTCACAACTTGATTCAAGATTTTGAATGTGCTAGGAATTAAAAGACATCAAACATGTTGGTTGGGTATCCTTAAATTATTAGTCTTGGAAGCTCTATGTTCTCCCTGTATGTTTCTTTCCAAATAAGTGTAACTCATTTAACCTAATTTCAGATCTTGCTGATTGCCTTATAGGAATTAATGGAAAAAAATGACATTATTTCAAATTAGATTCTAAGGAAAGAAATAACAGGGGAGGAAAAAGATATTACTGGCTAATTTCAGTATTTCTCATAGGTAGAAAATTTTTTTTAAAAAGATCAGCACACCTCCAAAAACGGGGGGGCCCAAAGATATTATGTAAAGGTATTAGAATAGTTGTAACTGTGTTAGATTGCAAAAAGAAAGAGCCCCAATTCTTCATCTTTCCCATCTGTCTTCCCACTATGTTTCTGGGCTTAGCCATATTATTCTCTTTGGTCCATGGGGAAGTTAATAAATATAATTAGAACAGAGGTTTGGAAAAAGTACAAGAATATCAAGCATATCTCATTCTAGTTTGTTTCACTTTATTATGCTTCACAGGCACTGCGTTTTTTTTGTTTTTTGTTTTTTTTACAAGTTGAAGGTTTGTGGCAATTCTGAGTCGAACAAGTCTATGGGTGCCATTTTTCCACCAGCATTTGCTCACTTTGTGTCTCTGTGTCACGTTTTAGTAATTCCTGTAATATTTCAAGATTTTTCATTACTGTTGTGTTTGTTATGGTGATCTGCAATTGGTGGTCTTTTTGGGGTACCACAAACCATGCCCATATAATATGGTGAACTTAACCCATAAATGTTGTGTGTGTCCTGACTGGTCCATTTACCAGATGTTCTCCAGTTTCTCTCCCTCTCCTCAGGCCTCCCTATTTCCGGAGACACAACAATATTGAAAGTAGGCCAATATCCCTACAATGGCCTCTAAGTGCTCAAGCGAAAGGAATAGTTGCATGTCTCTCACTTCAAATCAAAAGCTAAAAATGATTAAGCTTAGTGAGAGAAGCATGTTGAAAGTCAAGATAGGCCCCAAAGTAGGCTTCCTGTGCCAAACAGTTATCCAAATTGTGAATGCAAAGAAAAAGTTCTTTAAGAAAATTGAAAGAGTTACTCCAGTGAACACACAAATGATAAGAAAGCAAAATAGCCGATTGCTGACATGAAGACAGTTTCAGTGGTCTGGATAGAAGATCAAACCAGACATAACATTCCCTTAAGCCACAGCCTAATCCAGAGCAAGGCCCTCACTCTCTTCAATTCTACAGAGGCTGAGAGGTGAGGAAGCTGCAGAAGAAAGATCTGAAGCTAGCAGAGGCTGGTTCATGAGGTTTAAGAAAAGAAACCATCTCTATAACATCAAAGTGCAGGATGAAGTGCCAAGGGCTGATGCAGAAGCTACGGCAAGGTTTACAAAAGATCTAGCTCAGATCATTCATGAAGCCAGGCTACACTGAAAAGCGAAGTTCCAATACAGGTGAAATGGCCTTCTATTGGAAGAAGATGCCATCAAGGATTTTTCTTTTTTTTTTTCTTTTTTTCATAGCTAGAGAGGAGAAGTCAATGCCTGGCTTCAAAGCTTCAAAGGACAGGCTGATTCTTGTTAGAAGTTTAAGCAGTTGGTGAGTTTAAGATGAATCCAGGGTTCACTTAATATTCTGAAAATCTTAGGGCCCTTAAAAATTACGCTAAATGTATTCTGTGCTCTATCAATGAAACACTTATAAGTATTAACTTTCAAGTTTTGTTATTTAAGAAATACACTTTGTAAGGCTATAGCTGGCAGTGATTCTTCGGATGGATCAGGGCAGAGTAAATGGAAAAACTTATTCTAGGAGCCATGAAGATCACTCATGATTCATGAATAGAGGTCAAAATACCAACATTCACAGGAGTTTAGAAGAAGTTGCTTCCAATCCTCATGGATGACTTTGAAGGGTTCAAGACTTGAGTGAAGGAAGTAACTACATATGTGGTAGAAATAGCAAAAAAAAAAAAAAAAAAATCATAGAATTAAAAATGAAGCCTGAAGATGTGACTGGCTTGTTGCAATCTCATAATAAAACTTGAACAGATGAGACATTGCTTCTTGTGGATGAGCAAAGAACTGATTTCTTGAGATGGAATCGACTCCTGGTGCAAATGCTGTGAATATTGTTGAAAAGACAACAAAGGATTGACAGTACTACATAAATTTGTTTGAATAAGCTGTAGTAGAGTTTGAGAGGGTTGAGTCCAATTATGAAAATTCTGTGGATAAAATAATACCAAACAGCATCACACGCTACAAAAAAATCATTTGTGAAAGTCAACAGATATGGCAAACTTCATTCTTGTCTTGTTCTAAGAAACTTGGCTCAGTCCCCCCATGCTTCAGCCACCACCCTGATCCGTCAGCAGCCAGCAACATCAAGACAAGACTTGCCACCAGCAAAAAGATGAAAACTTGCTGAAGGTTCAGATGATGGTTAGCATTTTCTAGTAAGAACGTATTTTCCTTTTTTTTTTTGAAAGTATTTTTCAATTAAGGTATATACTTTTTTTTTAGACATAATGCTATTGCATACTTAATAGGCTATGGCATAGTGTAAACATAACTTTCAAATGCACTGGGAAATCAAAATATCCATTTGACTCACTTTATTGTGACATTCACTTTGTCACAGGGGTCTGGAACCTAACCTATGATGTCTCCTCAGTGTGCTTGTATGTATCTATGACTTCTTAGGTTCTTGAAACTCTGCCTTTGCAGTATGATGTCTGGTCTCACCTGTAGGAGGCATGTAAGATACAGAAGGAACAGAACTAAGTTATTCCAGCTAATACCCAGCATAGTCCCAGATGTGCAAACAGGTCTAGGTTAAATGGGAAGAACCACCCAGCTGAAATCACTGACCCCAACTAATGAAATAAGTTGATGCTCTTTGTTTTAAACATGATTTTCAGGTGATTTTTTTTTAATTCAACACAAAGGTGGAAATCTAGCTAATACTATAAACATTAAAGAAATGCAAACCTTTATAAATGCCAAAAGGTACACTGATGCACACTCACAGAAAGACAGAGACTATATAAAACCAGCTACATATTGAAAATATATATGGGTGCGTATAACACAAAATAACATAAAAGAACTGAGACCAACAAAATAACATAAAAGAACTGAGACCAAAGTTTTTATTCATATCAATGGTTGTGCAACAGCTTAAATTGATGGGGGAAGAAAGGAAATGACAACTGCCTAACAAAGTAAAATTCTCTGTGCTACATTCACAAGATAGACTTAAAACAAATATTCTGATGGGGTTAAAAGTAAAGAATGAACAACGTTATACCAGGCAAACGTGAATAAAAAGAAAGCAGACTGATAACAGACAGGTAGAATTTAGACCAAAAAACATTGGGAAGGGAACAAAAAAAGGACACTTTATAAGATCATAGATAAAATTCAAAGTGAAGATATAGCATATATAAATATTTATGCACCCAATAATTCAGCATTACTTTTAGTATAAGCCCAAATAAATGTGTGAGAAAACAGCAATAAAAAAATAAATCTAAATATTGGTTGTTTAGAAACGTTTTTTTAAAAAAGAAGACAATTGAAAAACAGCTAGCTAACTTAGTTAGAAAAGGATAGTAGTGAGGGGAATGGGGTGGAGGTGGGGAAGGAGGCACCATGCACAAAGTTAGAAATAACACGGGTAAAATAATCATCAAAATATAGGAATTAAAAAAAAACAATAATTAAGAGACTTAGTCCGTGCAATTTTATGCAAATTAATTAATTTTAAAAAATCTATTTTTCTCTCTTACGAGAGAGAGAGAGAGAGCACGTGAGCCTGAAAAGATTACCGTTGAAGAAGTAACATATGCCATAAAAAAGATCAGGTGTTAATCCATTTTAGTTGCTGACTGAAGTGTTCTTTGTGGGTCAGTGAGGTGAAATTGGTTGATACTTGTTCAAATATTCTGCAACTTGTTAATACCTTCATAAACAATCTTGGCCTCTCCTATTTCCTCTTTAAATCTGTCATATTTACTATGTATGTTTCTAAGCTCTATTGTATACACACTGATTTTGAATTCTTATATTTTTCTGTAGAATTGACTCTTCTATCATTTTGAAATGTCTCTTTTTCTCTAGTAGTACCCCTTGTATTTGGTCTTCTTTGCCTAATATTAATAAACATATAATAGCTGTCTTTCGGTTTGTGAATGCATAGTATAAATGTTTTATTCTCTCGACCCTTTGTGTATTCTTGTATTTCAAGTGTATCTCTAGTAAACAACATATCCAGTTGAGCAAATGTTGACTTTCAATTCTTGTCAATTTATAAACATCACAATTTTTGGTATATTCGCGTGAAACGGTATATTGCTATTTGTTCCATGTGTTCTTCATTTCTTTTTCTTTTCATGCATTTTTAGATTATTCAAGTTTTGAAAATTTTATATTGGATTTTTAGTTGTATATTCTTCTACAGTTCTCTTAGTGTTTCTCTAAGTTGGCAAAGTACAGCCTTGATTTCTATTATTATTTTTTAAAGTTTTATTCAAGGTTAAGAGGTAACCAATATAGTTCCATGTATGCCAGCTAAACTTCAGGCAAGAAGAAGAGAAAGAGTCACAGCAACCATCAGTCTCTTTTCATTTTTGTGGGAGCTTTATTGAAAAATATTTGATGCACAATAAATGTTACTATTTAAAGTATACAACTTGACGTTTTTATTTATGTACACGTGTATCATGAAACTACTACCACAATCGAGATAATGAACATACCCATCTTCCTCCAAATTTCCTCTTGCACCTTTGTAATCTTTTCTTCTTGCTCATCCATCAATACCCAGACAATCATTGATCTTTCTGTCACTGTAGTTAAGTTTACATTTCTAGAATTGTATGTAAACAAAAATACATAGTATGTATTATTTCTTTTTTCGGACTGGCTCCTTCATTCTGCATATTAATTTTGAGAAAAATCTAAGTTGTTCCATAATTCAATAGTTCATTCCTCTTTATTGCTGAATAGTATTTCACTGCATTACATATCACAATTTATTGAGTCATTCATTATTGATAGACATTCGGTTATTACATATCAAGTCTCTAGACACATTCGGGTACAACTCTTTATATGGACATATGCTTTTCTTTATCTTTAGTAAATACTTAGGAATGGAATGGTTAATCATATAGTAGACTGTGTTTAATGTTTTCACATGAAGTTTAAAAACACGCAAGACTAATCTATGACAGAAGTGAGAAGAACAGCTAATTTGGGGGTACCTTAATTGGAAAGGACCAGAAAGAGCCTGCTTGGATATCGGATATGTTTACATCTTGATCTGGATGGTGTTTAAATAGATTAATACCTGTGTAAAATTCATCAATCTGTACATTTAAAATTTGTGCACCTTACTATAAGTTATATATCAATTTAAAAACAGTAGTAATATTAAAACAAAATCTGCCAAAAATATTTATGAGGTGGCCGGGGAAATTTGAACTACACAAAATATTTAGTGGTATTAATGAATAATAAATAATCATTTAGATGTAATAAGAGTATTTGCAATTTTACATAAAGTATGCATATTTTTAGATACGCATATTGAAGTACTCATGAAAAGATACGAGGTTTGAGATCCATTTAAAATAAATCAGTGGGCATGGGTATAACTCAAACAAGATTGGACATATTTGATAATCGTTGAAACTAGATGATGAACACATTGGATTAATTATATCATTCTCTCTACTTATGTATATGTACATGTTTAACAATAAACGTGTGTTTTTAAAGAAATTGTTTAGTTCAGATTTCCATACTCATAATATTAACTTCTGGGCTTTTTCCCAAAATGGCTTGGTAGAGTCTCTCCACCCTCCATGCTGTGCCTCTCTCACTAATAGTAGGAACAGCTGTTATTTATTGAATGTTAGCAATCACCAGACTCTGAAATAATTGTTTTATATATATTTAATTGTTTTATATATCTAGTTGTTTTATATATCTAATATATATAAACACGAAACATATACACACAAGAAAGCAAAATAGATAAATCCATAAACAAAAATTAAATTTTTTCTTTTTGATCAGCTACAAAGAAGCCAGTCTTTGGTTTTTATTTTTTATTTCCTTTTTTTTGAATCTTGAGAGGGTTGAAACAATGGGACTGAGAAAAAGTATTAAAAGCATTCATGAGCTATTTGATTGATTTCATTGTCAAAGTTAGAGCTTACCCCCAGGAAAGGTTGGAAAAGGTGAGAGAGAAGGGCAGGATAAACTAGAGCCGCAGCAGCCAGTGGGCTCTCAGCAGAGAGTTACAGAGACTGGGAGAGAAGTGGGGATTGGGGCCAAACAGCCTGCTGAGCTACATGAGAGGCCCTGGGGAAGATGTTCCAAAAGAATTTTGTCCTGTACTGTGAATGAAACCTCTTCTTAGCTTTGTTTTACCCTCCAATCAAATTTTAAATTGTCTTTGAAAAGAAAACCAGTAGCGAATGTTGAACCACCCTTGCATCCCAGGAATAAATCCCACCTGGTTGTGATGGATACTCCTTTTAATGTACCGTTGGATCCTATTGGCTAGGATCTTGTTGTTCATCATGGGTATTAAGGAGGGCACGTGTTGTGATGAGCACTGGGTGTTACATGCAACTAATGAATCAGGGAACACTACAACAAAAACTAATGATGCACCCTAAGGTGATTAAATTAACATAATAATAATAATAATAACCTGTAGCAGTCAGCTACATATTACACTTATTTCTTTACATTTCCACGCAAGTATGTTAAAGTCTGAGAAGTCCTGATAAAGCAACACTCAACAAATTTTTTTAAGCCAGAAATTCCAGAATTGTTTGGCCACCCCTCTCTGCACACACACACTCACTTTTTAGCCCCTGTAATCATCACCTTCTAAGTCTACTTCTTGGAACACTGCTTGGAAGTGCTTCCCTGGATTTACAATCAAATTAATGTGCACTTTGGTTCAAAACCTCTCTTCCGTTTATTGCCAGATTTCTGCCTGATCTTTGCCTCCCCTGATCCATAGCTCAGCCTGGGACCTTACGAGCTCTGCTTATAGGACAGTCTTTACTCTGACGTCTTTTTTCTTCTTCCTTCAGAACAACTCAGCAAAACAAAATTTCAGGTAATTGTTGGACAGCATTGTTTTACACATATATCAAACAGGCCAATAAATAAATAAATATCAAACAGGCAAATAAATAAATGAATAAATAAAATTAACAGCAACTTCATAGACAAAAAAAAGGGGGAAATCCTTTTATCTTTGACCTTTGGCCTTTTTAACCTTCTCATACAAGCCAACTACTTACAGTACAGCTAAGTACATACACAAAAAAAGTTACTGGAATGCTTGGAATAAGATTGTTTTGTTGTTATTGTTTTGCTTTTGTGTTTTTTTTAATAAGGTTTGGGGTCTTTTTCTTGTTTTCTTTTTTTTTCCTTCTTTGAGATTATAATGGACAGAGAATGCTTCAAAGGCTGGTTTTGTCATTGGAGATCATTAAAAATGGCTGACCCCTAACAATATGTACAAAAATATAAAATGTAAATAAAAAATACAAACAAAAGTAGTTTTAAGGGAAAGAAAAGCAGGGCCTTGGAAGTTTTGGTTCTTTTTCCTCCGCTTTGCAAACTCCGCCGTGGTCTGGCTGGTGGGGAGCGCGTGCCATCCACCATGGCGCTGCCCGCATTGGCGCACGGGGACTCTCCGCTTGAAGGTGACCACGTTTAGATTCGGAGACGGAAAGCGGAGGGTGAATAGGTCACGGAGCTCTTTTTGTTGTTAAGTTTAAACATTTCCTTTTTTTGCTGTCTACCCATCCTCGTGGGTCTTCTGCATCTTGGCGGCGACATCATCATCCTTCCTCATCATCTTCAGCTGCCCCTGTGCCCCTCCTGCCTCAGTCTCCTCCTCTTCATCTCCAGCCTCTTCTTCACCATAGCCTTCCCCCTCCTCTTCCTCCCTCCCTTCTTCCTCTTCTTCATCTACCTTATTGTTGGCCTCCTGCTCCCCACTTTCCTCATTAACATTCCCATTAGCAGGGGCATCTCTTCCATTCTCTGCCTCCAGCACAACTTCCTTCTCCTGTGAGTCTTTTTCCTCCCCACCCTGCCCATCTGGCCGCGCACACGAATAGACCTCTAGCCACGGACAGGTGCATCTCGGCCTCGGTCCGCTAGCTGCCCAGGGCACCTGCGGGCCTTTCCTCCGGTGGCGCGCTCCTCTGATATCTTTAGTCATCATATTTTAAATGCAATATTTTATTTTCTTAATTTTATTTTGCAAGTTCCCATTCTGAAATCCTATGTCTTTCTGTTTTGTGAAAAAGTGTTTCTCCATAGAAGAAAAGTGAAGCTGGAGGAGAATGTCCCTGGCAGTAATATTTCTAAAGGAGAATGACAAGACTTCTCCCTTTAATAGAATAAAAAATATGCTACTACAACTCGATTTATAACTCAATAAATTGTGGGTGTGCCATGCCCTAGATCCCTTTGGAAAGTTATTATTTTTTTTTTAATTAGCAGTAAGAAAGTTGGCACTGAGTACTTTATGGCCTCAGCTCAAACAGAAAGATGATTCGATCACAATATTTGGTGACGAAGATCCATAGTCCCAGGAATCGTGCTGATCCTTTCATAGTTGAAGGTGATTGCTGTTCTATAGGCTGAACTTGCCTGAATATTTCACTTAGGTCCTTTTTGACAAGATTCCATGAAATGATATAATAATGGCAAGAATGTATAGAGTGAACATATTTTTCTAAATTGGAAAAGGCCAGCAAACTGCCTCTAAAGAAGTCCTTAAGAACAACAGCGACAACAACAAATGGAGAAAATACATTGGTACTACAAAATTGACCCATTCATTTGCATTTTATTTGCTACCTTGTGTTAGTATTTATCTCTTTGTACATGGTTTTGCATTTTCTTAACTAAACCACAATGGCCTGAGAACAGGAACAATATTTGATATGATTTTGCATCCACTGAATTACCTAAGTCATGAAACAATAAATGAAACACAGAGTTAGTGACTGGAAGAATGAAGATGACTTTCAAAAATCGAGATAAATCAACTGAGTTAATATGTACCTAATGGCCAGAGAATCTCAAGACATGTATCAGGCAAAAAG
Source organism: Ursus americanus (assembly GCF_024610735.1). NCBI lineage: Eukaryota > Metazoa > Chordata > Mammalia > Carnivora > Ursidae > Ursus > Ursus americanus. The sequence goes on from NC_142139.1 coordinate 18,612,591, forward strand.
TGTACTAAAAATAATCTGATCAAGAGCGTAAAAGATGGGAAAGTGAAAAAGCATTTAAAAGAGAAGTCCTTAGATTTGAACAAAAAAAAGAACAATAGTGACTTCAGTAGAAGTAGTTTAGTGGAATTGAGAAATATAAAATATATGTTTATGTTTGGGATCAGGATGACATAACAGGGAGAAAATAGATGATTATTCAAGAATTTTTATCAGAGGGGTGCCTGGGTGGCTCAGTCGGTTAAGCATCTGACTCTTGGTTTTGGCTCAGGTCATGATCTCGGGGTCCTGGAATCAGCCCCACATGGGGCTCCATGCTCAGCGCAGAGTCTGACGCCCTCTCCCTTTTCCTCTACTCCTCCCCCCGCTCCTGCTCTCTCTCTCTCAAATAAATAAAATCTTTAAAAAAAATTTTTTATCAGAAAAAGAGAAAAAAACAGTAGGGATAATAAAATGAGATTATTTAAAAGGATATAGAAAGGGGCGCCTGGATGGCTCAGTCTTTAAGTGTGTCCCTTCGACTCAGGTCATGATCCCAGTGTCCTGGGATCAAGTCCGGCATTGGGCTCCCTGCTCAGCCGGAAGCCTGCTTCTCCCTCTTCCCCTCCCCCTGCTTGTGTTCCCTCTCTCATTGCCTCTCTCTCTGTCAAATAAATAAATAAAATCTTAAAAAAATAAAAAATAAAAAAAGAGGATATAGAGAAATTAAGTATGACAACAGAACTTGAATTCTTAGTGCTTAGAATAAGAAAGGAGAAAAATGAGAAGAGTTTGAAGTCATCCTAAGGACAACCTTAATCATTAGAGATATGGATAAAATTTAGAGTTTACTGAAGCTTAAACTTCAGATAGTCTATCTCTGAGATTTGTTAAGGAGAAAGGTATAGTTATCATTTGGCGTAGAAACTTGAGATGCTTGGTCATTTTAATAAACTTTAATCTAAAACCAACATTGACAATCTCATTGTATTTTGAGGTAATTAAAACCAGCCATTCCCACAAAATTCCTTTTCCATTACCCCATTATATAATTGACTTTTCCCTTAAATTAGCTTGAAATTCCTAACATTAGAGTCATTTCTTCAAATTAGACCAAAAAAAAAAAAAAACACAAAAAACTGGAGAAATAATTTGAAGGCATAATTTACAAAGCACATAATTTAGAAGGGTACAATACTAATTTTCTGAATTTTCTCCAAATATATTTGTGCAAGTTATTGTTTATTTTATCTGCCAATATTTATATGTTGATCACACGCTTCTTTTTCCCAAAGATAATTTATTTTGGAAGAAAGTGTTGTTGAAATCCAAATGAAAGTAGAATAAGATAAGACGTGAGTTGAGGTCTTCGAGTTATTGACAAATTTTAAGAATGGTCGAACTAGAGATACCATGAGAATTGAATACAAGATTATGGTGTAAGAAGAAGCATCGGTATTAGATTCAGTGAAAGTCATGTTGACAACCTTGTATCTATAAACAGTTTAAGTTTATGCTGATATGGCACATTCTACATCCTGGGAACGATGCTGGGGAAGCATTCGTCTTGCCAACAAACAGCAGAGCTTGGTGACATCACAGCATTTCTGTACTCAATCTGAACTAAGTGTCTGAAAATCATTCTTCTCTCTTCTAAAATAGTACATTTCAGTACAATAGTACTGAACAAAAGTAGAAATTCCATAATTTTAGGAGTCCATGCAAAAGGGAAATAAAAGGAAAAAATAAAATAATAAATACTTTTAGAAAATATTTCAGAATTCCATATCCTAGCTTCATTTGTATTTTTAATAGGTATGCTAGAAATTTCTTCTTACACAGTATTTTCTCATTCTAATAATACCACCTTGGTTTACTCACTTTCTAACAGTTGCCTGAGGTATTAAAATACAACTTTGATTAGTTTCTATATTGTAAATTAATGAAACCATTACTACTTCTGACTAAAACACAAAAGTTTGGAGAGATATTTGCTATATAAGTTGATTAGTCTTTGGATAATTTTATAGAATTAGTGTTTGGATATCTTATAGCAGTCAGTATAAAATAGTTTAAATACTTAGAAATTTATTTATCATAATTAAAATAGGCAATCCACAAAAGTTTAATAAATATTAATAATTTTGATTTTTTTATTACCAAGATTTTAAACCTCTATTCTTTTTTTAATAGTAAGAAGAATATTTATGACGTTTATAAAAATCCTACTTGTATAGTCCAATCTTTAGAAATCATTAGCTAATGTTCTTTTTTCCCCCCAAGTTTTTATTTAAATTCTTATTAGTTAAAATATAGTATCACATTGGTTTCAGGAGAAACCTCTGTTCTTAAAACAAGTTATTAGTATTAGATAGTGATGAAATATAACCCTTAAAACATTAGGGAAAATATCATCAATAACCAGTTCATTCTAGGTAATTATTGCAAATAAGGTATTTAGCTTTAAAGAGATATATGTCTAATCTAAAATTATATTATAGACACGTGTTTTTTTAAAAATAGCATTCTAACATGTGCTACTTGCATTTGAAATGCATCACTTGATGCAAAGATTAACATTTCATCCAACTTAAGTGAAAGAGAGACCTGAGAAACAGAGGCATGAATGCATGAGTATGTTGCTTTTGCTTTCCTCTCTCCCCTGTAGTCTTCTCATTGGGCCTTGGTCTCCTCCGCCCAGCCCCTTAACATCAACCTCTGCACCTAGACCCTTTCCTACAGGCTTCATATGAGAGTTCAGCATCTAGCTTTAATTCTGCCCTTGGTATGCTGCCCTGTGTGTTCGGCTAACCAGCAGAAACCTTTATTTTAAAACTGACCGCAAATGAACTGTCTAAAATTCAACTGATTTTCTCCTTCCTGGCAACACAAATAAGTCTTGCCACTGCTTAAATTTCTTAAAAAAAAAAAAAATCCAATATGTATTTTAAAATCTTGCTCCTTTGTGCAGGCAACTTTGGAAATAGCGATCTCCGTGATCCATGTATATGCTTCATGTACAAAGAAGGGCAAGTAATTACGACCTGGCAAGAGAGGGGAAGGAAATGAAGGCCTATTCTCAAGGACGCTGACGTTGCATTGGGCAGTCTACCTGGGGAAAGGAAGGAACACCACAGTTTCCAGGTAAATATTACAACTACAGCTTTGTTTTTAAGAGAACGGCAACAGAATTCATAAAAAGTTGCCAAAGGCACTGTTTCCATGGTAAGAAAATATATATATAATTCCTCCATGAAAGGAGATTCTAAATAAGTAACCAAAAATTAACAAAATACTGTATTTCTATTTTCATAGTATTTAGTGTCAGGAAAGTCCCAGACTGTCACTAGTGAGGATTATCTACTTTTTAAATTGTCATTTAATAGCAAAGAAATGCCTTTTGTGGATTCTTGGTTTTAAGAAGATATCTTATAACCAATCCTTCAGAAACACCCTCAGATCCTGAGCCATATAAATGTTCTAACAGAGTACCCTTTCAAAAAAAAAGATACAAATATTTATAGCTCTTTCCAACATAGACACCCAGATGACAAATAGAGCTGCATAGTTTTATCTGATTTGAGGAGGCATTTTTCGTCCAATACAAGGATATAAGAACGTGAACTACTTTGTTTAAGAAAACTCAAAATAGTTTCCCTGAATTAAAAAAAAATCCATATTTGATCTTGCAAATAAATACAAACTCTGCTACCTAATTACTTAATATTTTCCTTGTTAATACTGTGTGAAATCATGCAAGGACTTGGAGATCCTCTTCCTCAAAGTATAGAAATGCCAGCAATGTCAGAGACATCTGAGAGCTTATTGTAAATGCAGACTCTCAGGTCCCAAATGGGAGAGCTTGAATTAGAATTTGCATTTTAACAGGATCCTCTGGTTATCTGAATGAACATTAAGTGCGAAAAGCCATAGTGTAGATCAGACTGGTAGCAGCATAAAGAAATCTGGTTGGGGTAATTAAGAAAATTTGAGTAGGTAAGTGGATTTTAAACACAATTGCTGGAAATAAGTCATTTCTTGGAGAAGCGTCATTTAATTCTGGCTTAAGTCTTATTATTTAACTGCGTTCTCAATTTTACCATACTATGTAGCTTGTAAAATGTTTCCAATACTATTTGACTTTCAGTTATTTTTTCATATTTGGGGCTGGAAAAATTATCCAAAAATTACCTTTCAAGAATTTATCCGCTATATTGTGCTGAAGTCTTATGATATTAAAACTATAAAGAGCATTCAGAATCTTAGATAAAAGTAGTCTCAAATTTACTATTATCCTTCAGTAATTATGTAAGACAATTGTACCCCTAGATCATTGTGGAAAGGCACTAACTGGGAAAATACAGGTTATCATCTCCTTTATACTTTCCCTATGTTCATTCTGACCCTTGAGCTGCAGCCTCCACTCATGAATATACATAATTTCTCAAAAAGATGGAATATTATTGTTGTCCTTTGTTAACACACTTTTCTAGTCACAGAAGTGGAGTTACATATGGGTGGGAGACGAATAAAGGTTCACCTCACACCCTTTTCCTAGGCTCAATGCACAGTACTGCAATTTCCCACTCTTTGATCAATTCTATGTAATCCCAAGAAAAAATTGCTTTCTCAGCTTTGGATATCCTGACTTAAAAACTCTCCGGTCTCTTGCCAGATCTAAACTGGAGTCGGTTTGACTGTGAGTGACACGAGTGAGAGGTGACTAATCTCTGCCACCCATCATTTTGAAGGTTGCAAAATGAACACACTTCCTCCTTGTCAGTGGAGATGGAAAGAATGAGAACGTTGCAGAAATATACATTAGTTCACTATAAAGTTTGTTAATTATGCTCACCTCTATTTTCTGTTTGTGAAGACATTTGATAGCCATTTCTGTTCAAAGCAGTCCCAGTTTTCATTAGTGAGTTTTGCAGCTGCTTGGAGTTTCTGGCAGGCAACACCGCTTAAGCCTGTGTAAGTCTAAAATGTTTTCCCTAACGTTTCAGTTCATATTGAAAACAGACACACACTCTTGAATGTTTAAAGCAGAATTGTTTCTGGTCAAATTTTCAGTGTCAACACAAAATACTGCAGAAGAAATTACATCGTAGTTTTTGGGTTTTTATCTTATTTATTTATTTATTTATTTATTTATTTGAGGATTTCAAAAATCGAGAGAAAAAACAGAGAAAGAAAGACATGGAAAAAAATAGGGAGAAGAGAAGAAAGAAAAGAAAACCCACTACATATTTTAAGCCGTGTTTGTATGAATTGATTTTAAGGAAATAAAAATCTATTGCACTTTCCCAAGAACACTAAGAGAAATCTAACTTTTAAAAAGCTTTTCTTCTCAGAATATGAAACAAACAGAAACTTTTGTAGAGACAAGTTACTCCTTATGTATCATAATTCACTCTCTAGCATTTAAGTAATTCATCAAAAAATATTTTAATCACTTTCTTTCACAGAAAAATTGGAGTGGATTGACAAAAACAGCAAAAGAAATTGATCTTGAAACTATGTCACTATTGCTTATATCACTGTATATAACTAAATTATGTTGGGAAGTCTTTAATCATTAGAATAATTTTAAGATGGTAAGACAGTAATTTTTTCAGAGGAAGTTGTATTCATATACATCATAATTCTTAATAAAATTACTTTGGCAAAAAGGATTCATTCACTAATTATTTAAAGGTCTGGAAGTACATATTCATGAAACAATAGAACAGAGGAATCTTTTACAAACAGGAAAAAAAATGTTATTGAAGACAAATACAATTTCTAAAAAAATTATTTTTGAAATTTTCTTGCACTATTCTCAAAAAGATCTGTGTTGGTGAAGTTTGTTAATAAGATATTTCATAATAAAATAATTCCTTCTAAAGAATGTTAGTAACATCCCAAAACATATAGTAACACTGTCTCTCATTAGTATCAGAAAATAGAGAATTCTCTTTATGTAGGCACTTGAGCTTTGAAAATCACAGTTTTGTTTTTTTTTGTTTTTTTTTTTTTTTATTTGACAGAGAGAGACAGCCAGTGAGAGAGGAACACAAGCAGGGGGAGTGGGAGAGGAAGAAGCAGGCTCATAGCGGAAGAGCCTGACGTGGGGCTCGATCCCATAACGCCGGGATCACGCCCTGAGCCGAAGGCAGACGCTTAACCCCTGTGCCACCCAGGCGCCCCTGAAAATCACAGTTAATCTTTCCTTTTGTTTTGAAAATTTTCTCCTTCTAATTCTGTTTTGATAGATTAATGTATTAGGCAATTTGGAAAACATATCTTTCCTATTTTTAATAACTACAGAGCAACCATTATTCTTATGAAAATGAAATGAATATGAAATAGAACTGACATGGTACGGGTGATATCCAGGTAAGCACATGAAAGTGGTCAAACTTACGTCTGATGAATGTAAGGATCATGAAAGGCTTGATTATCCGTGAAGAGTAATGGTCATACCTATACTGAGATTCCAGGGCTTAACTGTGTGGAAACTGGTGGGGGAAGGAGAAGCTGGTGAGTAACAGACTGTATAAAGTCAGGGTCATTAAAAATGTCATACTAAAAAAATTTTTTTTTAATTAAAAAAAGTCATACCTTCAGTAAAAGAAGAGCTAGAAAATATATATTTTTTTTCCAAAATGAGACCAAAAGAAACTGTCACTTTGTTGTGCTCTGAGTGGAAAACTTGGTCATCATCATCATCTTCTTCATCATCATTATGCACCAGGCTCCAAATTTTGTCACCATAGCCCTGCTCCCGGAGGGACCAGGAACTCTAGTTTACATTACCCACCCCACCACCATCCGTTGGGGGAATCCAAACCAAGAAATATTATTGAGGTTTTTCTAGGTTTGCAGTGTCCCATGATGCTAGGAAGAAATAAATCTAGAACTTTCCCAAGGAAAGTATGCTTAATTGTAGCACTTTGGCACTGCCTCAAGTTGAGTTCTCAGTGGTTAGCACTTAGCTCAGTTAACATGTGAACCAAATTATTATATGGAAAACAAATTGTAATAGGCCATCATGACAGAAAGTCAATAAAAAAAAACAACTAACCTAAACCATCCTTAGAAGAAAATGGAATTATGAGATGCCAAATCTGAAGTAGATCTATATGAAACAGTTTAGAGATAAAAGATGAAGTCAATAAGCACCGTAAAGTGACAACCAAAATAACCAGGCACAGGAGAAAATTAGCCAAAGAGAACTTCTAGGAAAAAAAGAAAACCCAGAAAATAATGGAAGAAAAAACAAACTGAGATAGGGAAACTGAAGGACTCCATGAAAATCTGCTTTTTGCTCCTTTTCTTGCTTCTATTCTTGCTAAGACCTTCATCCCCACCCCATTTTACACATGCCTCAAAATGCAAATAGTGTATGTCCTTCTTATATGTTACAGAACAAGAAGTTAATGATTTCTTTGGAATAAGTAACATCTAAGGGAGGACCAAGTGAGAATGACTGGATAAAGCCATCATATGCATATTCCAGGCCACTGATGCTAGACATCTTGACGCCAAGACCCCCTGGTTCCAAGGAATAACACCTGAGACCTAGTCTTTGTTCTAACAGTTCCTGGATGCCTGAGAGGACTTGTATGTCAGACCACAATCCTCAATAAAAACCCCAGACTCCAAGCAAAGACAAAATTCTCTCTCCTTTCCTTTCTGAGTCTCCCAGACACTGTCTATACCTGTATTCTCTCTCTACATTTAGTAAGCCCTGTTTTCACCTCTTGCTGGCTCACAATTTATTCCTATCCTGCGTACAGCCAGGGACTCTTGGCTGACCCTGCGGTACCCTCTCTGGGTCCTCGGACCCCGTATGCCTACATCAAAATGGTCAACAGCTGAATAGAGAGTCAATAATTGAGAAATGAAAGCTGAAAGAATTCCCCAGAATTCAGCACAGAGAAGTAAGGAGACAGGAAACATGAAAGACGTGTTGAGACATGTAATATAGATGGTAAATTCTACTCTGATACTGTCATGTAATGAGAACTGAATATTTGGTCTTTGTCCCTGGTATCTGGCACAGAGCTCCTAAAAGTTTTGTAATTCCCTAAGTGATAGGGGTGATAAGAACATTCTTTGTTATAATTTTTGGTCCTAGTACTACCAGTTCGTGACATTAGAGCTTCTTAGACCCTTGAAATCTTTGAGTGCTGAGTGTCTTTTTGTATGCCAATGAGATGACTGGTGGCTGGGGGCCCCTAGGAGCTTCAAGACAGGGGCTGGCCAACAGAAAAACCAACTATGTGATTAGAAGTTAGAACTTTTAGCTCTACGCCTGCTCTCTAAGAGAGGAAAGAGGGGCTGGAAGTTGAGTTAATCATCGATAGCCAGTTATTTAATCAATCGTACCCAAGTGATGAAACCTCCATAAAAATCCCAAACAGTGGGGTTTGGAGAGCCTTCAGGTTGGTGAACACATCCACATGCTAGGAGGGTGTCACACCCCAACTCCAAGGGGACGGAAGCTTCTACACTCAGGATCCTTCCAGATCTCCCCCTATGTACCCCTTCATCTGGTTGTTCTGAGTTCTTTATAATAATCTTTACAATAACCCAGTAAACGTAAATAAATGTTTCCCTGCATTTTGTGGGCCATTCTGACAAATTACCAAACTGGAGGGGGGTGGGAAGCCCCAACTTTATAGCCAAGTTGGACAGAAGTCTAAGTCCCCTAGGCACCCATTACTGCAACTGGCATCTGAAGTAGGGGCAGTTCTGAGGGACACTGCCCCTAACCTGTGGGTTTGTGCTAACTCCAGGTAGTTAGAGTCAGAATGGAAGTAAACTGTAGGATATGCAGTTGGTGTCTGCAGAAATTAGGGAATTGGTTGGTGTGGGAAAAATACCACATGTATTTGGTGTCTGAAGAGTTCTGAGTAGAGAAAACAGGTTTCTTTTACCTATATCCCTAGCTGGAGTTACAGAGAGAAGAAAGAGAATCACAGATAGAAAACAGTTTCAAAAATAATGGCAGACAAATTTCCAAAATAAAAATTGACTTGAGGTAATGAAACATAATATATCTGAAGAACAATAATCCAATAGAAATCCACATCTAAGCTCATCCCAGTGAAACTGCCGAATGTCAAAGATAAAGATGTGAAGAGGAGCCTGGAAAAAAGAAGAACATGTCACTCAAAATGAATCAAATTCATAGAAGGCTTTTTCACCAGTAAAAGTGATATCTAGAACTTCAAAATTTTGTGTGAAAACATCCTCCTAAACTTTTGTATCCTAGAAAAGTAATCTTTCAAGAGTAATTGCAAATTAAAAATATTTTGACGTAAACAAAATGAAGAGTTTCCCACCAACCAAAACTCCGTAAAGAAACTTGTAAACGATCTACTTCAGGGGGAAGTAAAATGATTCCACAAGGAATATCTACAGTGAGAAAAAAAAAAAAAAAAGATTTCATTTATTTCTTTGAGAGAAAGAGCGCTGGCAAGAAAGAGACAGAGAGTGAGAGAGAGCACAAGCAGGAGTGGAGGAGGGGCAGGGGGAGAAGCAGGCTCCCCATGAGCAGGAAGCCCAATGAGGGAGTGCCTGATCCCAGAACCCAGGGATCATGACCTGAGCCAAATGCAGACGCTTAACCAACTGAGCCAACCAGAGCCTACTCAAACAAAGTAGACTGTAGGACAAAAAGGTTATTAAGAAAAACTAAAGTTATTGCAAAATGATATATTTTAATAAAGCAAGAGTTAATTACAATTTGAAATTCATGCATGTCAAATTAAAGAGCTTGGAAATATTTGAGAAAACCTCAAGGAAAAATGAAAAAAATCCAGGATCAAAGAGTTATTAATGTTATTAGTTTATTGTATAATTGCATTGTAATATAGAAAGTAGACTATCTCAGTTTCTCATATTTTAATGTTCATAGGAGAACCGACTAGAGATCATGTTAAAATGCAGCTTCTGATGGAGGGGAATTGATGTGGGGACTGAGATTCTAAAGTTCTAACAAACTCCAGACTGGAGTGATGTTGTTTGTTGGTGGATTATAATTTAATAAGCAAGGACAGAGGAGAGGGGAAATCCTCTTTCTAAGTAGCTTCAAGGAGTCCACTTCATTATCAGTTTTGTATCAATACATATATTCCTGGAGGCTGGCAAAATGCATGGCTGATTATGTCTTAAAAGAGCAAAACTGATGACAAGGAGATCTTGGGGAGCGGTGTGCAGATAGATCTAGGAGAGTGGACATAAAGTGTGTCAAGTGAGTGCCACCAAAAAGCCCTCGCAGCAGAAGAGGCATTTAGCAACCGGGCGGAAAGTGTAATTTATCTGGTGGCTGTCAGCAAGTCTCTGCTCCTGACCACTGGACAGTTTGCACTGTGGGTCTGCGAACAGAATGGCCACGGAGATGGAGACTATGCATGAGCCCAGCCACATGGGTTCTCTCTCAATAAGGCCAATGTAACTATTGCGACTTCAGTCGATAACTAAACTGCCAGTGCATGTCTAGGTAGCTCCATAGCGACAAGTGAAATGTATGGGATCGGCAGTATGAACTCACTGGAATTTTCTCCAGATACACATTCTTTCTCTGCCTGCAGTTCTTCTGCCAGCATTACCATCCAAGAGTTTAGGAAAAGCCTGATTTATTGACAGGTGATTAATAAGTCATAACGTCACCTCAGTTGAAAGGACATATGATAAAATGGATGCAGCAGTGGGTACGTGACCAAAGACCAGTTAGGGTGTTGTGATGGCCTATGGAAGGTCCAGTTACAACAGGGATTGACAAACATTGTCTCTAAAGGGTCACATAGTACATATTGTAGACTTCACATGCCGTGGGGTCCGTGTTGCACGTACTGTCATGAGCAGCAATGATTTCTGCTGGATTGAAGAGGACACTGGAGCATATCACATTACCGCCATTGTCACCAAAAGCAGAGAATGTGTAACTTCAGCAGCTATGGTTTGATCAAGGGAAGACAATCAAGGGCTCAGACATCTTTGGAATGAAAGTCTGGGTCACCCACAGGAATGTAACCTAGATTACTGTAAATTTTGGCTAAAGAAAGGGCTATCTAGAATATTGGAGGAGAGAGATTATGAATATCAGTTGTGGTCATGTAAACAATCGCAGTCGCAGGAACTAGAGTTTGTTACACTGATCTTCCTGTATTACGTACTTATGGAGATTACAGGCTATTACCATGAATCCTCAGCAATAGCAAAAATGTTATTTAGGTCATGGATTTGATTGATGCAAAAGGTGGACTGCATCAGATGCTTTTCTTTATTCTCAATATCACCTCTGATTTCAGTCCTAGGTATGGTGGATAGTTCTGCCTGTGTGTTGATACTCTCTTTGGGAAAAGTGGCCCACTTAAAGAACATGCTACATCGCCCCTTTTTCTTCCTGAGCCCCTCCACTGCTGTGGCCATTGGTGGAAACTTATTTGGAATGTGTTTACAAGCAGCTGAGAAATGTGGGGCAGTTACTACTGCAGGTAATCCTTGGTTCAAGGACACAGAAGCCTACAGATATGTGTCCCTACCTTTCAACCTTTGGGCAGTTACTGTCACGGGCTTTCTGTATAGCTCCCAGGACATCTAGCAGAATTGTAGCCCTGTAGCCCACAGTGGTGATTTGGATAATTTATAATTATGTTGACATTCCTGCCATCCCTGTATCAGTTTCCCTAATTCTTCATTCCTACTGTTTAGGCTGATCTCCAAAATAAACTACCTGAATAAACATTTTACCTCATCTCTACTGAGTGGAAAATGAAGTTAAGAAAACTAATAAAATAAAAATGTCTCTAGTTTAATATAAAAGAGTTAAAAAAGATAATGAGAAAATACATGAATAAATTTATAACATCAAATTTGAAAACTTATGAGACATTCATTCTTTAAAAAAAATGAAATAAGAAGAAATTGACCTCCTGACTAGTTATACAGCTGTCAAAGGATTGGCTTAATCATTAATTTAAAATTCTTCCATGGGAGGAAAACAAAAGCAAAACAGAAACAGCCTGTCTGAGTCTGTCAAAATATTAAGAATATTTTTCAAGAGTCTGTCAAAATATTGAGGTAGAAAGAAAACAGAGAGAAATGGCATACTTCTCAAATTTGTTAAACAAGTTGGTAAAACCCTGACACCAAAAATGCTAAGTTCTCTTAACCAACCTCTTTAATCAAGTACTTTGATTACCAATATAACTCTCCATACCAGCATATTAAAGGAGAAAAAAAAGTCATGTGCTTATTTCCACGGATTCAGTAAAAGCATGGGTAAATTTCAACTCCCATTCATCATAGAAAGTTGATATAAAACTACAAATGGAAAGAAAACTTCTTGAACTTATAAACCTAAAGCAAACAACAAAATTACTGAAAACCTAAAGCAAACAATGATGGAATATTTAAAGTATTATCTCTAAGGTCAGAAATATATGTGTCCCATACCTTCAGTTTTAGTCAACATAGATAGTACTTTAGGTCTCAGCTAACATAATAATAGACACAGGAAAAGATATAAAATAAATTCACATCTCCTGCCTGTTACCTGCCAAAAGATATGCTATTTTTCAAAATCAAGGATTTTATTTTTGCAGGTTCTGTGTGTGTGTGTGTGTGTGTGTTTGTATAATTGATAGAAAAGGATAGTGAGTAAAAGGAAAAAATAATTAGATGTGGGAAAAGATGTAAATGGGAGATGAAAGCATTCAAGGAAGAGATTGTGCTGTCTGTGAGAAACTGTGTTTTCTCATCTCTACCCTGTGCCTCTTCTAGCAAGCACATCGCCCAGATGCCCTCGGAAGTAAAGTTCTGGATACACATGACATTCACTTGTATAAAGCTTGGCAGAGGAAAGTGAGACAAGGGCCATCTGTGGCAGCCAGGTCCGGGAGAGCCGAGGCTCTGAGGCAGCGGGCCACCCGGCTGGTGTCGCCAGGGTCATGATGTGAGGGGCAGTTGTGGTCGTGGGAATTGCAGATAGGGTGCCGCGGCCTTTAACTCAATAACCCAGCGGTTATCGCAGTTCCGGATCGTCCAGAACCTTTGGTGCGCTTGTGTGCACTTACTTCCCTTGATGTATCTAGAACGGGTATCCACTTCCTGTGCGATTCCCGGCTGATGTAGGGGGAGGATGGCATCCTGCCGCTTGCTTAATTTCTCTTCCTGTTCCATAGTCGTGGCTTGTCAACTGACCCACTGAAACGGGGGTCCCTTTTCAACTGAAGACAGCCTTTCTCACAGTGTCACACATCTGTTTAACGCGCCATTCTACGCCTCTGCAGCTTCCTAAAATCATAACCTCGCTGTTCTGATTTAAATGCCATTAAATACAAAGCCCAATTTAGGTAAAAAGGAAAGCAGTCATATCTCAGGCATCGAGTCATCTCTTGGTTTGGTGCTATGCCAGACTTCAGCACGTGTCTGCCAACTATTCATCTCTCTGTGTGCCACAACTAATGCATTTGCCAAACATTCCAGGTGTCAATGCTTTACTTATGCTTTGTTGGAAAGGATAAAAAGAAATGCACTAGGAAATATTGCCAATTAAGAAAAATAGCTTTTTTAATGGGGACATATTATTTTCTCCTTAAATTCCACTGGGTACTTAGCTTTCAGATTTTCATATGTTTTACAGATTCAAAGATGATTTTCCAGTTTGGCATGCACATGGTTTGGCCACATTTAAATATGCGCATAAGAAAATATATTTACCGGACACATCAATCTTGGTTTCTGCCCTATCGTCATTTCTCTGTAGGAAACTGTGCCCTCCCTACCAGGGGCTGAGTAAAACCACAGAGTGGCCCTGTTCAGGGCTTCATAATTCACCCCAAAAGCCAAACATGGTAAGTCCACTGTGGGCACCTAACCCCGTGACGGTTAACACAGAAGATGGCCAGGGATCTATACGCTGTCTGATATTTAAAGTGCTACCAAACAAGGACTGTGATGATTAGCTTGGCCAATCAGATATTCATTCTCAGGCATTTGAACTGATCCCGGTCCATCAGCAGTTAGAAAAGTGAGGGCATGTACAAAGCCAAGAAAATTGAAGAATTATGCCATTTTTTCCCCTCAACTTTGAGTGTATTATTAGGAAATGGCTCCTAAAACAACTTAAATATAGATTACCAACTTATCAGATGCTGAATACAGTAGACATTGTAAAAATATCTTTTCACATGAAACAGGCCTAGGATATTGCTCTTGTATTCAGGATTCCAAAACCCCTTACGATTTGGTTCACAACAGTCATTGTTCAATTTAAATTGCTTCCACTGATTGGCACAGGATGTTAATCTCATATTCTGAATTCAACATACTTTCTCAATTACTTATCTAGATGGGCATCCTAATAGAGCATCGTATGCGTAAAGTTGATTAAGCTATGTGCATGTGCCGAGATTAGACGCTGTTTGCACATATTTAAACATCTGACACAAAAACGTATCTACGTGCACACACACGCACAAGAAATGAAGCCTGTTACTGCATTGCTTCTGATCGTGCCACGTCTTTAAGTCATGTTCATGTTCTTGCAACAGTACAAGACCTATATCCTCTATATCTCACATTCAAATTAATTACAGGTTAGGACACCATCAGCACTCAAATGGAATAAGCTTTACTAAAGTATATACTTCCTTTCTCTGAAAAGTTCACCTATTCATCTAAGCATAACAACAAAGAGCTATGTGGAAGCCACAGGATTCCAGCCTAGGCTGCCAGATCAGCTTAAACAACTCTGGAAGGAAATGGAGCGACAGTTGTCCAAGCTAGATCACACTTACATTCTCATCGAGTCAGTTAATCCTGCACAACCAACTGTTATGGTGAAGAGCAAAAAGGATCCTACCTTCTGGCAGCTGGCAGTGTGGTTGGGAAAACAAAAACATGTATAAAGAGGGCATAATGCAGTACAGGCGAAAATAAGAATTAAAATGGAATACAGACAAATTACAAAGGCAGAACAAGGGAAGGAAAGATTATTTTTGACCTGCGATATATGCCAAAGGCTTGGAAAACATGTGACTTGAGTTTGAATTTAAAGGATACGGAGGACTTCATTGTTTTCAAGTCTGCAAGCAGGTTATGTTTTGAGCTCTGCTGGCACGTACTACTCCGGCTTTCACTTAACTTTCTGCTTGGCCTCTCGCCTCCAATCTTCACGTAGATTATCATAGATAATCCAAAATTGGACAGCATATCAGTTTTGCCCCAAATTTCTCCCATTACACAGATCCCTCTTCGTTTGGTCATTAGTTTGTAAATTCCGTGGAGTTTTAAGATACTTATACCCTGTTTTCTTCCTGTTTTTCATGGTTCACTTCAAGGTTTTGGTAGAAAACATTATTCTAATTTCCCCCAACTTATTGGTAATAAAATGACCCATAAACTAAGCAATTTATGCATAGCTTTCATCCCCAAAATTGATGGTTTTTTTGATTCACTTTTACTAGATACCCTTTATGTATGTTTTACACATTTTTGTTATTGTTGTTGTTAGTTCAGTATATTGTTATGAGTCAAAAATTCTCTACTAATAACAAGATAGCATTCCCTCTTGTGGTGTAGCCTGGGTTCATCTGTGGCAGAAAGGAAAAAGAGCAGATGCAAAGCAAAATTTTAGATTATTCCAGCCAGTATGCTGTTCTCCATTATTTGATATTTCAGTCGAAGAAGTTACAGACCTGAGTTATTCAGATAATTTCCCAAATGGTGGCATTTTAAAGTGAACCAAAACGTCACGCTTTAGTATGTCCAGAAATAGTCTGTCACCCCTTGTCGAATTTATTAGAAACTGAATAATATCACTCATTCTTCCAAGATATAATGATGCCATTTAGTGCTTTATTGTCGCAGTACACCAGGGACTATCATAGAATTATCTTAAACTGTACTGAATTGAATTTAAATTCAATTATGCTGCAAGTTCTATCATCACAAAGTGCTAATTTTCTTTAACTGTGTTTTGCAATCTTGTTATGGAGAGCCTAAAGCATTGTTTTGTCCTCTGTGGGCATCTTACCTTATTATATTTTTATGGTCTTTCTCACCCATCCTATTTTTTATTATTATTAATACTGTTTAATATATTCTAAATGGTAACCTAGTGGCTTAATAAATTTCATAAACCTCCCTGGGCTCCTCATTACTACCAGCAAGGAAGTGTTTATAGAAAAATAATACTTATTGAAGTGTGCTCCAAGTCTAGGAGGCCCCCAACAATCGGCAAAACTAAAAACTAAGAACTCAAAATACTGCAAACACAAAACAAAAGTTTGAACTTGAAAAAAAAATACCTTCCATATTTTTTTATCAATAATTTTAGTGTTATTCATGCATATTCTCGAAGTGGATTTCAGTAAACAGCCCATGACTAAACTGCACTGGTGGAAAATTAAGGATCTGCTCCTTTGGGGATTATTAGAAATGGCTCCATGTGAACTTTGACTTGTCAGGACTTGAAACGTACCTGTGAAACATACGAGAACATAAGATAAATAGAGTTTTGACCATATTCTGACCAGCAGATAGGCCCAATGAAACTCTGACCTACCCTGGCATTTGTCCTCTTAGTCCTGAGTAGAGTTGAAGTGAATCTTATCAGCACCAACAGAATCCTCCCACATTATCCCTGAGTGGAGACACTTGTCACCAGAAGAGAACTGTAAATCAGAAGTAAGTGAAGCACTCAGTTTGTATAAGAAAGGAGAGTATCAGAGAGGAAATAAAGAAATAAGAAAGAAACAAACGGAATACAAAAATGACATGATAAAAAATATATAACTTTATAGCTATAGATATAATTTTTAAATAGCAGCATATTTATGATACTGAGCTATCGTTCTATATATTTTTGTCAAAATATAACGGTTGTTGCATCTGCTTTTTGAACAAAAATAATCCTGGAAAGAATCCATAAATTTAATAGAATATAGATTAAAAGTGAGAAAAAAATTAGTAGTTTTCTATAACAGTTATTTCAGAATTTAGAAAAATTCAGTGGGGATATTTATCTTTTACTGGAATTGCATATGAAGTTTTACAATGTGAGAAATGATAGGAACCTTGGAGTTCATCTAGACATTTCTGAGGTTTTGAGCGAGAGAGGAAGGACTAGAATTGCATCTCCCAAATCCCAGCCCAATCTTCTTCCCTCACATCGTAATGTTCTTCTGGGAACAAGTATTAAGATAGGTCAAAGACCAAATTAAATATAGATTTAGAAAGAAAATACATATTATGTATAGGTATCTGTTCACACATGTCTACATTATATGGTTGCATATAATAACGATTCTATGTAATTCGTGGTTACAAATAGATAATACTAAATCGACACCCTGGGTATCCTTTCATTCCCTCAAATGTCATTGAAGCCACTGTGTATGTGTGAGTATGTGTGTACACGTTTAGGGGAGTTTATATTGTTTTATTTTAATCACAAGGCCTATAAGGTGATAATCATCATATATAAAAAGACTCAATTGTCATATAATTCTGATTTTTAGTAAATAGAAGTGATAAAACATATATGAGGATATAAATTCAAATACTGAGCTATATTTCTAAAATTGCTTACGGTGTTTTGATTTTCTTTATTTATAGTTGACTTCCTCTCAAATCAGTAATCACAGTAAATTTTTAGAACAAAGAACATGAGCTTGACAACAGAAGATAATTCTCCAGGCAGTGGTTTCTACTAGTCATGAAATTTCTTTCAACTGTCAGAACATATTCATATGCACCATTATTGTAAACTTCTAAGGAAGGAAACAACTTTTGACAGTTGTGCTGACACGTCTCATCGGATTTGACTGAATATATCAGAATAACCAAGTCACAACGTAATATTTATATATTTCGTAGATGTGAAAACTATTTTATACAATGTACAAATGGCTACACTTATTGAGACTATTCCGGTAATATAAGGGCTGATAATATAAGATACACTGTTTTGATCAATAGGTGATGATGTGTAGAAAGAATATCTTTCTTGCTGAATTTCCTGCAAATCTAAGATGTAACATAACAACTTTGTTGTTCTTAAGATGTAACTTCTTTCCAGATCATGGAACCCAAATTAGATTGCATATTTAACCCAGTTTCATTTTCTATATTTATCCTTTTCTTCAGAACAACCCTTGTACTTTGAAAATAAAAAATGTTGTAATTGAAATCCATTTGTAAATATATCTTCTCTTCACGCATTAAAAATTTCAATAAAGGTTTTCAGATTTTCATTTTTCTTTCTACTTTGTAATTCTCTAGTGAAAAAAGATGCTTTTTTCTGTATATAATCTATTGTATGTTTTTTAATGTAACTTACAAAACTAAATCATACCTTATTTGTTATTTAATCCATTTTGATCAGTAAATAATGATATTTGGAACAATGGCATCCCTCTTATGGATTCTCTGAAAAGAACCACAATTAAAGTATGTACAAATCAGAGAAAAGGGATCCTCCCATACAGGAAAACTCAGGTAGAGATGGGACTCACCCTTTCTCAGGTAGAGACTCTGTAAGTTTAGACTGTGCCATACTCTGGAAAGAGAGTAGACACCAGGAATTTCCTCAGGAACTCTAAGACCAATGGAGAGGTCAGTCACTACCCAACTCCTCTCCCCCAGACCTGTGATTGCAAAGCCACTGGCACCAAGATATTACTCCTAAGGTAACGTCAAGCTAAGCCCTATTATTAAAAGAGCAACAACCAAAAAACTCCCACCAGTTTACCTGAGGAAAGACAAAGCACATATCCTGTGGGTTTGAAGAAGTCTTTCTTATTTTGACTTGGGAATTGTGATGTGAAGTGCTGAAGGGAAATCTACTTGCTTGTTTCTTCTGATTTATTCTGATATGAAGCTGATCCTATGCACATAATAGAATTTTCTGTCGGTGCTCCCATTCAAGAGAGGGGGATGGGCTGTGGATTTACAAAAATGAAGCAGAGGAAATACGACCCACGTAGTGACCTCTAGGGAGAAGGACTTGTGGGAAGAAGGGAATGGTGGGAGATCATGTGACTCTTTTTATTTGTCATAAGTATGTATTATTTCATAATCAGAATAATAACTCACATTGAAGAAGTACAGAACATAATCATGTTATAAAAAGAAAATGAAAAAAAAACTCACTTTGTATACATTTTATATTCTGAAACTTGACGTTGCAAAATCTTTTGCTCAAAAGCAGCATTTCTGACCTTATAGACCCTGAACATGGGTTGCATTTTATAAGTGAGTATTATTTTACTGCCTGGTTATGGTTCTAATATAGAAAATGCCGATATATATTTAGAGCAAATATTTACAGTACTTTAAAAGTAAGTGCATAATTTTCACTTGCAGAACGTGCATAATTATGTGGTAATAGCCAGCAGAAAGAACATTTCCTGGCAATTAGGGTCTGATAAAAATAACAGTACTATAGTCAAGTTACCTTTGCCAGCAGGCTATTTTTAGTATCCCAGGAAATGTCTCCTCATCAGTAGTGACTGGTATTAGAAATGTTGGCACAACAACTTAAACAAACACACTTATGTTTGTAGTAAGGTTATATTGAACTAGACATTCCCTGAAATGAAGTTCTTAAAGAAGTTGAGGCTGTCCTTCCACAGCAGGGTTCTGGGCCTTGGCAGGACTGACATTGTGGATGAGATAAGTTGTGAGAAGCTGTTCTGTGCAGTGTTTAACAGAATCACTGGTCTCTACCCACTAGATGCCAGTAGTACCCACCAAACTGTGACAACCAAAAATGTCTTCAGACCGAGACAGACGTCCCTGGGGATAAATCACCCCAGTTGAGAGTCTTGGCTCCAGAACCTTAAAGACATCTTTTTATTGTCTTTTTTACTTTGTGCTCCTTTTTGCCGCTGCCCGAAGTTCTTCTGGACTATAATTTAGACATTTTAGAGGGTCACAGACAGTTTCAGAACACAAGCAATCTCTTCTTAATCTTGTAGGCAGCAGGGGCTCTTGTTGGCAGCTTCTGAATTTCCGTATGGTTCCAAAAGATGACAGAGAAAGAATTCACTACCATGTTTTAGTTGTTATTGTTATTGACTTCTGAAGAGCTTAAAGGTTAAGTGCCTATAGAGAGAAAGAAAAATATATCTTTGCCTCTCCCCACCACCCAAGTTATGTATTCAGACCTGTGTGGACCTCAGTAAGACCCCCATCTACACTGCTGTAAAGAAAATCAGGATTCAGTTCTTCATGTGTAGGAAAATACTCAATAGTAATAATTTTTTCTAGCTTTAAAGAGGAAAACAAATTGATGCTTCACTCATTCAAGAATCAGGCATTTTTAAAGGAGGTCATATATAAAAGAAACATATCGGTGGTAGTAATCATACATACATACATACATGTATATGTCTATAAAACTAGCATTCGAATAATGTCTCTTCTTTTACGTACGTTCCACATACAAACTGACTTAACCCTGATAATAAATTATATAAAGCACTAGTATTTTCCCATTTTACAAATGAGAAAATTGAAGTATAAGAGACTAACCAGCAGCACCAAGATTCAAACCCGGACATTTCTGGCTCTAGATTCGATGTGCAATGAATCCCCCCAGCCTTTCACTGTGTTATGCTTCTTCTCAATAGAAAATATTGATGCCAACTATTGTGGAAAAATGCTTTACATGAATGATTTTACTTAGTCCTCATAGCAACTGCACAAGGTAGGTATTGTTATTTCTAAGTATTTGCAGATGAGGAAATAGAAGCTCAAGGAATGAACTCTTATGCTAGTAAGAAATTTAGTAAATGGAGCTCATGTCTCAAATCTAGGTCTCAATGACTTCAAAACCACTTAACATCTCTGCATCTTAATTTTTCTCTAAACTTAGGAAATTTGATTAGATTGCATTTAAGGTGTCATCCAGCTCTAGAGGTCTGCATATTGATATCCTAGAATGTTCTTGCTAAAATGTCAACCTTAATTTCAGGATAAATTTACACAACTGTATTTCATTTAAAAGTGATTTTTCAGATAAAGCCAAGATATTAAACTATAACCTATCATACATTAATTTTTAATACTTTCTTACAGCCACTATATTTCACCTTACTGATGGCAGTAGGGAATCCGCAATTAGATGGACATAAAATCAGGCCAAAAAAGAGAAGATATATATACTGATTAACTCAGTTTATATGAAAAATAGAGTAGACAGATGGGGCATAATGATCATGAGAATGAATTTAGAGAATGTTAGTTGCACAAGTGTATGAATTCCTTTTACTTCTCTGTGATAATCTGTTGGTCAGAAATATTAAGTGATGGTTTTAGTTCATAAAACAACTAGCTAGCATTGTTTATATTAGTGATGGCAGATAATATTGAGAACCGCATGGAATTTTATGGATGTAATAGTCCATGCTTGAGGAACACATTTAATATTTTGTAACTTTTGCTTTATAATAGAAAGAGGAACTCACCATCAGCTTAAATTATTACTAATCTGACAATCTCGTGCCTTATTGAAAGGGCAGAAGGCGTGTAGGACTCCAATTGTGAAGATTTGGGATACTATTATATAATAAATGTCAAAGGAAGAGGGAAAGCCTAAGCCAAAGGGAATCTTTACCTGCAAAGCAACTTGACAGCAGGGGTTTTCAAAGAAAGGAGTGAGAGAAGTCAGTATTGGGTGCAAAGAATTACAGGGCTTGCGGTTGGTAGAGCATTTAAAATCAGTAATAACTACTGACTGAAAGGTGGTCCTAACTTACCACCATGCACTGGCAATTCCAAATACTGTCAATAATCAAATACTCTTCCCCAAAGAAATTTTCTTTAAAGATTTTATTTATGTAATTGAGAGAGAGCGAGAGCGCGCGTGCAATGAGTAGGGGGAGGGACAGAGAAAGAGAGTGAAGCAGGATCCCCGCTGAGCCTGGAGCCAGATGCCTGGTTGGATCCAGGACCCAGGGATCAGGACCTGAGCCAAAGGCAGAAGCGTAACCAACTGAGCCACCCAGGTGCCCCTTCCTTAAAGAAATTTTGTTAGTCTGAATTCTAATTATTCCTTGTTGTTTCTGACTTTTGATGTGTTTCAAAGTAGCATATTTTTATTACTTATCCTTTAAGAAATTGTATATACTACATCCAAGTTAATTTTAAAAATTCTCAATTTTATCATCATCCTGAAATGTGCAGACTCAGCTGTATATGCCCCTTTTGAAAATAATTTCGTAAGTGTTCATAATTGTTGGATATCACCTTCAGTGCAACTTGTGTCTCAAACCACTGACATCACTGATTCTTGCTTTTTAAATAGTAATTTTCCTTAAATGGTAATAACACAATAATTTATAACTAAGAAACAGAAGTGGAGTTACTTCAAAACTGTTTTTCTATATAACCACTCGGAGTTTTTATTTGCTTTTAAAAGTTTAGGACATTTGAAAGCTGCTATAAGAACCTAAAGGACAAAAGCATAGTCTGTATTTTAATTTCTGGAATTTATCACAGAACTGGACTTTCAGAAGTCTAAGACAAGTTTATCCTTACACTTAAGACTTTTCCTAAGTATTTGTACATCTGAGGCTTCATGCAAAAAGAACTGTTCAAATTTGAAATTAATAAAAATTACTCTTTTATCCCTGTGACAATAGGTTGACAAATTTTTCTCTACTGTGTACTGAACCTGACTAGATGAAGAAAATCAATTTTGACAAATAGTGACAAATTTGCAAATGTTAAGGCTGAAAACAGAGCCTGGCTGGCTTAGTCGGTATAGCATGCGACTCTTGATCTTCGGGTCATGAGTTTGAGCCCCATGTTGGGTGTGGAGATTACTTAAAAAAAAAAAAAAAAAGGCTAAAAGCAGAACAAAGGCTAAAAACAGAAGCTATATGATTTTCTTTCATTAGTGCAGCCAAGCAAGATATAAGTATTGTTTTTTCCCCTTTTACCAAAACATAAATTAGTATAATTAAAACATATTAGTCAAATACACATTTTCTCCTTTAATGTTGTCTATTTTAATTTTTATATAATTCTATACATGAAGTTCAACAAAAGAAACTTCCCAATGACTGCATTTCTTTCCTGGCAATTATTGTTTTTTTTATCATTCCCTGATTACTACTAAGTATAAGTTTGTCATATAAAGGTGGGGGCTTTATTCTGATCCACTCTGGGTGTCAAATACGTCAGCCATGCCACTGCTCGGGGGAAAAGAAAAGGGAAAAGAAAAGCTGAAAAAATATGTTTTGGAGACACCCAATTGGAAAAGGAAAATTTGCAGCCAACAGCAAATATGCAGAAGATGTGTTTATTCTGTAAGAAGGGCACTTTCTTTATCTGGCTAAGTTCAGGAAGAGCCTATGATCACTTCAGTGAGTCAGTGTAGAGGAGATTCATACACAGAGACAAAATTTGGACTAAAATGAAAAAATAAAAGAATTTGTACTAAAATGGTCTTCCAACTCCATTTTGATTTCTAAGGTTAGTATTTCTTTGCTGAGACTTTCTCAAGTAAGAGAAAATATAAGTGTGTGTATAACACGAAAGGGGCAGCCCTCTTATCAGGCAAATCTTGCTAACTCTTTTTTCCTCTAGTTTCATAGATATAAAACACTTAGGTATATTTATTTCTCAGAAAAAAATATAATGAGCCCTATCTTTACACAAGGGTATCTTTAAGAGCAATAATATTGCAATTGTATTATAATCTAAAATACGAGGGGGAAAAAAAGCAAACTTCCCTTGATTGTTTCAACCAAACAACAATTCCGATAACAGAATATTTATTTGCTTTAATTGTGGTTTTCCTATTCTGTGTTGCTACTATTCATAACCCAAGGACGTTTCTACAAACACCAATTCAATTAGAATAATTTATCACGTACTATCTCTGATTTTGGTTTTAGCATGTTTTTTTCAAACAACTGTATTATTAAAAGACTGCAATGTAAGGTCTGAAATTGAGGCCCAATATTATGTGCTGCCTTGACATGTACTGAAATGGGAAGGGTCTCATCTGACTTACCCACAAATTCTCTTCCTCACTCAGCTCCCTCAGGTAAGTTTCCCTAACGAAGCACCGCCCCCCCCCATACACACACCATTTCCTGTTTATCTGAGAGCAGTAGCAGGTTTCTGTTCCCCAGAAGCCCCTACAATTATGCAAACAAGCCAATCACATCCTCCAGCAGGAATGAGGGAGAATACACTACCTTCTTGATACTATGAAAATTGCCTCCTACAGTTTCTGATGGTTCACTCTGTTCTTCTTTGTTTTAAATTATGTTATGTTAGTCACCATATAGTACATCATTAGTTTTTGATGTAGTGTTCCATGATTCATTAGTTGCACGTAACACCCGGTGCTCATCACAACACATGCCCTCCTTAATACCCATCACTGGCCTAGCCCAATCCCTCACCCCCTCCCCTCTGAAATACTCAGTTTGTTTCCCAGAGTCCATTGTCTTTTGTGGTTCATTTCCCCCTCTGTTTACCCCCCCCCCCCGTTCATTTTTTCCTGGCTTCTCCTAAACCTCTCCCTGCTATTCCTTATGTTCCACAAATGAGTGAAACCATATGACAATTGTCTTTCTCTGGTTGACTTATTTCACTTTGCATAATTCCCTCCAGTCCCATCGATGTTGATGCAAATGTTGGGTAATCATTCTTTCTGATGGCTGAGTAATATTCCATTGTATGTATGGACCACATCTTCTTTACCCAATCATCTGTTGAAGGGCATTTTGGCCTCTACAACAGTTTAGCTATTGTGGACAATGCTGCTATGAACATTGGGGTGCACATGCCCTTCTTTTCACTATGTCTGTATCTTTGGTGTAAATACCCAGTAGTGCAATTGCTGGGTCATAGGGTAGCTCTATTTTTAACTTTTTGAGGAACCTCCACACTGTTTTCCAGAGTGGCTGTACCAACTTGCATTCCCACCAACAGCGTAAGAGGGATCCCCTTTCTCCACATGCTCTCCAACATTTGTTGAGTGCAACCCCCCTGAGGTTCTGTGTGACATGCAGCATGCTTCTCCCCTAGACTCTGGGTTTATGTGACTCATCAATGGTTATCTTATCTGCCCGCTGGTAGACGTCCTGTGTTTGAGCCATCTCCATAACCCTAGAGTGGGAAACCCGTCCTCACAAGTGGAGTGAATAGGTAATTAAACAAACAAAAACCTACCGTAACATTTATTAATATGCATGTCTCCGTTTGATTGGATGGTTGTGTCATAGACACTGTAGTCTATTTCTAATTGGCTAGTCATCAATTTTTAAAAATTAACTCAAAATCCTTTTAAACATGCCAGTTATCCTCTTAGATTTTGAAAAATCTACTGTCTTATTGTGGGAGTAGTATATATATCCTCCTCAAAAATGGAAACAGGAAGAGAAATATACCGTCTTCACGGTTTTAAAAAAAATGCCACATTTGGGTAGCTATAGCTGTTAGGAAAAAAATAAGAAAAATAATGTGTCTTTAAGTATTAGTGTACATATCTATTTATATCCATTTATATCTAGTTCATTAAATCCATTTATATATCCATATATTGTATCCTTTATATGTGACATAGCCATTTATTATACCCATATATTATACACTTTATATCCATATCCATGTATTATATCCATTATATCCACTTATATCTAGTGTGTGTATATACCTATTTATATCCATTTTCTTCCTGTTTTTACTTCTCTTTTTTTCCTGTGTCAGCTAAATATTATAGATTCACCTTTCCTTACATATTTACATTACTCCTCTCTAGTCTTATTTTACCCCTTTCATGTATTATTCCTATACTCTATTTGAGATAAGTTCATATGTAATTCACAAAGTATCTGACACAAGTATTGAGATAATTTTAAACTCTATTTTTTAAACAGTAAACACATTGTTAATAATACATTGGGATATAAGTGTGTGTGTGTGCACACTTATACAAGGACATGTATTTAAACTGGTTCTAATTTTTTTTAATTGTAGTTTTTTGGAGGGAATAATTTTCAATTCTTATTTTTCTACATCGGCAATCCATTTCACATAAAAAGACAACCCTCGGTAAACTCTGTGAGTCAATCTGTGTTCTAGACTGAGTGTTACTGGTTTTATTATGTGTGACATGATCAGAGGCAAAATAATTTGTGGCACCTCAGTCATGTGCAATAACCATCTCACATCAAACAGCAAATAGCCAATCTGACTTTGACTATTACACGGTTCATAAGAACTGTGGTTACTAGACCTGAAGCAGCAAGCAAGCATGAAATGTAATATTGTTTAACACCTGATGTAAAAATTATTTGTTGGGGGGAGGGAGGAAAAAGAAAAAAAACATCTATAAAGGAAAGGGAGTGGAAAGTTGGGAGAACGAGAAACCCTGCAGAAATGTCTGAGAGAGTGCTTTGCTGCAGCCCTACGTCCTGCTGGCGATTGCCTCACATCCTGAGACTTGGAACTGACCAGACAGTAATTAATAAACTAATCATGGAAACTCTACTGGGCATCCGGTTTTCTTCAAAACAGAGTAGGGAAGCTTCGATACCAGAGAATCTCTTTTATTGGGAGGGAGCCTGGAGAATCTAGAAACACTCTTACATTGATCACGTTTCTCCAAGTGCCATCAATCTCTTCTGACTTGAAAATTAAAGCGGCTTGAAATTGTATAAAATCTTTGAGAAGAGTAAGATTTACGAAGACCTTACTCACTGAAGGAATGCTCAAGGCAGAATTAGAATCAAGGTATTTTTAAATGAACTTTAAAGTTTGTAAAGGAACAAGAGAAAGTGGTGAAAAGCTTTTCTTTTCTCTCTAATTGTTATTAAGTGCATGAAAAATAATTCAAAAAAAATTTTCCCCTAGAAGGATTGGTTGAAAAAGTAGAGGGACATCTGTGAAGTGAAAAGAAACATATTCAAATAATTTGGTACATTAATTATTTTTCAAAATGGCAATTCAACAATTACAAATGAGGTTAACACTTGTTTCCAAGGTGAAAGCTGTCAATTCTGAAGTAAATTATTTTTGATAACTGTGATCATTTCATGACTGACAAATAAACTAGGTCAGTATGTCTAAGTATGAAGCTACTCCCAAACTGTATTTTTTTTTTCAATGAATAAGTCATGGACATTTGCTTGATTGAGAGCTAAACTTAAAATTATATTGCTTTCTATGAAACTGTGAAATGTATATAATTCAATGGCTATCCATTGGGCTACTACTGCTCTCAAGATGCAGCTATGTTTGTCTGAGAGAGCTTAGAGTTTCATATTTACAGTAAAATCAAAAATAATTATAATCAAAAACTATTAATGTTAATTGTCATGAGAAAATATGAATTAATTTATGTGGGGTTATGAGGAGGGAAACAGTAGGCGTATAACAGAATTTTTACAAACCTTAGGAAGGGTGGTGCATTCAGGCAGCAATTTGGAGTCAGCTACAAGAGAATGTGTAGTTCTGAGTGAGGTGGGGATGACACGATGGCCATAAGGGAAGGGAGGTCGAGTTCCTGAGCCCTGGGTCCATTTTTATGGGAGGACTGGGCTTCTTACAAGATATGAGAAAAAGTGTAAAGCAGTAAGTACAATGGGAAATGATCAGTGCCAGGCGAGATGTAATTTTAATCTTTTAAGCAATAGAATACTCTGTAAGCTCGAGCAGCAGGATCAGGTGAAGGACTGAAACTCTGAAGAGATTCTTTACGACCCATTTTTGTCTGACAGGGGGATCTCCATCTCACCCAGAATTCATGCGTGTGTGCACAGCGGTTTGAGGCTGATACCTGAGTTTTCTAAACTAGATTCTCCCACCAGGGAATTCTGATGGAAATCTCAGACTTAAAGCCTGTCTTTTTTAAATTCTTTCCTGCGAAGATGTTTCTGTCACTTAAGATGCCCAGTTCATTCATCAAGCTACTTTTAGAAATTTAGAATATACAATGAATTTTGCTTGATTTGTACCACTTTTATTGTTACTATTACTAATACTAATATCTTTGTTAATTTTTTACGGACTCCGTCATCTACTTTACTATCAGATTAGAATATAGTTGGCCCTTGAACCATGCTGGGGTTAGGAATGCCGAACCCCACATAGTCAAAAATCCACATGTAACTTTTGACTCCCCCAAAACTTACCTACTAATGGCCTACTGTTGACCAAAAGCCTTACTAACATAAACAGCTGGTTAACACATATTTCATATGTTATATATATTCCATACTGTATTCTTACAATAAAGTAAGCTAGAGAAAATAGCTTCTTCTCTTCCTCATAAGGAAGAGAAAAATATTTATAATACTGTACTGTATTTATATTTTTTAAAAATCTGCTTATATGCAGGCCCATGCATTTCAAATCGGTGTTGTTCAAAAGTCAACTGTACTTCATTTCAGATTTTAATAACATTAGGGATTATTTTTGCCCCAAACCATGGAGGCTGGATAAAGAATTTTCTCCTGGTTTGCTCCATTAAGACCCTTTATTTCTCTGAAACGGCCAGTTTCAATCATCTGATAGTCTCTCTGTCCCTAAAAACTTCCCTCTAGGAATAGTTTTCCATTTCCTACATGAAAGAATTGCTTTGGCAACTCTGAGTTTGGAAGCAAAATCTTCCTTTTTTCCTGTTTTTTTACTCAGTGGAGCAGGAGGTTAATAGATAAGAAAGCTCAATTGTAACAGGAGTGTTGATGTATCTAGATGAGAAATGTCCAGAAGAAATAGAATGTAAAACTCAGATGAAACTTTTAACTTTCTAGTAGCCACATAAAAAAAGAAGAAATAGGTGAAATTTATTCTAATAATATATATTTTTAATTTGAGCTAATAAACAAATTCACCAATTTCTCCTACCTCCCAGCTCCACTTCTGGCAACCACCAATCTGTTCTCTGCATCTATAAGCTTGTTTGTTTTTTTTAGTTTGGTTTTGGTTTTTTGGTTTTTGGTTTTTGTTTTTGTTTTTTTTTTTTAGATTCCACATACGAGAGAAATCGTATGGTCTTTGCCTTTCTCCATCTGACTTATTTTACTTACTATAATGACCTCGAGGTCCACTGATATTGCAGATGGCAAGATTTCATTATTTATGGCTGAATAGTATTTCCGTGTGGGCATGTGTGTGTGTGTGTGTGTGTGAATTTATGTAATGATTCATCCATCAATGGACATTTAGGTTGCACGTGTCGTAAGTATCAGTGTTGGTTGTAAACCAGTATCCTGGCTATTGTAAATAATGCTACGATGATGTAGGTTATTGTCAAGCTTAATAATATTGATTACTAATGGTAATAATATATTTTGTTTAACTTTATATACTTAAAATATTTCCATTCAATATGTAATTGATAATAAAAATTATTAATGAGGTAGCTTACATTTCTGGTTCATGCTATCTTTGAAAGCAGGTCTGTATTCAAATTTCTTGCACCTCTTGTTTCAGATTAGTGCTCAACAGCCACATGTGGTTTATGACTACCCTATTGGACAGGGGGGCTCTAGGTCATTGTTCTTATTTACTGGCAGAGTAAGAATTGAAGAAATGGTTGAGGTATAAGTGAATTTTCAGTGTATAAATTCTAGTCTATAATTTCTACAGATTCAATTCCAACAAAAATCTAGCCAATTGTGACCCTTTTGAAAAGACTCTAGGAAGACATATCATTAAGATATCAAATCTCCTTTTTTTTCTTGCCTCTTTGTAGAAAAAAAAAGCCAAGATGGCCCAAACTATTCACCTATCATAAAGGAAGGCTGGTGTTTTGCTTTATAATTTTAGCCAAAGAGGAGCTGGTTGTGTTAGAGAGAGTTCATACAGGAGGAGAGTTGAGAAATTCATACACTGAACCCATCTCCACTTTTTCTCAACTGGATTTCATACAGAATTAGGTTCTGTCTAATCCACTCCTATCATTGGTCCATGCATGGATAATCTCCTTTTATTTAGTTAACCAATCAGTTATTTTTTTTAACCAATCAGTTATTTTTAATCATATACTAATGATCCATGAATGTATCACCACTCATGAAATCTAGGGTCTTGACAATAAATTACATGTAAACCATATGGTTCCACCTCTCATCTTCCCAAAGTGAGCATGTGATCCTCACTCTAGCATGATATTGACTCCTATGTTCATAATTCCCTCATTTTCTATTTTTATATAGTTTTATTGAACCCACAAAAATATCTAAAAATACATATTTTAGTTGTGTCAAGTTTATGAATACATTATGCTGTGTGCAATGTTGTATATTTCATTTTTTAACCCTTCACAACTTTATTTATCCACTCTTCCACTGATGCATGCTTACTTTGCAGATTTGCACTGTGTGCATAGGGCTACTACCAATATTCTTGTATGTCTCTTGCTGTGTATGATATACACCTTATTCCTTTTTGTTCAATAATTCAACATACTTGAATTATCCCCACCGTGTGTCAAGTACATTTGCCTGCAATGCTGTCCTTTTTTAGCAAAACACTGGATTCACAATGCCCTCTTTGACAACTACGGTCTACTTAGAATTTCAGGGCTTCTCGAAAATATGTAATTTATGATTGTTGACTTTGCTAAGATTCAGCATCCCACAAATTTGTTTAATACTGACAGTGACAAGTAGTTTTTGACCTGTTTGGATAACTTCTTAAGAACAAACTAAAGTTTTAGCAAGGAGGAATAAGACTTTTAAACGTAGTAAACAATATATGTGAGAGTCTAAGTACTGATTCTTCTAACTTAATATTTCTGATAATCTGAAGTCTCAAGTAAATCTCTCTCTAATTTATCTGTTAAGTACTTCCCTAACTCTGACTTTATTCAGTATTATACCCTGAGAGATTGAAAGTACAACCTATCTTATCTCTCCATTAGATTTTCTTTCAGATTTTCCTTCAGCTAGTACATTAGTCCCTCGGGCTAGTTTTTGCCTAAGTTTGGCTTCCAGATTCTTATTCAAAGGCAGGATGGAGTAATCCCAACATCAAGAAATTTGGGGAAAAGGCGGCGCCAGGCGGCGCCCGGGTGGCGCAGGTGTTAAGCGTCTGCCTTCCACTCAGGGGGTTATCCCAGCATTCTGGGATCGAGCCCCACATCAGCTCTTCCATTGGCCTGCTTCTTCCTCTCCCACTCTCCCTGCTTGTCTTCCCTCTCTGGCTATCTCTCTTTTTGTCAAATAAATAAATAAAATCTTAAAAAAAAAAAAGAAATTTGGGGAAAAGAAAGAAAAAGAAAGAAAGGAAAGAGAAAGAAAGAAAGAAAGAAAGAAAGAAAGAAAGAAAGAAAGAAAGAAAGAAAGGAAGGAAGGAAGGAAGGAAGGAAGGAAGGAAGGAAGGAAGGAAGAAAGAAAGAAAGAAAGAAAGAAAGAAAGAAAGAAAGAAAGAAAGAAAGAAAGAAAGAAAGAAAGAAAGAAAGAAAGAAATTTGGAACGAAAAGACCAGATCTGTGTCATAGTTCTGGGAAAATATCCAAATTTCACACACCATCCATTCCTCCAATCCCAGGCAGAGAATGAACCAGTCAGGGATTTTAACAACTGTGGTTGGTCAGGGAGTAGTTTTCTCTGGGCCAATTTAGAGAAGCATTCTTTCCCAGGGCAATCAGGACACTGATACCTAGAGAGGGAGCCCCTTCAAAGTCAGTTGAGGAAAATCAAGGAAGGTAAAAATGATGTTAAGGTGAAAGTAAATTGCGTGTAAAGGAAGAAAACTGAAGGATTACAAAATGCAGTGGTGGGCGTGACCCCTTTAGGCATGGATGCAAGTCTTATAGCCCCCAGGGTATAAGCAAGGACAAACGGGAAATAGGTCTTAACAAAAAGAATATATTCTTATTCTCAACTAATTAAGAACACATTCAGATGCTAGAGGATAGGCTAAAATATTCTTTACTTTCCCTTCTAAAACCGACTTTAGAGGGGGTCATTCTGCAATGGCTTTTCAATCTCCTTCCTTGCTTGGACTCTTCTATCTTCCTATTCTCCCAAGTATGATTCACTATCACCCCAAGGACCCAGCTCCACCCTGTGGCCACACAACTAATTCAAATCTAGGATGACGGACTCCCTCTTTTGGTCCATCCTAGAAGAGAGATTGTAGCTTGTGGACATTAGTCTAGGAGAGCTGCCAGAATGAGACATCAGAATACAAATATGTCTTCTTCTGTAATGTCAAAAAAAAAAAAAAATCCTTTCCCATTTAAATAAGGTTTAGTGACAAAGATGAACGTGACAAAGAATCTCCTTCTGCCATATGTGTCTTAGTCTGTCTTTAAGGACCTCAAACAGGACAGACAAAATTTTTAGTCAAATTATACAGCTTCTTGAGCCCCACATAGGGCTCCCTGCTCAGTGTGAGTCTGCTTCTCCCTCTCCCTCTGCCTCTTCCCTCTCCTGCTCTCTCACTCACTCACTCTCTCTCTCGAATAAATAAAATCTCTAAAAAATTTTTAAAAACTATACAGCTTCTTTAAATCTTAGTATTATAATTTATAAAAGCACTGAAATGTAATTATTTATAAATATGAAGTTAAATACCATATTATTTAGATCTATGGAAGTAAACTTTAAAAATAACAATGAAAAGAGTTGAAAGTGATTGTTACTGGAAAAAGGGAATATTTGGAAAGAAGTCATGAGGCAAAAGACTGCCATTTTCATGATTTAATTACACATTACCAAAAATGAAAATTAAATAAAAATAAAGAAATCAGTATTTTTGGTAAAATGTGTATGATTGCAAAGGAAAAACTGACCTAATAAAACCAACTTGGAATAATTTTACATAGGATTTGGTGAAGGTTGAATATTTTTTCAGTATCTTACATTAAAATGTGATCATGGATAGATTAATGTTCCTTCTGAAAAATTATTTTTTAATGGATATTTACCAAAATTGGTATAATTCTGAAGAAAATAATTATACATTTAAATACACAATGAAAATATTTATTGAGTCAAATGAGACACATAAACAGAAGGGAAAATATCTTCTACTCATTTAGTGATTGTTTAATGGAGGTGATATGATTTGAAGTGGCTCCCAAGCTGACCTAGAGGAAAAGTTCAATATTTTAATATTTTTTTTAACATTTATTTATGTATTTTGAGAGAGAGAGAGAAAGAGCTGGGGGGAGGGGCTAAGGGAGAAGGAGAGCGAATGTCAAGCCCATGCTCCGCTGAGCACGGAGCCCCACACATGGGGCTCATTCTCCAGGACCCTTGGATCATGATCTGAGCTGAAACTAGGAGTCTGATGCTTAACTGACTCACCACCCAGGTGCCCTGAAAAGTTCAACATTTTAAACAGAAAACAAACAAAAACAGCATTGGCAAAATGAGAAGCTGGAAAATACAGAATTCAAGATGGGAGTTAGATTTAGGTTTTTTTTTTTTTTTTTTTTTGAGTACAGAATTTGTGTCATGGATTGTTGCATGATAAGAGTACAACAGCAGTTAATAGTTGAAATAATATTATGTGGTTCCTTGAAAAATGGGCAATAGTAAGTTCTCATATTATTATATCACTGCACCATTACAAAAATGCTGATATGCATTCAGCATAGGTAATGCTGTCACCTCATTTTAAGAACGAATTTAAGAGGAAAACACTGCAGGTTTCTTTTTGTTATTTCAGTCGAGAATGTTCAGGTCAATTATAATAGACATGTTACTCTCCGGGCTCCCGGTGAAGGAATGTCTGGCCTTAGCTCTACCGAGAGTCTACCTCATCTTCTCCAAAGCTGCAGAATTTATGTCATTTAGAATCAGTCGTGTTATAAATATACTAAGGGAATGTCATTGATTTTGAATTCTAATTTAATGGATCCCAGTTTTGGGTAGAATGCAGTAAATAATTATCAGAGCCCAAACAATAAATGTCAAGTTGTTCAGCTGAATTAGATACCTTTAGAGCTTGAATAAAAATAGCTAAAAGGAGGACGCTTTATGTGGCTCAGTCGATTAAGCTTCTGCGTTTGGCTCAGGTCATGATCCCAGGGTCCTAGGATCAAGTCCGGCATTGGGCTTCTTGCTCAGCAGGGAGTCTGCTTCTCCCTCTGCCTGCTGCTCCCCCTGCTTGTGCTCTCTCTCAGTCAAATAAATAAATAAAATCTTTAAAAAAAATAGCTGAAAAGGTTTCCTTAACAAGGTGCTTAATTTGGAGATTTTTTCCACTGCAAATTCAGCACTCATTAGAAGGAAATGATTTTTTTTACAGGGAAAGAATGTGATATCAAGCAAAGAGCTTGATATTCTATATTTGTCCTGATCTGGGCAGAAACAATCAAGTTGCTTTAAAGGAGATACATAGTGATTAGTTCATCCAGTCAGAAAAAAATAGGGAATTTATTTATTTTTAATGAGTTCATATTTCAAGTATCTTAAGTTGATACTGTGGAAGACCAATGCACTGGACATTTAAAGAGATAATTTTTTTCAATCTAATGCAATAGGAAGAAAATTCATTAATGAGGAGCATCTCAAAGAAAAGGAAAAGGCCCAGGTTTTATAAAGTCAGATAAAGGGCATCATTAGCTTATCTTATGGGAGCTTGAAAATTATATTCAAGCTGACATAGTATAAAACATAATAATTGCTGCAGTAAAGTTTGTCATTAATTAAAAAAATTTAATTGTATTAAACACAAATTTACATTTTTAATAATCTTAAACATTTAATTGAATCAATGTTAGCTTATACAACCAGTAAACCTGTTTAAGTTTATTTATGTTTTGAAAGATTTTATTTATTTATTTGAGAGAAAGAGAATGAGAGAGAGAGAGAGCACAGAGGGGGGAGGGTCAGAGGGAGAAGCAGACTCCCTGCTGAGCAGGGAGCACCAATGCAGGACTTGATCCTGGGACTCTGGGATCATGACCTGAGCTGGAGGCAACTGAGCCACCCAGGCTCCCCCTGTTTAAGTTTAGGAAGAACATATCTATGTAGGATAAAAATGTGCCCTTGCATTGTATTTAATATCCAATATTATAATGTCAGAGCAAACATAGCTGTTTTTTACTAAACCAGAAATATTAAACTAATTTTGTGTTTCAAAGATGCACATAAATTATGTGAATGTGAATTCTTAAAATCTTTCTGAGTTAAGTACTGTAAGGATATATTTTTTAACACATTGAAAATTTAGAAGTTCAATTTTCTCATTTTCTGGGTTTTTTAAGGAATATTCAATTTATGAAAGCCCTTCCATATCTCTAAGCCAATCAGAAAAGATCTTCTCTAAGAAATTGTAACTTTACCTTAGTAATACCATTCAGAGGTAAGAAAATATTACACACTCACACAATGAAAGGTGAAGACCTTCCTAAATTATAAATATTCAGACAGACACAGATAGATATTTCATACTTTGATTCTAAAATTTCAGCCTAGGTCAAACATAGGAAAAGAAAAAACGTAGCACTTCTCAGCGGACATGAAATTCTTTACTGAGTTCAGCCAAAGTAGAAAACGTTAACAAACCAGATCCTCTGTGATTCTTCACCCAACAGAGCCAAGAGCTGTATAAACCATTAATCCATTTACAGACATCACAAAATGCTCATATTATGACAACATATGTAACCGGCCCTTGAAATGAAGTGAGTGCTCAGGAATAATCAAAATCAAATCCTTATCATTCTACCACCAGACAAGCGTCCGGAACACAGGAACAGGAGCTGGACTCACTGTTGGGTCCCTGCACTGCTATTCAAGAGCGGATGGAGCACAAACGGTGTTATGGGGGTGCAGTAAACAGGGACTCAAAGGTGAGGTCAATACCATTCAAATCATGGCACAAAATTGTGGAAGAAAATGCACTGAATATTTAAAGAGACTATTTTATTCAGACTATTGCAACAGGAAAAATGTCCACTAATGAAGAAACACGTCCAAGAAAAGCAGGGGGAACGTAGGGTTTTCTGGAAGCAGGTAAGCAGTGGCATGATCAGCTGGTCTTATGGAAGTCACCAGGAAGACAGAGGTGTGTCTTACCCGATCATTGGAATGGTGTAGAAATGGATTTTATTTCAGAGCTGGGGCTTATTTTAGAAAGCTTAGTTGTTTTGTGCAGTCAGTGTTTCTAGGAACATAAAAGAGTGGGGATTTCTCTACCATTGTTGCTTTCCGGGAGCACAGGCTTCAGATAAAAGTCAACATTATTGCTATCTTCTGATAATTGTGAATGGACACCCCTAAAATAAAATAATTTTCCTTTTCACAAAAAGATACACTGGTGGTTAAGAAATTATACACTCATTTAATAAAAGATGAAATGGAAAAAAAATGGAAAGATTTTTGGATAGCTTTGACAATTACTTTTTTAGATGTGTTTCTTTTTTGGTGATTTTTAATTTCTAATTGTCAATTTTAATTTTTCAAAAATAAAGTTTATATTCCTATTTTCTGACTATCAAAATGCTTATTGAAGTATGTAGGTAACTACAAAAGGGGAAAATAAAAAAAAATAAAGTCACACATGTTTCTATCATTCAGTAGTATTGAATAGCGTCATTTTATATAAAGCTTATAGAACTATTTCTCCATTAGTCACTTTTATGTTACCGTTATTACAGTTCTATCAAAAAGTAATAAATAGGGGCGCCTGGGTGGCTCAGTCAGTTAAACAACTAACTCTTGATTTGGCTCAGGTCGTGATCTCTGGGTCCCCTGGGAAGCCCCGACAGGACTCTGCATTCAGCGTTAGTCTGCTTGTCCCTCTCTGCTTGTATAAATTTGATAGTATGTAGTATAATAAATGTTTTCATTTTAATAAGAAAATAAAAGTCACCTGCAATCCCACAATTCTATCACCAGCTGATAACCTCAGAGAAATCACTCCATCTAACATAGGCCCCTTTCCCTGTATTTTCTATCACAGCTCTTTATTTATTTCCTTCTTGGCACCTAACAAACTCACTGCCAACATTTGGGTGTATTTCCTTCTGTGGTGGTATTGTTCTATTCAGGACACAATTTCTTCTCAAGGAAACTTTGATAATTAATATTTATTGGGAAAAAATTGTTTTCTTTGGATTGTCAAATTAACCAGTACATATGATACCTCTAATTTTAACATGTCCTCTGAATAGCTATTTTTATCAGATTTGTGTGATATTTGATTGCTTTTCTTTCAGATAATGCTTTCTAGTGTAAGATGGTTTTCTTAAATTGCTGATGTTGCTTTAGATATAATTTTTCCTTATCCTTCTGGGAAAAAAATTTACAATTCACCAGTTTTCTTTCTATTCTGTCATTTTATACAATTTTATACAACGGGCATATTATACAATAGATAGTGGAAAATACATATTACTATTTTAAGGTTCATTTCCTTTGGCAGAATCCCATTTCAAACTCTAATTTTGGGAACTGACACAAAAGGTTTTAACTTTTTTTCACAGTGGTATTTATTACTTTTTTAAAGATTTAATTAATTAACTAATTAATTAATTTTTTATTGTTATGTTAGTCACCATACAGTACAGCATTAGTTTTTGGTGTAGTGTTCCAGGATTCATTGTTTGCTTATTTTAGAGAGGAGAGTGAGAGCTCTCACCTGCGTGCACCAGAGCAGGGGGGCCAGGGACGGGGTGGGGGGAGGGAGAGGAACAAGCATAATACCCACTGAGTGCGGAGCCCCACCGAGGCTCCCCAGGGGACCCAGAGATCTTGACCTGAGCCAAAACCAAGAATCAGTTGCTTAACTGACTGAGCCACCCAGGCACCCCTATTTATTACTTTTTGTAGGAAAATAATAATGGTAACATAAAGGTGAGTAACAGAGAAGCAGTTCTGTGAGTTTTATAGAAAATCACTACAAAGTGTTGCTTTTCTATCTTCCTTTTCTGTCATTTTATATTTCATAGTTTAAATGTTAATTCTGATTTTTACAGCTTTCAGCATTCTTTTTCATGGTTTACTAATTACCTTTTCTTATTTCACCTCCCCTCCTTTTCAGTCATTCTGTGCAATAACCGTTTTGGAATGTTCCCCCAGCTACCACCTCTTTACTTATTTATTTTTTAAGTCTATATGACTTAAAATGCTTTAGAGGTTTCACTATTTTCTTTGGTTGCCCTAGCAGATTATTTCGGACTCCTTCTTCCTTTGATTATTCAAAATGTTATTCCCTGTTTATTAGTCTTCAATATTTCTTCATACATTTGTTTCTTATTTTCCTGTTACTTGTCAATGAAGAAAGATATACTTTTAGATTCAGTGTTTCTTTGTTAAGTAATATGCTGCTGAGGGTTTTTTTTTTTTTTTTTTTAATTTTGCTCTGGTTTGTTTTGTTTTTGCCCTTACCTATTCCTGTGGTTTAACTCAAATCCTCTTCTTTAATATATAGCTGGGCAGAAATAATGCCTAATCAGACTTCCAATGCTATAATCCATTACCACTAGAAAAATTAAGTATCTCCTCCATTCTCCAGTCCCCAGGTGCCTGAAGGACAGTAGATCAAGTTTCTGCAAAAATATAGACTACATATATATTCTTATACGCAACGTCTTTGAGTAGCAGAGCTTGCTTTACTTAGAGAAGATTGCGAGCTTCAGATGCTCCTCTACTAACAGGCTTATTCATCTTTAACTCCCATTTCTTCCAAGTTTGTTTGGAAATGGCAGTTTGCCTATGAGTAAAGAAAAAGGTACTTTTAGGACTTGGACAGTGTTATTAAGTACACCCATACAATAATTGGACAGTTACATAATTTTCGGTTTATTGTGTATCTTGTATTTCTAATTCAGAGAGGAGCCGGTTGGAGAATGATACAGATTCTCCCTACATATTTCTACATAGGCTTGCACTCCTTCTTTCAGCCTAGCATAATGTAACTGGTCAATTGGAATTAATTGAAATTATTTTTATTCACTTTTGTCTGCCTTGCCGTTAGACTAATTTTTTCTAGCGTATTAAAATTGATTGTAGGCCCTAATTTTCTGTGTGTGTGCGCGTGTGTTCTTTCTTTTATTCTGTCTTGGTGGTCACTTTGGTAGGAATTCGGAAAAGAGAACCAGTGGATGCTGGCCAGATGCCATTTTAAACTTGTATTTCCAGGCACTAGGTTTTAAAGCCCAAAGCATCTATTACCAAGTTGTTTTCCCAGATTTATCAGCAATATGTGAAAGACTTACTGATGCCATTGTTCATTTGTGCTAATCTCATCTGTGAAAATGGTAATTTATTTTAAAATTTTTCATGTGTGTGTGAGTGCAATTAGACATTGTAACAATATTAAAATAATTGCTATTTGTGCTCATTACATGTAAAAGATAGTAACTGATCATGTAAAAGGACATGTTTCATGAGAATTTCTTGGGGCATATGCTCAGATACCTACTCTCAAAGTTGTTTATAATGTATTGTACGAATCCCATAAATAAAATGCAAAGAGAGAATAGAGAAGATAAATACTTCAATCTGTAGGGAAGACTTCATGACATGATATCAGAATGAGCATTGGACAGGTGATAGGATATTAGATAGGTTATGAGGGGCATCCCAAGGAGAAAGTTGGTGGGAGTAACTTTCCAGAGTTGGGATAGTACAGTACATTCTCATGTCTTTAGAATGTTGTGTTTGTATAAAAGAAATATGGAAGATATTTAAAAAATATGAAAAGACAAAGAAGATATTTAATGAAATTTGTACTTTCCTGTTGACAATATGCCATATAAAGTGTTCAACTAAGATATATAAACAAAACCTTAAAAATATAATTCTGGAACGATTATAAAGGGTGGTTACCTGGGATCAAATGGAAGTAAAGAGGCAATTTAAAGGATATCCCATAACCAAGGCATGGTGTTAAAGAAAGAAAGTACCTGATTAAGATCATTGGAGTGGAAAGAAAAAAGTAAGTGCAAGACTCATTTTTAAGTAAAAAGCAGCAAGATATGGAACATAACTGGATGTGCAGAAAATAGTAGAGAGGGCTACTGATTATAATTTTAAGTTTTTATGCTAGATATCTAAAAGTGTGGTAGTGCCATTTGCAAAATAGGGATTTTTTTTTAAGATTTTTTATTTCTTTGAGAGAGAGAGAGAGAGAGTGAGCAAGAGCTAGAGCCAGAAAGAGAGAAAGAGAGAGCATGAGCAGGGGAAGGGGGGAAGAAGCAGAGGGAGAGGGAGAAGCAGACTCCTCCCCTCTCTGTTGAGCAAGGAGCCCACAAGGAGCCCAACATGGGGCTTCAAGTCACAGGGAGCTTGAGGGCCAAAGGGGAGCCGTACATGGAGTTCCACGTGGGTATCGACCCTAGGACCCAGGGATCATGACCAGAGCTGAAGGTAGACACTTAATAGTCTGAGCTACGCAAGTGCCCCAGGAAAATAAGTTTTAGAAAGAGAAGGTTTTATGAGAAACTGATTTGTGTTTTATGACTAATCAATTTATTATTGTATCTGAAAAGAAATTAATTTAGCTAAATTAAGAAATTTTCAACAAAACTATCTAATTTTTGATGAATAAATGTGAATGTTGTTTTAAATATTTCCTTTATCCATACTTGAAAAGAAATGTCATGATGATGGTATAACATTTAATGCTGTCATTTGTTAATCATCACAAGGTACCCCTTAAATATCTTCAATATTCTTAATTATACTTCAATAAAGCTGAAAATATTAAAAAAATAAAGCTGCCATTTGTTAAATGATTGGGTTGTGGGCATACATATTTGTTTATTAGCCCATGAAACAGATATATTTATATATAATATCTGCTGTGTTGTCATTCAAAAATATGTAAAGTGAAATGGAATTTGATTCAAGATAGAAAGAATAATTTCTTATTCTCAGGTCCCAGGAAAAGCTAGGAGCTATGCTCCATGTTAATTATTTCAGCGAGAAAAGTAAAATTAAACAGGCCACTCTTTTAACACCATGTTTTATTATAGTAAATAGAATTATCTGCAACATTTCCCAGTTT
This sequence comes from Ursus americanus, assembly GCF_024610735.1. NCBI lineage: Eukaryota > Metazoa > Chordata > Mammalia > Carnivora > Ursidae > Ursus > Ursus americanus. Next base: position 18,653,511 of record NC_142139.1, read on the forward strand.
CTTTTTTCTTCTCTGACTTTTCCATCTGTTATTTTTTATGTTTCACACCTGCTGAGTCTGTGGAAGCTAGAGGAATTAACTTTTTTTTTGGTAAACATTCATATTTATACATTGCTTTGCTCTGAAACCAATAAAAATTGATAATGTGACTTGAGATTTTACATGGTCACTCATTTGTGGAAAAGAGAAACTATCTTATTAATGTAAAATAAAAATAAATAAATAATATAAAATAACTTACTCATCTTGACTGGAGCAAAATAACATTTGGTGTTGCCTTTCGTATGTGTATATTAGTTGATTCACTTTATGAATTTTTGTTATGGGTAATATGGGAAAAATACAGATTCACCTTTATAAATTACATTTATGTTTACTTTCTTATATAAGTATATTGCATTAAACTTCCCACTGTTCAACAGCGGATAGTTAAAACATATATATGTACATAATTATGTATATACCTATACCTTCAGAACAATGGTAAAGAGGATTGCTATTACCTGAAAACCTCCCGTAATATAATATTAAGGGAGTGAGTACAGGGGATCACCATGTACTACAAGTCAGAAAAGATGAAGATTAATAGGAGCCTACCTGGTTTTGGAGGGCTTGTGGGAAAGGGCAGAGAAGTGTTTAATAAGGAAATTAATAAACTGTATGTCATGGAAGTACAGGCTGAGAGATGTAACAGTAGAGATATGTAGCATTTCTAAAGCCTGAGAACAAATGATTAGTCTTGAGTTTGAGTAAATGTTGTAGAAGTAGTGCCATGTGGTCCTCAAACCGTCTTCACTGCCTGCTCCCCGCACCCCCCCCCCAGCACATAGGAAAGAGTACATTTCCCAGATTCCTTGCACCCAGATGTGTGTATGTGACTAGGTCAGGTGATGACATGTGAACTGGAGTCATTGAGGCCACTTTCAGACGTGGCCTTTAAAAGTTCCATCGTATCTTCACCCATGCTCCTTCTTTTCCCTGACAGGTGGGTGTGAATGCTTCTAGTGTGGTTGGTCACACAATGTAGGGAACCTGGATCCCTAAACCAGTACAAGGAGGATTGCTCTTTAGTAGAATCACTCTATTTGAATAGAACTTGTAATAAATCTGTAAGGTGTTAAGGCATTGAGGTTTGGTTAGAGCCATTATCATTTTGTATCCCAACTGTAATATTGCATTTTATAATAAGAAATACATGTATTTGGTTTCCAGCACAGAGCTCCTAAAATTTTTTAAAATTTCCTGAGTGTTAAGAGTGACAAAGTTGTATTTTCTTATGTTAATAAGTTGACTTTTGGACCATGTCTAAGAATGGGGGCAGGTTGCCAGGAACTTCCAGTCCCATTCCCTTGTCCCAGATCTCCAGGGAGAAAAGGGGGGCTGCAGATTGAGTCCAATCACCAGTGGTCAATGATTTAATTAATCATACCTATGTACTGAAGCCTCCATCAAAACACAAAAGGATGGGGTTCAGCACACTTCTGGGTTGATGAGGTACCGGGTGGGTGGTACATCCAGGACAGTGAAGCTCTGGACCTTTCTCTATGCCTTTCCCTATGTATCTCTTCAATCTGGCTGTTCTGGAGTTATATCCCCATGCAGGGTTCAATCCCTGGACCCTGAAATCATAACCTGAGCCGAAGGCAGATGCTTAACTGACTGAGCCACCCAGGTGCCCTAGTAAGCTAACTTTTGAGTAGATCTTGTGGAACCATCTGTGCATCAAGAAGGGGAAAGCTCATGTTATCTCTAATAGATATGCGGGAGACCAAAGCAAGCCTCCCCCATCCAGCCTTAAGGTATGTATATTAATCTCCAAGGGGACTGGAACACCTAGCCCCAAGAGAGGTCATCAAGGGAACATGAACAAAATGGAGGACCAGAGATGGGTTCAGTATTGTTAGCATACCTATCATAGGATCTAAGAAGCAGGAGTAGTAGTAATAGTAATAGTATTAGTAATAGTACTGTAGCTTAAAACAACAGATACTAATTTTCTCATAGTTCTGGAGGCTAGCTATGCAAGATCAAGGTGCTGGCAGGGCGATGACCTCTCGGCAGGCTCTAGGGGAGAATCAGTTCCTTGCTTTTCTCTTAGTTTCTCATGTTGCTGACGATCTCTGGTGTTCCTTTGTTACAGACACATTTTAAATGATTGCCTATGCCTTGATAATGAATTTGGGTATTATCATGTGCTATTGTTTCAATGTTTCTGTCTCCCCAGAATTCATATATCAAAATCCTAATGCCCACTTTGATGATATTAGGTGGAGGGGCATTCTGAGAGGTGCTTGAGGTCATGAGGATAGATTGCGAGGATGTATGGAATTAGTGCCCTTTTAAGAAGAGGCTAGAGAGCTCGTTTGCTCTTTCCACCAGGAGAGGACACAGTGAGAGAGAGCACTGCTATGCACCAGGAAGAGGGCCTTTTCCAGAAAAGGCTGTCATGTTGGCACCTTGATCTTGGACTACCAGCCTACAGACCTGTGAGAAATAAACTTCTGTTGTGTATGAGCCCCCGACCTGTGGTATTTTGTTACAGTAACACAAATGGATTAAGACATCATGAAAGCAAATTGAAGACAACTGATTTTTAAATGGATGACGGGGACACATTTTCAAATTGATTTTTTTCTCTTTCTCTCTTTTTTTCCCCCCCTCTCCCATACGCCCCTACCTTTTTAAAGAATTTAACAATAATTTTGAGTGTAGAGTAGGCAGGAATAAAAAAATCACTGATGATGACAAAAGAAAATGTATTTTAAAGATATCTCTGTGGTAGAATTAACGAGACTATGTGATTAATTAGAAATAAAGGGGGAGAAAGGCAAGAACCAAGAGTCAAACATAACTATGAATATCCTAGTTTAGGATAGCTAAAATTAGGATAGTTTATAAACAATGAATGTTTACTTTTAAATCCGATTTTTTCCCTGTAGACCTGATTTATTGTACTGCCTCCTAAATAATATTCTATAGCCTGCCTTAGTTTCCAGTTTCCTTTGTCCACAGGGAATCTAAATACATGACATTTGCCAGGTGAATTGAGAGAATCATGTGTTATAGGAAGTGAAAGCCTTGGGCTGCTTCTTTATTATCACGTTCAGATTCCTCCTCTGAAAAGGGAAGGATAGCTAGACATAAGACATTCTTTCTAATCTTTTTTTAATAGTACATGTATAGAGATACTTACCATTATGTTGTATTATGTAATGTATTTCTTTTTCTTTTTTTTTTTTTTTAAGATTTTATTTATTTATGTGACAGAGAGACAACCAGTGAGAGAGGGAACACAGCAGGGGAGTGGGAGAGGAAGAAGCAGGTTCCCAGCGGAGGAGCCCCATGTGGGACCCGGTCCCGGAACGCTGGGATCATGCCCTGAGCCGAAGGCAGACGCTTAACGACTGCGCTACCCAGGCGCCCCCTATGTAATGTATTTCTACTTAACTTTGAATTAATCGTACATTTATGCTGTTTTTTTCCCAACATCATAACATTAAGATAAAAAAGAAAATAACAAATTCAACAGAATTTATATCGAGGATTTGCTCCACATTTTAGACTAGGTAACTACTTCCAAACTATCAGTGTTGCAGCTTGTTAAAAGTTAAATTGCTCATATGATTCTCATTTGTATAGGAAAAATTTAAAAGTACTCCCTTTTATTGTCTTTGGGAATAAGCCTAAGTAGTTCTTAAACTGAATAATAAGTGCAGAACTATTTGTTTTGGAATTGAGCTTAATTCAACAAATATTTATCAAATGCCTCTATTGGGAAGGCAGTGTGATTAACATGTAGAAGGTGGTGGTCCATTCTGAAATCTCTTTTGAACTTCTCCGATTTCTAGTTTCATCATCCATCTCAAAGCTTAGATATGAGCAGCTTGATATACAAACTGAGAATCAGCTCTTATCCCCGTCAAGGCTTTAAGAGAAAAAGCCCTCAGATTGCATTTGGGGATTATGGAACAACATCCATCAGGAGCACTGGTCTACCAACGAAGAGGTGAGTGCTTGATACACTGTTTTCTGACCTAAGCACCCACTGGACAGGAGTGCCACAGATGTGAAGGATACACTGGCATCCAACTCTCCCCAGTGTTTGGGTCTGTTCTTACACCACTTACACATTTTCCACGTTGCTCAGCTGCCAAGTCTCACACCTAAAGGGTCAATCCTTCCCTATATGTAGTTTAAGTAAAATTCCATGTCTACTTCCAAACTGATGCCTATACCAAGGGATTTCCAGCCATTTGGAAAAAAAAAAAAAAAGCTGGGGGTAGACGTATCATTTGGTACTGTCTCCCTTACAAATTACTCATGCAGACTTGTGGAGACTTCCCTCACTTGCTAATGACCAGTGCAGATCCCTCAGCTGGTTGTCACAAGCTTTTCATTCATTCTATGATCCATGTTAATGACTGCAGTATTTGCGAAAAGGGAACACGAGTCTCTAAAACCAGAAGTTGGGTTTTTTCCCCCCCAGCGTTGCTAGATGTTTCTGTGAGGACAATTTCCAGCTGTCACTGCAGTGAATTGTTAGGAAAACCATCCCAAGTTAAAATAGCTTGGAGAGTTAGTGCAAATCCACAAAGCCACCTGGCACTGACCTTGAGTCAGTCCCCTGAAAGCAATTAGCGGGGGCATGTCAATCCAGTACCAATGTAATGCTAAGCAAAGCGAGCTACGAAGGGAAAGATACTCTGTCCACGTCATCGTTGCTATGCTTTTAGAGAGCTTGTGAAAAGACGTGGATCCTGCATCCCTGCCTTGGGTTTTGGTGACACTTCGGCAAGCTCGGTGATCTGTGTGTGGCAGTGATCCGTTTCAGTTGCAGATGCTTTTGTTTATCCAAAATAAAACAAAATAATAATAATAATCACATATTGTGCCCCATAGAATAAGAGAAAGCCTTATGGGAGGCCTATTTTAAAAAAAATGATAGTAATCAGAGATTTCACTCACAGTATCTTTAGAGCTTCTTTAGGGGTTGATGAATTTCTAGACCAACCTCTGAGACATAGTCAAGTTACTGAATACAAAAAGATTAACAACAACAAAAAGTGAGGAATGAAAGATCACTGGTGACTGAGCTAGAACAGCCAGGCATTGGGTTGTGCACTTGACAGACATTATCTCATACAGTCATAGATCCTAGAACTGGCTGATGTACACGCCGCGTGCGAGCGGCTGGGAAAACTAACAATTAAAATTTGTTTTACTTGGTATAGCAGCTAGAGGGAGGCGCGGGAAGCCCAGAGGGATGAAATACTATGCAGGCTAATGACTCATTTCCTTCCTTATTTATTTTTTTCCATAAAGATAAAGAGAGCAAAGAGAATGAAGAAAAAGAAATCATTTTGCCGTACATTTTTAAATACTTTGCTGAGCCACCTGTATTATCTAAGGGAGGAGCTAAGTGCCTACTCCCGCGTACTTCTTACCTTTGCTCAATTGTATGTTAAATGGAAAAAGTTCCATATTTTACTTCATTTCATCTGGTCAGCCTAAACTCTGTTCTTCCCGTCTTGTTTTGTTTTTGGTCTTGGTTGTTTTGTCTTATTTTTAACAGATCATGTCTTAAGATTTAGAGTGTTGAATTATTTTAATAGAGTCTAAAAATATATATAAATATTAGAACTTTGCTTTGGAGATTCCGCAGCGGTACTCATGTTACCTTAAGCCATCGAATTGTCTCTTCTCCTATCAATGTTGCATTTTTGACGAGCGTAATCGCTTGTTCAAGAGATTTTTCAGGGAATTATTTATTAATTAAGGATTCTCCCTATTTCAGATGATTTCAGAGAAGAATACCTGGGGGCCCAAGTAGGAATAAAAACCAAAGTAGTCTCTGATCACAGCCATGAAATAATTCTCCAGAGTCTGGTGATTTTTGCTTATAGTAGAGTTAATTTGTCTCCCAAAACAGAGTCTACAAAAGAAAGAGGAAAAGGTGAAGCCAAAAACAAAACAAAACAAACAACAACAACAACAACAAACTACCACAATATCCAAGGTGATGCACAAGGTTAATGCAATTCTTCCCTGCAGTTACCATGTTAGAAAATGAAGGAGACCGACGCAGGAGTGGTGGTCACTGTGTGAAGACTTAAAATGTATAACTCATAGGTCGGAACCTCTGAGAGCAGAATTTCATGACTCCATTTCTAGGAATGACTGACATCTGCAGAGTAACTCTTCTTCCCAAAATTCCCGATTTAGTGTTCAAAAATAAACCAATCCCTAGATTTAAACTGCTATGTTGCTGGGAGCCAATCAGACCAAATCTTATCACTTTACATGACAAACGTACCTTAAATTTTGTTGTTTTTGGTGAGACATGCTTTATATGAAATGGGAATGTACGTACAATTCCTTAAAATAGTGTAGAAATACTGATTGCCCTATAGTCAGTTTAAAAGAAAAAATTAGTAACTGAAGGCCCAGATAGCACTCCGTGATCAAATCCCCTCTTTCCTTCCCCTAGAGTTAATAGCATTTTAGATACTTAACTAACCATTCTCATACATATCCCTGAACATATTATGGCTTAATTTTCTCTCTTTGGTGTAAAATCTAAAGACAAATACCTTATCTTTGTTCTGCAATTTTGTTGTTTCACATAGTATTATTTTTTTGAATATTAATAATTTTGGATGTATGTAGTTGGCCTATGTAGAATTTTATTACAACCACACAGGAACTCACCCATTATTTTGTTGACAGACATTTGGGCTGTTACCTATTTTTGCTAATAAAAAGGTGATGTGATGTTATGTGCATTATTATAAACATCTTCCGGATATTATGTGCAAGAATTTTCTGAGTGTATAGCTATGAGTGAAATTTCTGGAACATAATGGAATTATATGGTAAACTGCATTAAGTTATGCAAAACTATTTTGTAAAGTGGTTGTACCAATTTATACTCTTGTCAGTAATTTGTTGATTCGATTTTCTCTTTTTAAAGTGTCTACTTCTTCTTTAATTCATTTTTCATTTGATTAATTCTCTGAAATATAGTTATGGATTATGTATTCTGGATATTAATTCTTAATTGTTTATATGTGATGCAGATATCTTCTCCAAAATTATGTGGCTTGTCTTTACATTCTTTTTATGGTGTCTTACGATGCATAGACATCCTTAATGTAGTCAAATTAGTCATTTTTTATGATTTGTGCTGTCACATCTCTAATTAAGAAATCATTCCCTACCCCGATGATCTTGCTAATTAAATGCTTAGAAGTTTTACCTTAGACATGTAAATCCTTAATTTACATTAATTTTTGTGTATGTGCACACAGTGGGAAGTAGGCACCCAGTTTTGTTTTTTTATACATATATGTGTAATTTGAGCACACTGTGTATAAATAACCCATTCTCTTTTCAATAACTTGTAATCTTTCTGTCATATATTATATATGAATAGGAAGGCCTATTTCTAAGCTTTCATGTGTCCCAGTGTTGAATGCCACATTGTTGTATTTACTATGGCTTTTGTATAAGTCTTAATTTCTGACAGGGCAAGTTACCCTATTTTTTTTCTTCAGTGAATCCTTTGACTATATTTAGGCCTTTTTTGGGATGTAGGTTTTATATGAATATGTCAGGTGCCTCTCCTGAAAAAACCTAATTGAGTTTTTGAATTCCACTGATTCTATTAATCACTTCAGACACAACGAACATCTTCAAAATCTTTAGTAAAATATGTAGGGACACCTGGGTGGCTTAATTGGTTAAGCTTCTGCTTCTTGATTTAAGCTCAGGTCATGACGTCAGGGTCAGATTGAGCCCTGCATCCGACTCCGTGCTGGGCAAGGCACATGCTTAGGAATCTTTAGTAAAATGTGTAGAAGAACATTGTATAGCTTTTGATTTAGTTAGATATTTTTAATGACTGAATAAAGTTTTATAATTTTCTTTATAAAGGAGATATGCTTTTGTTAGACCTAGTCCTGCGTACATTACATATGATTTAAGCGGTGTTTCAATTCACAATATATTTGAACTGATAGTTGAATGTGTATAAAATGACATTGATTTGCAAATATCAGGGCTTTATCCAATTACTGATGAACTGTATATGTAGATTATTTTATTTATTTATTTATTTTTTAGAGAGGGGGAGAGAAAAAGTGGGGGAGGGACAGGGGAAAGAGAATCATTACTTAATTAAAAATAAATAGTTTATAAATTGACTAAAATATACCTGGATGCTTTAAATTTATGAGTTATAATTTCCATTGGGTTCTATAATATTTTCTCCATTTGGCAGATTAGCGGAAAATAAATGTTTAGTTCTGTAACTCTACCAGTGTCCCGTAGCCTAGTGGCAGAACCAGAGTGTAACCAAACTCAAGGGGCTCGCTGCTTGGGGTGCATCCATTTGGACACCACCCAAGGAAGTGTTGAAAGCAAAGAACTTTATTACTTCTTGTAAGTAAGGAGACAGAGAGAAAGCTCTCAAATTGAGATAGGGAAATGGAAGGATTCCATTTTTAGAAAAGCTTCATCTCTGCTGTTTCTGTGCTAGGCCCTTTACTCCTCTTCTAAATTTCATCTCGTACCTGAATAAACCAAGGAGGCTATGTTGCCACTCCAAGGGGCAAACAAGAAAGTTAATAGTTCTCTGAAACCTCGTAAGGTCCCCAAACACCTGATAACATCTAAGAAGTACTGGATCCCAAAAATGTTGCAGGATATGAGCTTCGAACAAAACTTGGCCAGCATTGGCACCAATGCCTCCTACCTTCAGTGATTTATGAAATAACATCTACTGTTTATCTTTCATGCACCTGTTTGATGAGACCCTACCCTGGATTCCTGAAGGAACACGTTCCCTGGGCCACTTTCCAATTTAAACCCCTAACCCCGAGCAACTGACAGACTCACCTTCCTTTCCTTTCCTGGTCTCCCAGTCACTCAGTCTGCCATATCACTTTTGCTATTCGATAAACTCTGCTTTCACTTCCCCCTGGCTCCTGTTTGATTTCTATCTTGCACAAAGTCAAGGACCCTCTTGGCTGGTCCAGCGGGGCCCCCTCGGGGTCTGGACTAGCCTGCTTATGTCAAAAGCACTATCTCCCTGAGGAGTTAGTTACAGGGGGCTTTTATTCTGTATATTGGAGGTGAGGGCAGGGAGCTTGCATACACACTTGAGTTCACGTGCACATGCCTAGCATGCTAACGTGCTAATACCGATGTTCAAAAAATGGTGCGAATCTCTGCCCATAGGAAGAGATCTTGAGATTAGGATGAGCTAAAGGAGACTTTAGAATAACTCAGGGGGGTTTCTACACAGTTCCTCAGCTCCAACCCAGCTCAAAATGGCTCACTTAGGGTCTATCAGGCGAGATACAGGCAGCAAGGGGCTATGAAGTGAAACACTCAGCTAGGCGTATCCTTGATTGGAACTGTTGTTTCTGCAAAACAAAACATGTTCCTTCCTTGCTTTTCTCTCTTCCACTCATTCCTTCTGCTGATGGTTTTCAGCCCTCATATTTGAGTAACTTCCCGTTGCATCCTAGCTGACAAGAGGAGGAAATCAATCTTATTATCTTTAATGCCTTTGTTCTTTCTACATTGGTACACAATCACCTTTTGCATGTGTCTGATTCTAACTTCAAGACTTCTCACATGTCCAACTGAATTCTCACATAAAATCTAGCACCTAAACTGATTACTTGATTAATGTGGTTAAAATGTGTTTCTGTAATATTTTATGGAATCCTTTTAGTTCTATAAGTTCTTATATCCTTTGCCATTCATTATCCAAGGCATTTGTTTTAAATGGAAGTTTCTCTCACAGGCTTCTCTGATGTCAATTCTGCCAAAATCTGTCCCTTCATTAAGCTAAATTGTTCTCTTTATCTCTGCAAGTCGGATATGAGAAGCAACTTGTCGTCTTTAGCTGCAAAACAGAACTTTCTGCATGATCCCTGACTAACCATTTCTGGCAAGTGCCCAATCAGTTTGGCTGTCCCTTTAATTCTGCTGTTATCAGAGGCTGGGACCTGTCCAATCGGATCATGCTCTGCACACTGTCAACTGGTGACCCTCATCTCAGGACCATTTAAACATTTTCAGTTTACTGAAAGATTCAGTAAAGCATAAAAGACATAGCCCATTTTTAATTACTCTTCTTACGGATTTTATTCACTTGTTCACTCAATTCTAGAGACATTGAAACCAAAATTAAGTATTTTAATATTCTTTGTAAACTTTAAAATTGTATGTCAGGATAATAGTATCTTTATTATAATTACATTTTTACATTAATCCATATAAAGTATTATTATATAGTATCATACTCTTATATGTTATTTTTAATAATAATAATAATAATAATGAATCATTGTTGTCATATTTCTTCAAGTATGATCACATCTTCCAGAGCCAGGGATTCACCATGCGTGGGCTGTTCTCTATCAACTTCCAATTGTTTAACATTTTAAATGAATGTTTTATTTTAATATTGCTTTCAATTCATCAGTTGTATTTTGATGCCATAATATTTTTTCAAATAGTTCATAACTTCTTTTTTTTAGCACTTTTTCATCGTTTTCCCCACAGACCGGTACTGGTAAATCAGACGAGTGTGAATATATTGATTGTCACTCCTGGAGCCCCACCAAGACATCAGGTGGTTTAGAATGAGTGCTTGCTCCTGAACGAAAAGGAGCTCAGGGCACAGAATCCCTCCACAATGGTTCAGAAGCATCATCCTGGTATCTGAAAAACTGTACTTCTATGACACGTATGTTCACTTAAATACGACATTGACAGGACTTTCCTGCTTTGCCCGTTCAAATCGTAGTTTTATCTTTGGGTGCTTATTTTTGTCCTGAAAGCAGTTCATTAACAGGGATGTTGTCTGGAACATCCCTATTTTCTGTACAAAGCAATTTTAGAGATTTTTTTAAGTACCAGGTTTTCATTTCAGTTAAAATATCTTTACTTTTAAAGATTCAGTTTGTGCGGCGCCTGGGTGGCTCAATTGGTTAAGCGTCCAACTCTTGATTTCAGCTCAGGTCATGATCCCAAGCCATGATATCAGGGTCATGATCTCAGGGTTGTGAGAGCAAGCCCCACAACCCACTCCATGCTGGGCATGGAGCCTGCTCAAGATTCTCTCTCTCCCCCTCCCTCTGTCCTCCCCCCTCCCTGCTCCCTCTCTCTAAAAAGTAAAAATAAAATAAAATAAAATATTTGTGTTAGGTGAAGATTCAGAATATTTGTATTTCAGTTCTTCATTCCTATTTCTTCATTATTAAGCAGATGCAAATGGTTATTAATTCTTTAATTACCATGGCAACAAATAGAGATTGATTGAATTACGTATTAAAAAAAAAACTAATTTGAACAGGCTTACAACTTGAACATAATTACTTACAGAAGAATAAGTTCTTAGAATAACCTTCTAAATGGTTTACTTGGAGATCCGCGATATGTATTTTTAAAGTTGAATATTTTAGCCAGGAGCATACACACACAAAAATATGTTCTCTCCTTGAAATGCATCCGTCAGAGCGCAGCAGGCATCGGGAAAGGGACTCCTGGTACTATTGCTCAAAGGACTGAATTGCCCTAAGGTGCAGACAACCAAATCCAGCTAAGGAGTTTGGGGCTCGATCCTGGAGTTTGTTAAAAAAGCAAAGGGGATAAAAGTTCCCTAAAGATCACACACTAGCTCTGCCCTTAAACTGTGATTGTAATTCTGTGGTGCTGAAACTGTGTCAAATAGCCTATAGCAAAATATGTTCTATGTGCTGCAAAATGATGCAAGATAAACATTACTGTGTTTTGAGAACTAACTCATTAGTAGGGGAAATGCCATACTATACACGCCCTAAGGATATTTGAGCGTTCACATAGGCACATAAATGTTGATGAGAAATGTCATTCATGGATGATGGTTGCTGTACACTTTTTTAACTGTAGAATTTCATTACATTGACTAAGGGCTTTATGAAATCTATTGGTTCAGGAGAGCACCTAGATAAAACTACTTATAAAAATGACCATGATTTAATTTTGGATAACACTTTCCCATTCAAAATATTTTCATTTTTTCGTTTGAAACACAAAACTCTATAAAATAGGTAATAACATTATTACTCTAATGTCACAGGGAGGGAAATTAAGGTTAGCACAGGTTCAATTTCCCAAGACTCTGACATGAAGATTTGTGTGAACGGCATTTATTAGGAAGCATACCTGGGATCAATATCTGTGGAAGGGAGAAAAAAAGCAAGAGAGGCAGAGGGAGAAGTTGAGTTGCATGTAGTCCTAATGAAGACCTCTGTAGACATCACTGGGTGTTGTAGATTTGGCATGACCCTTCAGAGGTCAGATTCGGCAAGGGCATTAGGCTCCATCTCCCCAGCATGAAAATCCCCAAAGAGGGAGACAACAGAGGACAGTTGTGTGGTAGCATTCTTAGCAACTAGAGAGTAAGTACTTTATTCTAGAAGGATTATCTGGGTGGCACAATACAGTATCCACCACAGGGGTCATGGAGTTACACAGATAAAAAGTGTTTGTAGCAAGACTTTTACCAGATTTTATAATTAGAAATTCTATTCCTGGGTTACTATACGATTGTAAGTTTATGTTAGCATTTTGGGAATTGTTTTATTATTTTGTGCTGATTTACATGACTTCACTCTCCATTCTTAAAAACCGTAAGAGACTCTTAATCATAGGAAATGAACTGAGGGTTGCTAGAGGGGAGGGGGATGGAGGGATGGGGTAACTGGGTGATGGACATTATGGAAAGCATGTGATGCAGTGAGCACTGGATATTATGTAAGACTGATGAATCATAGACCTGTGCCTCTAAAACCAATAATACATTATATGTTAATTAATTGAATTAAAATTAATAAAATTAAAATTAAAAAAAATTAAAGAAATATTTGTACAAAAAAAGTATTGAGTTTTAAAACAGCACTTGACTACAAGGAAAGGTATTTGTTTGCATTACAAGAATGAAGTAGTGTTAGGTGGACATTTTCATAATGCTTATTTTATGAACTGATGAACATGTTGAAATATGTAAAAAAGCACCAAATATGTATCTATTTAGTTACAGCTACATATAAAAAGAACAAAAGTATATGAAAATTGAAGACAATGATATTTGGGTTTGAAGCATCTCTAAATATCAACAGGTCTGAAAGTCTGAAGTTTATAGAAAGGAGAATGTCAACCTGACCTAGGACGTGCCTATTACATATTCCTAAACTGATTCTTCTCTGGCTTCTTGGTAGTGATTAGATCAAGAGCTGTACAGTTTTTTTGAACCTGGAGTAATAGAAAGATAACACAAAGTGCTCGAGAGAAACAGTGATTTATTTTCTAAAAGAGTATATATAGAATTTCATGTTTTGTGCTACAAATTCTACATTTCTACATGAATGCAGGGAATTTTGAGAATAAATTATTCCAGGGACATGGAAGTTTGAATTTAGATAACTAAATAAAATTATGTCCTAGAAAATGCTTTGCCTAATGGAAATGATGTCTTCATTCTTCTGAACGAATCTCACAGTTTTAGGGCTTTACTGGAGTATATTCAGGTGACATTTGCATTTCTTCTCAGTATCTGTGTCTTTGCCTATAACAGTAACTGCTGACTGCCAGCTTTCATGTATCACCAATACAACCTGTTAAGACAAAGATGACTCCATTGCTTAGTGTGGTAAGAGAGAACATAACTTCAACAGAACTTTGGCAATGCCTTAGAGGGAGAAAGGAAAGGCTGGATGTTTTTGAGAATTTAAAGTTTGGTTTTAGGTGTGTCTTTCAAATGCACAGACTTGATTTGGATTGGGTAAGTATTATAACACAGTAGTTTAAGATTGATGAAAAGAGGAAAGTGAGGATTTTGAGGCAAAGGGTTCAAATAATCTTGGGCATAAACTGTCAGTGAATACTACCTCTTGAAGAGCTCCCAGGATTTGGGGGACGATCCTCAAATGAACGTTCGGGTTTGGTTGGGCAAGAGTCTCCTGGAATTATAGTAAAGTCACGTTAATGTAGACAGAAAGCTGTGTTTGGGGGAAGGTGGTTTCTTTCTCCCAGCTGGAGACAACCAGCTGGTGTGAGAGCACACTGGGATCCCAGCTCCTCCATGAGTAGCTATGGGGTTTTGGGGTCCTTCATTTCTCTGTATGTCATTTTATTTCTCTGTGCTTATACTCACTCCATAAATTTGTTATGAGGACTAAATAGATAATACTGAAAAGCCGATCTGAATTACGGTTGACACATGGTAAATAAATAGATTTTTACTGTTTCCCTCACTGACTTGACCACTCATTTACACAATATGCATGATTTACACATACCTGGCTCTTATCCCCATAGTCAAGGGCTACGGTTATAAGAATAAAAGATAAATTTGATTTGGAGGTGTATTATATTTGGGCATATCATCAACTACTTTGTGTGTGTGTGGGTGTGGGTGTGGGTGTGTACATATCCATCAAAGTATCTTCATGGCTCAGTCAACTAGTTAAAAGTAAAATGTCATGGGGTGCCTGGGTGGCTCAGGTGGTTAAATTTTGGACTCTTGATTTCGGCTCAGGTCATGATCTCAGGGTCATGAGATAGAGCCCTGTGCTCGGTTGGGCTCAGCACGCAGCAGGGAATCTGCTTCTCTTTCTCTCCCTCTGTGCACCCCCACTCTCTCTCTCTCTCTAAAATAAATAAATAAAATCTTTAAAATAAATTTAAAAATTTAAAAGAAATAAAAAGTAAAATGTCACATAACCAAACTGCCAAAAAGGAGGAAATATTTGAAAGTATCTAAGTTTCTATTTAACACACATGTCAAAAATTATACCACCAGATGATGTCATCATAGAATAGTCACTCATGTGATCGCTGACATTTTTTCTACTTTCATATGAAAAACATGGCAATAAAATGCCATGATTATCAGAACAACAGAGGATCAAGTTGCAGCAGAACCGGCAAGCAGGGTCCATAATATCCAGCTTGTTTAGTCCTTTATTCTTCTAAGAAACATTTAATAAGTATCTACTGTGGGTTAGGCAACATGTTATAAGCTGGGATAAAATGACAAGTCAAAAGAGACAATATCCCTGTCTTGACAGATTTTAGGTCTGTTGGGAGAAGGAAATAGAAATCAGATAATTACCCAAGTAAATAATGATGGTGCTGTGAAGGGCAGGATGATCCAGGGCGACTTTCAGTAGGAATTGTCATTTGACCACGATCTAGAAGGTGAGGAGGCTTCTCTTAGGTTACAAACGTTGAGGGTCCAGGGGTGAGTGCTCCACACGTAGAATCTGCTGTTGAGGGAAGAGGCACGATGGCCTGAAAGAAGGCCAGGCTGCCTGCCGGGATCACGGAGAGCTGGTGAGAGAAATGAATGAAATCAAGCGGTGCAAATTGGAGAAATCAGACTATGGAGAATCTTGAAGTCTACCTGGAATCTGGAATCCAGGTTAAGGATTTCGACCTTATTCTAAAAGTCATTAGAGGATTTTCAGCAGGGTTGGGGAAAGAAGATGGGGAAGAAGAAATTATGTGATATCTAATTGAGGTTTAGGGTAAAGTTTAAAAGCTTACTTTTGGGGAAGTAATTGGAATAAAGAGCAAAGTTCTGAAAGTGTAGGTATTTCTTCTCCTGTGGCTTTCTCTTTTTTACGTCTGTAGGGGACCTGTTGCTTTAAGTCTCTATGTCTATGATTTGGGCTGTGGAATTAAATAGCTAAAAATCTATATGAAAATACCACACCAGTGTCCATTGACAGACAGTTATTCACTGTAACAGAGCTTGTTAAATTTAATCTACTTTGTCAATCATAAATAAAATATAGAGCAATGAGAAACAAGTAAGCAAAAGAAAGTTGTTACACTTTCTTACAGAATTTTTAATATATTTTGACTCATTTGTATTCAGTTTATTTTCAGCTACTTTTAAACAAGGGCCTGTTAAGATAAAGAACTCCATCTGACTTTATTTTCCTAGAATTTAGAAGAGCCCTCCTAAAGAAAAGCTCTGTTATAGAAGAGTAAGAGGAGATAGTAATTTTCAGTTGTTTGTAAGGCTGTCGTGTGAAAGTCAGTGGACTTAATTTGGTTTATTTCTGGAATACGGATGTAGGGTTTATAAGTGAAATTTATGGACTGACAAAGTAAATTCAGAATGAGGCATGGTTTTTAAGCAATTAGATCTATATAACTGTGAAGATTCCAGTCTTTAGAAATCGTCTAGCAGAAGGTATAATTTCATCTCAATTTTCTAGAAGAATTTCAGGTCAAGATTCTGATCTTTTTCTTCAAGCAACACTCCACTTATGTTGCTGCTTGTTCCAAAGCAATTCTTTTTGGTTTTTTGGTTTCTTTTTTTTTTTTTTTTTTTCTCTCTCTCTCTTTCTTTCTCATCTCTCTCTAGCAACTCCTGCCTCTGCATTCAGAGTCTCACTTGACTGGAGGCCTGCGATGATGTAACATTTTTTTACCCCTTTGCAACTAATGTCTCAAAGTGAAGATCTCAACCACTTTTCTTTTGAAAGAAGTAAGATGAATTACTGTGAATATTAAACATGAAAAAAATCATCAAATTAAGTTCAAGTGTGTTAGAAAATTGAAAATTAACTGAATTCTTGACATGTGCTGGTTGAGTTTGAGGCGAGACAGAACATTGTTACTATCCCCTTTTTAATGCAATCCAGTTGCTTACATTATATTCATCTTGTTTTCCTTTTTCTCTCACCCATATATGGGGCTTGAAATAGTCAAAGTAGGCTAAATATCAGACATTATACACACATACTCAGAAAGTCTAACTGTAAACTTGGCTGAATTAGTCATAGATTTAAATGAGGTCAAACTGTAAAATTTGTGAACTCTCAGTTCAATCCCTGGCTCTAGACACTGTCTAAGGTAAACGTGAGCAAATTATTTAACCTTTATAAGTCTCAGTCTTTTGATTTGAGCATAATAACATTACTCAATGTATGGGGATTTTGTGAGGATTAAATAAGATAATTCATATATCAGCATAACAGCTGGTAAATAAGAAAATCCAGCACATTTCTATATCAATATTATTACAAAATAAAATATTTTATTGCTCCAATTTAGTCAGCAGTTAAAATAATTTCCTTGCTTAGAATATCGTTTTACTAGGGGTTGTCTGGGTAGATCAGTAGATTAAGCATCCAACTCTTGATTTTGGCTCAGGTCATGATCTCAGGGTCATGAAACTGAGCCCTCAGTCAGGCTCCACACTCTGCAGGGAGTCTGCTTGAAATTTTTTCTCCCTCTCCTTCTGTCCCTCCCCCCTGAGCGCTCTCTCTCTTTCAAGTAAAGAAGTAAATTAAAAAAAAAAAAAAAGAATATCACTTTACTCGAGTTTTTAGGACAATTTAAAGGCAAAGGGGCATTAGGATGCAATTCCAGCTATTTCCTGGCTTCCTTCTTCAGTGGACACCTAATAAATACTAGACATTTTTCTAGGCTTGGGATGCTATGGTAAGAAGCATATCAAGGTCCATATATACACTTTTGGGCTTTTAGACTCTTGGATGAAGACAAACATAAGTAGATTAAGTAGTCAATAGCATAATTTCAGATATTTACAAGTGAAAAATGATATGATACTTCTGTTTTTACTGTAGCAGCTTTGTAGCAGCATGGGAAGTACAGGAGCAAGAGATGAGTTAGGTGGCTTTTGCAAAAATCTAGGAAATAAGGGTGGGACAAAATAGTATTGGTGGCAGTATGAGATATCTTTGGATTTCTGATTTATCTTCAAGGCAGAGTTGTTAGCACTTGCTGAAAAGGCGTGGGTGGTAAGGAAAAGAGATTGAATATATAACTGTTTTTGATGAGGGAGAAACAAACCCATACACCCCAAAATACAATACCCTTTCACATATATGTAAGATTTCTAGGCTGAATATTTTCTTTCAAAGTCCTCTCTTAGTGTAAGAATTTGATTACTCCATGAAAGTGTTCTCCAAAGGAAGTTTCATGGGATGAAAATGAGCTCCAAATGGAGTTCTCTGAGACTTAAAATATTGATAATAAAAATCATACTCAGGGGCTCCTGGTGGCTCAGTTGGATAAGCATCTGGCTCTTGATTTGGGCTCAGGTCATGATCTCAGGGTCATGAGATCGAGTCCCACTTTGGGATCTGTGCTGTGTGGAGCCTGCTTAAGATTCTCTCTCTCCTTCTCCCTCTGCCTCTCCCTCCCTCAAAAAAAATCATAATCAAATGAGTTTGAGCGACATGTGTTTATTTTTCCACTTTTTTGGCAACATTTTAATACCCTTTAACATACTTATTTGCAATGTCATCTTTTATAAGTGGCATATTATACTACTATTAATAATATTAATTATGTATATTTAATCTCAAATTTTTGAATATTTAGTGACCATTAGGATTCAGGAAGCACTCTTTGGGGAAGCTGTAAAAATTATGATGCATTACATTATAATGTCTCAAATCTATACAGAATAAAATTATATCCCTAAATTTCATGTAGGAGTTTCACAAGATAACTCTGAAATGAACACCTACATTTGAACTTTTATATCAACACATATGTGGCAATTAAAGATAAGTGTGTTAATAATACCATATACAACCCTTTTTAAAGAATGGAGATC
Organism: Ursus americanus; assembly: GCF_024610735.1. Classification (NCBI taxonomy): domain Eukaryota; kingdom Metazoa; phylum Chordata; class Mammalia; order Carnivora; family Ursidae; genus Ursus; species Ursus americanus. Next base: position 18,672,169 of record NC_142139.1, read on the forward strand.
TGCTTATGTATGCAGACAGGTATTCTAATATTGATTTGATTTTTAAGAGGACTACTAATTAACATAAAAAGGCATAGGAATTGTCTTTGTAAACCACTGCAAGATACAACTTGAATTAGCAATTTAATGTAATTGGTTTTCTAGAATTATTTGACAGAATGACATCTGTCAAAATAAGCATCATTTTCATTTAGATCTTCTAGGAATAATAAAAAAATTAGATGGAATATCCCCTATTCTTTAGCAATGTCATTGTTAGCATCAGAGCTGGTGGGTTAATAACATCTATAAAATAGGTTTCAGTTCTTGTCCCTTCTTGAATTGATGGAAGGTTCCTGATGCTGCTGGAGTAATTTTACATTCATACAACCTCCCCGACACCCTCCCCCCAAAATGGCTTCTTTTGTGTTACTTAATCCAGGTTTTGTTCATCTTACTATGTAAAGGGGAAAATTAATAATTTCATCTGAACTTTGGTTTTTTTGTGTATCTCTAGTGACACAGCAGGAGCAGAAATGGCTCAGAATCATTTGTCAACCAAAAAAAGTACCCATGTGACCTCCAAAACTTAGAGTTACAGCAAAGATGAGACACTGAACAATGAAACTCATATGGAAGCATTGAGAAATCAGTAGGAGGTGAAACAAAGGTGGCATTATTTATTTAAATTTAGAACAACACTTACAAATAGAAGTAATAATTCAGAAAAGAAACAAAACATTATTCTGGGAAACAGCAAGACAATAGCAGATAGCTAGTTTGTCATTATTTATTTATGGAGGTGTAAAGAAGAAGAGTTGTTGACATTTGTCAATAATCTATAGTTATCACAGATTAATTTTTGAATCTTGACCATTCTGTTTTGAGATGACCTGTGGATTTTTTTCCTTCATTATGGATCATTGAAAAGGCATGTTTTACAAACATTTGTGTTCTCAGACATGTGTTGGCAACAAACAGTCTTGAATCTTTATATAGCTTTCCTTCAAGATACATGTATGTGTGTGTGTGTGTTCACATATATATGTGTCATAGCTGCAGAAGTCATGTCATTTGTATATATCTGTATTAAAAATAGTTTTTCTCTTTGCCACAAAATAAAATAATTAATGCAAAAAAGATAATTTTTTAAATTAAACATCAATTTTGACATAACTGTAGACTCCCATGCAATTGTAAAAAATAATACAGGCAGTAATATACATGTGCTTTCTTCCCAGCTTTCTCCAAAGGTAACATCTTATGAAATAGGACGGTATCACAACTAGGATATTCATGTTGCTACGCAACAGTTCCATTACTAAAAGTATCTCTTTTGTAGTCACATCTACCTCCTTCCCTTCTCCTCAATTCTCTAACCATTCACAACCGTTAACCTGTTTTCTATTTTTAAATATTATTATTCATTTCAAGAATGTTATATAAATGGACTCAGACAACATACAACCTTTGGGGACTGACTGTTCACTCAGCATAATACCCTGGAAATTCATTCAAGTTGTTGCATGTATCAATAGCTCATTCCTTTTCATTGCTGAGTAGTATCCCATGGTATGGATCTGCCATCAGCTCTTAGCCATTCACCTGTTGAAGGACAGCAAGGTTATTTTCAGTTCTGGGCTATTAAAAAACACGCTGCTGTAATCCTTCATCTGTGACAATAAGTTCTCTTTTTTTCTGGAAAAGATGCCCAAGAATGCATGCAAGTTGCATGGTAGTTGCCTCTTTAGTTTTGTAAGAAATCAAAATCTTTTCCAGAGTGACTGTACTATTTTACATTTCCATCAGCAGTATGAGTGATTCACTTTCTCCTCATCATCTCTGGCATTTGGTATTATCACTATATTTTTATTATACTCATTATGATAAATGTGTAGTTATGTTTCATTATGGTTGTAATTTGCATTTCCATGATAGCTAATGATGTTAAATATTTTTTCATGTGCTTATTTACTATCATTATATCCTCTTCAGTGAAATATTTGTTCATGTTGTGTCCCCATTTTGTATTTTTTTAATGAGTGTTTATAGTTCTTATATGTTCTAGATGTGCTTTATTGAATACAGAGTTTAAAAATAATTTCTCCCAGTTTGTAGTTTATCTTTTCATCCTTTTCGTATGGGCTTTCACTAAGTCAAAGTTCTTAATTTTGACGATGTCAAATTTATTAGTTTTGCTTTGATGAATCATGAGTTCTAGAATCAAATCTAAGAACATTTTGCTTGGTCCAAGATTCTAAGAAATTTCTTCTATGTGTTATTGTAAAATGTTTATAGTTTTGAATTTTATGATTACACCTATGATCCTTTTGAGGGGGGTCATTATTATTTACACACATATATATATATAGCCTTTGGAGAACCAATTGCTCCAGCACCATACGCAATGTCAAAAAAGCTATCCCTCATTCATTAATTGCTTTTGCCCTTTTGTCAAAAATCAGTTGGGAAAATTTGTGTGGGTCTATTTATGGGTCCTTTTTTCCTGTTCCATTGATCCGTGTTCCTGTCTCTTTGCCAATATCACACTGCCATGATTATTGTAGCTACATATTAGACTTCAAGTTCATTTAGACTGCTTTGTCCCAGTTCATTCTCCCCCCCTCCCAAGATTTTCCAAATCTATTCTGGGGCTTATGGCTTTCCATTTAATGGATTAAGCCTATCTATGTCTGCTAAAAATCTTGCTGGGATTTTGATCGGAAATGCTTTCAATTTTGAGTTAAGGAGAATTGATACTTTTACTATGTTAAGTCTTCTAATCCATAATCATGGTACGTTTCTCCATTTATTAATGACTGTCAGCCCATAGGTCCTATGCAATCCTTGTTAAATTTATATTTAAGTACTTCATATTCTTCATAGTAATGTTAAATGATTTTGCGCCTTTAGCTTTTGTCTCCATTTATGTGTGTTATTTATGTGTGTTAATTTTATATCCTGTAAATTGCTGAACTGACCTCTTAGTCTTAGGAGTTTTGCTGCTGTTTTTTAGATTCATTATTTTTACGTTGCCAATCATATCATCTTCAAACACAGGCAGTTTTATTCTTTCCTAATAAATGTGCCATTTATTTATTTACTTATTGCCTTATTGCACTGACTAGACTCCCAGTACTACATCGAATAAGTGGTGAGTCTGAACATCCTTCTTTCTGAGCACAGTCCTTCCTCTTTCAGAATTCTCCAGGTTCGGGGGCACCTGGGTGGTGCAGTCAGTTAAGATTCTGACTTTTAATCTCAGCTCAGATCTTGATCTCAGGGTCCTGAGTTCAAGCCCCATGTTGGGCTCCACATTGGGCATGGAGCCTACTTAAAGAAAAAAAAAAATCCTGCAGGTTTTTTGTAGATAATCTTTGCCAAGTTGAGATAGTTCCACACTATTCTTAAGTTGCTGAGACTTTTTCTTTTTCAATCATGAATGGGGGTTGAATTTTGTCAAATGCTTTTTTTTCTGCATCAATTGAAATAAGCATATGATTTTTTATTTTCAGTCTATTGATATGGTGAATTACACTGGTGGTTTTCAAATGTTAAACCAGCCCTGTACACTTGGAAGAAATTCTACTTGGTCATGGTTGAGGGTTTTTTGAGTCTAAGTTCATAAGAGTTACTGGTCAGCAGTTTCCTTTTTTTTTTTTTTTTTGGTATTGCCTTTGTCCAATTTTGCTATTATGATACTAACTGCCCTAGTAAAATGAGCTGGAAGTGTTTCCTCCTCTTCTATTTTCTGGAAAATATTGTGAAAAACTGTGTTAAGGGCGCCTGGGTGGCACAGCGATTAAGCGCCTGCCTTCGGCTCAGGGCGTGATCCCGGCATTATGGGATCGAGCCCCACATCAGGCTCCTCCGCTATGAGCCTGCTTCTTCCTCTCCCACTCCCTCTGCTTGTGTTCCATCTCTCGCTGGCTGTCTCTATCTCTGTCAAATAAATAAATAAAATCTTTAAAAAAAAAACTATGTTAAGATAAAATAATTTTTACTTAACAGGGAGTGAATAATGGGGACAGAAACAGAGCTTCAAATAAGATGCAGCTTTGGGCACTTTCTCTTTAAAACTCTGTTAGAAAATATATCTATCCCCAAACTTAGAGTCATTTATACTTACCTGAAACATGTTTGTTATTATATCATTAAATTGTGTTTACTTAAATGAAGTATATTGTTTATTATTTTCTAGTAGAAGGTGTTGCAAAATTGCCTATTATAAAAATTTGTATCATCCAGAAGGTTTTGCATCGATATTTCTTGATCTCTCCCATTCAGTTACCTCTAAGTTCTACTTTGGTGGTGTCTGCTTTTGGTGGAAATTCAGAAATACTTTATTTTTCTTCTCTCCTCAATCTTCCCTCCTTAATTATGTCCATGAAACTCTTTTCTTATTTTCATACTCTCTCTTCCCTGTACAGCAGTCCTGTTTCTACTCTGTACAAAGAGGTCCTCAAAGTTCAATATGTTCCAAATCCCATTTTGGTTACATTTTAGGAGGATGCTACAAGTCTTTCCGATTCTTTAGAGTAGGGGAGATAAAACCCAACATCCTGTGTCTTGCTAATATTGACCATCAGCCATAATGTACATTTGATTATGAAAAGTACTCCTAATTTCTTCTCTTTAAACTTCTATATTTGTAATGAAGTGGGGGACACGTGCATGGAGAAGGAGTTATGAAGTTGTTTGAGATGAGCAAAAAAGTATTGTACAGCCAAATAAGTGAAAGAAAGAAATTGGAGGTAACATTAGAAATTAGAGAGGCAAGACTGAAATCTGGGATAGCAGGGACATTGTCTATTGATGTAGTTTCAGTGGCTGAGACGCTATAGATGATCAATAAACATTTGTAACATAAAGTGACATGGATTAGGAAGGCAGAGTGTCAAGGAAATGACAGGCATATGAAGCATTGCAAAGTGAAACTGTATCAAGCTTGGGGACTAATAGGGTGTGGGAAGTAAAAGATACACCTTTTCAAAGATAATAATGAGTGTTGAGTCTTGAGATTATAATGGTACTAAACTCAAAAACTGTAAAAGAGGATGAAAAAATAATTTAATCTTTGCTATGCAAAGTGTAGTCTATCGACAATCAGCAATAGCAGACCTGGGGATTCATTTGAGACGTAGAAACTCAGCACCCTCTCATCCCCCAAAACCTACTGAATCAGAATCTACATCTAAATAAGATTTTCCTATGATTCACACACCTTAAAAGTTAAGAAAAGCACTGATAGCAGATTTATTAAGAAAAGATAATGCAATGGTATCAGATTTAAAAATTCTTTGGCAATGGCAAAATGTTTATTATAAACTACTTAATGACATGTTTAATAGTCCTGATATTCAGGTGTTAACATAATTTTTTTAAATTAAAAAATAAGCATTTGTGGAATAAAAAAATGAACAAAAAGCAGGTTGGTATTAGAGAAACGGCAAAAAAGAAAGTAGGAAGCAACGACTTTCCTGGTGCCCGGCACGTTTGCACACACCTGACCCAAATCACCGTGGTCAGACTATCTGCTCCATTTCTCTTGTAACATAAATTGCAAAGTCCCTCTCCTTTCTCTAATCAAGACCTATCTGTGCATCTGAGTCTTGATACTTTGGCAGCAGAAAGCCCTATTTTAGCCTCCCTATTAGGATTTAGTAGAGAAGGCTGTGCTAACACTGCTTTCTTGTTGTTCCCTTGATCATTCCTAATTGAAAGTGAAACTTTGCATTTATTGAGAGTGACTTCAGATGGAATTGGGAGAACTACCCAGACAGCAGGGATCTGGAGGCCACGCTGCTCTAGGTAATTTCCTCCCCATGATTATGCAGAACTAGCCCATGTTACAGCTTTCTGTCACCTTGCGAGTTGTTACCTGTTAAATGGGGGTGGGGGTGGGGACATCCCTTGATAAGCCGCACTCATTTTTTCACAGATTATTTCAAATTTTTCAGCTCATATGTAGAAGTTATATAATTTTTGACACAAGGGAAGATGGAGCAGTACCCTCCGGAGCGGATGTCATCGTGAATGTCATAACATGCCAAGAGCCCTTGAGCGTTGTAGAATTTGTAATGGAAAAGAGGTGTTTCTGTGTTAAATAATGTACCAGTTTGAAATAAGTCAAGTTTTCTGAACTATATAATTCTTTGACTTTTTTTATGGTGCCCCAGTGCTGAAAGCCTATGGTAATGGTGAAGGAATTTATGGTACTGGTTGTTCAGTCAATTACATCAACCAAGGTCTTTAGTCAAGGTGATCAATTATATCAGCCCTACAGGTCTTCTGGCCAGTGACATGGGTGAATAAGATGAGTGCCCTAGCACCAGAATAAAGATTGTAAAGCCATATTGCACAATTTATCTCAATGACTTGCAAATCCTTCAACATACCTTCTTTTAGTATACCAAATTTATTTTTAACAACAACTGACACATGAAATTTTCTTGTTTCCATGATGGTAGACTCTGGACCAAGTGAAGACAATGAGGACAAAAACAACCTGTTTAAACTCCTATCAGAAATTACTACATTACAAAACTTCATGTAGTTTAATATGTTAAAATGCAAATTACATTTTGGAAAGTAAAAAAAATATATTTGGATTTTTTCAGACCAATGAAAAGTCCTTTTTAAAAATGTTGATGTAATTGTGCACTTCATTCTGACAGTAACCATAAGTCACAAAAATCACACTTTTTTATGCCCTTTTTCACAATCTGAACTTGGAAATTGCAATAATAAAGAAGCATGAAAAAGTGAAAACAAGTCCAGTGCTCAGAAAGCAAATATCTTTTCTAATTTCAGCGTATCAAGTTGCAAACATTTGTCAGAAAAGCCAATCATTGCTATAAGCAGATAAAACAGAGTTTTACAACACTTATAATCAAAACCAGCTAATATTTACTAAAAACATATACATATGTACAGTTTCTATTTTAGCAAAATAGTGCCTGGGTGAAATGATTCTGAAAGTATTCACTTAATACGTATTATTAAACCTACATAAAAAAATCAAACCATCTTCAATTGCATTCCATGTTCAGATTATTTCTGGAAACTGCATTTGAAAGGTAAATAGGTCAATCTAATTGTTTTTCTCTTGAATTAGGGGTAAGGCAGTTCTCTTTCAAAAGGCTCTCCTTTTTATCGACTCTCATTCCTTTATTAATGTTATTACTGGCACATTACACAGAGGCAGCCTGACCTGCCTGCACATTATTGTCTGACTCTGTGGTCACTGATAAGACTGGAAGGAGTTCATAGTTGCTACAGAAAACATTTTTTAAGTGTATTGCCTCTGTATCTTACATTAAACCATTAAGATATTAAGAGACCTCTACAAGCCACTCCATTGAGGGTCAATATTAATAGCCATGTAAGAAATGACTGCATTCGAAGAGCTCATAGAGTTTCCACTAAAGTGATAGTACATCTTTCACTTGCATGCAGTCAATCCCACCGGAGTTCCAATAGGCTCTTGAAGGTTCATCTTCCATGTGGGGGGAAAAAGAGTTATATAACTTTCCTAAAGGCAATCAATACAGGATAATACAAGTTCGTTTGATAAGACGCACAGCATTCTTGTTTTGGAGAGGCTGCCAAAGATCAGCGTGGAAAGAACAACGGAAGACTATGGACAATGAAACTGAGTCAGCCCAACAGGCCAGTTTTTAAGCAACCAATTCCAGTGACTTGGTGCTTCCAACTCAATCTGCCCACACTGAGATGTGAAGTTTTAACCGTGAAAAATAAAATACCCTTAAAAAAGGGAAACGGTTTGAGGCAAGAGTTTCTTTCTATGAATTCATATTTTATACATGTGCACACACATGAATGTTATCCCGTATAAAAGATGTCCTTCAGTGTAGTTAAGGGACTTCTATCAATATAAAATTTATTCAACTATAAACACTGGAAGTCTTCTTCTTCTGCTCTAGGAGAAACAAATAGGCATATATTTATGTAGTGTCACCCTTATCAACAAAAACACAGCTATTAACACTTGGCTAAATAATGGGCCTTACTGGTCAGAGATGTAATCAGAATATAGTTTACAAAATAAAGAAAAATACACTACTGGGTTTTATACTCACAAGAAAAACGTTGATCAGTATGAATTCAAAATTCCAGAGGAGGAAAGAAATATCAGCACTTTATAAAATCTCCAGAGGTACAATTTACTGCATCAATTTTAGAAAAATAGGCTCAGAATGAACAATGCTACCATGGATTCTCCTAACACATCAACTCATAGATTTATTATTTTTCTTGTTTTCTTTCCAGCTGGAGGCTTCTTCAACTGAAGGAATCCCCCTCCTGTTCCAAAACCTGCAGAGACAGGACCGGGCATCCTGTACGTCCAAGGCATGGGTACATGATGCCAGAATGTGCAAGTTAAACGCAGATGTACTTGAGAAGCCAAAACTCGCGCTAAGATTCCTGAAGGTTTATTTATTTTTCCAAACCCAAATGTGGCCTCCGCAGTGTTGTTTCTAAAACAAGAGCTTGTTCCAAAACTTTCAGTTTGGAGACCCTAAGCCACTTGCTGGCAAGTCAGTGCCAATGCTTGTGTTGAATCTGCGCTAAACCATAGCCCAGAAATGGCTGAGGACCTGTCACCGTCCTTGCGATGCTAAGTGTTGCCGAGGTGGTGACGGCTGGTTCGTTTACACGTTGCAGAGAAGCCTGGGTCTGGTAGGAACTCTGGGTGCGCTCTGCCGTTTCTTAGCTTCTGCTGGCCTGACTTCAAACACATCTATACCATTTTCCAAATGTTTCTGTAGAGGGGGTATGGCTCTGAGCACTTTTACACTTTTAACAAGAGACCGAAGTTGTACCGCCAACGCTACAAACGTTGGTAAGTTGTCTGCAGAGCCCTTGATACATCTTGTGTGGTTATATGGGAATTACTGGCTTGAATGACAAGACAGTTTCCTACCTCTTCAATCTGCTGCCTGTACTGCTGACACTGATGTGGAGAACAAAGGCAGAAGAAAATGTAGATAAAATTAAATATCCTTCTAACCTGCAGCCCGTTGACAAATACTTGAAGCAGGCAGAGTATAACATTCCTCCAGGAAACTCCCAACTGTCTCGCTGCTCTGCTAGAGGGAAAAACACCTTAGCTCGGCAGTAGCTAGGCCTACAGGAGCCTGCGAGTCTTCTTCAGCATGTGAAAGTCCTTTGGGACATTTCCCTTTGTCCTTTACCTCCCCCAACTCCCAAGCATATCGTCAGCCACTGCTCACAACCCCAGTGCAGCTCTCTCTCCCCACAGGTCCTGTCCCCGTGCTTTAATAAAACCGCCTTTTTGCACCAAAGACCAAGAATTCTTTAGTCGGCAGAGGCCGTGTTTTTATTTTGAGGCCTGGGTGGTAGTCTCTGCGCTCTGAGAACTCTACGTGCATCCACGGGCAGCTGACGGCAAAAACTGCCTTAAAGCCTTACTATCTTCTTCCACTGTAATCATCACTTAATGTTGGGTTTTTTGTACTCATTTTTGTTCCTTCACAAATTGCTTACGATTTTCCTGGCAATTTTCCTGGCAACAAATTTCTTATGATTTTCCTGTCCTGGCAAATGACACGAGGAAGGTTTCCATCCTTCTGTGCTTTATTGTCTTCTGGTCATGTTCCTCTTTTTCACTCTTTTTATATTAGGAGCCACTAAAATCTACACCACGAAGGTCTTCACTGACTGCACCTGAAGCAGCTACAGTAGATGCCACGGTCACCCCCTGTTTAAGTTTTTATTTAATTAACATAATTAATCAATTTAGAGAGCAGCGTGCGAACTGGAGATGGTGGGGAGGCAAAGGGAGAGGGAGAGAGAGAGAATCTTTTTTTTTTTTTTTTAAAGATTTTATTTATTTATTTGACAGAGATAGAGACAGCCAGCGAGAGAGGGAACACAAGCAGAGGGAGTGGGAGAGGAAGAGCAGGCTCCCAGCAGAGGAGCCTGATGTGGGGCTCGATCCCACAACGCCGGGATCACGCCCTGAGCCGAAGGCAGATGCTTAACCGCTGTGCCACCCAGGCGCCCCGAGAGAGAGAATCTTAAGCCTGCTCCGTGCCCAGTGCGGGGCTTGATCTCACCACCCTGAGATCACGACCTGAGCCGAAATCAAGAGTCAGGTGTTTGATGGACTGAGTCACCTAGGCCCCCCACCCTGTTTCACTTTTGATTGTTGTGCTTGTACTTGGAAAAAGTAAACCTGCCAAAGCAGCTATGTGTAAGTGTACCTGTGAGTCCAAGTCTGGGTCTGGGTATGAGTCTAGCCAAGCCTAGGAGAGGGTTGTTGATGCAGTTGCTGTTTCTGCTTGCTTTTGGTCCACCCAAATTATTTGGCGTAAATCCCATGGAAACTTCTGGATTAATATCAGAGTAGACTAAACAGTGCCACCACCAGCTGAACGGAGGGAACAGGTAGAGTCGATGGTGCCATTTGCTGCAGGACTTCCAAATTCTAAATCGGAGCCTGTTAGCAGCACAAGTGTTGCTGGCGTTCCCAGAGTTAATGTGGAGGGTACTGCTGTTGCCGTTCCTGTATTTTTCCCTCTAGAGTGGACTCAGTGGCAGGTGTACATCCAGAGAGTCCAGTGCCAAAATCTCTGAAGGAGCAAACGTGGGTGAAGTTGCAGGTGTAGGGTTCCAAAATCGAGCCCCTCGGAAGGGACTTACACAAAACCTGGCACTTAGGAATCTGTTCAATAGGGATCTGCTCCGCGCATGATCAGAGCGCGGGGCAGGGTGGCAACACTAGATTCTTCCGGGCTGGTGTGGCCCTATCATTCGTGGCCGTGGTGCTGGAGCCTGCTGCCTGGTTTCTGACTGGATTCTCACTGCCAGGGATTTGAGACATTCACATGGCTCCAAGCTCAACGCATCACTCCTTTTCAGAGCCAGGCTGGCAGGATCTTCTAGCCCCGGAACAGAAAACCACAGTCTGGAACACATGCTGACTTTATTTTGTATCATACTTTACTAGTAACCACTTAACAAGATCTATCACCTAACCTTCGGTATTCCTGTCTCTAAAATAGTAAGTTCCTGTTAGACATTAGGAATGACATTGTTGAATCTATGTATACTTTTCTTTTTTAGTTCATGGCATATTTTATTTTATCACATAATGTTTTGAGGGAAGTTTCTTGATGTTGAGTAATTTTCTTCCTCTGTTTCCTCCATATTTCAGGCTTGTAGTAGGAAGACGTTGTCTTTGATGTTTCAGTCTTTCAGAACTATGTAAATAGGCTTAAAGTTCACCTCTTAGTCATTGTTAACTATAAATATCGCTGTTGTTCCTTGTCTGCCTTTCTATTCGCCCCCTTCCTCTGATAGAATTTATTTTAACAAGTGGCTCTAGCACTTGCTAATGTAGTTTCATATGCAAGTATCATTCGCTATTATTAGTCTCCTTGTTCATCTAATTACATACATTTTTAGGTAATTAGAGCAGTGCTAACATTCATCTGTAAGACATCAATGAGCTAGTTTTTTCAATAAACAATTAAAATTGTACTTGACAGATTGATAAACCATAAAGGATTTTAATATTTTCCAAACAGGGCTTTGCAGACAGTACTTTAACAATGTCAGTGTGCATACCAATAGCTTTACATATTTATTGGAATAAGCATTTTTTTTAAATGAGTTTTGATGCTTGAAGCTTTGGATTTGGATGTCAGTTATGAATTGCGGGCCCTCGGGAATTTTCTTTTCTTCCTGAATCTCACTCTTTTTTCTTCTGTAAAATAATAACTACTATTCACCAGAAAGGTATTTGAAAATATTAAATGAGATAATATTTATAAAGCACCCAGGAAAGAGCTTGATGACTGAAGATGAGTTCCATAAATATATAATCCTTCGGTTACCACCTTTTATGTAACTGAATTCCTCTTCAGTGACACCACTGTTATATTTTGTTGCGAAATATAAACCCGTACTACAGTACTCCTTGAGTAAGGTGGTGGGCTTACAGTACTCCTTGAGTAAGGTGGTGTTGTGAAATATAAACCCGTACTAAAGTACTCCTTGAGTAAGGTGGTGGGCTTACACATATATATATATTTTTTTAAGTAAAAACCACAGCATTTTTACAATGGGGGGGTGTTTCATTTTTGGCTATTTTTCTTTTCCCAATACAAATGATTTCTATGAATTATTTCAATTTTTCTTAGCCGTATAACATATTTATTTTAATGGAAAATATTAAATACAGAGTTTAAAGCACAATTACATACTTTACGCTATATTCTTTCCATCTAGACATGTTATAGTGTCTTTACTCAATTTAAGTAAAGACTAATGGGATTGCCATTTATCTAATGAAAGTCTTTTACTAGCAAAGGAAAGTAACAAAAATAAGAACAACTTTAATTACCTTGAAGAATGATTTGATTTACTTTAAAGCATATCCTACGCATTGCTTTCTCTGCTCCAGGTTTTAGAGACATCAAAGAAAACACAGTCATCCTGTTCTCAGGAAACTTACAGGCTAGTGGCGGTAAGGAAATAGAAAGTCAACAAATAAACAAAGTCTTGAGTAGTGACAAAAACTTTGAAGAAATGAAAAGCTGGATGATGCAAATATTATCTGGTACCAGTAAGGACAGGGTGTGGTTTTAAATGGAAGCCAGTTCTCCTCTAGTAACGAAAACAAATGAAGTGAGGGAAAAATGACATAGCAATATTTTCTGAAACCAGTTTTCAGGCAGAGGAAGCAGCAAGTGCAAAGGCCCTAAGAATGCGGGAGCAGAAGGCTAGCTAAGGACAAAGCACAAGCCGACACCCCACAACCTCCACCCACCCCCCTCCTTGGGTGGAATATGTGTGACATTCCTCCAGGAAACTTCCAAGGATCTTAATGTTAATGCTTTGCTGGAGGGATAAACATACTTAGCTTGATAATAGCAAGGCCTCCAGTATCCTGAGGGTCTTCTTTAGCAAATCAAAGTCCTTTTGGACACCTCCCTTTTTCCTTACCTCCCCCAACCCCATAGTATATAATTAGTCATTCCTCACAACCCCAGTGCAGGTCTTTCTGCCACAGGTCCTGTCCCTGTGCTTTAATAAAACCACCTTTTTGCACCAAAGACTGTTTCAAGAATTCTTCCTTGGCCATCGGCTCCAGACCTCACCGCACCAAACCTCACCTACATTCAAAACTTCATCACTAAGATGAGTGTGTGTTTTATCTGTTTGAGAAGCGGGGGGCGGGGGGGGGGGGGAGAAGCCACCTGGCAGGCGGATACAAGGGGTAGAGTAGTAAGAGATAATTTTGCAAACACATCAGGGCCCCTTGGATTGTGGGACCTGGTAGACCTCTGTCTGGCCTTTGGACTTTATTCCCTATATGGAGAGCTTCTAGAGAATGCTGAGCAGAGAAGTAGTCGGATCTTGTTTTGTATTTAGAAGATCACTACTATCTGCGTGGCTAATTGACTGTGAAAGACCAGGAATGGAAAAGGGATGCTGATGAAAACCTGTTGTATTAATTCAGGTGATAGCGGACGCTGATCTGGATCAGGGAGACAGGGTAGAGACGTGAGAAGTAGTAGGATCTAAATATATTTTGAAGGTAGAACAAAAATAATTTCCTAATATGAGGCTGTATGGGGAAATGTGAGAGAAAATAAAAGATTTTCTGAGAACCTGGAAGAAAGCACATAATGGGATTTATTGGCTCAATTAACATAACAATCCAGAAGTAGGCCGAGCTCAAGTACCCTTTGATCAGTTTTCTTGGCTCTGCTGTTTTGTGATCCTCTTGGTGTTATCTTTCTCTACTGGCTGGCCTTATCCTTCACAGCACTAAAATAACTGATGAAATTCAAATGTCCCATCTGTACATCATACTACTCAGGAGGGAGAACTTTTCTTCCAAATACTATCAAATTAAAATCATAAATTTCCCTCTGTTAGATCCAATTAGATTATATTTCCACATCTGAGCCAATCACAAGGGACAGGAGAAGGCCATATGCTGAGAGGGTTTCAGTGCCCTGTGTTGTAACAGAGGTCTCCATAGCCAAACTGTGTCTTAAAAATTCTTTTTGTTTCATTAGCCATCTATTAAAGAACTTAAGGCCCCTAGATAACCACATGTAATTTGCTAATCTACTTGACATCTTGATTTTAAGGTCCATTTGGTTAATTAGAGCTGTGTAATACCTGCCCAATGAGTATGGCGTAGTCACCTTCACATCAATGCTTTCGTTCTTGTTTTTCTTCATGTGGAGGGTCCCTTCTTCTTAGCTTGGGCCATCTACATTATAATCATCCTCTGGAACAAGCGCAAGCCCTGCCTTCTTCCTAGTCTCCCATAACACACCAGCACTCACTGCTCTCTACATTCACCCATCATTACGTGTCTGTGGCATTAACATGGTGTTCTCACACTTGATTACACTCAGTGTGATTTTTCGTTTGTTTGTTTCATTTTAATTCACTAATTGCACTGTATGTATCCTCCTCAATCAGATTTTGAAAGCCAAAACTGGGAGGAAGAAACATGACAAACACTAGCTTTGTGCTCATTCATAAGGGAATCCTTTTGGAGAGCATACTTGTCTTTGAATAAGTATATATACTTGCTAGGATAACAACATATATTTATGCTATTGGTAATTAATTCTATTGATAATACTACTGAATAAATATTGACTTTGATTAATTGGTGCATCATTAGAGCATCCTTTGATTCTTACTACAGATAATTTACTACCCAGAAGCTAGCATATAAATGATCTCTAGTCCACAAAAGAATAGTTCTAACATGTAAGTAAAAAATCCATAGAAGAAGATGAATAAATTAAAGCCATTGTTGACTTACTAGCTCATCTTAATTACACTTTTCCTATTCTAGCCTACTTACTGCCAGAGAAAAGAAGGAAACAGAGAAAGAGAAAACAGAGAAGACTGAAAAAGAGAAAAGAGAGCAGAGAAAGAGAAATGAAAGAGGAAGAGATGTGAAAGTTACTATTCAAAGCATCTAATATTCAAAAACAGATATATAGCTATTAAAAATATTTTCCTGGTGATGAAGTTTTAGATAAAATAACACACACACAAAATGATCCAAATATATAATCTAAGAAAAAGAATAGGTTGTACTTTACGAAAATTAAGATTTTTGCCCTGCAATAGACACTATTAAGAGAATGAAAAGACAAGCCAAAGACCGGGAGAAACCAGGAGCAAAATGCATATCTAATAAAGATCTCCTATCCAAAATATACAAAGAACTCTGAAAATTCAACAAGAAAAAAATAATCACTTTTTAAAAAGTGGGCAAAAGATACGAATAGACCTTACCAAAGAAGATACACAAGTGGCAAAATAAACATATGAAATGATGTTTAACATTATTGTCATCAGAGAATTGCAGATTAAAATAACAAGAAATCACTACTGATGCATTAGAATGGCAAAATCCCAAACACTGGCAATACCAATAACTGCCAAGAAGCAGAGCAACAAAACTCTCATTCATTTCTGGTGGTATTTGAAAATGATACCCCCATTGCAGGAGAAAATTTGCCGGTTTCTTACAAATCTAAACCTAATTTTAATGATACAGCATCACTGCTTCTAGATTATTTAGCTTACAGGTTTGAAAAGTTTGTCCACCTTAAAACTTGCATGCTTTATTCACAATTGTCAAAAACTGGAAGCAACCAAGCCATCCTTCAGGACGTGAACACATACACATCCTACGTTTACAGAATGGAATATTATTCAGCCATAAAAATAAACCAGCAATTCAGCCATGGAAAACAACAGATGAATCTTAAATGCATACGTTTAAGTGAAAGAAGTCAGGCTGGAAGGCTACATAATCTATAATTCTAATTATATGACCTTATGGAAAAGGCAAAATTATAAAAATTGCATAAAGATCAGTGGTTGTCAGGAATTTGGGGCGGAGGAGAAGAAGGTTGAGTAGGTGAAGCACAGGGGATTTCTTAGGGCAGTGAAAGTATTCTAAATAATACAGTCATGGTAGACACATGAAATTGTGTATCTGTTAAAATCCATAGAAATTTACAACACAAAAAATAAACCATAATGTATGCAAATTTCAAAAAAATATATATATTTAGGAGATTTGGCGATCCCAGGATGAAAAGTAGACTGCTATAAAAGAATCTTATGTATTACAAATATATGAAAAAACTTCAGAAATGTTGCTGACCTGAGTGACTTTGGAAATGAGTGAAGTTTGTGAGGCTAAAGTCAAGAGGAACTATATGTCATCACTGTGCTGTAGTTGATAACCTTGTTTCCTATGTGTACATGGGTTAACAATTCTGTAACCTCACTGTGTATATGAAGACTGATTGATCAAACTGATGGATAAAGGTTGGATGAATCCAGGTTTCTTACTGCTGTAGTGGTAGTTTTGCAATAGAAGGAGGCTAGGATGATCCAATTGGTAATGAATTAGACTGGGAGTCAACAAAAAGAATGCAGATTTAGTTTAATATAGACAGATATTTACATATACAAATACTTACAGATATGTATAGATTCAGTGGTTAGCATACATACATAAATACAATTCTTTGCATTGCTGGTTGGGAGGTCCTAGTATCAATGACATATCGCTATGTTCACACCAGCACCCAGATCTCAGTTTCCAACACTGTTCTCCAATAATGGGAACCAGACTCCGTGAAGAATGGCTGATTCTAGTACTTGGGCAGGAAATATACATGATGAGCCTACAGCATTTTGTAACACCAGAAACTAAGAAAATGCTCTCCCTCCTGACTCCCACATACGCACACAAATATGAAGTAAATGAAAGGGATACGGAAAGCACCTGAAGAGTTCCCAATGGCCAGAACTGAAACAATTTGAGCATCAAAATAAGAAAAGTAGTACTGGATTATAACCTAGTATATAAAACGAGTATTTATGAGTACACACAGATATAAATAAATGATTGAATGAATGCATGCATGAATGAATGAATAAATGAATAAGAGAAGAGACAAATCTCTTGTGCAGAAGAATTCCAAATAATTTGTGTAGATAATCTGCCCTCAAGGAGGTGGTGAATCACTCCTTACCCCTCCCATGTGGGCTACACATAGTGACTTCTTTCCAAAGAAGACAGTATGAAAAGGGGGTGGGGTGGGAAAGACTAACTTTTTATTGAAGAAACCTGAAAAACACTACCTTAGCCAGGAACTTAAGATTAACATGAGTAGTGATAAGTCATGTATCTTCGATAAGATATGAAAATAGTACTTCATGTGGTCTTCCTTGTCAAACTCCATACCTACTATAATTACGAGGAAAAATTCAGACAAATTCCTATTGGAAGACATTCTTTAAAATACCTAGCCAGTACTCTCAAAAATATCAAGGTCGTCAAAGACAAGAAAAGTCTGGGAGACTATCACAGCCATGAGAAACTTAAGAGTACATGACTACTAGATATAATGTGGGATCCTAGATGGGAACCTGGAACATAAAAAGAAACTTAGGTAAAAACTATAGAAATCCAAAAAAGCTATAGATTTTAGTTAATAATAACATATCACTATTGGTTCAGCAATTATAATAAATGTGGTATACTAATATAAAATATTATTAATAAGGGAAAATGGGTATAGAAATATGAGAACTGTCTGTGTTACCTTCACAATTTTCTATAAATCTAAAATTGTCCTACAATTTTAAAAAGTGTATTTAAAAATAATTTAAATCCTTACTCTTCAATGAAACAAAACCAAACCACATTATTTGTCTCTTTAAATATGAGTCCGGAGGTATAAGCCAATCCATTGTAATTAACAGGCTCTGCAGTGCATGGTAATGTTAAAAGAGACCACTGTACAAGTTGTTCACCCCTCTAACCCAAACTAATTTCTTGAGAATCCAGAACAGACTATGTCTGGATGGCAATGCTGTGACAACCTTGGAATGTGGAAACATCTGGATGGTCATTTTCTGTCTTTTTGGATTCTGCCACTAAAAATGTCTGCCTGAAGATTTCAAGGCAAAGTAGCATTAAAACATCTGAATGAAAACATATGAAATAGACTAAAATGGAAGAGTCCTAATTCTGATCAAAAAAAGCATTTGTCATCAACACAGCATTAATAATGCTTATTATTGAAACCCAATCTTGAAGGATAAAAACCACCTTTGTAACTCAGGCCTGTAGATATTTCTTCCATTAATGAAATCCTTCGAATGCCCTAAATAATTGAGTATTCGGAAGCCAGCAACTCAAATTGAAGTTACAAGTGTTGTTTGTACAGGTGGTTTGCCTACTGGGAGTCGAAATTCTTACTTCTGTTGTCCATATCAATTATTCTGAGACTTTGTCTGTTTAGCGTCTGCCAGTTTTGTAACAACAGAAGACTCTTTCTAAAAATTGCTGACACAACATTTATCAAATTATCCGAAGACTGATATTCTGTTTTCATATAAAAGGAATCAAGAGTAGAAGGAAATGCTTGGATGCTTAAATATTAAGTGAGTTGGATGATTTGCTCAGATTTAAACATTTAAAATGTGTCAACTGAAATTATTTGTCGTGTGCTCTCTGCAAATAATCCTTTCTGAAACACTTTAGTTTCTTTATAAGTGATGGTATTTTAAAACACTTATCTCTGGATTTAGAATTTTTTGATTATGCTTTTGCTTTGTGAAATTTTGATTGTTTTGAATCTTGAATTCAAACGAACAGAAAAAAATACAGTGTTTGAAATGTATGTTTATTGCTTAATTTTTGTTTTATTGGAAAATCAGGTTATGTACATACAGAAACACATATATAAGACTGATAATTACAAAAGCTTCCTAAATACTTCTAATAAAGAGATTCTCTAAATTTTGGCTTTGTGGATAAAATTAACAAAAAAATAGGAAATTAGCAAAAGCCTGTCATTTGACCATTGCTTTTTCATTGGCCCTTGGATTGCCAAACAGCTGAGAGCCCACTGCAGTGCCCTTTCTCACAACTCTGAACTTGTTTATGATCAATGATAATTGTGATCATATTTAATTACTATTAGTGATATTAGTATTTTATTATGTTATTTGGGTTTATTATTAATAATTAAATACACATTTTCAAATATTGAAAGCATTATTGATGTAACTTGAAGTGAAATTCTCATTATGCATTTTATACATTAAAATTCAGTCATTTCAAGTAGACATGCATTTTTTTATGAAAGGAAAAAATACTATCATATTTTATGATTGTGATGCTGTGAATTTTGTTTTAAAACATTTAAGAGTATTTTCATGATTAATGTAATGATAGTATATTAGCTTAAAAAATAGGGAGCCTATCTCAAACTTTTGAGCCATTAAATGTTTTTGTTTTATTATTTATTTATTTTTTATTTATTTTTAGATTTTTTTATTTATTTGACAGAGAGAGAGAGGGCACAAGTAGGTGGAGCGGAAGGCAGAGGGAAAGGAAGAAGCAGACTCCCTGCTGAGCAGTGAGGCCGATGATGCTACCGCTCCATCGATCCCAGGATCCTGGGATCTTGACCTGAGCTGAAGGCAGACGCTTAACCCACTGAGACACCTGGGCACCTCCAAATGTTTTTGTTTTAATATAAATGGTATAGTACCAAATATGTTTTATCATAATTCTGATATTTTAGAATCATTTGGTATATTAGCATTACCAGAAATAATGGAAAAATAACCTTTTAAAGTATGCTTTTAAGGCTTTGTCATTTAATACTTTTTAGGTCATGAATATCTCAAGAACAATCCTATTTTGGAATTCTTCACCTATTGGGAGGGTGAATTTAAAGAAAAATACCAATTTTAGTGGCTCAAAAATTCATGAAGAGGAAAAAGTCCAAAATCACAAATAATAAATATTGACTTTTAACATTAACCCTTTGCATATGGTCAAAAATGTGGTTTTGGAGCACATCCATAAATAGTGTTACCTACTGTCCTAAGTGCTGTACACTTACTATTTCAGTAAATCCTCAAATAGTTCCATATTACAAATGATCTAAATGTAGGCCATTAGAGTATAAGATTGTCCCAGAATAGGTTAAAAGTAAATTCAGTATTGTCAATTGTGAGCTCAAAACCTCAGAATCAACACAAAATGGACCAATTCAGATATTTAAAAAAAATAATTCTTACAAAGGGCAGGAATGTCTCCAGAAGTACACAAAAGGTTGAAAATATTAGCAGTATGAAAGAAACAGCTGCTCAATTAGTTGGGGGTTTGGGGTAAGGTGAGGATTGCTCAGCCAGGGAGGCACAGAAATAGGAGAGGTCAGGGCAAAGAGAAGGCGGTGGCCGTTACCCACCCAAGTGCTGAGTCTGAGGAGTGATCTACCAGTGTTTCTCCCGGCAAGTCTCTGAGTCACTTACCTAACTCCGGGCTTATGATGGTCAGCGTTTACCTTCACGGGTACCAATTTCCATCTCAGTCACATGTCTCTATTAGGGGAACTTTTACTCTTCCCCTACTAATTATACAAAAGAAAAAAGATCAACTTCAAAAGTAAATATTCAGAATGACCACTTCGAGGAAGAGAAGGAGAGGTAAATACAGCAGCCTTTGGAGGCTCCAGCCAGGCAGACCCACCCTCTGCCAGAGGGGAGGGCGGTCACCAGGTCAAAAGTTGATCCTGCAGGTGAGCCCACAGAGGACTTATAAATCCATATTTAAATTGAGAGCCCAAAATACTGTATTTTTCATTTCCTGGAAGCTGAAGGCTTTCAGAGTGCTTTCTCGTTGGATTGGCAGCTGAGTTGGTCTGGAAAGAATGGTCAGAGTGCGGAGTTGCGTTGGTACAAAAAAGTGGTGAACCAATATCACGCAGCATAGGGGGAGATTCCTCTCGCCTAATTCTTATTCTGAAGCCATGCTCACTGCGCAAGCTAATGAATACAGCGTAGCTTCCCCAAAGGAGTATCAGCAGGGAGAGAATGTTCTGGCCAGAAGACTCAAGTGCCTGGTCCCCTCATTGTAAATTAATAAATCAGGGCTTTGATTTTTAAAATCAGTCTCTTGAGCTTATTTAATATCACTAGGCCCCTTAGCAATAGACAACTAGATTTCAGAGTCTGGAAAGGCTGAGGGCCAGACTCAGAGCCAGGCAAATCTACCAAGGTAATGAGACTCTAAGAGGTCTGTTGGAAGGCAGCCTGCTGGCATTCCTTAGCAACACTCCTTCTTCATGGTTGGAGCCAAGTCTGATCATTTTTCCAAGGTGAACTCTGCAATGGGTACTTTGTAGTAACAGAAAATTAAAATAATACTGTTCATTTGTGCAGCTTGCTGAGGTTTATGACATTTTTTTCATTGAGTCGATCACATTTATAGTTATAGTTTTTCAGCATATTTATTATTCCACTCTACAGATGAAGAAAACTCATGTGGATGTCAGGTGCCCCCACATTTGCTCCCATGTTAGATTTCTTTCCTTCAGAAACACTGACCTCTGGAAGGAAGCGTGAGCAGGAGACGTTCCTGATGCTGTTCTGTTTGTGGGTCTGGAGGTCCGCTAGACAGGTGTGTTCAGTTCATGAAATTCATCAAGCTAGACATTTATCAAATTTGCATTTTGTATTGACAATTACACTTCAAAACAAGTGAATGTTTAAATAGGTTAGAAAAGGAAAAAAAACAATGTTTCTGATGTTTGTTTGGTTTTTTTTGAAAATATGTATTTAAAGTTATTTAGATTGTTAGTCTTAGTAGTCAATAAACTTACCAGCGTATTTTCAGCTAAAAAATGATCTAAGTCAGTAATCCTTCCTTCGAAGTAACTTTTTTTTAAAGATTTTATTTATTTATTTGAGAGAGAGAGCAGGAGCAGGGAAGGGGCAGAGGAAGAAGCAGACCCCCTGTAGAGCTGGAAGCCCAACTTGGGGCTTGATTCTAGGACCCTGAGATCCTGGACCTGATCTGAAGGCAGATGCTTATCCGACTGAGCGACCCAGGCATCCCTAAAAGTAAGTTTTAAAACTCTATATAATGGTGCCACCAAATTACAGGTTCTTGGCTAAAGATTAATAATGAATAGTAGAAAAAAATGGATATGGTATTGGACCTATTAGTACATATTTGAAGAAGCTGATAAAACTTATGAATAAACAAGGATCATAAATCACATTAAAATTGTTTGGATTCCATTGGATTGGACAAATTATACCTAGAAGTGATAAACGAATTATCCACGGAACTATTTTCAAGAGTTAGATGAACTTGCTGATTAAGGCTTGTATGTGGGGATGAGTAAGGAGATGGGGAGAGTGAGATAGAGTAGTTAATTGAATGCATATGTGACTGAATTAGATTAGAAGGGAAGTACCTAAGGGTTTAATGGGAAGATCAATTCACATGCCCACTTCCCATGTTTGAGGTATCTCACAAAAGAGAATTATAAATCCTCTCACTGTTTCCATTTCATTTGTAACGACTAGTCTGGAAACACCCTTCATGGAGAGGTGATTTGGCCTCAGATATTGGAAACTATAAATGTGTCTGCTGGGTCTTTTTAAAGTAACCAATGAATACCAGGCTCTGGATGTGGGAGAAAGTAGGACTCCATCAGGAAGTGGGGGGCTGTTTCTCATAAGCACACAAAAGATCACTAAATCTGCTCTAAAATGTAAATGAAATCTTAAAAAATAAATAAGTAAGCAAACTGCATTTTTTTTAAAAATCAGGAAGTAGGAAGGATTCTCTGAGGAAGTAACATTTTGGATAATACAAAATAAGTAGGACTTAGCAGTTGAACCAAGGGTGAGACCCTATCTCACCCCTGTAAGTAAGATGTGGAGCTGCCCCCAAAAGCAAGTTCCTTTTTTAAAGAGATGAACCCTTGGTTACAAAGAAGCAAGTTATGAATAAGGCTTTCTATGAAAAACAACCCCTTGTAAAAATGCCTAATTCTTTGGCTACTTTTCCCCTTGGTGGCTGTCAGATAAACCAAATTTTAAAAACTTTGGTTTTTCTCCCCATATTACTTTTAGAGAAAAAGATTCTCTCTCAGTCGCAGATGGCTTTGCATCCATCCTACAAACCTCAGAGCTCCCTGTAAGAGTTACCAGGAAATAAAAGTGATTTTTCCAGCGTGGTGACAACATAATGCTTGAAGAAAACAGTACCATCAGAAGCTAGCCGAATGAACTCTGTGGCCCTTCAAGAAACCCGATTAGGAAAGCCCATTGAACGCACCTAGTGTTTGTCCCCAGGTCACTGATTCTCTGAAGTATTTTTCTTACAATCTCCGTAGAAAATTTGTTTGGCCTGGGCTTGGCCAGACTGACATAAAATGTATTTTTTGTTTGTTTATTTGTTTGTTCCTGCCTCCTCTTCATCTGATAACCCCAAGTAATTAAAATCAAGTCACATCTCTCCTCCTCTTATATTTTAATAGTATGAATGAAGTGAAAATGCATAAGCAAGAGGCTCACGGACACCAGTTTCTAGGCCAGAAAACTTGCACTCAGTATTCTTATCCTTTTGTTCAAACCCTCAGGCCCTACTCGGAGTCATTACGCCAATCGGTGAAAACTCATCCTCTTATATTAATACTTGGACAAAAAATTGTAGAGAATAGAGAGACAGCATAAGTAAAATTATGTGACCTAATATTTATTATTCCAGTGACACCCATCAAAAGAAAATATAATCTTGAAAAAGGGGAGTATAGCAAAGACATTTGACACTAGCAACAGGATAAGGAATCCCCAAATAGAGAGGAATAGTTTGTAAATGGGTCACTTAAGAAGAGTTAAAAAAAAAAAAATACTTCTTTCTTCCAAATGTGCATTAGAAAAGGGTGACCTTTGAATTACCTGGATTTATGTCTCTTTGGTTATCGTACATGTCTTCTCCCCAATTCTCTGTCTGAAATATGATCTTCATCAACACTAATAACTTGTTGGAAGTGTTTCATTTTTCATTTGTCATTGTTGCAATGTTGAGGCTGGAGAAGATAGGACAATTCTTTTGTGTATAATATAGTCAGAGTTGAAGACTAA
Organism: Ursus americanus; assembly: GCF_024610735.1. NCBI lineage: Eukaryota > Metazoa > Chordata > Mammalia > Carnivora > Ursidae > Ursus > Ursus americanus. The sequence goes on from NC_142139.1 coordinate 18,696,163, forward strand.
TAGCAAATACAAATTAGCTTGTATGTTTTGCATGCCAGCATACCCTGTATATCAAAAGCCTCTTAAAATGATAGTATAAGTTTTATGATTATCTCATCAAGAGGCAGAATCTATTTCCTCACTCACTAAATCGGGGCTGGGTTGTTCTCATTAGCACACAGTGGAGGGAATTCTGGAGTTCTGGTTCTTAGTCAGTCTATGCCTCAGGAAATCTTGCATGTTTCCACTCACTGTTTTGGATCCCCACCACCATCACTTGACAGGCCCAGGGTCATCCGCTTGAGGATGAGAGGCCCAAAGCCCAGTCATTCCTGCTGCCCTAGCCAACAGACAGCTAAAATATGGGATATGTGAAAGAGATCATTCTACACCAGTCAGCCTATAAGTTAATTTTAAATACATGAACAAGCCCAGGCAAGATCATCACTATTGCCCAGTTGACCCACAGACTCAGGAGAAATAATAAATCCTGTTGTTTTAAACAACAGAGTTTTGTGTTTATTTCTTCTACTGCAAGAGATAACTAATATAGAAATTGGTACATAGAGGTGAAATGCTTTTGACTTAAACTATGAGACTCTGGTTTGAAAGCAAAGCAATGAGCAGATAATGGAAACATGGTGAGCAAATATTTCATAGAGGCTAGAAAATGGTGAGAGATTGCTACTGGAGGCTGGAAAAACAAAGCTCCATTATAAAATAAGAATATAATTGGCAAGACTATACCAATAGATATGTTCTTAATAAATTGTTGGGCTTTGGCAAAACGCTTTCCAGACAAAGTGTTGCAAGTGTCCATTGGCTTCTTTTAGCCGTGTGTGATAGAGTACTGCAGGAACAGTATGAGTTAGAGCAGGGGTCCTCAAACTTTTTCTGTAAAGGGCCAGATAGTATTTTTGGCTATGTGACTATGCAGTGTCTATCTCAACTTTTCAATTCTGCTATTACTGTGCAAAGACCAGCCAGAGCCAATATGTAAATGAATGAATGTGGCTATGCTTCAAAACACTTATTTATGGACACTGAAATGTGAATATAATATGATTTGCATGTATCACAAAATATTTTCCCTCTTTTGATTTTTTTGAAACATAAAAAAATGTAAAAAGAGTCTTAGCTCACAGTCCATGCAAAAATAGAAGGTGGGCTGGAATTGGCCTATGGTCTTAGTTTGCCAACCTCTGAAGTAGAGAAAGAATTGCCTAGTTTTCAAGAAATTTGAGGGATATAAAAAAACAAAAAACAAAACTGCTTCTCATCTTCTGTCTTCCCAACCAGTAAGAGTCCCAACATAAAACAAGTCCTAAGGATAAGATCAAATCGAGTGTATTATTATAAGATCTTTATTGATCCCTGGATTCCCTTTCAGCCAGATAAAAGGGTTTCTAAGAAACTTAAGAGTCTTATCCAGTAACCTTCTGACGTGGCTAAAGCAGCTGTCAGTGAGTCTACAGAGAGATGAGTGTCTCCCGGATAATTGTGTATTTGGCCATTAGAATGGACTTGTGTCCGATTCAGAGGAAGCCTTCAAGTTTTTAAGTTACACTTTCAGAAAAGCTTCATTCTCTTGAATGCTGCTCAGCTAGCAGATAAGTAAACCTGATCTAGCAGGGGAGAGGAGCAAGGCACCCCAGTCAACACCCAGCAATGTACTAGAGTAGAGCCGCCAAGATGTTGCCCAGAAAGTCAGATGAGGAGGGAGCCAGGCCTAGACTGAACAACCTGCTTGTGGTAGACTCGTGAGCGGTAATACCTACTTACCTTTTATTTATTTTATTTTTATTTTTTAATGATTTTTTATTATATTATGTTAGTCACCATACAGTACATTCCCGGTTTCCGATGTAAAGTTTGATGATTCATTAGTTGCATATAACACCCAGTGCACCATGCAATACGTACCCTCCTTACTACCCATCACCGGTCTATCCCATTCCCCCCCCCCCCACTTACCTTTTAGGCCACTACATTGTGGGACGATTTGTTGTACAGTAATGAATGGGTAACTGGTACACAATGTCCCATTATTCATTGGTGTATGTCAGCATTTTGGTTGGGCGGGAGCTTAAGTTGGAAAAGCAAACTATAACAAAATATTTCTTCCAGCATAATATATTTAGAATTGAAGAATAATAGTGAATACTAATCAAATTTGTATATGCTGTGTATAATAATTATTTTTAGCTTCTTAAAATGAAGGAGTAGCTTTGTTTTTACTAACTAAATGTGAGCAATATGCTTGACTAGGTTCTTTTCAAGTCTCGTCCAGTGGAGTCAGTAGGCTCATCGGGGAAACTAGACCAAGTGTACTGTGTATAGTTCTCCAGCTCATGAAGTTTGCATTCTTATATGAAAAAAAGAATATAGATTTATTTTCCTTATTGAGATGTAGCTCTCCAAGTGCCTTCGATGTTAATGCCGATGTGTTTTGCTTACTTATGTAGTTTCACCCAAAAATATAGAGGCCAAAAAAAGAAAGAAAGAAACCAAACATAACCATTTTGATGTTTAAGAGTAGGTAAGCCACCCATTGAAAGAAAAGTCCTTTCTCTGAGGAGGGTAGACTTTGTGTTCAGTCTGTATGATTTCAGCAGTTCTGGAGGGACATGGCTCACACAGTCTTCACACACATTGTTAAAAGCAACATTTTCAGACACTTATAAATTTTGTAGTTTAATGTGTGAAAAGAAAATCAGGATTGACTCAACAGCAGGTCAATTAAACAATCCCTAATTGAACTCAAGTCCTTTTTTAGGCTAATTTTCATTGCTGATGGGAGAGAAAGAGGGAAGCTTTTATTCTGTTTGCTCATAAAATGCCCAATGCAAGGATATCAGTGTCTATACCTGTGGGTCCTTTAAAATCACTGTCAACATCAAAAAGAGGGAGTGGAACTTTCCTAGATATTTGGTTAGCCTGTGGGTTTCTGTAATATTTAAACAGTTTCTCTAAAATAAGCAGAACCAATGAAAAAGAAAAGGAATTTGTTTTAAGTGATCAAACTGGAAAAAGTGACGAGAAAACCCCTCTGGTCATTTTCTTTTTTTATCCTATGTTCTTCTAACCATCTTTTATGGGCCACTTGAGAGACGAAAGAAAGGATGTTATGGCCCTAGAGATATTGTAGCTGCATTAGCAAAATACCAGAACACATGTAAAAGGCTTGTAAAGCATTTGGCACCACAAATCTGACATATAAACTGTGCTACAATTGTCTTCATTTCCTCTTGTCTGTGACTCATTCTTGGTTTCTTACTCTGATGATAGAAGTGATGACCTGAAGAAAAATTAGAAAACACTTTAACGTGGACAGTTTTTGTATTTCCAAATAATTGTATCAGGTGAAATTTAAAAATGAGAACATAAGCATGCTGGATCTTCACGGACATTACTAAATAGGATGTTTTGTGATGACTTCTAAATCACCTCATACCTTGATTGTGATTTTCCATATTACTATGTAATCCTTTCTGCAATATGGAAAATAACATGCAATACAGATTAAAAGATATTAGGTCAAGAAGTATTCAGCCTGGTAATTTTAAGGAATGTGGAAGTGTTGGCCGTGATTACTAAGTGCTAATGGCTACTAGAAAGTTTATTGCTTAATTTATGTTCTATGTGAATATTAAATTGATTATTATGAATGTCAAGTATATTCTGGTACACCCAGTGTTCCTCATCATGAGAGAACTGTATTGAAAAAATATACATCATGTAAAATGGTAAGGAACAATGTATTAAAAAGGAAAAGAGAAAGTATAATTGATTCCATTCAGAGGAATTACAAATGGAATGTAAGAAACTAAGAGAATAACCAGGAAAAAAAAATTGAGGTATGAATTTTGCTTTTGCAAAATTAATAAAAAATCATACCCACATAGAGCATTATATCATGGGTGATTATACTGTTATACTCAAAAGTACTCTATGGTCTAGTTTCCCCTGGTGCTACTTATGGAAGTATTTGAATATCAGTCAAGTCAGTTCTAGAATATTGAGTAGATCAGTTTTTATAAATTTGTAGTTTACTATTATTATTCAGCTGTGTGTGAAAACTGAGAAATAATCATTTGTTGGAGGAAAGTTTACAACTAGTAGAGGATTATACTGTAAACAAAGTGATTGTAAAACTTAATATATCTTATACATCACAAAATAAACTGAATTGTATTTTTCCACATTATTCTTGGGAAATTACTTTTTAATGTCCTTTCAAATCTCTCAAATTCCTAGGTGCTTTCATATTTACTTTTTTGTAAATATAAAAGTACCACTCAGGGAAGACAAACCAGCCTAAAATGGCTCATACTGTTGCTAGTTTCTAGAAATTTCTAGATATTTATATTTATATATCTATATTTGCATAAATCTGTATTATAAAAATATGGAGATATTCAGATATTTAGATATATATTTAGATATCTATAGAGATAATCTGAAGTAGTCATAAAAAAGTAATAAAATAAATTTAATACAGATATAGTAATTACTAAGTATTAAATATTGCAAATGAGTCTTTTACCAGTCATTTTATTTTTAAAATTTTTTTAAAGATTTATTTATTTATTTGAGAGAGAGAGAAAGAGAGAGCACACGCGTGTGTGCATACGGGTTGGGGAGGGGCAAAGGGAGAGAGAGAGAGAATATTAGGCAGGCTCCATGCCCAGAGCAGAGCCCGAAGCAGGGCTTGATCCCAGGACCCTGAGATCATGACCTGAGTCAAAATCAAGAGTCAGATGCTTAACTGACTGGGCCACCTAGGTGTCTCTTTTACCAGTCATTTTAAAAGCAGTGTAGTAAAAAGTTGGTGGAGTTCACAAATATAAGTAGGTATTTGTGGTGTGGGATACAATTTATAATTACAACATGCACATGTTTAAAAATTGTCATATCCTGAACATTTTAGAAGTAAATGAAGACAAGGCACACTAAAATATTGTGTTGTATATTCAAAAGAGCCTCTAGAGACGACAGTGGCCTGTCCCAAAGGTAGAGGTCAAAATTTGAATAGGTTAATTCATACAATGCAAGTATAGGAAAAAAACTCCACTTTGTAACTCAATGCATTATTTTATGTAACACATAAGTTAAAAATTTGTAAAATAAATTAATACTTTTAAAATTTTATTCTTAGTTTTTCTTTTTGAGGAAATGAATAATGGTTGTAGCTTGATTTGGAATAAACAGTATTGTTAAAATGCTTTAGTGATTATGGCCACAATGTCGTAAAGTAGAATGTGGTGGGAATTAAATTTAGAGAATAGTGTTGAAATGAAAAATGACTTTGATATTCCGGGAAGTAGACAGACATTATGGAAAATGCAAGTTTTTTAGTTAAGAAAAGCGAATTCCAGAAATAAAGATGAGGGAAAGTTGGACTCATTTGAGGATAGTGTAAAAATGATCTTAGGGACAAAAGGTTAGCTAAACCAATATGAGTCATTGTGATGTTTTTATCACGAAAATAGAATTTAAAGGCTTGGCATTAATTTTGCATTATCCTCCTAGGTAAATGTTACTTTTTATGTTTTGGTCATTACTTTGAAAATCTGGTAAGAGTTAAGATCCTCTTCCCTAAAATGTTTGCATAAACACATCGTTTACTTAATACATTCTAGGAGGCTATGGGCCAAAGATAAGAGTTCCTGATTTTTGCCTTCAAGTAATTAATCCACCGGAGATTCAGGTGCCTGGTCCCCCAGCTGGGCACATTAGTTCTGTCTTGGCGCTGAAACTGAAGAGCAAGGATGCCAATACAGACCTTTCTAAACAGACAAACAAACAAACAAATCCCTTTAATTAAACAATTAGTATGAATAGTAATTACATTCTTGAATAGATTTTTGGAAAATACAATATTTAAGGCATATTCCAAAAGTTAAATACTGGGATAAACTCAAGGTCAAGATTACTAATTTTCTCTTTAAAAAAATATTATGTATATATTTTTTTAACATATATATTATATATATACACACATATATATGTGTATACACACACATAGATAGATATAGATATATAGATATAGATATAGATATAGATATAGATATAGATATAGATTTTTTTTAACATTAACTTCTGGTGTCTTTCCATCCATTTTACTATCTTACTGTCTTCTTTCTGGCCAAACTAAAAACTTGGGGACCAGGAACTGTGTATTAGTTGTTATAACCCCACCAACCAAAGCAACTAAACAAAGGAGTCTAAGAAGTGTTGTTACCTTCAGATACACACATGGTTACAAACAACTGCAAGGCCACGTCATCTCCGACCCCATCATGAAGGCTTGTTGCCTTGGCTTTCAAAGCCTTCACTTGGCACGCACTAAGAGTCTAAGACTGCAAAGGAGAGCTGTCTTCCTCCATATTGCTGCGTATTCTGGAGATTGGCTCCCATTAGTTAGTCACAGAAAGACAACAGTATTCACGCTTCTTTGTCCTATAAGGAATCGCCTTCCCAGAGTACACCTTAAAATCTCCCTGTGGTTTCCTGAGCCCGTTATCATCCATAGGGCAAGCTGAAATCAGCGTCAAGTACACGTTCAATTGTCTTTGATAAGGTGAGTTGTCCCTCTGCTGACAGAACTACTAGAGCAAACAGTTCTGTCACTTCATATATTATTAAAATATCTTTAAAATAATGTATGTATGTAGAATAAACTCTGTGCAATAAGAAAACAACAATGTGATCTAAAAAGAGTGTAACCATGTGCCAGGCAATGTGCTCAGCGCTTTAGGCCACTGTCTCATTTAATCCACTTAATAACCCTGTTAAAGAACATAGGTTAAGTAACTTACTTAAAAATCATACATGGAACTAATGGAGGAGAGACTCCCTGAGCCATGTCTATTTTTTCCAGAAAGTCCCTAATTTCAATTGCTCTAAAATATGCCCTTAGATTGAAAAATAGTATCAAGGAGAATCAGGAAGAAACCCTTTACTCTGTTTAGTAAGAATTTCATTCAAATAAGCTTCAGCTCAGATTTTAAAATTTGCACAAGGTGAAAATACTTTTGAGAAAGCCACAATGAGAGCATCAAAGAGTACCAAAGCGGGGCACCTGGGTGGCTCAGTCGGTTAAGCATCTGCCTTCGGCTCAGGTCATGATCCCGGGGTCTTGGGATGGAGCCCCACATCAGGCTCCCTGCTCAGTGGGGAGTCTGCTTCCCCCTCTCCCTCTGCTGCTCCCTCTGTTTGTGCTCTTTCTCCGTCAAATAAATAAGTAAAATCTTTTTTAAATTTTTAAGAAATTAAAAAAAAAAAACAAAGAGTACTAAAGCATTTGGAAATACGCTTGTGAGGGCAGGTATATGAAGGGCTATGTAGAATTTTGAGAACAAAATGTTAGTGTTTTTTTTAAAATGTATTTATTTGAATAAATAAAAGAAAAATACCTGCATATTACTCTTCATTTTTGTATTCCCAGAGTATCTCTCTTTAAAAATTTTTCATGACTGAGCCTAATCTTGAGTGGTTCAACTGATTGTAATTAATTTGTGAGGACTCAAGCAGTGTCAACTGGAGGAGAGATCTGGAACATTTAAAAATGAAAAAAAAAATGAACACAGTAAAACGTTTGGTACTCCTACGTCTAAATGATTAAAGAGTCGGTCTGAAATAATACCCTTAAGTGGGTGTTGTGTTCAATGTCTCAAACACTCTCACATTTCTCACCTCCACCTTCGTGTCCTGCTCTCCCTCATTGCATTTACCAGGCAACACCCCCAACAATCTCTTAGACACCTCAACCCACCACCTCCGCCGTCAAACACACGTTCGCTTAGGCATTTGATGCGAATGCCTCATATTTCCTTCTTATAACACTTATCTTAAAAAAAAAAAAAAAGCACACATGACAGAAAGTAGCCTAAATTCTTACCCTCAGGAGTTTTTTTTCAATTTAATTTAGGTCAAAGCAATAATTAAAAAAAATTATATTCTATAATTTTACTGCCCCAAACCTCTCCCTGTGGACAGTAGAGATATTTGAGAGACACAAGCATATCATACCACTCACTACTACTTTTTTTCTTTTTTTGTGTCCTCAAAAATGTCCCTCATTCTTTAACTTTCAAGTGTTTTATTTGCATCTTATATTGAACAGAATGATCATTGGCATAAAACGGCTCAAATAATTATGACTAGTTACGGATTTTATGAAAAGTGAGTATCTCTCTGATTATGAGGCTAGAGGAAATTACTTAAATAATATTACACAGCATTTAAAAGACTCTGTAGAGGGCTCAAGGGCACCAGCTGCTGCTTGAGGAGGAGGCTGAGGCCTCCCAGCCCTTTGCACCTTAAAAAAATAAAAGTCCTCTATCTATACAAACAAGTACTACAAATTTGGTAGGTTTTAGAAATTCTTTTTTTTTTTTTTCCAGTTTAGATATTATGAGAAATTCATTTTTGTCTAGACTGGATCCTTTATAGCTTGGACTGATTTTTAAGAAAGGTATCAGTCTAGTTAAACTAATTAGCTAGCTACCAAACTTGAAATCCGATTAAATTTATTATTTTAGAAAGTGTTATTTCACCTTTCAGGTTTCAAAGGAGTATTTAGTTTCACATCTTTACTAAATTTAACTTTCCAATAATTTTTTAATGTTTAAGTTACACCTTTGTTATGGGCTGAATTGTGTCCCCTCAGAGTTTGTATGTGAAAGTCCTAATCCCCAGTATCTTAGAATGTGACTGTATTTGGAGATAGGCTCTTTAAAGCGGCAATTAAGTTAAAAAGGGGTCATTTGGGTGGGGCCTTAATCCAATATGATTACTGTCCTTATAAAAAGAGGAGATTAGGACACATACAACAAAGATGGAGGGAAGACTGCTTGATGACACAGAGAGAAGGTGGCCGTCAGCAAGTCAAGGAGAGAAGCTTCCTTCTTTTTCAAAAGAAATCAAACCTGTCAACATCTTTAATTAAATCTTCGACTTTTAGCCTCCAGAATTGTTGAGAAAATGATTTCTGTTTTTTAAGCCACCTAGTCTGTGATACTTGGTTATGGCAACTCCAGCAGAAGAACACAACCTTTTAGTCTAAAAGTAATTTAAAATTTATACTCTAACTTATTATGTTCTTTATTTAAAAGCACAAAGTACTAAGTCTTTAATTCCTACAGCTCTAAATATTTTCAGATCAGTTAATTACTGTGCGTGGTAGCATTGAATGTGGTTGCAGTTCACAGAAGTCTGTACAATCTCCTTCACGATGTGGGAGGGTAGATCTCTGCCCTTGTTTTCCAGATATGTGAATTGCAGTGGCAGAATAGCTGTAGAGAGAAGAAAGATGATATAGCCAGGGAAAGATGACCCGGGTCTAGGTAAAACCACTCAGGGAAGCAGAAATCCCTATTTACGTGTAGACTAGATTGTCTTGTATGTTCCTGTAAAACCTAGTGAATGGGGGCGCCTGGGTGGCGCAGTCGTTAAGCGTCTGCCTTCGGCTCCGGGCGTGATCCCAGCGTTCTGGGATCGAGCCCCACGTCAGGCTCCTCCGCTGGGAGCCTGCTTCTTCCTCTCCCACTCCCCCTGCTTGTGTTCCCTCTCTCGCTGGGTGTCTCTCTCTGTCAAATAAATAAATAAAATCTTTAAAAAAAATAAAAAAAAATAAAACCTAGTGAATGAATAATCTTTCTCTTGTCTTACTTAACTCACTTTCCCTAATATCTTGCGTGCATTGGGACTTCACAAATGGTTTAGTATGAAGAAAAGGATAAATAAATTGATGACTGCCATTATTTCTTTTTTCCTTTTTTTTTTTTTTTTTGAAGAATAGATTCACAATGAGTAAGAAGAGTAGAGAATTATGTAAGGAAATGTAGCGTTTGGCAAAACCTATATTGGCAGTTTAGTACTATGCTCCTTACTATGTATCTTGAAACCTGACCCGAGATATTTATTTATATTAAGCAAAAAAATCAAAAAATAGTGAACATATTTTCCCTAGAGTTATATGATTTTGTACATATTTATTTTTAGATATTTCTTTGCAACATTAATTTCTGAAGACTTCCATCAGCCTGATTTACTTTCAAGTGATTTATCATTATTATGAAATCTGAATTGACTGAGAAAAAAATGACACTAATATTCCACTTTTTATTAAAAAGAAAATATTGCTATGTTATCAGATCAAATTAGCTTTTCTCTAGAAGGCACACATCAACTTACAATATTGATTTTAGAATCTCCTGATAGAGCGCACATATAAATATATACCTTACACACGTATGTGCAAATGGCCTTTCTCATCTTTCCAAGAATTAAAATTTTGATGTAATGGTGTTTGACCTTGGTGGCTGAATTCAAAGAAATATAACTCATAACAGGAATATAAAATATATCTGTTTCTCTTTTCTTCTTATTCTTGCAATTTTCATACTATGCATTTTACTTGATGTAACAACCAACTGAGAATTGCAATGTCTCTCCCTCTTTCTCTCTCTCTCTCTCTCTTTTTTTTAGGATAGACTAAGTGACATAACAAATACACCTCAGAACATCTACTGGCTCCAGTGTAATAGACGTGTACAGCTAGCAACCTCTGCTCCATAACATGAAAATAGTTTATTTTTCCATGTTCTTCCACATGGATGAAATACTTTTCTTCTGTCATGGCCCAAAAAGAGAACATGAACTCATTCTCAGGTCTGGAAACCATGCAGTCATCGCATCTGATAGTCTAATTTAAATCACAGTATTTAATTTACTGTATTATAATTCAGCTAAAGTGATAAGCTTGGCCAGGACTGGTCATTGCCTTTTCTCTGGGAATGGACAGCAGAAAACACATTCTTGATACATGGGTAAGAGAATAAATCTTTAAAATAATGTAAGCAGAACAGACCAAGTAATGAAATGAATTTCCACATCTCAAAATGGCATTATCCTCTAGGAATATGTGCTGAATTCCTATTAGTATAATTAGTTTAATTCTGTCTCAGAGTGATAGAGACTATAAGTTGCCATCTGTGTCATGTAGTGTGGGAACCAGAAACGAAATGTTCACACTACCTTGTGTGAACAACTTTAACTTCATAAACTTGGCTTTCACTTCCAAATTTTGCATCCTGATTACTAAAATACTCAAGGCTTATAATGAGTAGACTAAATTTAAACATATTTTAGTTAATAGAGATTTCAGACTGAATTAATAAATTTTGTCCTGAGGCTAAATAACAATAATAATAGTAATAATTGTAACACTATTCTCTTACAGTTCTGGAGACTACCAGTCCAAAATCAAGGTGTTGGCAGAACCATGCTGCCCCTGAAGAGAAGACTCCTTTATCGTCTCTCTGAGCTTGTGGCTTGCAATCCTTGGCATTTCTTGTCCTGTGGCAACATAACTCCAATTTCTGCCTCTGTCATCACATGACCTTCTTCCCTGTGTCTCTCTGTAACCCCAAATGTCTTTCTTTTTATAAGGACACCAGTATTGGATTTAGGGCTCACCCCAATCCAGTAACCTCATTTTAACTTGATTACCTCTTGCAAAGATCCTATTTGCAGAGTCACGTTCACTGGGTATTAGGACTTCAACATATGTTTTGGAGGGACACAATGTAACTCACCAAAGCATAGTCATAATCATCAATTACATTTTCATAGTGTTTCCTATGTGCCAGGCACTATTCCAAGCACTTTGTGCATGTTAGTTCATTTAACCATCTGGATTCTTTGAGGTAAGTACTGTTATTATCTCCACATAACAGAACAGAAAAGTGAAGCAGGACAAAGAGATTTTTTTTTTATTCAGGGCTGCTAATCCTGGGTTTTCTTTGCCTCAGACTTATTATAAGGGCTTGAAGATTTTATTTTTAAAAATACGTATTTATTTATTTTAGAGAGAGAGTGTGTGTTCACGCACACATGAGCCAGAGGAGAGGCAGAGGGAGAGGGGGAGAGAGAATCTCAAGCAGACCCCACACTGAGCCTGGAGCTTGATCCCATGACCCTGAGATCATGACCTGAGTCAAAATCAAGAGTCCAACACTCAACTGACGGAGCCACCCAGGTGTCCCAAAGGTTGAAGATTTTAAAAGTTAAATATGTATAAATTGCTTAGATATATACTAACATTATGCTATTATTATCATTGTCATTACTATCAACAATAAATTCTGAATTATCTATTTTACATAGGTGAACTATTTGAGAAGACATTAAACTTATAATAAAAACAAAGATTATTTTAATACATATTTCACTTCTTCCACCTAAGCTTGATAAAGAATTGCTTATTTCCTTCAGCACCTAAACATAGAACAATATTCTTCCTGCTCCTGCTGTCTGATACAGGTTCTCCTGTTCCAAAAGTGGGGCAGAGAAAACCAGAAGGTCAGCTATATGGGGGCGCCTGGGTGGCACAGCGGTTAAGCATCTGCCTTCGGCTCAGGACGTGATCCCGGCATTATGGGATCGAGCCCCACATCAGGCTCCTCTGCTATGAGCCTGCTTCTTCCTCTCCCACTCCCTCTGCTTGTGTTCCCTCTCTCGCTGGCTGTCTCTATCTCTGTCGAATAAATAAATAAAATCTTAAAAAAAAAAAAAGAAGAAGGTCAGCTATATGTACAGTGACTAATGATGCCTACGGGTTAGTGCTGTGACTGTTATCTGTTCATCTCTGCTACCTTCCTGAGAGTCCCCCACTAGGCATAAAATGTGGCAAAACTCCATCAATTCTCAAATGAGTGTAAACAGAAGTTTGTAAACTGTAAGTGTAAGTTCTCTTGTTATGATGACTCATCCAGATGAGAGAAAACAGTCTCATCAAGCTCTACGCTTCTTTGATTTTCAGAATCACAGATCCTTTCCCGATTACACTTATTGATCATAGCACGCCATGGTATCATATCCCCCCCCTTTTTGTTCCTTCTAGGAAGCAAACATCCTGCACATATTTCTATTTGAAATTAAAAGGCAATAATTGGAGGGCATCTAGAATTATATTTTTCTGATATCTCACTTGTTTTTCTGTGTACAAAAAATAAATAAGACTGTGTACCTTTGATTTCTACATTTCAGAAAAATGGGTTATTTGCCCTCAAAATTAACATGATGATGACTTTCAGCTACTAAAGTGGAAAACTTATAAATAAAATGGATTTGGGGACATGAAGTTAGGTTCGATTAAAAAGAAACCCTATTTTGCCTCTAGTATCTCTGTGGCATACTAGTGTCAAAGTGGATACAAAGATGAGTAGTTAACTTAGAAGAAGTAAAATCATAAACCTCTGTGTGTTATCAGAGGCTTACAAAAGCATATTTATAAAATAATATATAAATACGTAGGTATGTTTGCATTTATTATTTTCCAGTAACAACAGAATCAAAGACTGTTGAAAGAGGTAATTTTAAAATCAACTATTTTTTAAAAACATTCTTATGTAGCCCTGCATGCCTTGTACAGAGAATAGAGTTTTGTAAGAACATGATTACTCATTTCCATATACCTACTATGGGGAATCTGTACGAGCGGTGAAAATCCGCTCCCTTGGAAAATACCAGCTTTCTTTGTTCTGCTACTTTGCGTCTCAGCATCGGTTTAAAGTACAGTTGTTTGGGGGGAAAATGCGAGAGAACTTCTGTTTCTGCCTTTAAGTAAGAAAACAGACATCACGCAGTAATTTCTAGTAGTGTCATATTGTTTCCTCAAATATGTTGTCCTTTTCCTTTTCTTTTGGTTCAGAAACAGTAGCTTGGGGACAAGAGCAAAATCTTAAGAGTAAGAAAGGAAAAATTCCCCTGTCTTAATAAATATACCAGGGGACAGGAAGGAATGAGGTTAGCAGGGGCAGAATGCCATGGATACATGGTAAAGGGATTCCCAAGGATACCGCAAAGAATTCCACAAGTATATGCTTCCTAAGGAAGATGACTCCACTACATATTGAAGCATTTAATGCAATTTAAGGAAAATAAGCAGATACTATGTACTGAAATGCACATATGTGTTACAGATTTGAGCTTTTCATCAGTAACATAATAACTCCCCTTAGGTTTCATAGCCCTTTCCCAAACATGCAGACAGACACATATGATATGGGTGGAAAAAGATGGCTTTGCTTTTGTGAGATACGTAGTTGGATTAAACCGATCAAAACAGAGGTTGCCCATTTTGTTTCTACTAAGGAATTTTTGGTCTCCTGACAAATTTAATTCATTTTTTTTAAGTATAAGAGTATCTTAAGTATTTGAACTGAATAATGTGTGAGTCCATTAGGAAAATGGAAATTTTCTCCACGTACATGGAAATTATTTTGTTACATAACAAATCTATTACATATTGTCTAGGTATTCACCCCACAAAAATAGATATGTGAACTATGTGTCACACATTCTCGAAAATAAGTAACTCTCCCTGATAAGTAAGTATGTTTGACCCCAAAGGACTGTGTTGTAATTAATACTGATGGAGAAACCAGAATCTGGAATTTCTTTAGCAGATACGCTATAACCCATTTCCAGCTTTGGCCTCCTGGGCTCACCATAGGTGGCATCGTACAGGTGCAATGCTCACTGGCTGAATATAGCTCGGCTGGTTTAACACAATCATCTAGACCAAGGATCAGTAAACCTTTTCTTTTAACAGATAAGATAGTAAATATCATAGGGTTTGTAGGACATATGCTCTCTGGCACACCTTTTTAATTCTACTACTGTAGGCTGAAAGCAGTCACAGACAGTATGTAAATGAATGGACGTAGCGGAGTTCCAGTAAAACTTTGAGATTCAGCCCACCAACACATAATCTAGACATGATAAAGTTTCCCCCCAAACATTAAGGAGTTTGGTGTATATTTACCCACAAATGTGAGTGTCCTTTTAGATTTATATTTTTAGTTTCTTTTTTTAAAGAGTTAAAACTATTGATACAGTCACACTTGAACGTTCTTTGTTATTGCTCAATCTAGAACCTTCCCTCAGAATTTCCTTTGTTGAATTTCTTTAAGTATAATTTATTTACCCTTTTGTATTCTAGAAAGTTTTAAGGGAGGCTGACAAAGATGTCTGCAGGACAAAATAATGTTAAAATAGGTGAGAAAAATGAGACATGGGTTATGGTAAGACAGAAAAATAAAGTGCAGCAGGATGAGATGCACAAAGGACATACCATGAAAGTTTGTGCATGTTCTAGAAGTGAAACATGTATTTATCTTAAAGCCATTTAAACAGTTAATGGCAGAAAGAAACATAATCAAGTAGATGGGTCAGTGTTCAAGAGTTGAAATCTCACTCCTGCCACTGGAAAAGAGCAATGAATAATTTCTAATTTTGATACATGAAAGAAATGGTTTTTGTGGTCTCCATCGCAGACTATGGTAATACACTTGCCACTTACCCCACCTCCAGCACGTATTTCCGATAAACACATTGAGTTTCCTAGGGCACCTTAATCGAAACTTTCGGTAAAAAGATCGGTTATATTATTGCTTAAATATGACTTTACTTTGAGGAAAAACTTGCTCTTAATATAAGGGATCTTTAATGGGGCAGCAATAAAATGTGTTAAATAAAGTAAGAGAGAGTGCTGGGGATTAGACCAGTGATTTCGGTTGAAGTCCATCTTCAAGGTACTGAGCAATGTGGCTCAGGAAACAGTAGAGGCCGAAAGATCTTTGGAAGAGAAATCAGGAAAAGGCCACAGAAAAATGAACCTGCCGTTTCCTATGGTATATGCGTTATTTCACCCAAAACAGCGGGCAGAAGAAAATCTCCCCCTCAGCTCACTAGGAGTGAGAGAGAACGGAGAGCTGAGAATCAGTCTGGACAGGTCTGAGTTTAACGTTATACTCAGGGTTTGTACCCAAAGAAAGCAGGAACAAAGACAGCCCCAAACCAGAATTTAGTGCAACACTGAGAAATTGGCAGCAGAAAGAGAGAAGCCACAGTGTTTCTGAAGAAACAGAGAGAAAAGTCGACAAGTTAGTTTTACAGTATGGTAAGTGAGTATGTAAAGCAAAGAGAGACATAAAAACAAAAAAATAGAATAGAAATAGCAGCAAAGCTCCTTGAAGATTAGAAAAAAATAACGAAAATCTGAAGACGTCTGAAAAAAATAACTTCAGAAAAAAATAACTTTAGGAATCATGTTTTGAGAGACATTTCTCTCAGAAAAGATGATCAGCTTGGCAGTAATGGTCATGGGATCCACAAAGCAGACAAATAAAAAATGCATTCATGCATATAAACATATATATGGAATAAAAGAAAATAAACAAAGCAAAATCTCTGCTGTAAAATATTAAAGTATAATTGAATCCGCAATTTTTTCTCTTTGTAGATAACTTGGCTGAAGTTGTACCAGTCACTCTGTGTGGAGGATAGCTAGCATTTAGTAGAGGGGAAAAAAAAGAAAAAAACAGAAAAACAACAGATTTCATTTTACATTTGCAATTTCAGTTAAATTGCAATATTGACTGTGAATCTAAATCTAAGGAATACTGGGCTGCTTAAAGCCTCACAGTCAGCCTTGTATCTCCCCCCACCCCCAGGCTGGCTCAGTCGCACACGCCCTGCCCCCACAGCACCCTCCTGACCTGACACAGCACCGAAACACCGCGAGAGCAAGTGTGTGGACCAGAGCCAACCTGCTTAGGTTTGAATCCTGACTCAGCCGCCATGTCTCCCTGGCACCTTGGTGGTTGTACTTCTCTGTACTTTACCTTCCACACCTACCAAATGTCTCAAAGCTCCCCCATTAAATCCCTGCAGATAGAATGACAGTGCGTAGCAGGTACTCAAGAAGAAATTATTATAATCCAAACAAAGCAAAATGGTCATGTTTTAAACAAGATTTGTTGGCTACATGTAGCATTGTTATAGTTCCTTTTGAAAAAAAAAAAAAAAGGCAAGTAATCTCTCCAACCCACCAAAAAATAGCTAAAAATAACATATATTTCTTACCATTAGAATCATTCATTTCAGCGTTTTAAATTACATTCTAAACAATGCAGGATTGAGTTTATTTTCTTAAGGGATGTGTAGTAAAAGCTTCATATATAAATGTTCGTATTTAATTAACAGATTATATTTCTTTCAATAAAGAACATAATACTTTATAATTTACAAAATACAGTTAAAATCCATGTTTGCTAGGCCTCCCATCAATACTCTCAGCTCTTCTCCACATTGTGGTTCGTACTATGACATGTTAGAAAATCAACAATCCAACCATAGTATGTTATGGCAAGAAATAGAGATTTCACTAAAGAGTTCAGGGAGAGATGCCTACCTTAAAGTCAAATTCTATAAAATACATTCTGAAATTCTTTTAGTTTTAATCCATTGAAGCTCTCCAGATTATTTGCAGCTCATTCCTTTCTTCCCCATAGAGTCTCACCAAGTCTTTTTATTTTCCAGGAATTCCCATTTTAGTTTAAATAATCTACGCGGGAAACAAAGTGCTGAAATTAGCTGATTTATTTTTTTTTTAATATTTTATTTATTTTTTTGAGAGAGAGAGAGAGAGAGAAAGGGAGAGAACAAGAGGGTGGAAGGGACAAGGGAGAGGGAGAAGCAGACTCCCCACTGAGCAGGGAGCCCATGTGGCTGGATCCCGGGACCCAGGGATCCTGACCTGAGCTGAAGGCTCTGAGCGGAAGGCAGATGCTTAACCAACTGAGCCACCCAGGCGCCCCAGAAATTAGCTAGTTTCTTAAGAGGGGTTCCTTAGAAAACAACTCAGCCAAATCAACGCCGAGCTGAGTTCTGTTTCTCAAACATTCCCTGCCTGTTCCCACCCTGAGAGAGATAACCTACTCCAATTAAATTGTCGTCATCAGAAATAATTTGAATGTTTATGAGGTACACTTGAAGCTGCAGCCATTCCAACCTATTCACATGTTTTGACCACACTGGGCTATTTCCCTCTAGCAGCTTGCTCTTCTGAGTAAAGCAGCGTCAGAGTGGGGCTGGGAGACCCTGCACAGCATCTGGGCAAACTGTGCCCACACCCGCCAGCCACCAGCACAAGCAGAGGCAATAGGATCAAACAGGATGAGAAGATGCCCACAGCTGATTTCTAATTTATGTGTCTTTCTTAATGAAGTTGGTTTGCTATTTACATGGATGAAGAATCAATAGTACTGCAATTTACTGTCTTTCTCTTGAAAAGTACATCGGTGATTTAATGTATATTCCTGTTCCATGATATATTCTTCGACATGTCATCTGTTTGGACATGCCATATGTGTGTATACGTGTACACATACATAGACACACACACACACATATATATTATCCCCCCTCCCCCCACCCTGCCGATGTTATTCTGTGATCTCGGTTCAAGAGTGGGGATATTAGGATCTCATTTTCTTTTTTTTTTTTTTTAAAGATTTTATTTATTTTTTTGAAGAGATAGAGACAGCCAGCGAGAGAGGGAACACAAGCAGGGGGAGTGGGAGAGGAAGAAGCAGGCTCATAGCGGAGGAGCCTGATGTGGGGCTCGATCCCAGAACGCCGGGATCACGCCCTAAGCCGAAGGCAGATGCTTAATGACTGAGCCACCCAGGCGCCCCCATGATCTCATTTTCTTAAAGCTCTGTTGCCTTCTTGTCAATTTGTTCTCCGCAGAAATATATATTATTGTCCAAAACTTATTCAAATGTACAATCCTTTCTGAGCTTCCTTTCCCTGCTTAAGATGAGTTCATCATTGCCTCTTCAGAATTGCTTGCTTCTCCCTTAGATCCACTATTACTTTAATATAAACTTCCTTCTCCTCCACCCTTATGGAAACTTTATATTCCTGTTGCCTAAAAAATATCCACCACATAGAACATGATTTATGTTCATTGAATATATTGAAGCTGCTGAGAGCAATTACTGGTTTGGTTTTTCAGATGTTAATTTCGGGAAGCAGTTGTTTTGCAATTGATTTCTCACCAGATGAGCAAAAATGCATTTAACGCAGGTGGTCACAAGGAAACAAAGCTCACAGTTGGGCTTGCAAAATATCTCCGTGAGCAGGTATTTTTTGTAAAGATGAATCAAAAAGATTTTTTCCAAATCGGTACTTTGGTAAGAAGTGACTTATCACTTGTTTCCTACTGGTATGAAGCTTAGTTGTCTATATTGTGTGGTGTAGATAAAGTATTAAAAAAAATTTTGTCTGACTTTCTTCTCTCTCTGTGAGAAAGAGAGAGAGAAAGGAAATGTGTGTGAGTGTGTGTATGAATATACAGAACGAAATGAAGTCTTGCTTCCGTGATCACGTTATGGAGTGCACCAAACAGTGGCCAGTGGCAATTCCATATGTGCGTGTAAGCACATGAACATGCCAAGCACGGGCCTTCTTCAAGTGAAACACAATGGTGTCATGACTTTACTATGATCAATGGAACTCAAGTCTGAAATGTAGAATTCTACCATTAATCGCTATTTCCCTTTTATAGATATACTGACAGAGTATACTATTTGTCATGGAATTTTTTAAAAAGATTTATTTATTTACTTATTTATTTATTTGAGACAGAGAGAGAGAGAGAGAGAGAAAGCATGAGTGGGAGGGACAGAGGGAGAGGGAAAGAGAATCTCAAGACTCCATGCTGAGTACGGAGCCCAATGCAGGGCTCCATCTCAGGACCCTGAAATCATGACCTGAGCAGACACCAGGAGTTGGACGCTCAACTGACCCCCCCACCCAGGTGCCCCATCATGGAATTTTTATTAAGCTCCAAATTGCCACCAACATAATTCAGGAATATATCAGTTAATCTTTATCCAAAATAATTTCTGTGTTTTCAGTGGTTTAATTCATTTTACTAACAACCATTTTAATAACAGGCTTATATCTTTATGGAAAAAAACCCCTCTCTAATAGCTCCAAATATGTGGGAAAAAACCCTCAATTTACAACCATCAATATTTCTGTAACATTCAAAAGACCCTTGGGCATGTTTGCTTTTGCTTCATTTTCCAGAGTGTTAGATGAAAGTGAAAATTACTTCGAAGTAACAATGTTGACACTAATTCAGTTATTTTTCTACTCTCAAATAATTACCTGGAATTAAGTTTCAGAATGATCTACTGACCTTTCCCTGAATTTCTTTTTCTAACATACTGAGGTATTCTGTCCTGTTCATTGATGAGATTATCAGGCTCTCACCACACTATCAGAATACTGGCAAAATATTGGCAGCAAGGTACAGTCTCGTGACAGTTTATAAAGACAGAAGAGCATGGCATAAAAGATTTCTAAGTAGCTAATTACAACTAGACAGATAATAACAGAGTATTCCAGGGGTGCCTGGGTGGCTCAGTCGTTAAGCGTCTGCCTTCGGCTCCGGGCGTGATCCCGGAGTTCTGGGATCGAGCCCCACATCAGGCTCCTCCACTGGGAGCCTGCTTCTTCCTCTCCCACTCCCCTGCTTGTGTTCCCTCTCTCGCTGGCTGTCTCTCTCTCTGTCAAGTAAATAAATAAAATCTTAAAAAAAAATAACAGAGTATTCCAGAAATGTGACAAAATATCTGTATTGATGATAGAAAACCTGGAAGCGTTTCCTGAAGAGCTGAAATTGTATTTAGAAGTCTCCCCTCGGATTTATTAGCTTTTGCTTCTTGAGGACCCTAACAACATTGCTGATTCTGTTAACTTGATTTGGTTTTGGTTTTTACAAATCCTCCGTTAACTCAGACATCTGCAGGGAATATTCTTCCGTCTTGCGATCCAACATCACTGTCCTAACCAGGATTGTAAACAATAGGACTACGAAAAAGGAGAGTGTTGTTCCTTTTGTTTACAGCACTTACTTTATAGGAAGCGTATCTCTTACATAGTATTTTGTTTACTGAAAACTGGTGGTTTTAGGATGAAACGAAGAAGCTCATTGCCCCAAAGATAAAATTATATGAAAATGTTGAGTCTGTTCTAAATTCAGGCTTTACAATCAAGCTAGAAAAAAGAAGCTCCTTCTGGAGATCAAAATTCTGGCAACGCTCGAGGATGGAGCTCGTGGCTGTGATACTGGAAAGCTACTGAACAAGAAATAGCATCACTTGGGGTTTGCAGCCCAGTGCCAGTGTGTGCCAAACTCCTCGTCTTCATAAATATTTATGAGTGGTCTCTGCCATCTCATTAGAATTTAATTCAAAGACAACAGGTGCAAGCAATGATTGCTCAAGCGAGGCCAACTAACTTTGTTATTGTGTTCCAAGTTTTACATTTAGAAGAATCTGTAGAGGGCGGTCTTGGTGACTTCTTCGGTTTATTCGTTTTATTTTTTAAACTGCTGCTTGGGCACTTCTATATGCCATTGACTTGCTTCCAGTGAGCTGTAGTCTAGTTTCAACAACCGACACTAAGTGGAAGATTAGGCAAATAATTACTGAATTACATTTATCAAGAGTATAATGAAAGCGATCCAGAATCAGCTATAAATATATATGGCAGGGATTTCTGCCACATGCAAAGTGTTCTCAGACTTTGTAGGGTGATTTGGGGTGCACCAGGCCAAGTAGAGGGAAAGAGGGATGGAAGAGGGCCGCTCTGGGGAGCTTGAGATGCCTTGATGGGGCCTTGAGGAAGGAAGACAAGTGCGGGTGGGGCACAGTAGGTCAGAAAGAGCGCAGTGCAAGATGAGACCAGCAAAACAATCAGAAGTGAGATCTTAAAGCATTTTACAGGCCATGCTAAAAGATCATTCACTCATCCAGTGCCTTCAACAAATATCTCCTGAAGGCTCAGTCTGTTCTGGGCATTGTTCTACATGCTGGGGATATGGCAGTGATTGTCCTCACATAGCTTGAATCCCAGTGCGGAGACAGAAAATACACACGTGAGTAAATAAAAAGTGGATCAGTAAGTGCTACAGAGAAAAATGAGATCAGGTCAGGTGGCTATGTAATGGTTAACACAGGAGGTGCTGTTCTACTAGGCTGCTCAGGGAAAATGTTATTACACGCACATACAATAAGGGACACTCAAGTAGACAATGGAAGGACTTGAGATAAGAGTAAAGTAGATACCTGGGAAAAGAATGTTCTATGAAACAGGAGTTTTTAATCTGGACGTCCCCCTAGAATTCAGGCAGTCTATGAACTTGATCTAAAAAAAGATTAACAGTTACTCTATTAATGTCTAACTGAAATTTACTATTCCCTTCAATTTTGAATTTTATCAAGAATCCACGGGAGTCATAGCAGCAACTGTAATTTTGTTACCCAAACAATTTGAGGACATTTTCATTTTAGATAACAGTGTTTGGACATGGGGAAAAACATTGACACTCACCACCACTCGAACGGTATGGTTATTGTCAGACATGCCTCTAGATCTTTGTTACTTTAAGTTAATAAAGAAGCATATGTGTTTTTAAAAACACATTCAGCTTAAAAATCTTTTTGATACTTTCATTTTAATATAGTTGGTTACATTTGTAATCCTGGGAATTTTATTTTATGTGGTATAAAACAGCATGCTGAGAAGTGTCTCTAGGCTTTGCCTGACCGCTAGACTGCCGGAGAGGGCCCTGGGGCAGGAAATGTTAAGAGCCCCTGTGTAGAGGGAACTGAGATAAAAGCTCTTTGCTAGGAGTGTACTTGATGTGTTCAAGGGACAGCTCAGGGGCCAGCGAGGAGGAACCAGAAGGAACAAGTTGGGGGGTGGTAGAAAAAGAGCTCAGGGAGGTAGAAACCCAGATCACCACATCATGGTGACACACACCCACGATGAGAAACTGTTGAAGAGTTTTAAATTAGGGAGTAAAATTAAGAAAATTCAGAAAACCTAATGATGATAAAAATTAATTAATTAAAAACTAATTAATACCTAGAAAAGCCTACCTAACTGGTATAATAGACTTGCTCCCTATGAGAGCCATGAAAATACATTGCTTTCCTCCAAAGCACTTTGCTTGTTACATCAAATGTTTCAGGGTCAGGGCTGTGCTATACTTTATTAGTTGAAAATTACACCATGTGAATTAGAATAGTATCTAGAAACAATTTCCTTCACTGTTTTCAATTATCTACATGCTGAGCTTTCTAAATTTGCATTTGGGTTTTTTTCCCCCAATAAATTTGCCTCCTTTTGTCTTGTCTTAATTTATTTTACATCTGCGATATCAAAGTTTCCAGGGCTAAAACTTGAAGTTGGCTAGGATCATTTATTGTCTTGTGTACCAGGAAAGAAAGCAGATGTGTTTTTATCAGCTTTGCCACTGTGTGATTTTTAACAGCACGTTTGCCTGGGCAGTCCTGCCCGCCCTTCAGTGTTGCTCTGTTAAGTCTCATTCGCCCAGTTCAGCATTCTTACTGAGTTACTTATTGTCCACTGTGAGGATCCTAATGGATGTTTCCTTCTTGTGACATGTGAAAAATACATACGAGATCATAATCATTTTCATTCCTACTTATACAAACCTTCATGGGTTAGATCTTTACTATACTCACCTGTTTATTTGCCAGCTTATTTTCTTCCTCCAAGAAGACACTGGTTTTAGCTGTTTGGTCTTGTTTAGTTTTTAAATAACTAAATCTAATGTTCTTTCTGTTACTCTTCCAATAGAACATTTATTCTTTAGACCTTCCTTAGATTCAAGTTGAAGGAGTCTCTTTATGTCATTTTAGATTTTTCTTTCTCCCCATAATATCTTTGGTTTGTCTGTCTTTCTCAACTTACTTGTTTGCTACATTCATTATTTTATTAGCTGATATTTATTAGGACTGTTTGCTGAGGGTTTTTTTTTGCTTTTGCTTTTGTTTTTGTTTTGTTTTATTTTAAAGAGAGAAACCACTTTTAAACAGAGAGAAATGAAAGAAGGTATATGACTCACCAAGAGACATTACTCAAATTTCTTCTTGGCAGCTAAGAATTTTGAATGGACTTCATAAAATTGAAACACCAGCTTGGAGATCATAGACTTGGGTCTAATAATTGCTCAGTGATTGTTTTTGTTCATTCATTTATCAACTATCTGGGTCTTTGTTACATATCAGGCCTCGCAACAGATATTGTGGGATATACAGGTGACCCACCTCGGCATGATTCCATGCCTTCATGGAGCCTGCAATAGAATCAGAAATTGGGAATTAAGCAAAACTGTAAATAATATACTCAATGGTTGGGAATTTTTAAAACTACCGAGATCGAGAATGTGGTGGTGAATAATGTCACAGGCAATCAGCAGGCCTCTCTAAGGGGATGGTGCTAATGCTGACCCATGAAGAATACATGCTGATTACCTAGGTGACCGGAGCCTGGGGAGCATGCCGGCAGATGATTTGGCACATCCATGCATTATGGTGAGAGCGGGGAGAATACACAGGACTGTGCAAAGAGATGAGATGGAAAACGGCAGCAGAGCCAGATTACAGCAGGCTCTATAGTCCATTTTAAGTGTTCTGATTTGTGTTTCCATGGTACCTGGGAAACAAATGAAGCATTTATAGAATGGAATGGATAGGCATGATTTGTATTTTATAAAAGAAGTATCTGGAAAATATTGTACAAAATGAATTTAAGAAACAATGTAAATGCTTTTTTTTTTTTTTTTTTTTTTTTTAATTTACTTCAGTGATAGCTTTTAGCAATGAGAAGAGAAAGAAGGGAACCTGTTCTGGTAATACCAGGGAAACATAAACAACAGAACTTGGTGTTTGACTGTATATGGAATGAGGAAGAGAGAGGAGGTAATGGTGAATTAGGACTTTGGATTAAACGCCTGGATGGGTAGTGGTGCTTTGGCCTGACTTAGAGCACACTGGAGAGAAATATATTTTGAAGGGAAGGAGATAATTATGATCCTACTTTGAGACATGTGAAGTTTGAGATGTTGCTGAGAAATTCAAGTGGAGATGACAAGTGGTCAGTTAGGTGATATATGAATTCTGCTTGGCTAGTCAGGTTTTAAGACAACAAGGAAGCGTAAAACATAGAGACAGTGAACACAACCAGGGCTCTGTAGACAGTATGCACAGAAAAAGGTCAGAAGAGAGTGCTGGGCATTTAACACTCAGAGTTGATGAGTCAATCAATGGATGCGTAAAAAGATGTTCACCTTTTGTCAGGTTTCAGTTGAATCTGGTTTCCTGTGCAGGGACTAGACAGAGGTGTGGGCGTATGACTTCACGCTGGGTAATGACTAAATGTGGTCTTAGAAAGGTGCTCCAGGCACTTGGCCTGTTCAATAACCACATGTCTGCAGTGCAAACCTGGGAGGGCTGGAGGGCCATGTGAGCCACATGACAATATTGCATCCTAGAGATTCGGCCCTGTCAATCTAAGACCCAAATGTGGAGGGATCCTGAAAAAAATTTAAAAAGTTGAACTCATTATTGCAAATTTTCTCACTGTGGGAAATCTTGAGAAGTCATTTAGGGGTGGGAATTGGAATGAGAGGATGAGGAGATGTGGAGAGATAAACCAATGGTAATGGCTGTTTTGGGAGAGCCTGTAAGTCATCCAAGACTCTAATGCAGAACCCTCCTTTGGGGGGAGGGTAGAAAAATCACAAACTCACTGTTCTCCTTGCTGCACCACACCACGTATTAAATTCTGCCTCACTGTGATAGAAAAGACGAGGAACCAGAGGCAATGAGTGAACTATGAGTCTTAGGGGTCGAAATAGGCAAAATGTTGCAAGCAATGTTGCCTCTTCTCTCTTCCCCTTAATGATAAACCCATATTGAGGGCTTAAAAATCAAGTAGGAATTCAATGTCAATAAAATAGTATCTAATATTTATAACTGACTTCTCAAAGAATAAATGAAAAACACGGTCATGAATGGATGTGTAAATCTGGAATAGATGCGGAAGGTCTTTAGTAGCAATGGAGGGAAGATGAGTATTAGTAAAGTTTGTAGAATTAAAAGGGTGTTGGCTCCTTGGTATGCAGATATAGATAGTTGCATTATCTAACCATAATGATTTAATGTTAAGTTATCAAGGAATATAAAGGGTGGGTGAAGGCAAGAATAATAATGATAAATTACCTACATCCCAGATCCTTTTTTTAGTGTTCAGTACCTTGATGGGTACACGCACACACAAACATTTGCATGTGTGACTTTTATGATTTATAATATACTGATGTCATCTTTTATGTAAACTAGACTACAGTGTTCTGTACCATAAAACTATTATTTGAGCGATTGGAGTGTGTAAGAGAAATAGAACCAAATGTACACCATGAGAATTTAATAAAGAAGTACCTAGAATTTAATTCATTCAGCCATTGCACATTTGCTTGTTGAATGCCTACTATCAGCCATGGTCTGGCCCAGGGGTTCAGGATGCCACAGTGAACAGAACAAAGTCCCTGCTCTCATGGGTCTTACAATCTTATGAGGAGAAATTGGTAATAAATAAACAAGTAAATGTATGGAGTATATCAGTGATGTTAAAGGCTATGAAAAAATATAAAATGGGGAAGGGGATGGAGCCTAATCATCAGGGTGAGGGGTGTGATTTGACACGGTCATCAGACCATCTGAGCAGAGGCTGATTAAGGGAGAGAGGGGGACTTGTCAAAGTCAGGGGAAAGAACATTTGAGGGAGAAGGACGAGCAGGAGCAAAGGATCTAAGGCAGGAACATGTTTGTCTTTTCAAGAAGAGCAAGGAAAAGTGCCTTAGATATTCAGTGTGTCCTTGGATATTTTTGCTTTCGTAAAACTGATCTGCTTTTTAAAGTGAACTTTCTTAGGGATCAAAAAACGAATTATATAAGTAAGGCTGCAGATTAATTTTAATGTAAGTAGATTTGATAGATTGAAACTATAATATTAGTTTTTACATAGGTAAGTATGAGAGAGTGTGTTTCTTTTTCAAATTATGAAATTCTGCTTATGGTGGTTGGTAAAACGTTCTATTGAATATTGGTTCAACATCCAGTAATCATCATGAAATAAAATGTGTCTCTATTTCTGTGGTTCTCTTTAAAGTGATTTATTTTCAGGGCAGTCCTCTGCAAAATGAAACACATTCTTTCATCCATGCAAGTACAGAACAATGAAGTTCTATGCACCTTCAGTGCAGTTTGTGTCTTTATTTTTCAGTTCTCAGAAGCCTGCAAAATGTATTGGGGCTATGGAGTGGGGAACTTACTCTCCATCCAAAACTAGACTTGGATCTGGAGATTTCCCTCATAGCAGTAGCTTGGTACCTGGTAAGGGTTTTAAAATGTCATCAGCCCTGATTCTTAAAGCATAGTTGCCTTCCCCTGGTTGCTCCATCCACATGAAAAGAAGTAACAACTTTCTCTTCCTGTTAGTCTAGCTGCTTAAAAATAACACATTCCAGCAAGGAGGGAGGGAGATTACAAGCAACAGGACATACGAGACTTGCCAAGGGGCCAGCATTTCCTGGCTCACAATTGCAGGAAAGGCTTTGCTCCATTATCAATGGGACCTGGATGCTTTGATAGGCAATTGTTTTAAAAGCTAAACAACATTTGCAGTTGAAATATTGTGTGTGTTATACAAGGCTTGTGTGGAGGAAATATAGCACCAGATGGATCAGACAATAGTCTTGTCTGATGTTTTGTTCTTTTACTGGTAATAAAATAAAAACTCAAAAAAATAGCCATATACAACTTCACTTTTAATAAAGTCTCTGTTGTTTTAGAGAAGAATGGTGGAACTGTCATGAACAATACTGATTTCCTTTGCAATAATTGCTGATTTTAAAATGTGCTGAGTTAAAATAGACATTGCCCAGAAACAATGGAATGGCTGTGACATCACAATCGCTTTGAGTAAGGACATTTCTTATTATGCACACTGAATCCATAATTTCCAGTTGAATTAGAAAAAAATGATCAACTGGTTAGAAATATACTCCCCCTATAGTCAGGACAGAAGCATGACTTCTAAATAATTCATTTTATTTAAGCAATACTGTTACTGATATTGTCTTGCTCTCTATTTTGAATTCTTATGAGAAATAGATAAGTGGATGATAGAGAATTTAGTGTGTTTATCAAATATATGTTTAATATATATTTAAAATTATATATATATATATATGTATGTATATATATTATATATATTCACTACTCAGAAAATTCACTAACTATGATAATCTTCCTGAAGAGTAGTTAGGAATTTTTTTTTTCTTTCTCAGGAAGAAGAGAAGAATGGGTGAAAAAAATAGAGCTTCATTAATTAAGTACCTGTAAAAATATCTCTTCATGATAAATCTTGCAATCCTACGTCTCATCTTCAAGTGATAGAGAAGCTGACAAGTTCTCTCTCAAATGCTGTGTGGCGTTTGGTCACCTTCAGGCAATGCTGGTCTCCCTTGCTCTGGGTCACTGAGATTCTAACGTCTGCACGGGGAGGGGGGGCACTGTTCTCCATCCCTCTTTTCATCTGAAAACACACTGATTTCATTATATAGTCGGTTGGCTTCTGACGCAGCGCTGGGGTAATTATGATTCCAATACGCTCCGATGTTATCTTTAATGGACCTCTCTCTGCGTCTTCCTGCATGTAAAGAGGTAGAGAAAAATGCATCCTTACCCAAAAGAAAGTGAAATTTAGACAAGATAAATATTTCACAAATATGCCAGTTATGCTCATAGTATGTATTTAAAGGAGATGGATTCCTATCATACATTCAGCATCCATCCGTCTTCTGTCATGTTGAGAATACTCTATGCCACTTTGTATGCACAGCTGACTTGTGTCCTGCAGAAGGTCTATGATCCTGGCAATTTTGACCCTAGCCTAGAAGTGATTTTTTTTTTTTTTTTTTTAGAGTGAAAGAGTAAAATAATCATAACTTGACTAGAAAAATTACTCTGGTTGGGTGAATGAAAGATAGTAAAAAAGTAAAGACTATTGACAGAGAGATTTAAAAATATGAGAACACCTTAAGAAATATTTAGAGGGAAAAATCCAATTATATACTGGATATTCTTGATAAAGGAATGAAAAAGTAGTGAAAACTTTATACTATTTTCCTTTTGGATCATATTTGGATGGCACTTAAGATACATCTTTGTTTATTATACTAGCCAATAATATTGTCTGGTTTAAAAAATACCCAAATCTTAAAAAAAAATAAAAAGTCCAAATCTTAAACTATGATTTTGGAGGCGTGTCTTAGAGCAATTAACAGTATAACTTAATTTTATCAGCATATGGAAATAACACTACTTAGAAATAGGTTAGCATATATTACTAGCTGCCTTTAGATAATTTTAATTAATAAACTAATTTCGTTTTTTGTTTGAAATTAATTGATATGTATAGCATTTTAGTAATCCAAAGGCATTTTATATTAAAATCGAGGCAGTATAAATTAAAATCATGGGAGTTATAATATATTCTAACATCCTCCTATTTTGGCTTAAAAACAGAACTTTAATGTAGATGATGAAAAACAACAAAAGTGATAAAAAACAAATTGGCGGGTTTATTTTTTTACCTGTCTGCCTACATATTTGCCATTCTTTTATTAGAGAATATAATTACGTAATCATATTAAATATATACCTGTGAGATGGTGATTTAGTAGGTGGTTTTAATTATAAAAAGCAAAGCAATTTTAACAGTCAGGGTCTGTCCAGAAAAACAGAAATTACTCTACATAATTCAAGCAGGAAGGTGTTTAATACAAGCAAATAGGAGCTTTTTTTTTTTTTTTTAAAGGACTGGCAGAACAAAATTTGTAAAAAAATTTGTTTTTTAATTTTCAGAAAATTAGGACATTTTAGAGCTGCCAAGAAATTACTGTTGATGATTTCAGGTGCCTTGGAATTATTTTTTTTAAATTAATCATTCATTGATTTGCTTGATTTACATCAAGATAATCTGGAGAATATAGGATGGGCTAATTGCACATTTTTGGACCCTTAGATTTCTATATGACTCACTACAATTGCTGCCTAGCATTATTTCTTTCTGTCAACTTGATCACAGGTGTGGTTCCTACTGCAAAAAGATAAAATTCTCCTCAAGCTCAAGTTGCAAATAAATTAATTTCGGTTTCCAATACATTAAACAGCAACCACTTTTTGGGCCTAGAATAATTTTCCAAGGTGTTTATCTATGAAGAAATTTAATTTCAATGCTTCTAAATATAATAAAAAATTTAATTTTTTCCTGTGTTACCTTTTATAAGAACAAAGAGTTACTTTAACCCTAAAATAATAGGGTTGAAATAACCATTCCTAATCGAGGTGCTAAACTGGACGGGTTAGGTCAGAAGATGGTCTACAAGTAAGCAATAACTAAAGGGCATTTGCAGTCCTCAGAGAAGAGCTAGAAAAGGAAGAAGTCAGAAGGTTCTTGCAGAAAAGGATAGTCATTTGCCTTTGGGAGCTTTATTTGAACACTTGGTGGGAACCCCACTACTGCTGGTGAACATCTGAGGAATGAATAGAGAAAACAATACAGACTATGAATAGAAGATACAAAAATCATTTGAATATTAGCTTTGTTGATTAATAACAGGGAGACTTTGAAAACATAACTTAACTTTCCCAAGTGTAGGATTTTAAAATGAAATTGTGTTAACTAACACTGATTTCATAGGTGTGAATATGTATGAACTATGTGGCAAATAGTAAGCTCTAAATATGTGTATATGCCTTCCACATTCTCTGCATTGCTGTTGAACATAAACTGAGTTTTGAGAAAGTCTATCCAACCTTTCTGGTTTTGAAATCTGATCTGATAGGAGTATAAATCTCCATCCACCCAAATATTTTGGATCATCCCAAATTCTGAGGAGCCTACTCAAGTAGCAAAACTTCATACAGACCTCTTATACAATCCTTGAGTAAATTTATAGAAAATCACTCTGTGGTCCTACCATAATGCTTCTTAAAGATATTTTGGAGTCCTTGGAGGGTAGAAGTGGTGGCTGAAGTCGTGAGGGTAACTCAAAGAATCTTATTTCCAGGGAGAAACACATATGATTTGTCGTACAAATTGAGAAGAAAAAATATTTTACACTCAAGTTGAAGAAGTTAATATTGAAAAGATAAATCAGGCAAAGTATTTTTAAAAATCAACGACAATATTTGTAAAATAGAATTAGGTTCAGACTTAATATTTACTTTTATTTTAATACTGGCTCCTAATGGAACTTAAAAACAGCTGGCTTTGTTGATCTAATGGTTCCATGTAAGACTGAATAGACAGAGTCAGAATCATTAAAGTTCCATTCTCATCAGATTTGTGCTTGAGAAAACGGAGTATACTCCTGCAATAATTTATTATAGACATTTCTTTGTTTGTCTTAGAAATATTATTAAAATGACAGAAGGGGATGAAATGAAATAGTACAGCAATTACACAGTTTAAAACTTTTCAAATACAGAAGCATTCAACTGCATCTTTCATTACCACCATCTGCGTTGTATATAACATTTTAAGATTAACAGCAGGCAGGGCTTTGTTTGTTTCTTTGTTTATAGAGAATTCAGACCAAGATAGGTTTTTCCCATCTCTGGGGAATATTGTAAAATGAAAGATAATTATCTTTCTTGGATGGCAAGGACATTCTCAAGGTCTTTCCCAGACTATCCACACCCCTCACCCTCCTCCCATAATAAACCTACTGTAGTCCCTTAGCAATGAATATTTTTATTCAAAATAAAGAGCACATTATCTTTTTACCTAACCTAGTGAAAGAAAAAAATTGAAAATGATATAGTCTCATCTTCTGGAATGCTAAGTACAGCATGGATTTAAATTTCAACACTAAGATGGAACTCAGGGTGGAAAAAAGTCATCATTTGTGGTTTCCTAGAAATTAATGTTCTGAATTGCATTGCCTCCAATGGCCTCATAGAGTTACTACAATTTCCAGTGTGGGTAGCTCGTTTCCCAATTCAATTCAATTCAATTCAATTCAATTCACTTTTGTTCAATTCAATTTCACAAAAAGTCATTGAATACTTTTGAACAGAGTGAACACTCTGATGCTGCAGATTGGAAAGTACAAGACACTCCCATCTTTACCTTAAATGAACTAATTTTATGAGCCAGTGATTTTAATTACTAGTTGTAGTACCTCTGTCTTTTTTTTTTTTTTTAATTCTGTCCTTTTAAATAGTAACAATACTACATTCCAAAACAAATAGTTGGGTAAACCTCCTGCCTAAAGATGGCAACACTACCAACGCTGAGCTGGTGTTTGGCAGACAGAATCACTGTAATAAGGTATTGAAGTCTAAATACAAAGTTTTTGGGGTGTGTGAATATAGTGGGAAGCATGGTGCAGTGAATAACTTCTAGGAAGTCATAGCTGGACTGGAAATGAAATAGCTTTGGATGGATGTCAGAATACTACTTTCTAGTCCTCACTCTGATACCAATTGTGTAATCTCAAATGAGTTATCCAAACATCCTCAGTCAGACTCCTCAGATAAAGTGAGAGAAGAAAACCAAATAGCCCCTTGGGTCCCTTCTTGTATTGGATTTCTACAGTTCTAGACTTTAAACTTCCACAGCATAAAATCCAACTAGTATTCTGACACACAGTGACAGGCTTCAAATAATCTTTGAGTCTCCAACTTATTCGTCAAGTCCACCATTGTACTCAGATTCTTTAGTATATTTCCCATTGTAAAGATCTCTTTCAATTTTTAGCATTATTAAAAAACGCAAAATAAAACTAATATACAAAATAGATTTATAGTTATATATGAAATGAATGCATAATAGACACAAAATAATATAGCTAGTTACCCCTAATTCATTTTTGTAAATCAGCAATAATTACTTAATGCATCTTTAGTTACTCAATATAGACAATGAAAGAAAGAGGAAAGAAGAAAGAAAGAAAGAAAGAAAGAAAGAAAGAAAGAAAGAAAGAGGAAAAGAAAAGAAAAAGAAGGAAGGAAGGTAAGAGGAAAGAAAGATAGAGAAAAGAAGAAAGAAGAGTGGGGGCAGTCAGGAGGGAGAGACAGGAAGGAAGGAGGTTTGGAAGGAAGGAAGGAAGGAAGGAAGGAAAACATATAATTGAAAAAAGTAAGAGAATTGTAACAGCCGTTTCAGGTAATTGTGGATATTTTTCTTAGGTATTGCATAAGACTCAACAAATAATTTCTTAAATCGTTTGTGGTGTAGAACCCGAGCATACATTATTTATCTTTTAGTGCTGTCACATTTAAATCCCATTGGTCTATCTCGCACTTTGAATGGATCTTTTACCCATGTATGTATGACACATATTACTTGGAAAATATTGGTTCACCAAGTCAAGGAGGTCTCTTAGATCATTACATATTTTACTATTCTGTATCATGTTTATTGATATCCCTACCAAACTCATCAGACAAGCCTTGAAATATTGGGACACTGTCAAGCTTATGATAACGGAAGGGAATCTTCCAAAACCTTGAGTTTTCACTTAAAAGCTTAAATTTTGCCATTGGTTGTCAGTTGCTTTCTATAACATTACAGGCTTACATCATTCATTTCTGAGAAAATGTCTGCCAAATATGCAAATCTCAACGACCATTGTTTTTCTGCTATTCTTTTGAGTAAAAATGGTGTTCCTTAAAAAAAAAAAAAGCAGCTAGTTCAGCTCACAACTCAACCGTGCAAGTGCTTTTCCTCAAAAAGTCGTCATACTTCAATGTGCAGAAGTGCTTGTGTGAACTTTCCATTTCATCATAAAAACTATTAAATGGATGCATGCTCAAGTTCAGACGTAAAATGTCAATAAAATGAAATAAATAAATGAAATAAATAAATAGAATCACTAATATTTATTTACTGCTTCATTATGGGTATATTAAAGTCAAATTGGATTTAAAAAAGAATAGAGGGCTCACAAAGAATAAAAGAACTTCAGAGTATAGCGCATTTTGATTCCATTGCCTTGATTGGTACCAAAGCAGCAGAAATTTTACACAGCCTTGCTTTTATATAATGAGCACAAACGTTAACACAGTGAGATAGGGAATTCAGGTCATAGAATTATTATGGAAATAGTTTTCATCTCATCAAACCCACTGATGGATTTTGGGGATCCCCCAGATATCTATGATTCGTATATTCAGATGATTGCCAAGGAAGAAGGGCATACCTCTAAACTGGATCAACCACAGGGCTCTATGTTAAATAAATACACAAATAAATAAGGCAACCCACTGATATTTCTAATAGTAATTATCAAACACAGAGGTGTGATGCTGGAGGAGTCACACAAGCATCAGAATATGTGACCCCTGGTTGACCGACAAGCTGGACCCCAGCAATCAAAGGTTCTTCACTCCCACCTTTGTCCTTGGAATGTACTTCCTGCTTACTGTTCCCACAGCGGGAGCTGTTCCAAGGATGTGGAAGTGCTTTCATGAACTTTCCATTTCACGACAAGAACCATTAAATGGATGCATGCTCAAGTTCAGACGTAAAACTTCAATAAAGTGAAATAAATAAATTAAATAAATAAATAGAATCACTAATATTTACTGCTTCATGAAGAGACTAAGGTGTTGTCGAGACCATCTGGATAGTATATGTGACTGAACCCAATTAGGCTCCTGTATAAATTTTTAAGATTCTGGTGGGTAGGTGTGGAGATCTACTCATCTTGTGGCCATTCAAGATAAGCCTGTAAGTAAGTTTTCTCACTTATTAAAACTGCCACCTATCAATTTAGTGTGGCCTGCCTCTGTCCTCACTCTCTCCCTGACCTCTGTGTATGGGGCCGGTGTGTGAACCAACACACGAACTGAATCGAATAAAGTAGGTAGTGGGTAATATTTAGATTGAAAAATATCCCTAAATGATTCTCAGGTGTTGAGCATTTTTGTCCATAAAAAGAGAAAGAAGAAAAAAAAAGTTTGCTTGCTGTAGCTGATTTCATAATTTATTATCAAAGTATTAACTCCGTTCTGTACAGGAGGATTATATAGTCCTGCTCTGCTAATATCGGCCTTAATCATGCTTTGTTTTAGCTAATGATACATGAGGAGTGATGGGTGCCACTTCTGAAAAGAAACTTGCAAGGGTATGTCCTAGCTTCACCGTTCCGTTTTTCCCTGACTGCGAGAGAGCACTTTCCCACTGTGAAGACCATTTAGATCCAAGCAGAGCCACGTGATCATACGATGTGAGTGCAAACAACATTTATTGTTGAAAGCCATCAGTATTTTGGGATTGCTTTTTCCTCTTGCGTAACCTAGCTGGAACAGCTACGATGTCTATGAAATACGATGTAGCAGTCGTAAGAAATGCAAGCTAAGGTTGAGATGCGAGTATAACATAAGGAGAGCTCAAAATTAGGTGACAATAAGGGTGTTGGAGAGAAGGAAAAATGATAGGGAATGAAAATTTAATAGTTGAACTTAAGTTATTGAAAGCAGTAAAGGGCAGAATTCATGCTGCAGAAAAGGAAGTGGTTAGAAAACTAAATCAATAATAGTTTACATTCATGAACTGCTTACTAACTACCATGCCTGTGCTATGTCTTAACAGAGGTTGTCACAAAATCCTCAAATAATTTTAGGCTATTGATACTGTTTTTATCATCATTCGACTCATGAGAAAAGAAGGCTTGTAGAAATTAAAATATTTCTTACTTTGAACCAGATTTAATTCCAGACAATCTGATTTAGAGCAAGAGCCTTATGTCTTACTCAGTCTGCTCCTGAAATGGGGCATTCGCTTTTTTTTTTTTTTTGTCACTTAACATCAATTTTCCTTGTACAGCAATTCCAGAAATTTCCTTTGGCATATGCCCCTCTCATTTTCAATCATTTTTTTGGGTGCGGAGTTCATCAGCTACACAGTTGTTGATTCCAGTGTGGGCATATTTAAATTTGAGCAACTGAGAGTCAATCCATAGACATTTGTTTAGCAGTAAGGGAGAGAAACATTTTTACGCACTGGGATTTATTGACAACTACCATAGAGTACTGACGGGTGAGATCAGAACCAACATCTGAGAAGCCAGAAGCAGAAAGAAACAGAGTGAGAAAACCCAAGTACAAGTCCCATTGCTTGAGCCTTGAACCAAATCACACCTAAAGTCCGATTGCCTTGGATGCTTTGAATTTGTGAAACTCTAAATTCCTTTTTTTGTGCTTGCCTTAATTCAGATCAGGTTTTCTTTCACTTCCATCTTAACTACTCCTTTACTGAGTCATTTTCCTATTGTTAATGTGTGTATCTCTCTCATTGGGGTACTCACTGCTAGCAGAGGCCATCTCTACCTTGTTCTTCTTCCCCACGGCCTCTGACAGGCTATCGACTATAGAGAATTCTCAATAAATGACTGAACAATTTTGCAGAGAACCAAACTATTATGTCTGGCTTGATGCAATAATAATGAGCACAAATGTCTTTAATTCTACTTTTTGGTCGTTTGCAAGAGTCACATTTATCTAATTTCTGATGATGATAAATGGAATGATTCATAATTTTTCACTGCCACGGCTCTAAATATTTCAGAAGAATCTGAATCATAGAAAAGTTGTGTGAATGTGTGTGTGTGTGAGAGAGAAAGAGATACTTTCAGTTTCTTTTCCCTTAAGTATTAAATGTGAGCATGACTACAGCAAAGGGTAAGACTCAACATTCACGCGGCATGCCAGGCTGTTACTCAAAGGGCTGGGCTACAGTGCCTGCCCCGTTCTCATCACCAACTGCTCTCTGCACAGCCAGAGTTGAACTGTCTCTACTGTATATCTGGATGAAACTGTACATCTGGATGAAATTTCAGTAAATGAGATGGGGAAATTATTTGGCACTTTGTTTCCCATGTTTGTCTGAGAGGATTAAATTAAATTTTGCTGATTCACCATTAAGCAAACTACAGATTTAGAAATCTTCTTTAGTAAAATCCTTTGTCTTGCATAATTGCTTTCACTGATAAATAATTTAGCTGAATTTTTATATTTTTTTCCAGAATTTTGGAAGTCCCAGAGTCATAGATGTTTAATGTTGGGAACAACTTTGGTGATAACCTAATTCAACACCTTTGTCTTGCTGACCTTGACAAAGAAAGGTTAGGTTGTTTACTCAAGGCTACCCAGTGACTAAATCAGAACTTGAACTCAGTTTCCAAAGTCTCAATCCAAAAATTTTTACACTTGACTTTTTACTTACCTTAGAGTTTAAATCAGAGTAGGGACAATATTTTTTACATATTCTCTTTCACTTGGAATCAGGTCTCTTTACTTTTACAAAAGAATTAAAAAATACATATACCTGATGTTGGAAAATAATCTTTTTGAACTAACTGCAGGTTACTTTTCTAGCTTAACTATTGGTTTTGTTTTCTAATAATATCTTGTTCATTCCAGTTATCTTACTGAACACTCTTTTAAAAAAATTATAGTTTTCATAATATATTTCAGTTTTGTTTTCAGATGACTTAACTTCCAAAAGCCCTAACTTTGAGAAATCTCAACATTTTCTTTTATTAACTTTTTATAAGACAAATTTTACTTACCCCATAATAATTCAGTTTGTACCTTCCCTTTTAGATTTGAAAGATATCAATAACAGTTGCTTAATATATGTACTAAATACAATCAAAACTAGTAGGAAATCTACAGGAGAAACTCTTTTAACTAAAATGATTTACTTTTCCCAGAAAAACATTGACCTATGCCCATTTCACTCTGAGTGCTTTTTAACCAGTTCAAAATTTGTCTGGGTACTTCTACTTCCATAAACTGAAACACTTAATGAATAATTTGTGTTTGTTCCTAAACCTATATATGCTGGCTATACTTGTAATTATGGTTATAACAAAACACTTTTATTGATTGCCTACTATTTTGAAACTCTGTGTGGGATGTGAGGGTGATCTGGCTGTGACATCTGTCACCCCATTGATCACCAGGGTTAAAACTCTGTGTGTGCATGTATAATGGATAACTTTGGGATGTGCTTGCATGGCCACTTAAGGAAACCTGCTAGTGATGACAGGACTCACTGAATGGAGACTATATCAAAAGCTGTTTTGTGAGGTCTTAAATATTCTATTAAGATCGATCATAATAGATCTTTTATCCATCTTAATAGAATTAATTAAGAGAAATTAATAGAATCTATTAATGTAGAATCATGTTTTTTAAGATTTTATTTATTTATTTATTTATTTATTTATTATTTATTTATTTGAAGGAGAGAGAGACATAGCAAGAGAGAGGGAGTGGGGGGAAGGAGCAGAGGGAGAGGGACAAGTAGACTTCCTGTGGAGAACAGAGCCCACAAACCTGAGATCATGACCTGAGCCAAAATCAAGAGTTGGAGGCTTAACTGACTGAGCCACCCAGGTGCCCCCCCAATGTAGAATCTGTTAATAGAAATTATTTTCATTTTCATCATGCAGCTGATGTACTGAATTTATACTATTGCAGATTTGGTGTGCTTATTGTATTATTCCCCTAATACTGTAGGGAATTGAAGCTCTTCCAAATGAATTCAGTTTATCTCTCTAACCTCCAATACAGTTATCTTATAATTTGGGAGAGAGATAAATGTGTTTTTTTGCTTTTACACAATGTTATAAAGTTAGTTTTATAGTCTTTTAGGTTTAAAATAATTGCAACTCTATTTTCCTAACAAATGGCAATCTCAACTTCTCATGCCTGTACTCATCAACTTATTATGAACCAAATAATAGGCAGAGATACTTGATTCCAGCCATACTTTATTACAGAAAAAGATGCTATAAATAAATAAACTCTACACCTTGAACAGTACAAGTACAGCTATTTAAGTAACAATATAATATAGCAATTAAAATATGAATATAAATAAAATTAGTGGTTGGTACCATTTGACCTCTTAGCAGAACAGTTTATAAGAAGAATATTAAGGTCGGGGTGCCTGGGTGGCTCAGTAGGTTAAGTGTCTGACTTGAGCTCAGGTCATGATCCCAGGGTCCTGGGATCGAGCCCCACGTCAGTCTCCCTGCTCACCTAGAGCCTGCTTCTCCCTGTCCTGTCCTCCCCGCTTGTGCTCTCTCTCACTATCTCTGTCACTATCTGTCTGTCTCTCTCAAATGACTAAATAAAATCTTAAGAAAAAAATGAAGAATATTAAGGTTAATATTTCGAAGACTGAGACCAAATATATCACTTAAACTTTTTCAGCCTCAGTTGTAAAATGGTAAATGGTTAAAAAAAAAAAAAATTTAAATTATGTATGTAAAATACTTAAAACAGTGTTTCATTTAGCCAAGAAACTTGATATTGTTACTCTCTAGTTCTCCTTTCTGGCTCCCCTAGAGTATTTTAGTAATCTTTAATCTTTGCCATATCCATACTCTTTTATGCTCACTTGGTATTTGTGTCATAGAGATGCCGCTGTTGCTCGCATTATAATCAAAAGACAAACATTATAATCACAAGATAACAAAAATGTTTCTTTGTTTGATTTGGTCTATAATAGTTCTGACTTCTTTTATGATTAGTTGGAAATAAAACGCTACATTTGGTCCAATTTAGTTTGAAACTTAATCCAACCCAATAATTTTAACAGTCCTCTAAGAAAATTCTCAGCCCTTGGAAAATGAGATCTTAACAGTTATTTCCACTCTCCCCATGCACTTGGTATTCTCAAGGATGGTCTTAAGTTGAGTTCAGGGATAGGGCCAGTTGGGGATCTTTACAAACATACAAAGAGAAAAAGGAGAGTCTTTGGATTCATCCATCAGATGCTTACTGGTTTTCAGTCCCCCACAGAGTAGGCGTTGTGTGTCTGCTGCAGTATTCGGATGGCTTGGTCCTTTCTCGGGATCTTCTGCTGGCATGTGCTCTGATGTCTGGGCTGATGAATACAAAATGACATTTTTCTCTACTTAACCGATGGCTCCCTACTTACTCAGCCCTTATTGTGTTGCAGACCCTGGCATTCTTCCATATGGATCCTTGGTCCAGGCACTCCACTCCGCCATGGAAGGTTCTTGCCACATGGCGACCAACATAAGCTTGGAAGCTAATTCCAGAATCAGTTTCTCTGTGGCTTCCCGTAACCATAATGCTGCCCCTCAAGCTGGCACAAGGTCCTTTGCAGAGCAGTCTTTTCCAAGTGTCCCAAATGGAGAACTGGACTGGAGCTCCTTGGAGAACTGGACTGGACTGGAGCTTTCTAATCGAACTAATTGACAATCCTGAAGGCCAAACCCAGAGAAGAGAAATTAGGACATCTACCTGATGGCTTCTTTGCCTGGTACTTTCCCTGTAACAAGCAGATTCAGAGTGTCTGCTGATTTCTTCCTGTCAGCCTGTCGGGCTTACGGCGCATGGATCTTGATTGGTTAAAAGGGGAGGTAAAAAAATTAAAAACTAATTTCTTCCTCAGCAATGCTTGACTTTCAAGTTTAATATCTTCTTGAAAATTCATATTTGCAATATAATCTGAATATGGGTGTTTTGTTTTCCTTTTATACTCCTGCTGTAACATCTTAATTCCTTTGAAGCAGATGTGTCTGGGCTAAGGAGAGGGTCATGTCATGAAAATGCACACAGTAACAACACTTTAACATTTTTTTTTTCAAATAGGATTTCTATTACATAAACTATTGATATCTCTTCTACTTATATTTATACTTATAATATCAAATCAAAATGTCTAAGAATTCAATGTTCAAAGTA
Source organism: Ursus americanus (assembly GCF_024610735.1). Lineage (NCBI taxonomy): Eukaryota > Metazoa > Chordata > Mammalia > Carnivora > Ursidae > Ursus > Ursus americanus. The sequence continues at coordinate 18,736,689 of NC_142139.1, forward strand.
GGTTATGTGATTTCATTCACAACATTTCTGTGTCTATTTGTTTGTCAGTTCATGTATTATTTTTCACCAAACAAGGAAGAACACATATTTAGACGCTCTTTAAAAATAATCTTTCTTCATAGATTTTGTGACACTGAAGAGCAAAATGATGGTTCTTACATTGCTTGTGAAAATGAATAGAATTTAAATAAGATTTTAAAATATTTTAAATTAAATTATAGAAATAATAATGTAATATTTTAAGTGGTAATCTGATTAGTCACCAACCTAGATTTATTAATGTAAATAATGCATGAGCTTCCTTTCTTCTTTCTTTCTTTCTTCTCCCTTTTTTCCTTTCTTAATCCATTTTAGGTTGTCTCTATTCCAGCATTTGTCCCAGTACGATCTTCTGTGGAAAGAAGTGATCAAAAAAAGCATCCAGGATATGGTAAGCGGAATGCAGAATGAGGCATAGAGCCTTGCTGAGAGAATTTTACAATCTGTTATGCGTGATTGAGTATCACATTTATTCCTAAACTACTTTCTGCCATTATTACTTGCTATAAACTTTTTCCCAAAGTGCATATATTTAAAATTTATTTACATATGTTTTCCTTAAACACTTAAGCCTTCTTATATTTAAGTTCCTGAAGTAATGCAGTGACTTAATAGATAGAAATACTCATTTATTACAAAGAAACATGTTTTAAATCCTAAAAAAATTCATGGAATTTCTGGTACTATTCAAATAAAGGAGGTAATTTTCTAAAATGCATGGGGAATTTCTTATCCAGAGGACTTTGGAGAGGTCATAACTATTTCATAATTTCTTATGCTTATGATATACTTCTTTGAAGATGTTTCCATTATATTTAATCTAAGCTAATATACTTGATCTTTTTAGGTCTTGTCCTTCTGAGTTGAATACTCTTTCTTTCCATTGTTATCTATGAAATTTGATGAAGTGAAACTGGAATAAAAATGATGATACCATTCAGTATGGTCCTCACAGTTCTGCACATCTGGAGATAAAAAAATGTCATGAGATTTAAAAAAATGTCATGTTTAAAAATAAAAAGTTAAACAAAAAATGGCAAAAATTGTTGTAGAAAACCTTGTAATTCTAATTTGCCTTTTATTAAAGGTCAACTTTGATAACTTAAAATACTTGGTTTTATATGTACATTATCTGCAATCTCACTATTTATAATGAGTGAATTATAAAAAGTATTAAAAAGTAGTGGTTATGACAGCTTATCTTGGCAACTTAAAATAACATTATCATTACTTTTTTTGAATGAAGAAATGAGGTAAGAAAATCAAAACAACTAAGAAAATTAATGAATCAAAATGGTTAAGCAAATAATTCCAAAATTAAATGAAATATGGAGTTTTACAACTGCTGGATAAAATCTAAGAAAATAAAACTCTTTGTGTTTTCATTTTCTTGTGTGTGTGTGTGAGCACATGGAAATACACGATTGATAGATTACTTTTATTGTTATTATTTTCAAATTTCTAAAAACGTATATTAAGTATTTTCCACAGAAAAGAACCATATGTGCTCTTTAAATATTGGCTAACAAAACTCCCTTGGATAAAATAAATATTAACACTTGGCACAAAATGTAAGTTGTGACCATATTTTTGCTCAAACTACCTCAGTATGTTAAATTAAAGGAAGAAAATTATAACTTCTAAATTTAATTTTTGTGAAAGTTAAGAGCAAATCAATAAATGAGTAACAAATGATTACTTGTCCCCATGCCCCATGAACTTAGTTTCTATTTAATATCATATGCTTTGAAGGAGCCTTACAAGACTAAAATGAAGACTACCTCGGTCTTGTTCTCCACTAGAGAAATATATTATGCCTCACCTCTACTCCAGAGGTCAGTATACTTCCAGCCTAAGTAGGAATTCATTGAGTTCTGGAATGATTCTGCCTTGTAAAATTATATAGATAAATAGATTAAAAATGTGTACTAATGAAAGCGTTCTATTACATGACTTACGACTTATACCCCTCTCATACACACACAGAGAAACACCGAATTAAGGAGTAAATTAATCAACAGACACTTGGTGCATGTAGCATTCCTTTTCCGGATACTTTGTAGCAATCTTCCCAACTCCTCCCTTGCTTTACAACATTCAAAGGAACTAAATGCTGTTCTGATTGTTAACCTCAAAAAAATACCTAACTGAGCTATAAGCATTACAAAATCTGTTCAAAGAGTCAAGCGCATGAGACAGTAGATGAAGGAAATACATTTTAATGCCTCATTAAAAAAAAAAAATTCTGAAAAGACATGGCAACATTAATTTGTGAAAATTTAAATAATATGGGAAGCAGAAAATAGCTGGATAAAAGCTCTCAACTAGGTGGACTGTACTAACTTCAAAGTGTGGTCCCAATACTCAAACCCAAAACAACTCTTTCCCTACCCTCACTTTCAGCTGCTGATTTTGATGAATATTTCAGTGAGAACATAAAAGCAGCCAGAAACGAACTTCCACAAGCTCCCAACAACACATCTACCTTCCTGTTAGCTAATCTTTGCTTTTTTGCCCATCAACAAAAGTGAATTCTTCATGCTCCTGCTTGAAGCAAATGTCTCCTGCTCTCACCTACGCCACTGTAACGATCTCTCCACTTTCTCTCCTAAATCATCAACTTTCCCTCGAATCATTCTCATCTGCATAGCAACATACTGTTGTTTTCACAATAGTAAGAGAAACAAACTGAAAACAACTCTTTGCAACAATTTGCCCAAGCTTCTGCATCTTCTCTGTTCCCCTTCACCAATATCCCTGCAAAGAGTTGTCTATGGGCTTCTCCCATTCTCTCTCGTAAGATTAGCAGCAGTTCCTTTTGGTGGCGGGGCCACCCAAAGATGTATTTTTTTGCCCCTTTAAAAATGCTTTACTGTCTTCTACTTGTCTTTCTCAAGCATGCATTACTTTTATAATGGAAAAATGACAAAATTTCAAATGTCTCCCATGTTGCTGCTTTCAACAGTTGGTTCTCAGCTTTTACCTTGCTTTGATTTATATCTAGCGTTTGATTAAATAGATCACTCTTTTTATTTTTAGTATAATTTATTTATATATATATTTTTAAAGATTTATTTATTTATTTATTTATTTGGGAGAGAGAAAGAGTGCGTGCACGGGCACAGAGGTTGGGGGCGGGCAGAGGGAGAGGGAAAGGAGAGAAGCACGGGCTGGTTCCATCTCACAACCCCGAGATCATGACCCAAGCTGAAATCAAGAGTTTGCCGCTTGACAGACTGAGCCACCCAGGCGCCCTTGTATTATTTGTTTACTCATGGCCAGGCATTATATTCTCGGATTTTTCCATTCACTGACGTCCCTACCTGGTCCTCTTGTCCTGCCCAGCTACATAATGCTGGACGCCCCAAGCACAGTCTTGAGAACTCTGTTCTATTGTTTCTTCTTGGATGACTTCAGAATTTTAAAAGCCACTTATATTCCAGTGGCTCTCACATTTATATTTCTGGTCCACATGTTTCCTGAATTTCAGATTCACATACTCAAGGCTTACTTTAAATCTTCTCTTGGATGTTGAATTGATATTTTTTCGAACGGAGCTTCTGCCCTTGCCACCACACCTTCTTCAACCCACTCCTCCCTGGAAAATCCAGCTTTTCAAGTGGTGTGCATCTCAGCGGATGGCATCTTCTTCTCTCCGTTTGCTCAAACCCTGGAGTCATTCTTGACTTCTGTCTTTCTCTCACATTCTGTCTAATCCATCTACAAAAGTGACTGGCTTTACCACCAGTATTTATCTCATGAACGATCACTTCTCAACTTTTGACTGTGGTGAACCTAGTCGAGGCCACCATTATTTCTCACTTGGATTTTTGCAGTTAGCAACCTAACAGGTTCCATTTTTACTGTTTCTTCTCAAAATAGAATCTAGAATAAACCTCGTAATATGTAAGTTAGAATATATTTACTTACATCCTTCTATTTTAAGCTGATCACAGAGTCTTATACCAAACTAAAATCTTACATAAATATTAAGAAGCCAAAGCATATTTATTAACAGGAGAATAAGTATAATATGTATAGTCACCTAATTATGTTGTCACTAAAAGCACTTCTATATTCATTCATACTAATATGAAAAATGTTTATAAATGTTTAAGTGAAGAAAAGACTAGTTACATGATTGCAAATATATAGAAACAATGATAAAATAACAAAGACAAAAACAAGAATAATGACACATTGCATAAACAGAAACTAGAGAAAATAGGTCATATGTGTATGAGTTGTTTTCTTTGGGTAGTGATTTTTTAGTTTGTAAATGTTTCTGATGTGCTCTAATTTTCCTTTAGTGGCATGAGCTATATTAATTACAGATAAGTGATGTAGTTATATAATTAAGTACAGCTTATACAGATAATTAAATTTCATTTAAAATTATAATAGGTAACTTCTACCCCCAAAATTATTATATTTATTTTTTTCATCTTTTGGATGCAATGCCTGACTTTGAATGGAGTGGCCTACATTCACGTCTTCATATTAACTTTTGTAGCTAACATGGAGAATTAACATGTATACATCTATTGAAATAAATATTCATAGAAACAATAATCTACATATTAGTAAAGATGTGTAAATAAGAAGATCCAAAGTACAACTCTGTGCTCTCCTCTTAGTAAACTAGTTTTTGAGACTTTTTTTTTTATAATGGAATAAAATTGATAATCTCAAAAGATTTTAAATAATCCATTCCCTTATATAATTGTTGATGTTCTCCTTTCACAAATACTGAAGTATTGAATGCTATGAAAAATTAATTTCAAGCATTTGTATTATTATCAAATAAGTTTTCCCCTTTTGGTATTCACTATTATATATATTTATCTTAATACTCTTTCTTTCTTGACTTAATGGCCTCACTTGGCTTGCTTCACTTTCTCTTCTCTGCATCCAATTGACTTCATTTTTCTTGTAACATCCATTTTTCTGCCTATTTATGCCTCTGGGGGAATGCTTGTCAGATTCCTCTACAAAGACAATATACTCCTGTGACACCCCAAATTGGTGTTTTGGACTGTTTCTCTATTAGCACATTTTTTTGTTCTTATTTGTCACACGGCATTTTGTAAAAACACTCCCAGGATTCTTCAAAAAGACACATTTTCTGTGTGGTAGAAAAGAAAAAATGTTTAATATTTGTAAATCTACTAAAAGGACAAATACTACAAACTATTTGATTTTTGTAATGGACAGAATTACTTCTTTTTTCCTTCAAAATATAAGTTGGAAAGATACCAGATAAAAGATGTTTTGGGGAAAATGATCAGTAAAGTTATAACACATCTAAGATTAGGAACAGGAAATACCTTTTGGTCTAGAGATATTTTTGTTTTATGATTTTTTTTCTTTTGATATCTCTTCTTTCCATGTGGATGCACTCATTATCACCTTTAGTTTTTATCTGCCTTTGAAAGGAAGCTTTCGGAGTACTCAGAGAGCTTTGCAAAATAAACTAAATTGCTGCTGATTCTCTACCTTTATGGGAAAAAATGTATTCTGGAAACATGAATAAAAATTCTTGCTTAGTAAAATTACCCAATGGCTATAAAAGAGAGAAGGTATTTTAAAATACCTCCCATAAAGAACAGATCCGTGGGTTCTAAGCAAAATGCTGTAGCAATATAGCAGGCTTGATGAAAAGTTCATAAAACAAAAAACCATAATACTTTCCAATTATTAAATCATTGCAGTGGGCTAATGCATTTTTTAAACTTTCAAACACATGTTCTTTAAGTAAAAGAGTTCCTTTTTGTGTTTAAACTTCAGTGGGAGAAGTACAAATTAAGGCTAAAGGTAAGTACCTCCCCTTCGTAAAAAAAGGAGAGAGGATAGATTTTAAGGGAAGAGAATGAATCTAGGAAATACAGGGCCTAATTAAAAAAAAAAAAACAATCATTTTTCAGCTCAATGATTCAGTAAGTTTTTCAGAAAACATCATTAAAGATGAGAAGGGTGGGGCTGAAAGCATAGGATTATATTTAACGGTGCTCTTGTTTAAAGTTCTAAGTTTCTGAGAAATCTCAAATCATAGATATCAAACCATAGACATCAATTGCTACTGTATTATTTTATTGGTATGAATCAATTTTATTGATTCACAAAGAAATTTCAATGGCATTTGGAGAAGCAGTATAATTAGTGTTACTGTTTCTCTAGTCTCCTATCACTGATTTTAGAACCAAATTTGAAGCATTACACAAGTTGGGTAGGTGATTAGCACCTTGCAAAAGAACACCTGAGAGGCTGCTAGATTTTTTTCTTTCCTTCTTTCCATTAATTGACTCCTCTATTTTTCATTTTCCTGTAACATTAAATGATAAAATCGAAGTTGAGGGGAGAGAGAGTGAAAAAACTTAGAGCTAGTGTCCGTGTGTGGTGAGATTGTGAGTAGGTGGTCTACACGGTCATTTGACCTACCAAAGGGGCCAATGAAAGGAAAACAGTGTGTGAACCATTAATCTCTAGCTTGTTGACACAACTGTAATTTTGTACTGCTTGTTTACTGCCACTCTGACGACAGAAACAGTTCTTCCTTGACTTAAGCAGCAGGCTTCTTGTCATCCTCCCTACAAAACAATTTGTGATAACAAATGATAATGTTTAGTAAAATAGTTTCATATTATCTAATACTTTTAAGTAAGAATGATCTTTGACTATTTTCAAGTATTAAAAGATGACTTCTACCAGGTACGTATTATGGCTTTCGTGTTTACTTTTCTACAAAAACAACAACTTAAGTTTAAGGAAAATAATATGTTTCTGCAATTTAGTAGTAGGTATTTCTAGAGAACAGGCTTTTCTTCATAACAGATTATTGGCTTAATATATATTTTAAAGATGTTTTATATTCCTTTTATTCGTTATTAGTTTTATAAGATCTTTGGGTATTATCTTCATACTATCTCCATTTAGTAGGTATCTCCCAGTGGGTTCTGTTTTAAAAACTATAATTAGGTTAATTTGTCCTCCTGGTAAAGACCCTGGAATTTCTACATAATAAGTGATTATTTTGTAATGTAAATAAAGTCTAAAATAAATTGTGAAGTCCTCTCTTTCACCAATAAACATCTTCTCTCATTTAAAAATTTCATTGTCTACAATGTATTAAACACAGTGCTGAGGTTGGAACATAAAACATACACAATCCTGAGACTCCTGGAATTTATAATTTAAGGTAGAGACTAGTTTTAAGCACACAAATCATTCTATCATCAGTATGGCATACTCTGTTAAGAAGATAATTTAAAATGTTTAAAATTCTAAGAAAGATAATTCATTCTTAGATATTTATTTTGAAAATATTAATGTGCATGATTTAAGGTTAATAAAAAGTTTGAATAAAGACTATAACACAAGAAAATGCGAAGTGAATATAGAAAAAAATAGCTATTGAAATGTTTTATTTAGTAACCATTAAACAGCTAGTTTGATTTAATACATGTTCCTGATTTGCTCAGTGGTTCTCAAATTTTTGATCATTTCAACAACTTGAGGACCGAAATATATATTTCTAGCAATAAAGTGGCTCATTGAGAGTGATTCTCAAGGTATAAGATCTTCATATAAGAATCACATTGGTGGGTTTGGAGGAAGCATGTGTAACTTCTGTTTTTTTTAAATCCCATTTGATGATTGATTTTTGACACATCCTACCAACAGGCAGAAAACCTTTGTCTCTCCTCTCTCTGTAGCATTCCCTCCACTAACTGATGACAGTCTCATAATTTTAGAAAACCTTATATACATGGCAGAGATCTCAGAGTATTCATAGCTTATTAGAAGAGGTCTCTCAAGTTGATCTGACAGGAAGGACTTACTGAGAAATTATAATATCAATAACAATGCATTTAAAGAATTCAAAATGTTTAATCATATACGATTTGTTTACCAAGAGTATTACTAGTATTTGTGAGTTAAAAATACCTTTCCCCCCCTGAAATTAGACATCTTTATGAAGAAATAATCATAAACTGTAGTACTTATCTGTTTTTTCAAATAGCTGCATTTACAATTACATACATATATACAGATATAAGATCTTGAAACAGTCTTAGATAAGCTTTCCTATTATTGATAAAAACTATAGGATTCACAAGAAAAAAAATCTTCAGAATTTCCAAAAAACTCAACCAACATCTTGACAACGCAGAATAATATTTAAGAATATTATTTTTAAAAGATAAATATTCTTAAAAAATAAATGAGCTTTAAGAAATTGGTCAGTGTTACCTGAAAGGCATAGTTTACTTTTTAGAAGTCAAATTTTCAGCTTATGTAGGATAAAAAAAATAGATCACATTAGAAGCAGTTTTAATGTCATACATGGTATCTTACTGCCATGTACTCAAGTTAATGCACAGAAGAAAGAGCTCTACACAGAAGGGTGGGGGAAGAAAGGAAAGGAGGAAGAAATGGAATCTGAACCCTCTCTGTAGCTTACAGAATTTCAGCACCAATAAGCACAATGTTCTCATTCACCTAAAGGCTAGAAGCTAGACTGACCCCCAAAGGATTCTCACTGAAAAGGGGAGCTACTTGAAATAATAATTATTCCTTGACTCTAAAAGATCAAGCTTTACCCCCAAGATATGAAATTATTACACAGGCACAGACCAGCTGGTGGAAATTGAATGAGGTTGTTAACAACACTGATAACAGAGGGAAAGATGGGTGTGCAGAAGCTTCAAAAGGGAAATAGACTAATGCATGAGTATATATGCTTACCGCAGGCACTTTGTAATCATGATGTGTTCACTGAATTTTATTCTTTTATATTCCATTTCTATTCTTAGGTTTCCTTAGGACTGGGAGAAATTAAAAGGCTTCTGTGAAAATGAAAGCAGCTAATTTAAGTATCTACAGTCATATAACAAAATCACAGATACTTCGTATATGTCAGTATTTCTGTTTTTTAACTTTTGTTTTTCACACGTTATTCTGCTTCTATATTCATTTTGTTTATAAAAGGAATCATTTTTATAGCTTTTAAATACCTGTTTGATATTTACCCCGGTAAAGACCCTTCAATAATTTATTTATTATAACTGTAGTGATATTTAGTCAGCCCAGACTTTTGTTTTCCCCACCCAATGGCCCGTAGCCCTATTTCCTCTGTATCCACCACAATAGCACTGGGCACATGGCCCAAGCTGGCCAGAGAGTACTATACTCTGGGTCACAGATAAGCATGTGGCCCGTGCCCAGCTAATCAGCGTAGTGTTGTCAATTAAAAATAGTTCTGGAGTTGTATATTCATTTCCTCATAGGATGGGCATTCCCTATACCAGTATAACCCTACTTTGGTTATAGTTTAAATACAAATAAGCAGAAGGCTAGACCCTGAAAGGAACAAAAATTTAAACTAAAACAAAAAACCCACAAACTTCTGTTTTCCAATCATCATGTAGGAGGCTTGGAAATTCTCATTCTATCCTAACAAGCAGGAAGTTGAAGGAATTCATTCCTCTTAGATTCATCAGGGAAGTGAGGTCAAAGGGCAAACCACGGTCCCTTCCACAAAGACACATGAATGGCAAATAAGGACATGAAAGAGACTCTACATCATTTTTTGTTTGGAAATGCAAATTCAAACAATAACAAAATACTACTACACAACTTTGAGAGAGGCCAAAGTCCAAAACACTGACAACACCAGACACTGGTGAGGATGTAAAACAGAAACGCTCATTCATTGCTGGCAGGAATGCAAAATGGTACAAACACTTCGGAAGACAGTTTGGCAGTTTCTTACAAGAGTAAACGTACTCTTACCATACAATTCAGCAATCATGCTCTTCGTTATTTATTCCAATGATGTGAAAATTGATGTCCACACAAAAACCTGCACATGGATGTTTATTGATAATTGTCAAAACTTAAAGGCAACCAAGACGTCCTTCTGTAGGTGAATGCACAAACTGTGGTATGTCCAAACAATAAAATATTACTTAGGACTAAAAAGAAATGAGCATTCAAGCCATGACGAGACATGGAGGAATCTTAAATACATACTACTAAGTGAAAGAAGCCAATCTGTAAAGGTTATGTACTGTCTGATTCCAACCTTATGACATTCTTGAAAAGGCATATTATGGAGACAGTGAAAAGATCTGTGGTTGCCAGGGATTAGGGACAAAGGAGGGACGAATAAGCAGAGCACAGAGGACTTTTAGAGCAGTGACATTATTCTATGTGGATACACATTATTACACATTTGTCAAAATTCATAGAATGTACAGCACCAAGAGTGAACCTTAACGTAAACTATGGACTTTGGGTGATGATGTGTCAATGTAGGTTCATCAGTTGTAACAAATGTCCCACTCTGGTGGGGGTGTTGAGAGTGCGGTAGGCTGTGCATGTGTGTGGGGAGAGGGTATATGGATAATCTCTGCACGTTCTTCTCAATTTTGCTATGAATCTAAAACTGTTTGAAAAAAGTATCTATACGTAATGAGTTGAGAGTGTAAAACTCTTTACTTCTCTGAGGAAACAGGTATACAATAATTAGGGTTATTTTCACATCATTAATTGCACATATGCAAAGCACATGAATACGCAGAAATAATATATTTTCAATCTATTTTAGGAGAAGATGATCATATAGTAATAATTAATCATTAAAATTTATTAGCTCATTTCTCTTAGAAGACCTCTTATCTCTGAGAAAAACACATCGATTATTTCTGGGAGTTAACAAACATCATATGTGCTCAAGAACTAGTCATTTCCACCAAATTAATTAAAGTCACTCTGCAAGTCGCTTTCATCACCCCAGATGATACTGGAAGTATTTGCTGCTGCTCCACAGTAACTCCAAGGTTTCCATAGTTAGACTCCCTCTCCAGTGGTGGACGCCCTAACCCTCAAGTGGCCAGAGCAGTGGCACTGTCTTCAGTGGACTCGAGGTGGGAGAATGACCATCCTCCTCTGTGATACAGAGACACTGATATTTTTGATACAGCATGAATGTGTTTTAGAGTTCTAATATTTAAGGAGCTAAGATAGAAATGAATTTAAATAATATGATCTTCTAGAATTGTATTTCCTCTCTCTCTCTTTTTTTTTTTTTTCCAATGATAAAAGTGTAGTCATTGAGTAAAACTCAACCTATTTAGCTTGTCTTTGTCTTGGGGTGTGCCAGCCTTAACAAAACTCCTTGGCCACTCTGCTTCTATTTTACTTAGTTTGTTCATATAAGGGGTGTCTTTGTCCCTTTGGGCTGCCATAAGAAAATACCACAGACAGAGTGGCTTACAAACACCGAGAATTTATTTGTCCCAGTAGTGGAGACTGAAAATCCAAGATCACGGTGCCAGCCAGCATGTCAGATGAGTGCCCCGTTCTGGGTCACAGAGTTCATGCTGTATCCTTATGTGACAGAAGGGACTAGGGAACAACGTGGGGTCTATTTTATAAGTGCACTAATCCCATTCATAAGGGCTCCAGCCTCATGACCTAATCACCTCCCAAATGTCTCACCTCCTAAAACCACCACACTGGGCATTATGATTTCAACACATAAATTATGGAAGTACACAAATCATAGATCATAGCAAGGGGTTTTTGAAAGTAAAATTTCAAGTTACTAAGTGAATGAATTTCAAGTCAGTTAATTTTTGTAACAATTTAAGATTTACATTACATTTTATTTAATCTAAGTTTTAATTTAAGTTTTTAAACTTAATCATAGTGAAAAATAAAATTTGGACAATAAATTAATGTATACAAATAAACTTTTCTTTTCCATGCCAGGATCACCAGTCTCTCCTTTCAGTGGAGGGGAAAAATATCCAACCTGAGTAATTTTTTGCATATTCTCTCAGAGAATTTCCATATTTAAGCAAATACAAGAAACTGCTTGTAGTGGGTTGAATGGCAGCCCACCAAAAGGTGTCTCCACATTTAAACCTTGGAACTTTTGAGTATTCCTTTATTTGGAAAAAAGGACTTTTCAGATATAATTAAATGAAAGATTATGAGATAAGACCATCCTGGATTATCTGGTTGAGAGCTAATCCAATGACAAGCGTCTTTATAAGAGAGACACAAAGGAAAAAGGAGACGTGAAGTTGGAGGCAGAGATTGGAGTGAGGTAACCCCAGGCCAAGGGAGCTGGTAAGCACCAGGAGATGAATGAGGCGTGGAACTAACTTTCTCTAGACTGTCTGGAGGCAACACAGCCCTCCTGGCCTCTTGACTTCAAAGTTCTGGCCTCCAGAACTGGGAGACAATAAACTTCTGCAGTTTCATGCCACCAACTTTGTGGTAATTTGTTACAGCCGCCCTAAGAATCGAACACACTGGCCTTTAATTAAAACGGGAACATACTATACTCAATGATTTTCTCTATTCATTTTGTACTTTGACTCTCTCTCTTTTTTATATCAACACACATAAATACACTAAAATCTATTAGTATCTAAAAAGCATTTCATTATTTGGCTATATCAAAATTGACTTACCCAGTTTTCTATTGATGGTCATTTAGGATGTTTCTCACCGATGGGCACCGCTACACCAACGCAGTTAACATTTTTCTACATGTGTCTGTGCACAGATGCACCATCTGTAGAACACATTTTTAAGAGTAGAATTATTTTCGAAAGTATGTGCATTTCAGCCACTCCTCTTCGTTCTATTGATATTTTTTTTTTCCTTTCCTTCCCTCCAAACCCAATCATTGTGCATATACCGGAGAAGTAAAAACCATGTTGCTCATTGAACCTCGTGTTCTAGTGGAGTATGTGTTGAGAAATCAGCGGACGAGAGGGTTACAGATCCCCAGAGCGCACAGATGGGCACCCACACCGTACAGAGGGATGGTCCAGTCCAGCTTTAGCAAAGGCATAACAGAGGCAACTCTTGATTTGAGTCTTAGAAAAATTGTTTGCTTGTTGGAGCATTCTAGGCAGAAGGAACAGCCAGAAAAACAAAAGAAGGGGAAATGTGAAAAAGCAATAATGAACTTACCTAAAGCAAATGTTTTTAAAAGGGAGCACAATGAGGGAGAGTGAATCCGAAAATTTTTTTTTTCTATAGTAATATGGAGCCAACGAAGGATGAAAAGGAACGACGTGGTCAGAGTTGAATTTTTGTGAAGTTGTTTTGACAGCAAAGCAGAAGCTGGATCTGGGGGAGGAGGCATAGGGACTGGAGGCTACAATAGCCATTTCTCAGGTTGGAGATAAATTTCTATTTTACTTGGCCACATTTCAAAAAACGTCAAACTCAGTACGTTTAAAACAGATTTTCTTTCTAGTCTTACTGCACTCTATCTCAATGAAGAGAATGCTAAATCTTTGGAACAAGCAGATACCATCTAAGTTTCCTTCCACTACTCTCATGACTTCGGGAAACTTGTCATGCGATAGCAGAGAACCCCGACCTCAGCATCGTCTTAAAAGCCTGGCGGCTCCTCTCCGTCTCTGTGTCCACGGCCTTCAGCTCAGAGCTGTACCATCTCTTACAAGGCCAGTGTCAGATGCCTCCCATCTGGTCACTCCTTTCTTCACTTTTCTCCCATGAAAATATATTTCATTTCCCACATTGCCGAAGCATCGCCTAGCTACAGTATAAATCTGACTATGCCATTTTCCAGCTTCGAACTGCCCCTGGCATTCCATTGTCCACAGGACCGTGTCCTGCAGTCCACCGTCTGGCTGCAGTGTACCCTGTCAACCTCTTTGCACCGGCTCGAGCCATTTCGTAAAGCTAGCCACAGACTCTGTCGTTCCCTGAGCACACCAGCTTTGCCACGACCTCCCGTCACTTTGCAGTCTTGTTTCCCTGCTTGAAATATCTTCCTCCTTCTTCATCTAAAAGCTCCAACTGTTTTCCTTAAAAGATAGAAATTGGCATTTCCTCTCAGAGAATCACCTTGTGGCCTGTGGCAGAGTGATTGGTTCTCTCCTCGATGTGCTGTGAGCACCGTTTGGTCTGACTTATATTATGGGGCTTCCTAGGCTGTGCTATAATTTTTGCGTTTATTTGTCTATCTGCACTGGTTTTCGAGTTTCCTGTGAGAGGAGCCTAGCCTATTACCAGATGCATTTTACTGAACTTACGATTCTCAAATGAGTAATTACCCAAGATCATACCTCTGTTACAAGAACATGCCTGTTATAAGGGAGACAAATGTACTCTTCATATAGCTGAAGTTAACAATTCCGTATTTTCTATGAATCACTGAGGCAGTGGTGAGCAATTTGTTTTAAAATCGGGTTTGATTATGCATATTATTTGAAAAATTGTCAACTTTTATTGGAATTCTTTTTAATTTAAATTTGCTCTTAATGTCAGCAGAGGGCCTGATACTGTGTATCACGTATAACCTCTTCTAGAAGAGATTTACAATTCACATGTGTTTGAATGAAATCCTGATCTGATGCATTCATGAACTCGTTCATCAATTATCAGTAAAATTAAAGTGCATGACATTTAAAGAAGGCTAATATTACATGGCTCTATTTCTAACTTTATCTTAAACACTCAGTAGAAATTAGCAAGTAAAGTGTATATACTAGAGTGAACTGAGATTTCAGACTACCAGAGAAAAGTCGAGATACCTAGTGAAGACAAAAAAAATGCATCCCCATTAGCTTTGAAGTAACAGCTAAATTAGCATTTTATGGCTTTCCACAGCCTGATTAAGAAGGGTCATTATGCTCTCAAAACACAATGTGGCACTGAAGTATGAATAATAACGTTTCTCTTGTTTAAATGATGTTAGTTTACCAAATGTGTCCTGTCTTTATGCACATTAGTCATGGTACACTCGGAAGTTCAATGTGTGTTTCAACGACTTACTGCCTGTTTGTACTGAACTCTCTTTCTACTTCCCTGCAAACCCATATGTGTTAGGTACAGAGACCATTGTGTGTAATAATTTAGCTTCCTATTCTTTACGTTTTTGTTTCTGCCTCCCCTACTAGAATACAAACTCTTTGAGAGCCAATTCTGTGATTTTTTTTCTTTTTTTTTCACAAATTTTAGCCTCCCACCTTACTGCCTAATACAAGTGCAGTGTTGAATAGACATCATTTGAATGAATGGGTGAATGAAAGAACACTTGTATAACCTGCCTAGAAATAAATTTGGTTAAGAGTTAATAGGATAAGTTTTTACTCGCACATTCTTTTGGGGATTTGAAATATATGATTTGGGGGCTAGTGTAAGATATATAATAGACAACGATTAATATGAATTGCTGGGACCTTTTTCAGTGCTGCGGAAGTGGTCCATGCCAGCGAGGGTCTCTGAAGCCTCAGCTTCGTTAACTGTAAGAGAATTTTGCCTCTGTGTTTAGCACTATGATAATGTCGTCTATTAATGGAGCAGCACTGAAGTCTTTTCTGCGGCTTAGATTTACAATCTGGTTTAGGTCACTGTTACCTGAACAACTCTCCTGGGGCTGGACAGACCCAGACAGATGAGATTGCAGAGGGTTTGAATGGTGTGCCCTGAAGGAATTGCTTCCATTAAATCCAGTAGGACTAAATTTGAAGAGTAATTTTAAAACTTTATGAGAACTATCGTCATTTTTAGGTAGGTTTCTTTAGTTTTCTTGCATAAAATTAAAATTCATTTAATTTAATAAAATATGTTGATTATTAAAATTAATCCTAGTCAACTTCATGTATGAATAGATCTACAGACATATAGATAAAATAAGAATGAGAGATACATGCATACATATATGCAAAGTTGGGGTGAGCCTGGGAGATTTCAAATGGACTATAGGCATCCTATTTGCTCAGTGGTGTGAATTTTTTATTTTTTCTCCATCCTCACACAAAATGGGCTTACCTTCGTTTATTTCCGATTTAAACTCTAGGGCCTACGATTACATCTGGGAAATCTGGGTTTTCTCCAAATGGTTTCATAGGAGGTCCTGACGGCCCATCCCCCATTCTTAATTCCTGCCTTGTTTATTTCCAATTTAATGACCGTCTGGCCTCTGTTACTGGCACAAGGGTGTTACAAATCTCAGTGGTCATTGGCGCGGATTTTAGCCACAGCTACAGAGAAGAAGAGAGGAGTGGAAAGACTGGATTTGCTGCTACTCGTACTGTTTATATCTGAACTGTCTCATAAAGCCTGACAAGTACATAATGGTTACTTCTGTTCGCGGCAGGTCTGGCTGCTGATCGTGTGGCGCCCGGGGCTCAGGCTTCCTATTTGCAGGCTCCTTCAGACTTCAGTTCTCAGGGATTTACTCATCACTCAGTACACTGGTTCCTCTCAGAGATTAGCATATTGGATTTATTTCAGATTAGGTTTGCCAATTCTGGAGAAGTGTGTTCTGACACAGCAAGTATAAACTAAATAACAGGCTTAGTGGCCACTTAGGTCTAATATTTTAGTGTAAACTAAGACATATGCAAAATTTTTTACTCTCATGATATCTTCTCCAAATGTGTCCTTTTTTGCTAGCCCTTCAGTGACAATAGTAGCATATAAATCGGTTACTCTACATTATTTGTAACTTGCAACGTGAAAATAATCCTTTATACAATCTTCACATGCATATTCCAGTATGTGGGTAAAAACACATTTTCAAAATTGAACATGCATTCATGGGGCCGCTTGGGTGGCTCCATCAGTCAAGTGTCTGCCTTCTGCTCGGATCTTGATCTCTAGTTCCTGGGATGGAGATGCTCTTAGGGCTCCCTGCTCAGTGGGGAGCCTCCTTCTCCCTCTCTCTAACCACCACCTCCCACCACCAGCCCCCACCCCTGCACTTTTTCTCTCTCCCAAATAGATAAATAAAATCTTCTAAAAACAAACAAACATGAACTTGTGTTTCTAATCTTTTACCCACTGTTCTGAAATTGAGTTTCCCTAAGTCATTTGGCATTTAAAACTTGACCTGAACTTTTCATTTGGCTAGCTTTTTGTTTGTTTGTTTTGTTGTTTTGTTTTTCTTTGTTTCCACTGTTAATTCCAGATAGACAGGAATAATGCCTCATTCAGATTTGCATTTTGGTGTCTTACACATTTTATGTGTTATGAATAAAAATGAATTATATCAGGGGCGCCTGGGTGGCTCAGTCATTAAGTGTCTGCCTTCAGCTCAGGGCATGATCCCAGGGTCCTGGGATCGAGCCCCACATCAGGCTCCTCCGCTGGGAGCCTGCTTCTTCCTCTCCCACTCCTCCTGCTTGTGTTCCCTCTCTCGCTGGCTCTCTCTCTCTCTCTGTCAAGTACATAAATAAAAAAATTTTTTTTTAAATGAATTATATCAAAAGTGTGACTCTGCTCTGGAGTTTTAGCTTCTCAATGGGAAAACTTTTCTATTATTCGTATAAATCGTTTACAAATAAAACAACGTCGTGTGAAGCACCCTAGATTTTTATTTTATTAATTTATATTTTTTAGAAAGGGAAAGAGAGAGAATCTTAAGCAGGCTCCACACCCAGCACGGAGCCCAATGTGGGGTTAAGTCTCATGACCGTGAGATCATGACCTGAGCCAAAACCAACAGTCAGACACTTAACTGACTGAGCCTCTAGAAGCATCCTAGATTTTAAATCAAACTTTAGCAAAGAAAGAACAAGTTGAGCCTGGAGTGTTTGTAGTATCAAAAAGGGCTAAAAAAATGATGGGTAAACCCCTAGAAGTCTGCTTAAAAGGGGTCCTGGGGACTAAATAAAGAAAGCAATATTAATGGATTTAATTCATTGAATGAAATAGCAAATGGTGAGTCAATACCAATCTAAGACAATGGGTATATTGAAAACTTGATGAGGAATGGGATATGTATCATTTCAAACTACCTCCTCATAAAGCATGTATTAATTATAGAGTGTAGCATAACTTAACAGTAGAAAAGCTTGGCTAACATTTCCTTAATTAAATGATCAAAATAAACACCATCGGTAATGGGACAGATTGAAATTATTTGTCACTTTATAAGATCAATAAGAAAAACGGAACATTATTGTATGATATTACTACCCCAAATCCGTAACCTAAATCTAATTAGACCCAAATTGGAATACGTTATACAACATAATTAGCTTACAATCTTTAGAATGCCAAGGCCATCAAAGTCAAGGAAAGACTAAGGAAATATTCCAGACTGAAGGAATATAAAGAGACAAGACAATTAAATGCAGCCAATGATTAAATGCTGGACTTTTTGTTATACAAGTCATTATTAGGACAACTGAAGAAACTTGAATGGGATCTGAGGATTAAATGACAGTAATGTATAAATGCTCATGTTTTGGTGGTGTACTGTGGTTATATAGGATAATGCCTTTGTATAAACTAAAATAATTTGAGGGTGATGGAGTATCAGGTTGGCAACTTATTTTCAAAAATAATTTTGAACTTTTAAGTTTAGTAGGGGTTAGTAGCTGTTATAAAATTTTAAAAATTAGGAACTAAAAAAAAATTAGAATTACAAGTTTGTGAGAAATCACTCTGTAGTTTTAGTCTTAACCTTCAAGGGAAAAAAGCCTAAGAACAACCTTCGAAATAATGATATGAAAGTAATAGTTTTTTTTTTTAATACCAAAGAAAACATTTTTAGAAAGTGGACATAAATTATGAGAGGGAGCTACTGATTTAATTAGGATGCCTATGGAATAATTAAAGGTAGGAAGATGTAATTCCATGTATAACATTATTTCTTCGGTGTGACTGTTGCTTCTGATTCTCATAAATTTTCATCTTTGCTACCATTTTTATATACTGGAATGTGCTTTGTGACACGTAAGGTATATATATTTCTCTGGGAAAAAATGCCATGAAAGGCCCATAACATTTATGTTTATTGACTTCAGTAAAAATCTAGACTATAATTAGAAAATAGAAAATCCATCTGTTTCACTGGAGTGTAATACATTTTGACTCTCAGACAGGGTAACTGAGTTATGCTTGGTATTGACATACATTAGAACCCACTTGTTCTTTCTCCCTTTTTATTAGGTAATCCTTTCAAAACAGTCTCCGTAGTATGAGTTGTAGGCATTCTGTAAAAACATGATCTACTCACTTAGTTGTAGACTACCACATTTTTCTTTTGGTAAGACAATGAAAAATATGTTACTCATTAAATGTTAATATATTTCCTTATTAAATCATGTAAGTTGAGCTCTAAAATTTTGTATTGGGTCTAATTATTTGATTTAAGAGCTTGCATTGATTAAAATATTGAAGCATTGAATAATTACCTCATCATTTTTGTGCTTAATTAACTTTTTGCTCAGTTTCAGCTTTCTATGGAAGAGAATATTTCATGTTTTAAGATACAAGAATTGCTTTACATAATAATTACTAGCTTATTAATGTGATCTAAGTGTAGCACACAGTTTTCACAGAAAATTATACTTCTCTTCATTCATGAAGAGAGAGAAGACCCTAAGACCATGACAACTGATGATTAAAATGACCAAATCAGAAAAAGATATGATAACTACCCACCAAAGGGCGGTCAGATTGTCAAACTAATTTCAAAGTTCATCCCGCCCCAGCAGAGCCAAGGGAGAGTAAGCTCTCCGTGGGCTGTAAAGGTCAGAGACGTAACGACAGGGAAGAATTGCCAGTAACTACAGACATTGGGAGAAGGCCCACATCAGACTGATTCCTTCCCGCATGCTATACAGGTTGCTTGCCAGTAGACTGTTGAGTATAAATGGGCTCAATTATTCTAGACCAAACTAGCGGAAATTTTTTCTGTTAACGACGCACATGGACACTGATTCAGACAAACCCATATTAAATGTGCATGTTGGCGACTAAAACCTTTGAGGTAATGGATGTGTTTTCCTGGACATTAATGATAACGTGAGCATATAATAGGGATCTTCATTCGAAGGCTCCAAAATGAAAACAAAGATTTTTTTTTCCTTTTCACTTTATAAAAGTCTAGCAATATTAAGCGATTATTTCTCCAAATATGGCATATCTGTCAATATACAGAAAGTCAGGTGCAGCAGAGCTGATATTATTGCTACCACTTCCAGAGTTTCTTCCTTGAATTGTTCATAAGGCTCTCTGCTATTTTCTTTGCTTATGCTTACAATTATCTCCTTATTCTACATTTTTCCCATTTCTGCATTGCAGTCTCAACTTTCAACCCAGGTCATGCTGTGCACATAGGATATACTTTCCTAAATGATCCATGTAGGTCAGGAATATAGATTGCACCTTCAATTTACGGGTTGGATGTGGGAACACACAGCATTCATTTTTGTTTTAAGGAAGCATGGATTTTACTGCGGGATGAGTTGTCAAAATAGTATTTTGAGATTTTAGTTCATGCTCCTCACGTTTCCCTTTTCTTTTTTCCCCATCCAAATAGATAGCCAGTGTACTAACTACTTCCTTGTCCAAGGGATAGTATATGCTGGATTGTAAATTTCCAAAATAAATGTTCTAAGCAGTAAGTAAATCACTATAGACGGTCTTGAGAGAAAACACAAGAGAAGATTATTTAAATCTATAGACTTTGCTACAGAACTTGGGTTGTGAGTGGAGTTTCCCAGCTACACAAGGAAGGGAGTTTCTCCAAAATAGAAAAATCTCAGGAGCCAAAAAAGGCCATGCTGGGCTCCAATCGCCTCACCAAGGAAGTAGAAAGACTCTAGAGGGAAATGGTTTTACGTTATAACTAGATAAAATATATTTGTGTCATAGAATGTAATGATCAACTCATCAACGAGAGAGCGAGAGCCTAGAAACAGGTGGTTTTATGATACAGATTGGACCACAGAGTAAAGATGTCAGGCTTTTGGGGTGACCAAGAAGCATCAGGTAGTCACCACCCCTGAAGAAGTTTGGTGGACAAGGGTAGCAGGCCTCTCTAAATCTTGTGTAAACAAATGACCAAAGACTAGAGACACTATTCAATCTGTACTTCCTCCCTTCCATCCAAGATGTGACCCCAGAAATTATCAGTGATGAGGACCCCAGAAATAAAGCACAGTGTTGTGGGACAGGAGTTCAACAAGAAGATTAAAGTTTAGCTT
Organism: Ursus americanus; assembly: GCF_024610735.1. Classification (NCBI taxonomy): domain Eukaryota; kingdom Metazoa; phylum Chordata; class Mammalia; order Carnivora; family Ursidae; genus Ursus; species Ursus americanus. The sequence goes on from NC_142139.1 coordinate 18,757,727, forward strand.
TCTGACATCCCGGAGTTCAGAGTCTGAAATACATTCAAGTAACACAAATAAAAGAAGGTTTTGGGCTGAGATTCATACTTGAAAAAGCAACACAACAGGTGAACCTTAATCCATACTTGAAAAATTATCTCAGAGAATCTCTCCCTTCCTTTCACGTAGAAAGACTATCCATTACATTTTCCGGTAAAATGCTCCTTTGATCTACATAGTCTCAAACAAATGCATTTCAGTTTGTGGTTTTTCTTCTCATTTGCAAAACTAATAACCTGCTTAATTGATTTTACCACAAGGGAACAATTTGCTCTAAGGGTGGAGACAAGTTTCCTCTTTCAACAAATAAAACCAAACCAAAATCTCCTTATTGCTTTGAAAAGAAATATTTTGACTTCTACTTTTCTCATGAAATTTTCAGACATGGGTCAAGATTCTTGAACACTCAAGCTCCAAAAGTAGATTTTCTTAAGTATCAGGCTTACGAATGGAAGCCTGATCCTAAAATGACGGCAACAGAATGCCTTCTTGCCTCTTTCATAGTGCCGTCCCTGGCCCATGATTTCTGTGATATTAGTAGTCTCTACCAAGCATTCAGAGAATGTTCCATCCAATGTCTTTACTGATGTCACCTTAGTGAGCTTCCTCTTCATATCGTACCCATGCTGAACACATTCAAACACATCCTCAGAAGCCCTATTTCCTTTACCTATATCTTTCTACTTCTGTGCCTCCTGCTGCCTTCCCCCTTTCCCACACCCTCCACTATTGTTATCATCTCTCCTTATTCCTAGAGTGTTATATGTAAGTGATGGGTCACTACGTTCTATACCTGAAACCAGTTTTACCATATATGTTAACTAATTAGAATTTAAGTAAAAAACTTGAAATAAAAAATAATAAAATAAAATTAAAAAAAAAAAAAAAAGAACTCACCCAAGACCTTTTTTACTTCCTCAGGAAAAATATGTTGCCTTGTCTTCTGGACTTGCATAAAACTTTCCAGTGTCTGCATTATAGCACTTACCACAGTGACTATAATTATTTATGTGTCTGTCTATCTCAATAAATCATGCACATCTTAAAGAAAAGTGCATGGTTTATTTTTCTTTAAATCTTCAGAGCTTTGCACCGTGCTTGGCATAAGATAGGTGCTCGATGCTGATGAATGAATCAACAGTGCAAACGTTATAACCCACTGCCCAATTGTTATCCTGAAACAATTTTATTAGCTTGGGTCTTTGTGTATTTTAAATTCCACAAAAAAAGTCACCGACATATTCATCATGCTGCATTAAAAGAAAGGACCTATATTTTTTTGAAGTTTCACTGAAACACCTTTTATGAAAGGCACTACGAATTTCATCCCATAGAGGCATATAAATATTGTGTTGTCCGCCTTTTGACTAAAATGCAAAATAAAAATATGGCATTGATAGTTGTGTAAGTGATTATAAGGTAAGACTACCCCCAAGTGAGATTGAAACATTTGGCTGATGGTCCGTTAGGTAATCTGACATTTTTAATGTGGAAAAAAAAAAGTATCAGGAGAGGTCTGCCACCCCTGGAAACTAACTGCCTGCAGAACTGGCTCCATTCACTGTTGAAAATTTAGTAGTTCTGAGCTGACAAAGAAGAGCATTAAGCAGTTTCCCCCCTAAACTCTTCTTGAAGTTGTAGTTTAGAATTGCTCCTTATTCCCTGGAAAATGTCTGCTATAATAAGAGATGAGAAAAAAAAATATTCTATGTCCTTTCCTCCCTTTCTTTTCTTTTATTTTACTGATGTAAATTGGTTAACTCAAATGACTAGCCGAGGGCATGGCTTGTATAACTTAGATTGCATTCAGATTATCAACTTTAATGGACCAGGGGGAAAAAAAACACATATATGAAAGAGGAAAAAAGTGAAAAGAGTGAAGCTTAATTTCTATCCCTAAAACCTAGAGAGAGAGAGAGATATTAAAAATAATAATAAAAAAAACCCCCAAAACATGCTGACTTAAGACAATGGAAAAAGAAGAGACATTTTCCTCACATAAGGGAGTGGACAGAGGCTCTAAACGGTCAGATTTGATTTTTGTATGCGAGGGAAAAACTTTTATAGAGCCTGGGTTTCCAAGCTCTCACAAGGGATGATTTAGGAGGTGAAGCCAACCCCAGTCATCTCCCAACTAAACACTCTGAGAGCTGCCAATGTCTATAGTTAATGAGGTGGACTTGGAGCCGTGCCCTTAATTAGCTTGACCCTGTGAAACCCTGTTTCTCAAACATTTTAAACCCATGACCTCTTAAAGCTTTCTTGTTCTCTATAGGACACCAGCCAAGAAGATTCTCTCATTTTTCTTCGTGTACTTCAAATTATTAAAAAAAAAAAAAATTAGTGTGCTGTGGACACTTTTTCAAATATATTTGGCCTGTTGGTGATTTTGACATGTATCCTTAGAGAATTTGCGCCATGTGCTATTCTCCCCTTAGCGAAAAGGGGGGTTAAAATTGAGAGCTGCACAGCTTGTAGCATGGGGTAGTCTATGCAGTCTGGCATATGTTATTCTATGTTCTTCATGATCAGATCTGCGTCATGAGTGCTCTTGGAGGATTTCGGTCACATCGAATATCCAGAAGGCAGAAGGGAAGGTTTTAAACTTCTCTCATATTTAATTTGTTTATCACTTCTACATTAATTATACATATTCTTCAAATATCTTTCATTGAAATTTTTACAAGCAAATTTATTAATTTTGTCAGCTGATCTGTGGTGGGAGAGAGTGCCTCTATCTACTGTGGGACACAATTATGTTTTAATTTTGTAGTTCAGTGGATTTGGAGGAATGCTTACTTTTTCTTCCACCCAGAATGTGGTATTACCAAAAATAGGACTCAGTGGGGTAGAAACTAGTTTCTCTATTATTATTAGAAAAGTATATGAAATTCAAGACAAGAAAATTTAATTTGTATACTTGGGAAATAGCAGAGAATAAAGTTTTTATTTTTTAAATTTTTTTTTTTTTTACCATACTTCAGGTTTTGGCTTACATACTATTAGAATATTCATTGGGACATATAACACTTTTGTTTAAAAATATAACCAATTTCAATGAGATCCACCCAATGAGGAGTCTGGTTACAAATTTTAAAATTGAATTAGATTTACTGAATGCTTCACAAACTTTCTGTACATGAGTGGGCCAATTTTGACAAGACCTGTGCTGCTTGATTATTTGAAATAGAAGCCAAAGGACTTCACGGATTCAAACGGATTCAGCTGGAAAACAGACACAGCCCGGCATGTCCACAAATGTTTAGTTTTGCAACCAAGAGTAAGAGCTATGAGTTGAGGTCATTCTTAAGTGAACCAGGAAAAAAGAAAAGGAGAAGTTATTTAAAATCTCAACTTATTTCAAATTTTGGACGTTTATAAGATAGGAAACAATTTTAAAATTTGTTTCTATGTTTGAGTTAAATAGGATCATCTGATCTAACTCTGTAGATATTTGAGGACACGCATTCTGAAAGCGTACATTTGCTACCACCCAATACATGATAGATGCAGGCAACTCCTAAGTGTATAATCGCACTTTGGATAATACCAAAACACTTGCATCATTTCAATTTGTATCGAGTCCTTGGCCTGACACATGTCAGAGACCAGGGAGTATCTTTTGATCTTTTTTGGGATAAAATTTCAAAGTGTGTAAAAATTATTTGGGGGAATTACTAAATACATATTTCTTCACTCCGGCCTCAAACATTCTGATTCAAAACTTCTGGAGTAGGACAGAGGATTTTGCATTTTTTAATGCCCAAGACCTTCTGATGGAGGTGATCTTTTGAATAATTTTGAGAAGTTTAGTCTTCTAGGCCCCTTATGCTTGCTGCTAATGTGAGAATCACGTCTAATAGACCACGCCTGACTGACGGGAGTGCAATAATGAAATATCTTATTTTGTAAAAAGTCAAATATCTACCAAGAAGATATTGTCTGATTTCTGTTTTTAAGAAAACAATTTTGTCTTCCTGTGGAACCACTATCTGGAAAAGTGAGCACAAGATTGAAAAAAAATAAAATCACAGCTTTATCACAGCCTTAGGCTGAGGTGAAGAATAGCACGTAGTAGAAGCACATTTGTCTCAATGTTGCTCCAGCTCTTTCGTGTACCTAGTCCTCGTGTCTGCTTCCCTTTGCTATCAGTTCAGCTCTTTAGTGGTAACAGGTCACGCATTTAACAGCTAACCAGGCCAGGACAGCTGCCAATCATATACACTCTAGAACCAGGCGAAATGTATGGAATCTAGTAAAATTTAGCTAGGAACAGAAAGCTTGTCCTAGTGTCTGCCAGCTAGAGACAGCCCTTTGGTATCCCCACTATGCTAGTCCACCTAAGCTTGACAGTCTTGTTGGTTGCTCTCGTTTAGTCTCCCATGAAGCGATATTTTCATTTCTTTGTCAAAATGAATTTCACTCACGAAATCTCCTCTTCCAATACTATGTGTGCATTTGGACAGATATATTCTTACAATAAACAAACAAAAGAAACCTAACTTAAGAAGGGGCTCTACTTCTCAAAATTTCTAGTACTGTGGTCTTCTAATTGTAAGATATGTGAGGATAAATGATATTGTTAGGTTTTCCTCCAGGAATTTTCATGTACTGAAAGAATTTTATTATGCCCATTTTATGCCAGAACCTGTTTTAGAGATGTAAAGGTAACTATCGACAATTTTGAATAAACAATTTTGTATAAATGTAATTTTGTATAAGCAAAACCTGTCTTTACCTTTTTGACCTGGGCACTATTTTAGCAGGTATCAGTTCTGGGGAGCAGGGAAGGAATGAAAATCACTGTTACAGCAGCTGCTGCAGAGACAAAGGAAGTCAAGACAGTATTTTAAGTATGAACATCCTTAGAGTATAAATAAGGTATGCTCAGGTCTCCCCATATTCCCTATTGATAGCCTACGTATGATCTAGCTGATATCACAAGCTGGTGAGCTTTAAAAGAGACACATACCTCCTTCCATAGCACAATGTGCCAACCCTCTTCCCCCTAAAAAATGCGGTATAAAATCCTGACGTACCAGCGGGCAGAAAACACAGTCATGCAAAATATAACATGATGGCATGTGAAACTAGCTATTTATTTGTGAAACATAAGTCACAGTTCTTTTTGTTCTTTCACATGGTAAATATCTTCCATATTTTCTCAGGATTAAAACAAAAACAATGAATGATATTACCTCTTTTCATCCTCCATGAAGAAATCTATTGTATCAGAATGTGTTTGCAACTTGCGGAATTTCAGGGCCACAATGAAGAGGTTGATGGGACTATCCTGCCTTCCATGGAATAAGGAGGGAGGAGGAAGTGGTGTCATCAGGAAAGTACGGTGAGAATTAACTACATATGAAAATTAGCTCTATGCCTCTTATCATCAATCGAGTTTTTATTTATATCACATTTTTTGTCAGTGAAAAGAGTTAGTTTCCCTTACAGAAGATGTTCTTTAACAATCATTAAGGGGATGAGAAAAACAATAGGGCCAAAAAGAATACGTTGCATAAATTATAGTAGAAAATGCACATGCTCAGATGGATGATAGGTAGAAGCGTTAAACAATTTTAGAAAATAGCTCACAGATCCGAACTAAATTGTAAAAGAAAAAAGGGACATCGCTTTCTTAAACTTCAGAATGCATTTGGTGTAGTAGTTATTATTTTCCAAAAATGTCTTCTCTTTCGTAATTCCAAACTAGCACGTCTCACCTTCTCCTATCTGCTGCGAAACCAGTCTGACCCGCCTACTACCTAATAAGGTTTTAAGTCATCCGTGGGTTGAAACATCAGTAATAATTTTCTAGGTGAGGACATTTCTCTAAGAAGAGGAATTGCCTTGCCACAGTAACGATAGGTAGTTGATTTATTTGCTACCAACTGATACGTAGTTAATACATTTAGGAGTAGAAAGATTTATTTTCCTTCAGGTTCTTTAGAACTCTTCTCCCCCACCCCCCATCCCCTCCAACACACACGCATAGGTTGAACCATTTTCTTCCTAATCATGGGTTCTTTGACCCACTAATAAGCTTTCTTAGAGTGTTAGGGATTTTAATACTATTGATATTGATACCCTCTAATTAAACCCTTCTGAGGTTTAAGAGCCGTAGAGATCACTTGTATTAATTTACCATTACCGGGGAAGCATATTGTTTCAATTTTCTGTTAAGGTTTTTTTTTTTTTTTTAAATCATTTAAAAGACATATAACTGTATAAGATTTATATTTATATTAAATGTTATTTTTCTTAAATTTGTATTAAAAGGGCTATCTTCATATTAATTTTCAAGATTATGCTCTGTGTATCTTTACATTATTAGTAGCGTGGATTCTGGAGCTGGACTGACTGCACTGGAATCCCAGATCTATCACTTTTTATCTGTGTAATCATGGGGACATTACTTAAACCCTTATGCCTCAGTTTCTTCTTTAGTGAAAATGCAGATAATAGTAATTTGACACAGTAGGTAGTTAAAACATTCTGACCGATTAATTAGTCAAAATATCTGATGCTTTTAGAAGAGTGGCTGGCATATAATTACCCTTTTACAGAGTGATACTATTTTTTTTTTTAAGATTTTATTTATTTATGTGACAGAGAGACAGCCAGCGAGAGAGGGAACACAGCAGGGGAGTGGGAGAGGAAGAAGCAGGCTCCCAGCAGAGGAGCCCGATGTGGGACTCGATCCCGGAAAGCTGGGATCACGCCCTGAGCCGAAGGCAGACGCTTAACGACTGCGCTACCCAGGCGCCCCAAGAGTGATACTATTGCTCATCTCCTTTCTGCTCAAAAGTAAAGCTTTAAAATCTTTATGTCATCTTTGAATTCCCACTACATACAAAAACAGAAGATTGATATTTAATATTTGTCACTATAAAGTCAATTTTATCATTTAGTTACACATTTAATACAAAATCAATAGAATTAGAATGACTTTATAAAATCTTAAATACTAATTCACCCATTTCAGAAATATTTATTTTTTCTTATGGCAGTAAAATATTGGTATAAGAAAAAGCATGTATGAAGTCATTATCAGTGAGAAGGCCAAGTTTTGACTTAAAAAAGAACAAACAAACCAAAAATTTGTGGTTCAGCTTAGTGTCCATTGGTTTAAATACTGCTATATGATTTTAAGATGTCTGCAAGATACAGTTCATCCTTTAGGGGTTGAGTAGTTTTAAAATGTGTAACGTAAGACTTTGTCTACAGGTTTATAGACCCAGTGAGCTGCTTGTCAAATCCAAAAAGCTCAGCAGACCTGTAGGGCAATTCCATGGAAATGCCTCTTGAAAATAAATCAGAAATCCATAGGAAGAAACCACTAGAGGTCATTCAATGTAACTTTTTGAGTGTCCACATATATACACTTAGATTATGTCCAATTTGAAGCATTTATTAAATAACATGGTTTATAAAAGGTATTAAGCTACTCTTCCAAGTTTGAGTATAACTTACTCATTTCAGTTGCCTCCATACAGAATGTGTGGAAGGAATACCAAAATCAATGCATGTAGAAACAAATGTGTCCTTTTGGCTCAGAGGAATTCATATTGATATGGATCCTTAACTTAGTACAAGTGAAAAGTTTTCAAACTCACTCCCAAGTCAATAATATTATATAACATTATCGATCAGACAACGTAGTTGTAGCTTTACAAGCGTTGTATGCAATCCTTACAAGCCCCGAGATGCATACTATTGTCTCTGTTTACAAGATGATAACGTTGAAGTTCAAAAAGTTAAGTAATTTGACTACATCTCATAACAAATTAAGGGAGGGAATAGTGACTTGAACAAAAACTTGTCTGGGTCAACAACTCGAGTTCTTACTTTAGCACTATGCTACCTTTTGCCAATTATGTTCCAAGCACCCCCTCAAGATGGTTCCTAAAATTACACTAGATGCACACTGTAAGATTTTTTTTCATCTTCAGTTAAATATTAACCAAATATTCCCAAATTTCACTCTTTTCCTTTAGAAATAAAAAAAATACTCCCTCTTTCCCTCTGTCTTATAGATTAATTTAATAATAATACTTATTTATTTAGTGTGTACTACAAGCCAACTATTCTGATGGACCGTTTCAAACATTATTATACTTAATCTTTGCAACAGCACTGTCAAGTATCATTATCTCAATTTAATACACGAAGAAAATATGGCTTAGGGTGGTTAAGTAAATTACAGAATTGGTGAATGGTAAGAGATTTTGAACCACACTAGTCAACTCCAAATTCCATGTTCTCAAACATTCTCCAAAACATCTGGAAAAATGAAAATGAAAAGAGAGATGTGTAAGGAAAAAATGATGAGGTAGTCCGTAGACAAGTAAGTGAAACTAGAAGGGCTAAAAGAAAATATTTTAAAATTCAAATAGCTCCCAAAGACCATAAGCAGGATAGAAGAAAGCAAAATTTTAAAACAACATAACAACGAAAAAGAAAAATTTTAAGTTGCACAAACAACTAAACTAAAAGGAGAAAACAAGGGAGGAAAACTGAAATATTGGAATCCCTCAGAAGTAGTAACAGTTTGGAGATTAAGGCATGGGATGGGGCAATATGGGAACAAAGAAGGGTTTAATATGAAACACACAAACTTTCCACATAAAGGTAACCAAGATTCTAGAAGAGCCCAAGGCTGCCATGAGGAGATCCTGGTACAAACCAAGACACAAAGGAAGAAAAGAAAGAGAGAGAACATGTCAGTGGTTTCATGTTTCTTTTGGCAACAAGAAGCTTCAGAATTACATCTGTTTTTCCATTTCCCTTTACTTCTAGTGCTGCTGGATTTGAAACTCCAAACCTCCAGTAAATTCTATCCTATGCCTTGGTAATCCTGCCTAGAAAAGTGGGGGTATGATTATTTGAAAATAAAGTCATTCTATCCTGTTCTCCAAAATGGAGAAATTGTGTTGTTAGGATTTGATCATTTGGAATAGTACAGTTTGTCACCTCCTTCTCATTCAAAGTCGGTGAAGGAGAAATGGAGATTCAGGAGCCAAAGGCAACAACATTGACTTAACTGCAAGAAACATTTCAGCTGAAATTGGTTATTTCTCTGTGTGTATATATTTGCACCTGGGAGTCTTAGGTGATAAATTTGGCAAGTAGAACTATGACTTCTAGAGAAAATCCTGGGGCCCTACTTCACAGCACAAAATGGGCACTGGGACAATAACACCTGCATTTTGGTCTTTATATGAATATCTTTGGGTCAAGAACAGTATTTCTGGCCACAGCCTTTCCGACATTCTCTTGGATGGCTGTGAAAATCTTGTGCAGAGCATGTATTCTACCCCAGAAGTCAAAATAAATTTGAAAGACCTTCCCTTATGAACTTTATTTATTTAACGCAACTGGAGCTCTCTACCTTTGTGACTTTTGGCAAGTCACTCTCCATAGTCCTCTCCGTTTTCAATCTATAGGTATATTGTCTAAGGCAAGGCCATTTATAAATTTGCTTCAAGTTTTGGTTATTACATGTACTTATAATAATGTGGATGAAATTAATGGTGAGGGAATAGACATTAAGCACATTTTTAATAACTGTACTGTTTAAATGATATATGTGCTTCAACCATTTAAATACTAGGCTCATGCCAGTTAGGTGTTAAATAATTGATCATGTTAAATTCTTAACATGACAACTAAAAGAACACGTTATTAAGGACATGCTTGTATTTCTGCTACTGAATCCAGGATGCCTCCAATACTGGTTTCACACTTTGGTGCGGGACTTGGAGACCCAAGTGTTGCTCCCCCTTGCACTTTTCTTTCTCGGTAACTGGTAACTGCTGCCCCAGAGGATAAAGGGGCATGATGCTTACCACGTTTAAATGTTTAATGGCACTCTGGAGTTTCCTCGCAATTTACACCTTAGAAAGCACAGCACTCTTGTAAATCTTAGAACTTACAAGTGTCCCTTTCCCCGCAGGAGCCACTAATCTCACAGGAAGGGAAGGGGGGTGGAATCTCACACAGTTTAGAGATTTACAAGTCTGTGCTGAAGTTTGGGGTGTAAATTGCTGGGAAACCCAAGAGTATATTTAAATATTTAAAGCTAGGGGACACCTAGGTGTTCCTCTGTTTGAAACCTAATTAGATTGGGAGTTAGAAGGGGGAGTAGGAAGATGTCTGGCCTGAGAGAAAAGGGGGAGAGTTGATTGAGCTGCCCAAGTCCCATTTTCTGTCAAACATTTAAATTAAAGAGCCAGAAGATTCTCAGAGCGGGTACAAGTTCTACATTATATGGATGATTAGTAAGAACATGTGCCTTGCCTCTAGAATTCCAAGGTTGTCAATATGTAAGTGCTGACGATCGTAGCTTCCTTAAGTTATAGGGGGACTACATAATTTATCATATGTTGAGACAGTGTTGAGAATAAATGGGGGTTGCATTAATTATTGTGTTGGGACATCAAAGTATTAAGCTAGTAAAATTTAGGACAGAGTAAGAAGCATAAACTGGGGCAGCCCAATGAAAACTAGAAAATAGTAAGGATCCCCTATTAGGTCAGGCTTAGGAAGAAACAGAAAGAGCATTTATTAGTTATGTTTTCTTTTTTTCTAAGACAATGATGATTAGGTATTTCAGAATCTCACATTCAATATATAAGACACACAGTTTACAGCATAATGATCTATGGCTTTCAAATACTCTCTTTCTGTTGTTTCTTAACTGGGAATATCCTATCGGGCACTTTGAAGTAGGCTCCTTCCCTTTTAACCTAGTGTTAATGGGATGCTACTGGGGGATTGTTTTGTCATATGACCCAATCAGAATCACTGAGTTCAGTGTCCTCAGACAAAGGTTTCAGTTCCACAGTGTTCTACAGTCTAGCAATTAAGGGCATTTGGAAGCAGAAAGCCCTAGGTTTGAATCCCATCTTTGTCACTTAAGAGCTGTGTGATCTGTGCAAATTATCCTATTTTCTCATCCATAAAATTTAAATAAAAATAGTATCATCTACCTCTGAGGATTGTTGTGAATGCCAGATAACTTAGAACAAATAAAACGCTAAGCATTGTGTCTGTCTCAAGTTAATGTTCAATGGAGGCAGTTATTAATTGCTATGTTGTATTTGTTTTCAATGACATTTAGAAAATCTTTATCAATATTATTCATAATTCTAGTTTAAAAATTAACTATGCTAATAAGCATAAAATAAAAAACAGCAGTATTCTGCTGATGCCTTGCTCATCCTCCTGTTTCCCTCCCCCCCTTTTTTAAAGATTTTATTTATTTGACAGAGAGAGACAGCCAGCGAGAGAGGGAACACAAGCAGGGGGAGTGGGAGAGGAAGAAGCAGTCTCCCAGCAGAGGAGCCTGATGTGGGGCTCGATCCCAGGACTCCAGGATCATGCCCTGAGCTGAAGGCAGACGCTTAACGACTGAGCCACCCAGGCGCCCCTCGTGTCTCCCCCCCTTAATACTTTGTTTCTTCTGGTACGTAACTTCTACCTTCCAAATAATATGCTTATATTTCTTTTTCTCAATTTCTTTAATTTAGACATTATCTATCACCTGTTTCCATCCCAAAATTTACCTTCTGATCTGTAGTTTCTAGTTCCTCCATCCCATATTTTCTGTGACTTTGAGGCATGAATTAGCTTGCTTGTCATTGGTATCTCCTGCGGCATATATTATATCGGTACCTGTTATTTTCTGTTTTTTAGCTTATGCAGTTTTATATCTTTACTCTCATTTCACAGGGGTTCTGAGGGACGGGAACAGTACGTGTGTTCAATTCTACCACTTTTAACTGAGATGCCTTTACCGATATTATTCATCATTCCTTCCGAATAACTTTCATAATTGCACTGATAGTTATCCATACTTATGTTTCAGGTCCTCACATAAAATGGCATTCTCGGGGTGCTTGGGTGGCTCAGTTGGTTGAGTGTCTGCCTTCGGCTCGGATCATGGTCCCAGGGTCCTGGGATCGAGCCCTGCATCAGACTCCCAGCTCAGCGGGGAGCCTGCTTCTCCCTCTGCCGGCCACTTCCCCTGCTTGGGCTCTCTTGCTCTCTCTCTCTGACAAATAAATTAAAATAAAATCTTTAAAAAAATAATGGCATTCTGTATATTGGCATCACCCAGACTTACATTTGTGACTATTCTGTGCTTCATACTTCTACCTTTTTTAAAAACTATTCTTTTTCACAAGTTAACAAAAAAAAATTTTTTTTCTTTAATTCTATAGAGGGTTGAATAGTGTCATACTCCTTCCCTCAATTCATGTCCTCTGGAACCTGAGAATGTGACTACTCAGAAATAGGGTCTTGGGACGCCTGGGTGGCTCAGTCGGTTAAGCCTCTGCCTTCAGCTCAGGTCATGATCCCAGGGTCCTGGAATCGAGCCCCACATCGGGCTCCCTGCTCAGCAGGGAGCCTGCTTCTCCCTCTGCCTTCCGCTCCCCCTGCTTGTGCGTGCTCTCGCTCTGTCAAATAAATAAATAAACGAAATCTTTAAAAAAATTTTTTTAAAATAGGGACTTTGTAGATGAAATTAAGGAAAGAATAGAGACAAGAGCATGCTGGATTAGGGTAGGTCCTAAGTCCAGGGTGTCTTTTTAAGAGACAAAAAGGGCACACAGGACACAAAGCAGCAGCCCCGGTGAAGATGACGTGGAGATTTGAATGATGCTATTATGAGCTAAGGAAGCCTGGAGGGAGCCTCCTAGAGTTGAGAAAAAGAAGAAAGGATTCTCTTCTAGAGCTGCGAGTGGGAGTGTGGCCCTGTAGATACTTCAGTTTTAGACATCTAGCCTTCAGAAATGTGAGAGAATAAACTTCTGTTTATATAAGGCACCAAGTTTGTGGTAATTTTTTGTGGCCATTCCAGGAATGTAACACAGTCTCCAATCTATAAAAATAGCATTAGGTCAAATAGTACTCATCTCTCATTTGAACATTTCAACCTTCTCTCCACTAAATTTTCCTCTCTAGTGAATTCTCTGTGCTGTTTCCAATGGCATCTTTGTTTCTTTGTTGTCTGTCTTTTCTACCGTTCACTTCTCCAGGTCTCGGGGCATTTATGGTTCCTCCTGTTTTGCTTGAGGTCACTTAGAGCTGCCTTAGAGTAAGACACTTATTCAAAATTACCCTGTATCTGGATTACCTCTCCTTTGAATTAACTGTGTTCTTTCCACTAATTATACAACTCTTGAAGTTCTTATATGCCTCAAGAAGTTGATCCAAAGGACTCATAAGTGGAGATGATATATATATCTAGTGTAAACATGAAATTGTTTATCAGATCATAAAAGTTATATTTGGCTTACTTTTACACATAAGTCATATAGTTGTATATTTTTCCATGCTAATGTCTCTAGTTACTTCATATTTTAGATTGCTAGTTGCTATAATATCCATATTGTAAATATCTAGAGTGAATTATCAACTCCATGTTTAAAATTCCTTCTAATGAGCTAATGATAAATCATATGATAATGTGTTTTACAGATGCTAAAAAAATGGAAAAATACATATAATTTTTCAGATATATCTCAGGGTTTTTTTTTTTTTTTTGTATGTGGCACCACAGACCATAGCTAACAGTACCAGAATAATTTAAGTAAGCAATTATAGATCATTTTGACAATAAAAGTGTCATGCAAATAACAACTCTCATTTTTAAAATTCAAATTGATATACTTTACTTTTAGCACAGTTTTAGGTTTACAGAAAAATTGAAAAGAAAGTCCAGAGTTCCCATATTACTCTCCTCTCCCCAAAGGTCCTCCTGTTATTAACATCTTGCATTTGTTACAACTCATGAACCAATATTCATACATTATTATTAACAACATTCCATAATTTATTTTAGGGTATGTAGTAAAGTTCTGGGTTCTTTTTTTTTTTTTTTTTTTGTAATTCAATTAGCCAACATCATTAGTTTTTAATGTAGTGTTCAGTAATTCATTAGTTGCATATAACACCCAGTGCCCATCACCTTAATGCTCATCACCCAGTTACCCCATCCCCCCACCCACCTCTCCTTCCACAGCCCTCAGTTTGTTTCAGAGTCATGAGTCTCTTATGGTTTGTCTCCCTCTCTGATTTCTTCCCATTCAGTTTTCTCTCCCTTCCCCTATGATCCTCTGCGCTATTTCTTATATTCCACATATGACTGAAACCATACGATAATTGTCTTTCTCTGATTAACTTATTTCACTTAGCATAATACCCTCCAGTTCCATCCATGTTGATGGAAATGGTAGGTATTCATCCTTTCTGATGGCTGAGTAATATGCCATTGTATATATGAACCACATCTTCTTTACCCGTTCATCTGTTGAAGGGCATCTTGGCTCCTTCCACAGTTTGGCTATTGTGGACATTGCTGCTATGAACATTAGGGTACAGGTGCCCATTTATACTACATCTGTATCTTTGGGGTGAATATCCAGTAGTGCAATTGCTGGGTTGTAGGGTAGCTCAATTTTTGACTTCTTGAGGAACACCCATGCTGTTTTCCAGAGTGGCTGTACCAACTTGCATTCCCACCCACAGTGTAAGAGGGCTCCCCTTTCTCCACATCCTTGCCAACATTTGTTGTTTCCTGTCTTGTTAATTTAAGCCATTCTAACTAGTGTAAAGTGGTATCTCTTTGTGGTTTTGATTTATATTTCCCTGATGACAAATGATGTGGAACATTTTTTCATGTGTCTATTGACCATTTGTTGTCTTCTTTAGAGGAGTGTCTGTTCATGTCGTCTGCCCAATTCTTGACTGGATTATTTGTCTTTTGGGTGTTGAGTTTGATAAATTCTTTATAGGTCTTGGATAATAGCCCTTTATCTGCTATGTCATTTGCAAATATCTTCTCCCATTCCTTAGGTTGCCTTTTAGTTTTGACTGTTACCTTGGCCGTGCAGAAGCTTTTTATCTTGATGAAGTCACAACAGTTCACTTTTGCTTTTGTTTCCCTTGCCTGTAGGGACGTGTCTTGCAAGAAGTTGCTATGGCCAAGGTTGAAGAGGTTACTGCCTGTTTTCTCCTCTAGGATTTTGATGGATTCCTGTCTCACATTTAGGTCTTTCATCCATTTTGAGTTTATCTTTGTTTATGGTATAAAAGAATGGTACAGTTTTATTCTTCTGCAAGTGGCTGTCCAATTTTCCTAGCACCATTTATTGAAGAGACTGTCTTTTTTCCATTGAATATACTTCCCTGTTTTGTCAAAGATTAGTTGACCATAGATTTGAGGTCCCATTTCTGGGCTCTCTATGCTGTTCCACTGATCTATGTGTCTGTTTTTGTGCCAGTACCATACTGTCTTGATGATCACAGCTTTGTAATAGAGCTTGAAGTCAGGCATTGTGATGCCCCCAGCTTTGGTTTTCTTTTTCAACATTCCCCTGACTAGTCGGGGTCTTAACTCTCTTGATTAAAAAAAAAAAAAAAATCATGTATATTTTAAAACTTTATTTCAGTGAAGCAAAGATATACTTTGTGTTATTAATGAGGTTTATAGCAGATTATTTGTGTAGGGGTGGAGCTAAAATTGACTAGAATCACATTCTTCAATTTTCTCATTCCTTTCAGTGGAAGAGGAATGTTTTTCTCACATGTTGCTTGCAATGCTTTTAAAAGAAAAAAAAATCTTTTTTTTTAAGATTTGTTTATGCATTTTAGAGAGAGAGAGAGAGCATGCGGGGGGAGGGACAGGGGGAGAGGAAGAGAAAAAGCATTTCCAGGAGACTCCCCACTGAGCATGGAGGAACCCAAACCAAAATCAAGAGTCAGATGCTTAAAAGACTGAGCCACTCAGGTGCCCCAAAACAGAGTGAGTTTTTATACTGAGTTTATTATAAGGCAATATCCATTATATTAGAAAAAAACAATGTTTTTCATAATTCCTGTATTTTATGGGCTTTTAATTTCTTTTGTTTAAACATTACTTATGTTTTTGAAATAAAATTAGTTATTAATTGGTAGGGTTGTTTTGTTTTGTTTTTTCTTTTTGATTCTCTGTGTCCAGATTAAACAATGCAAGTAAATCAGAAATCTCATGTTGATCCATATTTTACTGATAAATCCAATCCAAAATTCTAAAAGTCACCTAGTTGAGGAAATTCTAGAATGTATCATTTAATAACTGAGCAGCTTACACACAGAAGATAGGCAGAAGTTTAAAAACCCAATTAAGGTGTTTTAAAAGTGTATAGTGCAGACGTACTCCTGAATTACAACAGATACATTAAATATTAAGTATGTTAGATGTCTACACCTTTAAAGTATTTAAGAACATAGTACATTCTGGAAATAATATTTCAGATGAAAGATCTTTCATTGCTTAAATTTATCTAGAGGAAAAATGCTGATCAGTTTGGTAAACTATGTTTATTATGAAATGAGCCAAACATTTAGATCAAAACTGCCATGATGTGGATTAGGCATTATTTTGTATATAATATTTCCAGTATTTCTCTTAATTTAAATAATCACTTTCTAATGTGTAAAACAATTTTAATCCATACCCAAAGACCTGCTGTTGACCAGCTACCCTCAACCCCAGTCCTGTAAAAAGCATAAGAATGGCCATGAAATTAAATACAAACCAAAAATCAGTCACAGGGGTCTGAAAGAACACTTGTGCTCAAATTTGGGAGAAAGAAAGGAACTGTCAAACAGGAAAGTGCCACATCTCTTGTTTAAGCTCCCATGCATAACTCTCATTTAATTTTTTTCACTTTTTCTTTTTTTTTTCATGTAAAGTTTGCCACATTCCTTAAAATTCTACCATTTGGACATTAATTTGGTATCAAGAAGCTCTTCTCTGGAAAATGCAAATACCTTTACAAGGAGTAAGGTTTTTTTTTTTTTTTAAAGATTTTATTTATTTATTTAACAGAGATAGAGACAGCCAGCGAGAGAGGGAACACAAGCAGGGGGAGTGGGAGAGGAAGAAGCAGGCTCATAGCGGAGGAGCCTGATGTGGGGCTCGATCCCATAACGCTGGGATCACGCCCTGAGCCGAAGGCAGACACTTAACCGCTATGCCACCCAGGCGCCCCTACAAGGAGTAAGGTATTGATAATCTTTCCCAGGTTAATGTGATTTAATTGGCCAGTCCCCATGTTATTTATTCAATGCATATTAATTAATTTCCTGCTATGCTCCAAGCTTTTTAGAGGAATAAAGGGGATTGAGAATGCCTTGGCATTGAAGCAGTACAGTAAGGACCTACAACAGCACATTGGCACATCCTAATATTTTGGTCCCTGTACTGAAATTTTCCAATATATTTAGGTTTGTGACTATGGTCATATGATAATTTAGATAATTAATATATATATATGGCTTATACATTACTTTAAAACTTATTTTCCCCACTCGTTCTTTTTGTTTAGAGAATAAAAAATGTGTTAATATAACTGTATTTTTTAAACGGACAATCTATTGCTCAGGAAGATTGTATACCTGATAAAATTTGGAGCCAAGTGTTCTTATGTTAATTGTCAATTCTATCTAAATTCTCCCAGTTCTAAACTATGCCCTCAGATTTGGAGACTAGGCATGTCCCCAGGCATAGGGAATAATTGATTTTTAAAGGAAGGAGCTCAATAATTGCATTAGTCAGTCTTGCCCAGTTGGCTTCTATTTGCTCCAAGATGAGCTTCTCTGTTTTCTGGTTTCTTTCTTTCTTTTTTTTTTTTTTTTTAAAGATTTTATTTATTTATTTATTCGACAGAGATAGAGACAGCCAGTGAGAGAGGGAACACAGGCAGGGGGAGTGGGAGAGGAAGAAGCAGGCTCATAGCGGAGGAGCCTGACGTGGGGCTCGATCCCATAACGCCGGGATCACGCCCTGAGCCGAAGGCAGACGCTTAACCGCTGTGCCACCCAGGCGCCCCTGTTTTCTGGTTTCTTAATGGCTTGCTTCTCACTGTTTACTTCATAGTCTTCTGGTGCTTGGATTCCTTCCCCTCAAATTTTGATCTGAATACCTGTTGCTTAACATTTAAAATACCATCTCCTGTGCGTGCATCTCTCAATATCTAAATTTATTTCCCGATCCTTTGATTGCTTATAATTGCTCACTCCCTCAATGTCTGGATAGTCATGTTTGTCTTAAACACAGGTACTTCTGAATTGAAGCATTCACACATTTTAAAACTCTTTTTCCATGGATTTTCTCTTGGTATCCCTATTTGATCATCTTTAAAACTGGACAATCTCCATTTTCTCTAGCCTGAAACTTTTTTTTAACTCTTTTTTTTAAAGATTTTATTTATTTATCTTTGGGAGAGAGAGCACAAGTGGGGAAAGGGAGTGAAGGGGAGAGGGAGAAGCAGATTCCCTGCTGAGCAGGGAGCCCAGTGTGGGACTCGATCCCAGGACCCTGTGATCATGACCTGAGCCGACAGCAGACACTTAACCAACGGAGCCACCCAGGTGCCCTAACCTGAAACTCATTGATTCAGGAACTGTTCTTATTTATCTTATACGTTCATCCTCTGATCTAGTGTTTGACATAAAACTGATGCTCTAATACATGTTTTTTTTATTAATAATAACATTAATAATAATAGCTAAAAGTTCCATGCCACTTAAATCTTGTCAGTCATTGTTCTACAAGTTTGAAATACACTATTCAGCTTATTTTCATAAAAACTGTATGAGTTAATTACTAGCTAGTTACTGGTACTATTTCCATTTTATGAATAAGTGAACTAAGAAACAGGGTGATTAAATAGTTTAAGGTCACAAAACTTATTAGTGAAAAAAACAAAATTTGAGCCCCAAAAGTCTGGTTTCAGAGTCTGTGATCCTAATCACTTTGCAGATGAACGAATGGATATTTACTTGTTAACCCCTCATTTAGTGCCAGGCCTGTTTCCACATTCAATGGACCTACTCCTGTGCATGTGAGTAGATGTATAGCAGAGGTTGGGAGAAGTACAGAAATGATGTCAGCCTAAAGGAAAAGTTCACCTGTCACAATATTTTGACTTGTGTTGTACTTGACTCTACTTTCCCCTTCTTCCTTCCTCTTGTTTCTCAAATCCTAGGATTCATCAGTCAGGTTATATATTTCTAGAACACATGAGGTCTATATTAGGCTAACCTAGAGATCTAATAATATTGTTTTAAGGGAAAATTCATTTTGAGTTCAAAACAAGGGCACCTATAATACATTTTTCAATATCACATGTTCTCAAGTTCAGGTTCTGACTATATATACACACACCCATGCCCCAGTGTACACACACACACACACACACACACACATACACATTTGTTTTGTTTCTTTTATATTAGGAAGCCCTTTGTTGCAATTTACAAACATAGTTTTCCTTTCCTAAAGAAAACTATTCCTATATAGATTTACTCTAAAAGTCTATAGCTAATAAAGGGATTAATTACTGAGCTGTTTAATGAAAGAGTAGCCTAAGTAAAGTCCAGTGAGAACAAAGGAAGCAAAGCTGTTCAAAGTAAAATGAGATCATGAATGTCCTCTTCATAGACATTAATGAGGGCAGTAAATAGACATATGAAATTTAGCCATATGGCAAAATACTGAGGACTTGTTATTAATTTGTTTTCTTTGTTAAGCCAAGTAATAAAACCACTCATATTGGGCCACATCTACTGGGCTCTAGAGATTAAATTGGTTTACTTGATTCTTGTGCTTTTGAATTTTGGCAATGATAATATTAGTAATAATTTCACTTTGATTTTTAAATCCTCAAGGTCAAACACAATGTCCTTCTGTAGTCTTTGTCACAATTTAGAATCTGTTTATTTACAGTAATCTATAGTCAGGAGAATTATATCAGAAACATATTTGGCTGTTTTCATGTGTAGGCATTGTTCTACAATGTGTAAAAGGAATGAAAATTTATTATGCATTTCTTATACTAACATAATCATCTGTAAGCTGTATGTTTAAGGCTATCTATCATTATATATAAAATATACCCCATCAAATACAAAAGCAGAAATCTTCAAAGGTCCATAAATCAATTGTAATCAATTGTATAGCCAGGCATTTGATAATGAAGAAAGGCTTTTTGGAGAGAGAAGAGAAATGCAGAAGGAAAACAGCTCATTCATAACTGTACAAAGACAAGAGGTCAGTCACTCTCATGTGGTACCTCATGATGTCTACTTTGAAAGTGAAACGAGCAAAACTACATAGCACCTTCCTTTGGAGTCAGACTGCCAACAGTCGCATTCTGACTCTGTCATTTCGTACATGCTGTGCTATCAGCAAATACCTTTTCTGAAACCTCAGAAATAGTAATTACCTCTTAGGAAGTGTGAAGATTAATCAAGACTATATTTATAAAATGCATAGAACAAAGCTGGGAACAGCTAGGAAGTCCTTCATAGTGTTAGTTATGGGACAGTTTCTCCTGGAATTAGACATGATAAAACAATTATAAGATACTTCTAATTCACTATTTAAAGATTCCAAAAATAAAAATCAACTCTACTCGCATTTTAATTTTTAAAGAATAGTGGATCAAAAACTAGAACTTTTGAATACCTTCAAATTATTATAATATCCTTTGATTGAAAAGGCTCATTAGCATTTTTATACTATTTTATGAGTTTATAAATTTTTAAGTTTTTCTACTTTTTAGTTGTTATTTTATATGTATAATAACAAAGATATTTAGAAAAATGATAAAACACAGATCTCTCAGTTTTTACAGTGCAAGTGGGCTTCAGTTAATTGTGGAGAGATCATAGGGATCATAAGTAAGTTTCCCACTAATTCTATAATTGGAAATATGAACTACTGATCAAAAGATGCAATGACGGTTTTTTTTGTTTGTTTGTTTTGTTTTTTAAGATTTTATTTTTAAGTAATCTCTACACTCAACATGGGGCTCAAATGCACCACCCCAAGATCAAGAGTTGCATATTCTTCTGATTGAGCCAGCCAGGCACCCCAAAAGATGCAATGAGTTTTTAACAGACCCATTAATCCAAATATATATATATATTCACATAAGTATTGTATATTTATATACTATATATTCAGTAGCTGAGATCCAATGACATGGTAGCTGAGATCCAATGACATGGTAAACATTTCCATACGTCAAGAAGTGAGCCCCCATAATTGCAAAGCTGTTACGGGCTATGCCACTGGCCTGTTGGACTCTAAGAATTAGAAGACAGGAGTGGACGCAAGGTGGGGCTCCCGAAAAGCAAAGCTCTAAGATTGCTGCTCTCTGTGACATAATTCTTCCTATTCCCTCTCAGCATTTTGTTTGTTTGTTTTTAAAGATTTATTTATTTATTTTAGAGAAAGAGAGAGCGCACGCACAGAGTGGGGGAGGGGAAAGGGGGGAGGGAGAGAATCTCAAGAAAACTCCCCACTAAGCATGAAGCCCCGCTCAGGGCTCCATCTCATCGCCCGGAGATCATGACGTGAGCCTAAACCAGGGGTGGGAGGCTTAACAGATTTAGCCACCCTGACACCCCACCCTCCACCCAGCATTTAAAGTTTAGGGCTGGGAAGAAATAGATCCCTCCCCCTCTATTGTGAAAAGAGGCTGAAAAAAAAAAAAATGGCTGTTGTCCTGCTGCTTGGGATAGGGCATTATAATACCACAGCAGCATTATAGAAAGCTGCTGACCTAAGGAAACAGGCACAGAAAACAACACCTTCGTCCAAGTACTGAGGCAAGTTGTCAGCTGACTCTGTGAATGGATCTCTGATAGCTTGGGTATGTTTATAAAGTAGAAACTGTCAAATGCTGTTTTAATAGCTGTATCTTGTAGGGACTAGAAGGAAGCAACTTCAAAAGTGCAGAGTTGCTGGAGGGGGAGAAAATAACAAAATAAAAATCGAAGGAAAGCAAATATATATACATGCACACACATTCGCCAATAACAACAAAATAAAAATAAAAATCTCCAAACCTTTCCCATTCAAAACATACTTATAATCTGCACTTACTAGATCATGCAAGCAATTAAATAATAAGTAATACAGTATTAAATCAAGCAACAAAATACACATTCACTCTGGGAGAAATTAGTGTTACAATCAGTCTGAGAATTTAAAATATTTAATGTTTGGATGCTCAAAAAAAGTGATATACTCATCAAACATAAATAATATGTGTGAAACAAAAATAAGCAGTCATAAATAAGAATGGTAGATACATGAAAGAATAACAAATCAGATTTTTTTTTCATAAAATATGTTTACTGCAAGGAAAACTCTAAATAGTATCAGCCTTATGTGACCTACGTGTGAAAGTTACCTCCAAACCAGCATAAAGAAATTTTTATATATGCAACATGATGCATTGTTTTAGAATTCCCACCAGAGATATAAAAGAGATTCAAATGAAAAAATAACATAATCAATGTTTGAAGGAGAATAACCAAGATGGTTCCAGACTTGATAAAGTTTCCCAAGATACAAAATTCAAAACACGTTGCAAGCAGGAAAAAAAAAAAAAAGAACATAATCTTATATCTGGTCACATCAGAGTGAAACTGAAAAATAACGACAATTAAAAGAGTCCATGGCAAAATTCATGATCGAAAATACACAGCCTACTTTGTACCACCAATGATGGCATCTTCGAAGTACTGAGGGTAAATCATAGTCAACTTCAAGTTTCATATTTAGTGGACATAGTCAAGGTGAAAGCAAAATAAAACTAGTTTTAGAGTACATAAAGATTTTAAAGCTTAAAACACACTATATGATTTTAAAATAATTTCTTGTAGGAGAAAGTAAAATCCAAGAATGTCATGAAAGAAATGCAAGAAACAAAGTAATTGATGAAATATTAGCAAATCCAACTGTTTAATATTAAAATTGTTATTTTTGAGTTTGGTTAAAAAAAGGTAAAAAAAATCAACAATTTATACCATGTAAATAGATGAATGTGAGGATAGTGAATTTTGGAAATAATTAAATATGCTACAAGTAATACACGTTTGTTAGGTTACACTAATTATGTTTAAAGCGGTATTCAGGAGATAATAAAAATCAAGTCTTGTTTCAAAATTATCTGGAGGATGTAAATGTGGAAACTGTCTCAGTACAATAGAAGGCCCAGGGCACCGGGCTGGCTAAATTGGTAGGGTGTGCGACTCTTAATCTCAGGGCTGTAAATTTGACCCCCATGTTGGTGGATGGAGAGATTACTTAAAAATGAAATATTAAAAAAAAAAAAAAAGATTTAAAAGATGGGACAACAATGGAAAAAAAATGGTGGCCAAAATAAAAAAAACATAGTATGTAAGTACAAATATATAAATAATTATAAAAATTATAGATGATTACTCTCTAGAAATATAGAGATTAGCAGACTCCTTGAAGAAATAAAAATCTGGCTGAATACTTTAAGAGCATTCTATTCTAATCTTTTAATTTATAGGACGAGATTGAGGGGGGAAAAACGATGAAAATCTGTGGAACACACAAAGCCTACTTAAAAGAAAACCGGTACAAAATTACAGTATCAGAAACAAGATATAGTTAATGAAAAATGTGCTAATTTCAGCATATTAAACTTGTAAGAAGCAGCTAAGTGATCCTTAAAGTAATTTTATAACATTAAATATATTTATTTATAAATAAATACCAAATTATGATTACATGTATTTGTTGGGGATGTTGGTCAGGTTATGATAAAATACATATATTTTTAAAATTTCCACTTTTACTGAAAATAAATTTTGATAAGCCTATTTCTTCAACTACATTTCATTTCCTGGATAATTAAGATAATTTTCAGGGATGTATTATGACCAAGGTGCTTATGTAATTTATTATCCAAGCTGGGATGCCTTTGACGGTCAAAGCAAAAACTTCCTCTGCTTCCTCTGCTAAAATAGTTGGCTGTGTCTGTCAGTTTAAGAAAAGAAAAGTAGGTAAGTCAATGGGTACCACAGAGGCCCTGTTAATTACACTGGGACAATTTGAACCATCCAAGATTTATTACCATCCTGTTTTTAACTCTCATAGCTGGAATTTGGAGCACTTTTAATAACTTTAGAAATCCATTTTGTGGCTTTTTACTTATTTTTTTCAAATCATGCCATCTATTTTAAGGATCAGCCTTGATTTAAACATTGCACATTTAGAATAAAAGTGCTGTCACTCTGCTTTAGTTAGTATTTCTGACTTCTTTGTAGATGTTAGTTTTCCTGAACAGCTTTGAAATTACTTCTTTTCAAGTCATTATCCACTTCTAAGAGGAACTTTTTTTATATGCTCTTTTGGCTTTTTCATTTAAAATTAAAGATTACCGAGCTAATACATATAGTCTCATGAATAAATTAAATGTTTCACACTGGCATAATAAATGTGTTTGAAATTACAAATACTTCAGGGATGATCCTGAAAAGTCCTAACATGAACAATAATAATTTCAGTTCAAACAGTTCCTTAATACCGTGAAACTTACAGCAACAAATAATTAGTGAACTCTCACACCAGGGAAGTGGAAGTAAAAACTGTCATTTTGAGGAAAGCATTTTTTCACCTTGTAAAATTGCCAGGTGGCCTATTCCCGTTCCCCACTTACATAAATGTTTAACAATTACATGCGGCTTTGAAGAGGCATTGTCTTTAAACTTTGTATTTTTACTAGTTGTTAAGCTTGTAGAATGTGAAAGTGTATGGATAAGGTGACTTTGTGAATTTGGTATCACTGATGCCCACATGTATAGGGATAGATTCTCATCTGACTGGTTCCCTCCAAAGAGTGAAAATTCCAAAGCTCCTTAGAGATTGCGGGGGCATTCCGAGTTCTCTCGGGGGAATTGCATTAACTGATCTCCGGGACATTCTGAGGCAGCCAATTCTAAAATCATTCCTTAGATCAAAGCTTTCAGAACCTTTTGTTTTCCTTTGAAAGTTTAACCCTCTCTTCAGATGGGATCTACAGGTAACTTTGTAATGTTTTCCTTATTTTCAGTCGTGCTCAGGTTTACCGGGCTGGGCTGCCTTAACCATTTACAGTACTGCTTACAAGAAAGAGTGCCCCATTTGACTGAAATACTGAGAGCGCTTTACTCGTCTTTGCACAACAGTAGGATCCTGAACTACAGATCATGTCATTTCCCCTTTCCAAAATTTTTCTGACTTCCCAGAAATAGTTGCAAATTTTTCAGGAAAGCGAAAAGCCTGTGATCAGGCAGCAATCTCTCTTTTCTCTGTCATTTCCTGCCCATCTTCCAACACCACCACCACACACCCTCGACCAAACATAGTTTATATCATTGCAAAACGGACTCAGTTTTACTCTACTGTGCAATCTCCTTATCAGAAAGTAGTCCAGATGCTCTCTCATTGCGTCTTCTGTAAGTTTCCGGTAACTTAGGATCACTTAGTTTCAAGACGTATGATTTGTTCTAAAAGGCAAATGATTCCTGATTAGACATGAGAGTCCCTTCTCTTCCCATTCATTCTGGGGAATTAGAAAGATTATCTAGAATAGGGACAAATGATTTTATTATATTATTATTATATTATAATTGTATTAACTTATTATTTATATGTCATTGTTTATTTTAATAATTCTTAATCAGATCTCAATCCCTGATCCAGTTGAAGGACAGAGATGCCATTTCCAGGTTTGAGGCCAATAAAAATATCTAATGACTCCTTCAGACTCTACCAGGCACCAGCCTAGGACTGCAGGCTCCGCACAGCTGCATTCTGGTCATTGTCATCTGCTTGGCTCTTACCTCAGCTAGCACAGTTGCTGACTCTCGGTCAGCCATACAGCAACTGGCATCTCTCAAGACTGTCATCGTTTTCCCTTACATCCCTTGCCTCAGAGGCAGAATTTGGATAATTCGAGCAGAGACATGTAGACTTTCATGAATTTGCACTGGCGAAAGAATGTGGTTTTGATGGAGCACATTTTCAAAAGAAAAGCCGAACACATGGTCTGCAGCTGAACTTCACAGAGATCCTGGTTTAATGAAACAGTAGTAGCCACCTCTTCTATAGTCCCTCAGTAGCAACAAAATGGTGGCACCAAAGGGAGAAAAATATAACCTTTCACACCTTTTTTTTTTTCATTTTTAATATAAATCTATTACTTTTTGGAAAAAAAAGGAATTGAGGAAATTATAATTCCCTAAAACCACTGTAAAAGGGGCAAAAACTAAAGTAATAAAATTATAGCTTCTATTTAATTCTCTGACATAGTGTGTCTGCATGTTAAATATATGATTTTTCATGAAAAAAATACAAGTTTAAGCATAGACTCCTACTGTCTATTCTCAATACTACTTCAGCAGCCCCATATATAAATAATGTCTTATTTCCCTGGGGACTAATTGGGGACTGTCTACTTGTCTGGCTGCTCGAAGAGTAGGTCACACGTTTTGCTCCAAGACTTTCTTTTGTAGTTCTTTTCATGGAGGAATTTGGCTCTTTGTTCAGGTTTACTTATGAAAGGGACTGTAGACAAATTAATGAAGTCCCATAACTCATTGTCAGAATAGCTGAGGAGTTTAAAGAGTGTAAGCAAGTTCACTTCCTCTGCTAAAATAGTTGGGTGTGTCTGTCAGTTTAAGAAAAGAAAAGTAGGTAAATCAATGGGTACCACTGTTATTGCTTATGTTGCTGTTAATTTGAGGGTAAGTGAAGAATGGATCAGGGTCAGTATTTAGACTTTCTATTAGTATTAGAGCATAGCCTGTGTAGAGAAGCGTGCCTCCATATAGGTGCCCGTTGCTCATGCCATGTGATTTTACATGACTCCATATGACTTACAAACTATAATTAGGTGTACTTTCCAAATCAATAACTTTTTAGGTGTACATCTTAAAACTTCCTATAATTTTCTTATATCATTCTGCAGGGCAGGAGTATACAAGTAACCACACAAAATACCTTGCTATAATATATTCCTGCCATTTTTCTTTCACAGGTTATTACTAATTTTTGTCTCATTCTCTTGCGAATTAGACACGATAGGACAGACCTTTAATAATGCCCTGGATAATACAGAGATCAATTAAAATAGAGAGAGAGGTTTTCCCATGCATGGTCCACTTTATTAACTAGTTTCATGTGTTTCTTTTTATCCTAAAATTTGTTGCTTAGCTATAGATAAGACAAACCTTTGATTATATTAACTAAATTTGATTGTTAAAAGGAACACTTTTGAGCGAAGTTGGAAAATAAATAAAGTGATGGAAACTTAACAAATAAAATCGTGCTTTCCTCAAGGTAATATGGTATTACTCTTTCAATGAATACCAAAACACATAGAAATACAACACAAAAATGAAAAATATTTTTTTAAGATTTATTTATTTATTTGAGAGAGAGAGAGCGAGCAAGAGAAGACAAGCACGGGAAGTAGGAGGGGGAGAAGGAGAAGCAGATTCCCCTCGAGCAAGGAGCCCAATGTGGGACTTGATCCCAGGACCCTGGGGTCATGACCTGAGCCTAAGGCAGAGGCTTGGCCAACTGAGCCATCCAGGTGCCCAGAATATTGTCAATAATAATAAAGCTCTTAACATGAGTTACATCTACCTACTTCCTGCACCATGGTATTATGAAGAAAAATTTTCCAAAAGTCGGAAAAATAGTTAAGGGGAGAAAAAGTGTCAGGATGTTTCTTCAAAATCATACAAGGGTATTTTCATGGATTATTTTATTCTCTAGGAAAATTTACTCCTGTTTGACTTTTTATTCACAAGTTGATTAGAATCAAGATAACATACGGTTGTTATGTTAACCTGAAGATTTCTGTTGAGGAAAAAGAAAAAATAAAACAATCCCAAAGGTAATGATTTTATTGCCCTTAGTCCAGTATCTGACAGAATCTTAATTCTAACACTCTTTTTCTACTTCCTATAAATTCTGTTTCTAAAATGCCCTCGGAACCACTTTTACTATTTTACTGTTTCCTCATTCATGAGTCAAGTATGATTTTGACACAGGCAGTTTTTATATATGTATGAGATTAATGATTTTAAGTTTTGAAAAATATATTTTAACACTATTAATGGAACCTAGGATTCAGAAAAATATTGGATTCTACTTTAAAAAATTAAATTCTCAGATGTCCAGAATAACACCAAATAATTGGTAAAAAGTAAAGAATATGACAAATGACATTATGTCCCATATACTTTGTAAAATGAGAAACTAGATAGATCATATCAAGTCAAAGTTAAACTGTATCTTAATATAGCCTTGATTTGTATCTTTGTAACAATTTCATTGGGAAACAAGTTTCTGCTCTAGGATGAGCAGCATATGGCTGTTTATTAGTCTACTATTGTTTCTTTCTTTTTTTTTTAAAGATTTATTTATTTATTTTAGAGAGAGAGAGAGAGAGCATGAGCAGTAGGAGGCGCAGAGGGAGAGGGAGAGAGAGAAAATCCTCAAGCAGACTCCACACTGAGCAGGGAGCCCTCCGTGGGTCTTGATCCCAGGACCCTGAGATCATGACCTGAGCAGAAATCAAGAGTGGGACACTTAACCTACTGAGCCACCCAGACGCCCCTTTTGTTTCATTTTTCAAGGTACACTGTTATTCAGCATTATGTGTGATAGCTGAAAGTGAAAATAATCCAAATAAATAGTCATATTAAGGAATGTAGTGCAGATACATTCTATGACATGGATAACCTCAAAAACTCTATGCTGAGTGAAAGAAGTGACAAAAGACTACCCATTATATGACCCTATTTATGAGCAATGTTCCAGAATTGCCTGGGGTTAGGAACGGGGTGACAGCTAAATGGGTACAAGATTTCTGTGTTGTAAATGACATGTTTTAATATTAGATTATGGTTGTGGCATGCAGCTCTATAAATATACTAAAAGCCATTGAGTTGTTCAGCTAAGTGGGTGAATGTTATGGTACATAAATTGTATCTCAATAAAATGTTAAAAAAATAAGATGCACTGTTATTGCTGCAGAGTTTTTAATGTCCTCTCCTATCCTCCAGTGTAAATCTACTGAGTCTGGGTTGTTTTCATTACTCTAATTAGGGCATTAAAATGAATAGAGTATATTTATGTGTTACGGTCATCTTTATAGTCCCATGGCCATGAAATGACACCAACACTGGCAACAGCTAAGCTCATCATAACGGATTGTAATAGTATGTGGATATATGTCATCAGATCTGATCTTTACTATTAACCAAATTATATGATAATGAGCTACACATTTATAACATTTGGTTTTACTTACTAATTCCAGACACATTCAGCATCTTTAAGAATGCTTCTTGAAGTTTCAGGATTACCATGTTACCAGGATGCAAGTAATAAACAGCATCTAAAATAAAAATGAGGCGTAGCTGTGAGTAATCCTAAAGGAAAGAGTCCTGAATTAGTTGACGTTTGTTATGATGGAGGCAAATATTCCCCTCTATTTTTTATTTCTTCCCTTTCCTTCATCCTTTCCTTTAAACATTTCTCACTTTTCCACTCCCGTTTGCCCCAGCCTCGGCTCTCCACATAAGAGCCCACACCGAGGTGAAGTTTTAGTGGTTGATACTCACTGACATCCCCTGAAGAAGTAAATACACTTAGATTGGAAGAAGAGGAGTGTAATTTCAACTTGAGGAAGGAGTTTTCATTAACCACATGGCTGAGGAAATTTTATCTACCCCCTTATATTCTAATCCTACCATAGCAGCAATGGGATTTTTTCTGGTCACCTGTAACCATGAGAAGGGAAAGGAGGTAGGTAGGTATGTATAAAGCTCTGCTTACTGAAGAAAAGATTCTGGCTGTAGTACTTCCAAGGAGTTCATTACCAGACAAAGAAATAAAATGGGTTCTAAAACAATTTCTAAAATTATGCGCTATGTAAGTGCTCTATACATATTTTAATAGAATTGGTATTAATTTATGCACGAGGATTCTCTTTCATGTACTACTTTCTTCAAAGTTACAAATTATCAAGTTTCACGGCCCCAGTGTTGATATTTAATGCCTTTTTTTTAAATTAATGCCTTTTAAAGAAAAAGTCTGACCTTGGCAAAATAAAGCAGAGCCTGAGTCAACAATAAACACACATTCTCTATTTCCAGAACTCAAGTTGTTTTATAGGTAGCTTTTCAAAGGCACAGTTTTGGAGTGAGAAATTGCTTCCCATCCCATATTTAGAGGGTTGTGTGATTTTTATGTTGAGATGCACATTTTGGCTGTTGAAAAGTATGTGATAATGAAAAACTTGCAACTTCTCTGCAAACAGCTGTGCCATTTCAGACAACCCACTCCCTTTCCTGTCTGGACTTCTTTATTTTTGTTTTTATTTTTAATCCTTGTGAAATCTTAGGCAATGTTTGTCTTTCAAACATGATTTCTGTGTCTACTGGCATTTCTTCCTCTAATTTCATGGGTCAAAAATAACATGTGGTTTTATTTATTTTGGGGAGAATTTCACACTTTGAAGTATTATTTATTTATTTGTATTTATTTATTTATTTATTTATTTATTTATTTATTTATTTATCTGTGAGAGAGAGTGAGAGAGAGCACAAGCCGGGGACGGGGGCAGAGGCAGAGGGAGAGGGACAAGCAGACTCCCGGCCAAACAGAGAGTCCAACACAAGGCTCGATTCCAGAACCCTGGGATCATGACCTGAGCTGAAGGCAGATGCTACCCACGCGCCCCTGTTTGTGTATTTTTAACACAAGAAATTCTGGAGTCTTTTCATCTTTGTTACAACAGATTATCTATCCCTTTCTCATTCAAAAATTATAGACTAATGAAATGTTAACAAGTCTCGTAAGGTTGTTTAAAATCCATTTCTTATAGCAAAAGGAAGTATACTATGCAACATTCAAAAATAACCCTACTGTAATATTATTTATCTATATCGATCATGTATTCACAAGCTTTGCCCTTTCAGTTGTAATATTTTAATTTTTAAAAAAATCATAGATGATGATAGATGAAATAGATGTTAGATATTGGATATCAGCCTTCTTTAATATTTTTACCCTGAAGGAACCACTTAAATATTTAAGCCCCTGCATAAAATTATAATGCCTATATACATTAGTGTGATCAATTAATTATAGAGATTATAATCCAACAATAATTGTGAAGATAATTTTTTTTCCTGTGATTCTGTTTATTTTCGCCCGTTTATTGGCCTATTAATTTGTGTGATTCTCCATTTCCACTGTGGATATCAACTCCAATGAAGGCCAGAAATTTTGGTAAAAAAATCTTCAGGTTTTTCTTTCTTAATTTTTGTTTTTAAAATAAATTTCCTATTTTAAATACCTTTTTTTTTTCATCCAAATAGGCCTAATTGTCGTATTATAAATTTCTACTCTGCAAGATACTTGTAGTTCATGGCATGTGTTATATGGTGTCTGCTAGAGTATTTTTTATATTTAAAAAATGAGTTTTTAGCCAATTTTTCAAGAGACTTCCTTCCAAGCATTTATAGTTAATTAATTTTTTAAATTAACTGTTTTCTTTCCTTGTCATAAATTTTATAAATGCATAAGGCGAACAATACATTTTGGTTAGATGGCTGTCTTAAGTCAAAATGGGATTTAACTTTTTTGAAAGATAGACTCAGGAGAATACATTTAAGTAAAAATTAGAAATGGATTTTAATGAATTTTATTTATACTTTATTTTTGATCATGTTGAAGAGCAAAACTAAAACCAAAGGAATTTGAATTAAAATATATAGTTTACGACAAATTTGACACAAGGCATTCAAAACAATATTTTCATACCAAGAGATATGTTCAGGCTCAAAGAGAGATTTAGCAGTACAAAATTATTATAGACATATGTGGCCTTTCATACGTGTATGTATACATTTTAAGTGTTATTTTCTAAACTAAAAATAAAAATGAAATATAACTTAGTAATATGAAACCTGTGCTTCTTTTTTCTCTACAAACACTCAATTGGGGTCAAATTTGAGCTAAACATATACAGATTTCATTTTCAATTTAAATGAGATGATTTCTGTCCTTGCTCATGATTCTTATTGCTTTCGTAGTAATGGCAGAAGAGAAATCCAGACTTTGTCTAGGATCGATCGAGGAATCTCATCTTGATTGAATGAACAGTCTCCAGCTCACAAAGTCCCTCTTCTTTGCTAAAGTCAACTTCCCTTTGAACAGAAGATTTAGATAAATGGTCCCTCACCCAGTGATTCACTTGTATTGAAGAGGGGGGTGTGATTCTCTTCAATTTTGATATGCAGTTCTTCCAGGTGGTTTTCAGTAAGACTTAGAATGGCCTGATAGTCTCTTGCCCCATCAAGACCCAAAAACAGGAAACACTTCAACATTTCCTTTGCAACATGATTTGCCCAAGGATTAAATTTCCCTTTAAAACCAAGGCTGTAGTCACTCAAAGGCAAAACATATTCTAGAGGACACTGGATTCTTGTTTCATAGGTTCATGTGATGAAAAATATCTGAAAGTAAGCTCGTTTCTGAACACTCAGCAAAGCCTGACATTACGTTTATGAAAACAACTTCTCCAATTCACCTTTCAGCTCAAACACCTTCCAGAGAACTCCTCTTTGGCTAAGCCATCAAATTTCTGTGTGTTGCACAAGATTTATATGTTCTTGGTCTAGGTTTTCATATAGTTCTTTAGGTGCTCTTCAGTGAACTTGTCTTTGTTTAAAAAAACTGTTTTGTAACATCCTCAAGAAATATTTCATTTCATTTCTGAGAATTTTTGACGTTAGCACCTCTCTGTGAAAAATGTGATGTGAGGATTTTTTTTGTTTTGTTTTTGCAAGAGAAGTGAAACCCTTCATAAAGCCAATCATGGATGCAGTACTGTCTGTACAGATGCTGACAGACATTTTTATTTCCAGATATGAAGGCCACATTTTAAATATGTTTCGGTCATTATTTATTTCCATTGGCTTTCACAGCAGAAAATATTTTATTGAATTTAACCATGATTTACAAATCTTGCAAAGGCAAGACATTTCCTGGGGAAATCTGTTCACTCATCATCTTCAATATAGAAGTTTTTTACATAAATCTCTCCAGCATATGTTACGTGCCATCAATACATCACCTTACTGTACTGTTTGAGGATGGAACCATTTCCATTTCTTGTACTGTATAGTTTCTTAGCATTTTACTGACTATATCTTTACCTGCTGGCATTATTAACTACTTATCTACAATGTCACTTTTCCTTTTCTGAGATTCTGTAGCCTTCTCTCCTTCCTTCCTTCCTTCCTTCCTTCCTTCTTTCCTTCCTTCCTTCCTTCTTTCCTTCCTTCCTTCCTCCCTCCCTCCCTCCCTCCCTCCCTCCCTCCCTCCCTCCCTTCCTTCCTCCCTCCCTCCCTCCCTTTCTTCCTTCCTTCTTTCCTTCTTCCTTCCCCCTTCTTCCTTCCTTCTTCCTTCCCCCCTTCCTTTCCTTCCTTTCTTCCCTCCTTCCTTCCTTTCTTTCCCTTAAATAACTTTTGATATTAGATTCTAGTAGTTGTTTAAAATAACTGGTACCTTTACTAGTCAAATGACTCTGATTTGGTTTTAAAGTCTTTTCAATGTTTCTGGAGCCATTGCTTCATGCTTAAGTTGTTGACCACAAAGCACTGACCAATTAGGACAACTTGTTTTACCAGCCCAAGTAAAAACCATTGAGAATTAGTGTTTTCTTTATTATTAATCTGATCGGACTAGTCCATAGGCCTCTAGTTTCCCTTATTTTTTACTTTTATTCTTTACTCTGGGAATTTCCACTTGCTGCCTTACATATGTTCAAAAGCAAGTCATTTCAGCCTGTGTTAAGGAATGAGTTATCTGCCAGGGGGAACCACATAAACGCACCTCACTTCTGCCTGTGACACCAACACCAGAAAACAAAACACTCCTACAGCTGGCATTGCCTCAGTCTGTTTTGAAATTTGATGGTGTTTCTGTGTTTGAGGACACTGAGGCAACAGCCTCCTGGTGTGGGTGTTGTTGCTATTTGTTCATTCCCTTCAAACTTGCATGTTGCTTTCCACGGAAGCACGGGAGACTCTTGACTATGACTTTGTGCTGTCTCGGTCACATTGGATCAAAAGCCATGCTCTTTCATGTCTCCAGAATCTCACAATTTTTTTTTTTGTATGAGAAAAAAAAAATACTGTAACAGATATGCTGAGGAGACTCACCACACACTACCTTCTTTCTAGGTGCCTTCAGAATTTCAGAGACTAAAAGCTAAAAGTGTCATTTCTCAGAAAGCTCTGCAGACACAGTTTCAGATGTGACATACCCTGGGTAAGTCCTGGGAGACACTGACTTGGAAATAAATGAAACTGGGAGAAAAATAAATAAATGAAATTGGGAGAGAGGCAGAACATGAGAGCCCACGTTTCTTGGCATGAATGATGGCAGAAGTAGCACGATCGTCAAGGCTGAAGTTGCCTTGGAAGTTTCCAGATTGTGGCAGAGCAAGCCACTCTCTTGGCAGTTCAATTTTACTGTGTGATTTTTGGAGTCACTTTGGATCTTAGAGTCTGTTTCTTTAGCTCTCCCAATAATTCTTTAAACTACACAAATCTGTACCTAATCTTTGCATTTGTGTCATTAAAAATAAGGATGTATTTGTATTTAAACAAGTTAGATAAAATTTAGTTCACAGAGATACACAATTCTGAGCAAGTGTTTTTTACTTTATTTGATCTCCTTCACTTGAACTGAGTCATAATTCTATAGAAAAGTGGACAGATTTAATGAGTTTCAAAAATACCCCCTCCCATCTTTTTTCCACTTCTCTCCCTTCCATATCTCCCTTCCTATTTTGAATCATGCATATGGTCACCAAACCATTATTTTAAATCAGTCATTTATTAGGGACTCTCCCCCCCCCCTTTTATTACCAGAAGGCTCTTAGTTCTTTCAAGTAAGTTAGTTTCTGGTTGACCTATCAAATCATACCTTCAACCAGGCAGGTCTGTGACATGCTGTAGTGATTGCAATCAATTGTTATAGGAAGCTTCTAGTGTGAAGTTATTTTCTGTATATTATAAGGCTAAAATTCTGGGATTTTTTTAATGTCTGTAGTTTCTTCTATCATTTTCTTAAGAAACATGAACACAAGTTAACCAGGAAAATAAACAGACGTCTATCATTCAACCTGTTTATTACTAGATGTTTTCATCAAATATACTGTAAATATTGTGAGTTTTTTTAAGTAGACATGTAAACAAGTATCTGTGATTCATAGTGAATCAGGACACAATTATCCACTGTATTTGCAAAAGACAAATTCTTTTTTTTATAGGTTTCAGTAATTGTTAGTAACAACATGGAGGGTCGACCAATTAGAAAATTAAATTATCCAAACGTGATATAACCAAGATCTTGATAAAGGCCTTGGCAAGAGGATTCTCAATGAGAGACATATTATAGGGAATTATATAGTAGAAATTCTCCCAAGTAAATTTTGAAAGGTAAAGTTGAAGCAGTTTTGTTTCCAATTGAAAAGAGAAGAAATAGTGCAGGGTGAGGGGAGCTTTCTGGTCCTGCCTCTTGGTATCATGATAGTGTCATCTACTGAGGCAGGGATTACATTAGAGACCAGTTTGTACGCCGTGTTGCCCAGATGACTCCCATCCCTTTCAAGAGAGAACTCATTTACCCAGTGGTTAAGAAAGTTGCTGATTGACAGATTATAATCGAGATTCACTTCAAAGAATGCCCTAGACTAAAGAGAACAATGTGCCCAGAGTCACATCCTCTTCTTGAGGGCAGCCTGAGTCCAATGACTGATTGATGTCAAGGTGTACTTGCCCAACCCCTCACCTGGATCTGGAACTATGCACTTCAGCTTGTGGAGTCAACTGAGGCTTCTCCAGACTGCCTTGCAGCCCAACTTCTGTCATTCGTGCTTCCTTTACCCCCCAAATTGCCGATGCTTACAGGGCCCATAAACATCTTCCTCTCAAACTCTGTCCCATATTTTAGTTTAGTTTTGTATGTGTTGTGGCTTAAGTAGATCTAGAAATCAACAGAGTGCCCCAAATGAGAGAAAGAATTTGAGTCACAGGATATTGAAAGCCATAGACATGAAACAGGTAATTCATGGAAATTTTACAATGAGAAAGAAGTGGGACGAGAATTAATTCTTGAGAATAC
Source organism: Ursus americanus (assembly GCF_024610735.1). NCBI lineage: Eukaryota > Metazoa > Chordata > Mammalia > Carnivora > Ursidae > Ursus > Ursus americanus. Next base: position 18,793,836 of record NC_142139.1, read on the forward strand.
AGAGAATTTAAAATTTGGACCAAAGAAGAGAAACCAGGAAAGAAGATTCAATAAGGGAGAGAAGAGAAGCTAGAGAGATAAAAGAAGAGACATAGAAATAAGGAGCCATAGAAGCCATGGCAAGGCAATATATTATAAAGAAAAGAATGATCTCAAAGTCAGATACTCCAGAGATGTCAAATAAGAGAACAGAAAAATGCCTGAAAGTTTATTTTAGGAATTCAATGATTATTATAATAAACATCATTTCAGTGTAACCATAGCAAATAAACCAGACCAAAATAGGTTGAATGGGAAGTTGAGAATAGAAAAACAACAATAAAATAATTTTCTTAAAGAATAAAAACAAAGAGGGGTGCCTGGGTGGCTCAGTGGGTTAAGCATCTGCCTTTGGCTCAGGTCATGATCCTGGGGTTCTGGGATCAAACCCTGCATGGGGTTCCCTGCTCAGCGGGGTACCTGCTTCTCCCTCTTCCTCTGCTCTCCTCCCATTTGTGCTCTCTCACTCTCTCACACACTCATGCAATCTCTCTCTTTCAAATAAAAATAAAATCTTTTAAAAAAAAGAATAAAAACAAAGATAGTATGATGGTTAATCTTATTAATTTTATGTGCCAATTTGATCAGGCCATGAGTGACCAAATGGTCAAACATTATTCTGGGTGTGTCTGTAACAGTATTTCTGGTTGAGATTAAAATTTGAATCAGTAGGCTGAGTAAACCAGATTGCTACCCATACTGTTGGTGGGCCTCACCCAATCAAGTGAAGTTTTGAATAGAACAAAACACTGAGCAAGAGGAAACTCTTCTTGCCCGTTTGCTCGAGCCAGGACACTACTACTTTCTGGTCTTCGGACTCCAACTAAAACTCCGCGAGCCTGCCTGCTTGCCACTAGAACAACACCATCAGCTCTCCTGATTCTCAGGCCTTCTGACTCACACTGGCTCTCCAGGTTCTGTGGCTTATTGACTGCAGACCTTGGGATTTCTCAGCCAACATAATTGTGTGAGCCAATTCCATTTAATAAATCTATACATTGGTTCTTTTTCTCTGGAGAACTCTGACTAATACAGGTAGACTCTAGTTTGTTTCAAGAAGCTAGGCTAAAAGTGAAAACTTTTATTAGTGGATGAGTTTAAATTTCAAATAAAAATGTTCCAGTAGTAAAAGGTGCTACTTCCTTGTTCCTCTATTTTATTCCAATCTCCTTTAACCAAATATAGGATATAAACACTTCTCTGTTCTTCTTTATGTAATTTTCCCAGAGCACTGCAGTTATGCAGAAGACTAAATCATATGTTCTAGACACTGAAACTTTCACCTAAAATAGGAATCCTAGTATGTTCTCTATACGTTGGGTCTCCTCACATGTTTGCTTTGCATTAGTTTCTTTTCCTTTAACACTCAGAGAAAGAAATTTTTAATATTATCTCTAGTTTTGATTTATATTAGCATGGTTATCTGAATTTCTTCTTTGTCACCACCTTTAGCAATTTACAAAGAAAATATTATGTTCTTAGTAATATAAGTAATTTTCAACCTGAACTTAAATCACGTGTAAAATTATAAACATTTCCAAATCATTTTCTGTTTACTTACTCCTCTGCAGGTATGTTGGCCCACCTGTTTGAATTAGTTTCATAAGGGCTACAGTAACAGAGTACCACAAACGAGATGGAATAAAACAACACAAATTTATTGGCTCATAGTTTTGGAAGCTAGAAGTCTGAAATCATGGGGTGAGCGGGGCCATGCCCCCTCTGAAACCTGTCAGGGAAGAACCCTCCTTTGCCTCTTCCTAGTTTCTGGTAGCCGCAGATGTTTCTTTGGTTTGTGGCAGCATAACTCCAGTCTCTGTCGTCATCTTCACATCGCCTTTTTCTCCCTGTGTGTCTGTCTTCACATCGTCATCCCTCTTTGTAAGGATACTGCTCATATTGGATTAAGGACCTATCTTACTACAGTATGTCTCTATCTTGACTTAACTAATTACATTTCTAATGACCCTATAGGGGCTTAGGACTTCAACATTTTTCGGGGGGGCACAATTCAACCCATAGCACTGTTTCTTCCTGAGTACACAAAATCTGTTCATACCTCATGGCCTTGCACTTGTTTGCCCTTTCTTGGGCCTGTCATGTTCTTCTACTCCTTCTGTCTATGCTTAAATGTCATCTTCTCAGAGACCTTCCCTGACCACCTACCAACACGTTGTATTCCCTTTTGCTTCTTTATGACACTTATCACCAACTCCATGCAATATATTCATTGGCTTATTTATTTATTGTCTATTCATTTTCAAGGATTGAAATACCTCCTGAACCAGAGGTTTTATCTTCATGAATTGTGGAGGAAACTTGTAGAATCAACAAGGAAGAGATTAGGATGGAAGTAGGAGGTTGTAATGAATAAATATTCTCAGATCCCTCTACCAATTTCATGGGTGGTCTGGTTATCCTCATGCAAATTGCTTTTGCTGTATCTGAAAAGTCTTTAGGTTACTTTGGTAAATTATCACTAATACTAACCTTTAGATTCTATTGCAATTAAAATCTGTTCCATTTGAATCATGAGATTTTAATAAATAATATTCTCACATTATTAAAGTGAAATTATAAATCTTTAAAATTAATCGTAAACAATAAAATATGTTAAATTAACTTAATATTGTGACTTATTTATTTATTCACATCAGACAACAAATATTTATTGGGCTCTAATGTTGTGACAATCACAATCCTACACACTAACGTGAAATGATTAATGGATAAACATTTTGCTTTTCCTCATAAAAGGCCATAGTGTAGGTAAGGAGAGAGGCAAGAATAAATAAGCAAGTGAGCAAACAAAAGTAAGTGCACCACCAACTGTGAAAAGCTGTACCAGGAAACAATCCTGCCACTAAGAAATAAGAGAGGGTTGTATGGTGACAGATGGTAGCTATACTTGTGGTGAGGATAGCGGAGCATGTAGAAAACTTGCATCACTATATCGTCTACCTGAAACTAATGTAACACTGTATGTCAACTATTCTCAGATTTAAAAAAAATAGAGAAATAACAGAGGGAGACCAACTTTAGTTTGGATGATAAAAAGAATTTTCTAGAAAGTAATATTTATGCTAAAACCTAACAATAAGATGTAGCCAGTCTTGTAAGGAATGGGGAAGAAATCTAGTAGGGATAGTCAGGGCAACATATAAAGTTCCTATATAAGAACTATGTTTGTTGCGTTTGAGGAATTGAAAAGCCAATGTTACCGGAGCACAACCGTCAACAGATGGAGTGGAGGTGACCACAATCATACAGAACAAATGACACTGCATTTTCTAACACACTTGTGGCACATTTACACACTTCCAATAAATTCTGTGGAAAAGACATGATATTTAAAGAAGTTTTTTTTTTTTAAATGACTGAAGTGCTTTGCCTAGTTTAAATTACTTGATCATATTAATCAAATCAAATGTTTAATTTTTTTTCTTTAGGCACAATTTAAGGAATCTAAGAAATAAGACTTTTCATTAGCCACATCATCCAAATTTACATGCTTCATAGCAGGAAATCCTATTCGGCGTGTGTGTGCTTTGATCTTGCCATTTTATTTCATCTTACTAAGTTCCTTATAAAGTCTTATCAAATATAAGCCTTGGGAAGTACGTATAAAATCCATTTCCATTTTTATCCTATTACCGGGGTCTTTGTCATTGAAAAAAATCCCTAAGGTTGCTCTCATTTTGTATGCAGTTTGAAGATACAGCTTAATGCCCACAGAGACACATTTATTTATTTTAACTTTGATCATAGCTGAAAACTTAATAGCATTTTAAAAAATTTCCCCCTTTGGTGATAAGATTTTTTTTTTATTTTTACTAAAGAATAATGTAATTGTGACACTATATGTATAAATGTATATTTTTTCCAATAAGAGTGGGTTGGAAATCCCCTTATCACATAAAAATATAGCCTAGAGGAATATATTTTTGCTTTAGAATACAAATTGTCAGCCACATCATAAAGAATTTTATAATACATAAACAGTGATTTACTGAGAAAAAATAGCTCTATGACTTTTTTCTAGCAATCTCATTTTCTGCATTTCAATATAAGAACATAGATCTAAGTTGACCTATTTTGTCAAACTATTCATACTTTTAAACTCATACTATAATACTCCTACATAGTCCTACTTTAAAGGAAACAGAAATTATGAATTCAAGCTCAGAGTTGGTTAATTCAAATTTGCCTAATATCATAATATCCTTTCTGAGGAAGAAAAATATTTTTATTGAAAAAAATCATCTCAGAAACTGACATGGATGCATTTAGCAGCTCTTTCACTGTGAACTGACTGAAATAATTTTCTTAGGGGAATATATTATTAGATTTCCAAACATATTTTGGCTGTCACAAAGCCAACAGTTATTGGAAAAGTGTAAGGTATTGAGACAGGTCAGAATAATGGCACGTATCACAGTCCATGACCAAGGAGAGGAAATAGTATCTACTCTCGCAATTTACCCAGTAATCAAAATGACCCAGAGAACATTTAAAACATTTATAAACCTTGGTCCTACCTCATGGTAAGACAAAACTAGGGGTCTCTCCTGTAAACCAGAGAGTGACATGGTCAAGTATACAAATAAAGAAGGTCCTCAGGGCATCAGGACGTACAGTGAACGGGTGATAGAGGAAGGCGGTACCCCGCTGGGTGGGCCACTGCACTAACTTGGCTGAGGATGCTGCTGCATGAATTAAGGCTGTAAATGTGGAGATCAAAGAAAGAATTAAGAGATAGCTGAGATGATTCCATGCATACAGAATGTAAAAAAAAGAGGAATTTCATGACGTAGAGGAAAAAATTGTCTAAGAATGTGAAATATTAGAGAAGTGCTGTCCAGTATGGTGGTCACTAGTCACATGTAGCAACTGAGTACTTGACATGTGACTAGTCTAAGTTGAGATGCATTTTATGTGTAACATATACTTGGATTTCAAAGATTTAGTAAGAAAGAAAAAGAAAGTAAAACATTATTAGTAGTTTGCATTGATCGCATGCTTAAATAAGAAAATGTGGACATGTTGGGAGAAATGCTATAAACATGAATTTCATCTGTTCCTTTTTACTTTTTTTAATGTGGTGATGAGGTAATTTAAAATTGCACTTCGGCTTGTATGATCTGTCTATTTCACAACACTACCTTAGTCAATGATCTGAACTGTATACTTTAAATGTTACTCAAACATTCTAAGACCCTTCTTCACTTTAGCAGGATGTGACTATTTTTTTTTCTTTTTTTCTGAAAGCTCACAGGTCTATTAGGAAGATCAATTGAAATAAAAGAACAATGTAAATAACAAAACTTTAATAAATTAATTAGAAAGGCACAAGTAACTGAAATGTATAACTAACCTAGGTCACTCTGAAAATCATTTTTTTAAAAGATTTTTACATTTATTTGAGAGAGAGAGAGAGAGAGAGAGAGAGTGGGTGCATGTACCCGTGCAAGCCGGGGGCGGAGGGAGAGAAACTCAACCAGACTCCACGTTGAGCAGGGAGCCCCGGTGTAGGACTCCATCCCAGGCCTAAATCATGACCCAAGCCTGTCAAGTACCTAATAATCTTATGAAAACCCAAATGTTCTCCGTGACATATGACCATTTATTCTATTTAGACTAAATCTACCCCCTTCAAGGGTCATCAGTCTTAATATTTAGAATCAAGAAGTCACTGAATAAAGAAGCGACTATCCACCTGTAAATCGAAATAGTTTATTAATTTTCAATATATGATCTTTAGCTTTCTTCTTTTGCTTGGAGTCTGTTTTAACTAATAATTTATATACAGATAGATGTATTTCTTGCAAAATCATTCCTTAAAGCCTGGGGTGAGCCGGTGATGATTTTTAAAGCCATCTTTGGTTGAAAGTAACTGTTGGCGCCTCTCACAACTGGCAAGGCTTTTGTGATTCCACACAATACTCATAACTTGTTCGAGAGAATCACCAAAGCGACTTTCCACAAAAATAAGTGAACATTTTCTCTTGGTTTTGTTTTCAAAGTTAGTCCCTTTGAGAGCTGATTTCACTTTAAATTGCTCTAAAACATCAAACACTGCGAGTTTGGCATGGAGTACCTGACGAAAAGATAATATGAAATACGGACTCCAGTGGAAAGTAGTTATAATCAGCTGGAAAATGTAACTGCACACACAGCTTCTCTTTTATACATTTACACTGTTAATTTGGGTCAGAGGAGGACTAAGATCATTTAATTTTTTTTCATAATATGTGAAATATGATATATTTAATATTTTAATACAAATAGGATTATATTATATGCCTGCTAGCCTATAGGGATTTTTAAAGCCAGAAATTCAATATTAACATGTAATAAAAACAAAAACTAGGAATAACACTGTTTCTCCTGAATTTGTTACCTTTTTTTTAAAAAAAAGTTTTCTTTAACAACTTATACGTTTTCTTGGAATACATGATAAACTATTTGCAAATATTTCCTACCTGCCACTTAGAGGATACCTGCAAACCTTCTCTCCAAATTCTCTCCTTCTCTCCCCAATCTCCCCTTCCAGATTCACCAACAAGTACAGCAAAAGGCCTTTTCGGTTCTGCAGTTTAAAAAAGAAATCTGAAGTCACCACCATGATCTGAATATCATTAGACAATTGGGCTATGCTACCTTTAGCCCTTCTCTGGAATGATGATGTGTAAGGAGTAGCAGAGGGGCCCAGTCCCTTAAATGTCAGACTATTGGTTTCGGCTCAGGTGGTGATCTTGAGATCAAGCCCTATGTCCACTCCACGCTCAGGACTCAGAACAGAAGACTGCTGGAGACTCTGCCTCTCTCCCCTACTCTCAATCTCTCTCAAATTAAATAAATCTAAAAAAAAAAAAAAAAGAATAGCAGAGGCATAAGAGGGTCAGCATAAGAGGGTCACAGTCACAATTAGAGGCTGACACCTGGCTCTTTCTATATGTTCTCTTACTTGCCTTTTAGAAATTTCCCTTTCAGGTACATGTACTCTGTTTTCCATCAATGGCAACATACAGTCCTATCTGTCTTGAGGAAGATTTGCAATGTAAAAGCATATTAGGGGTAAATTTATAGTATGCTGGACCCTGGGAAGGTGAGGGAGAATTGGAATATAATATTGACTAATGAAGCATAATATTTAAGATAGTATAGGAAAATAAACACTTTTATTTTAAAAAGCCATGGATATTACCAAGGAAACATGCTATGGCAAGTAGAATATAGTTAACACCATTTTTAAAAAAGATTTTATTTATTTGTCAGAGAGAGACAGAATACAAGCAGGGGGAGCAGCAGCAGAGGGAGAGGGAAAAGCAAGCTCCCCACTGAGCAGGGAGCCCAATGTAGGACTCGATCCTAGGACCCTGGGATCATGACCTGGCCGAAGGCAGACACTTAACTGACTGAGCCCCTCAGGCATCCCATAGTGAACACCATTTTTTAACAAGATGTTCAGATAATTTTATATATGCTAGCCTTTGTGCTAGGCAATGAGAAATATAGTAATGAATAAAATTGTTTTCATTTGTGAACTTTAAAGACTTTCTATGAGAAACTGATACATTTTTAAAGAAGTCATATTAAGAATATGCTTACAGTAATTGTGGTAAGTATATGAAAGAAAAGCTCAAGAATCTAAGAGAACATATATTAGGAGAGATGATAAAAAACGCTGACATTACTATATAATTACATATATTAGTGGGAAAGCAGATGGAATTTAACAGGGTATGACTAATGACTATTGTTTATAAGTTGTTCCAAATTCTAAGCTGTATTTTTTTTTATAAGAGGGGGAAAAAGGTAGCATATGTAGAAAATCTTTGTTTATAGGTCTTGCTTGCTTGTTTTCTATATTTTGGTTGGTGATTTAGAAAAAAATAAACTACCCTCTAGTGTCTAAAGTAAAAAAAAAGAGCTTCAATTAGTTGTTAAAATTCAATTTAGTTTAAATTACATGCAGGAATTATAACTGAGGAACTTGTATTAATGACAATGCAGTGAAGTGGTTATAAAACCCCTATCAGCGATAATTGTAAAATCTGTACCAAGAAAAAAAAAATATTAGAAAGTTTTCCAAGACAGACTAGAGCAAAGGGGAATTTATACCTGAATAAAAACTATAACTGGAAGGGGTAAAGCCTGTAAATAATCATACAAAGATCTATGTACAAATGATAATAGTAGCATTGTGCCCTAAACTAGAAATAACCAAACGTCTATCAATAATAATGTTCTAGCCATTTGATGCAATAATGAGCAGCAATAAAAGGAATTACAAACATGCACAAGGATAAATGTTAACAGCATTATGCTGAGGGAAAAGAGCAAGAAACAAAAGCATATACACTACATGATTCCGTTTATATGAGATTCTAGACTATCCACACTAATCTACACTACAGATTGCGGTGAGTGGTGGTGTGTGGTTGGGTTGGAGGGATGGTAACTACAATGGGGAATGAGAACTTCTGTGAATGATGGCAATGGTTTGTGTGTTGATTGTGGTGATGCTTATGTGTGCATACATTTGTCAAGTCATTGAACTATAAATGTAAAACACGTTCTGTAATTTGTTAATACAGTTTCCTTAACAACGCTGATTTTAAATGATAAGAAAAAAAGAATTATACTGAATAGACTTCCACTTTGTAAAAAAGACTGTATTTAGTCTCCTGTCTAAAAAAAAATGGGCAAAATATATAAAACCATGACTCAAGTTATTAAGCGTCAGACAATAAAAGCCAATGATCCTTGAGAAATGAGAAACAGACAAGATGAGCCCTAAAATTTCCCCACTTACTGTCCCGAAAATGTTTTCAGGACACAGCACAGTGAGGGGGAGCCAATGCTCTCCCTAAGTGAGGGAGAAGGAGGAAGTGTCTGAGGAGGCCAAGATGGCTTGAGTTCATAAGAGCAGAGCATTAGAGGGGAAAGAACTGAGCAAAGAATACTGGGTATTTACAGAGGGTCCACTTCAGTATTCAGTTGAGTATGGGTAGCATACTCATGTGAGGAAACTCACATGACTGGTGGTTCCCAAGACTCAGAGTGAAGAGTGTAATTCACAAGGCATCAGCCTAATGTATTAAAAAGGGTCTTGCTTTAGTGGTGGGAAAAAAATTTACCTCAGATAAAATACTGCTCTGACACTAATAAAGCTTAAAAACAAGAACCAAGCGGATCACACCGTTTTCAAATAACTAAAGTGCCCCGAGTACAATGCTCAATAATATTTATGGCAATGTTATGTGACAAAGTAAAATTCACAATATCAGATATCCACATAGTAAGTATGCAAGTGTTAAATAAATGAACAAATAATGAAACTAAAAAGGTGAAGAAGCTAGAAATCCTCCTGACATGGTACAAGGTTATGAATATTATGTCAGAAGAACAAGCATAGCAATTTCATTCTTTTGAGGGGTGAAAATATAATCAATTGGAGGAATTAGAGAAAATGTGTACATGGGCCATTATGTGGTTTCTGAACTGCTTTGTTTTCCTAGCTGTCCCTCTCTCACAAACCAATCTTTGTGTTGTAAATATCATAAGAACTCTAAAATATAAGTCTGATTATTTAGCTTCAAATCCTTCAGTGGCTCCCAGAATGTGCCCAGCTATTGGAGATTACCAGTCATGTGAGCCATGCTCTTTGATCACCTAGGCTGGAATGTAAAGCCTGATGCAAAGTATAGGCGCTTCCAGGCTTCACTTCACTTACTTAAACAAGCTGCCTTTGCAAGAACTATTCCGGGTCTGAGATTCCTACCTTTACACTCCCTTTTTTGTGAGCTATTTATGGCTCTATTGGCTTTTTATATTGTATTTAGATGGCCATATTTAGGTCTGTGTGTTCCTTTCCCATATATCTCAGTCAATTTCACCAAGATGTGCACTGCAGCTTTGAATTTGTGACTTTCAGCCTGAGTTCAATATGGGTGGCGGACATTAACAGACATTAGGAACTGTATTTCTGGATTTTTTTTTTTAGACTTATTGATTAATTTGAGAGAAAGTGTGTGCCAGGGTTGGGGGAAAGGGGGCAGAGGGAAAGAATCTCAAGCTGACTCCACATTGAGTGCAGAGCCCCACACGGCTTGACCTCATGACCCATGAGATCATGACCTGAGCCAAAACCAAGAGTCCGATGTCTAAGTGACTGAGCCACCCAGGAGCCCCACTGGACTTCCTAAGTGGGGATAGGAGTGATCCTTATTTATTTAAATAATTGTAATTAACTATTATGTTATCTTCAGCCAAAACTCTTGCTAAGTGATAAGCATATCTTTAGGTTTGTTTGTTTGCTTGTTTGTTTTTCTGGGCCTCAAACTATTTTTCCCTCTACATAGTTTTCCCTTACCATTTTGGTAGACCTCCCCTGTAACCTTCAAAATTCAATTTGGTTGTCCCTTGTCCTGTGAAATTTTCTGTCTCCTTCCTCTACATCACTCCCCAGACTGCGGTTTGCACATTTGCACATAATTCAACTGTTTCATTGAACAAACTCTGGAGTCATTGTTTACATGTGTTTCACTCGGAAGACGGTAATCTCCTTGTGTACAGTATAGTACTTAGCATATATTAAGCACTCAACACATGTTTGTTGGGTTGAATGTTTTGGAATTAATTAAGTTGTGTAAAATCCAATTAGCTGGAATGATATTTGAACAGAACAGTGCACAATGAACAGAATTTCAGAAATGCAGATGGAGACTAAATGGATGTCAGAAGGTAGCATTAGAAAAAAAAATGGCAGCATTTGATAATTCAGAAGAATTATTAGAAGTTGAGCTTGAGTGACTGAAAAAAGAAATACAATGTTAATGGAACTAAAAATATCAAAAAGAAGAGTTAGATATACAGGTAAATCATGAATTCTGATTTGATTGGTTCTCTTTGGGAAGCAAGCTTAGCAATTAACTTTTAGAACAAAGTCACATTTTAAATTTCATGCTAGTTATAAAATAGCATTTGCTTAATTCATTTACCTTAACAAAGCAATGGTTAAGGCAAAGATTAAGAAATAAATGAAAGACTTCAAAACCAGGCAAATAAAATGTGAAAATACATAAACTTACACAAAAGTGACATTTGTTTCCATCTGTTCTCTATTGGGAAACTGTTAAGAACTGCTAAGCCAATGCTGAGTATGCGCATACGCATGTGTGTGTACTAATTTAGGCAGTAACAGAGCAGTATAATGCTTTGCATTATGCATTTGCTTTTTAAAAATTTCCTTTATGCTTATTTAATGCATATGTTTTTATTCTTTGAATCATCAAAACTTTTTTATAGTAGTTAAGATCATGCCAGACTTCAGGCAACACAAACATGAGGAAAGCTCTTAAAGTATGCTGTGATATTTGCTAAAAGGTAATTTTCCCTTTTCTGTATTGTCTCTGTACTCAGTAATGCAATGGAACAAACAAGCTTTACATGGTTGTTATTGTCTTTCTGTGCAAATAATTAGAACGAGGGAAGGGAGGATTTGCAACTAAAAAATTAATGGTAATGCCTATCCATTCTTGATTATACACTCCCACACTGAAATGTAAAAAGCACTTCTGCCCAAAAATTGAAATGGGGAGGAATAGAATGGAAAGGAAAGGAAAGGAAAGGAAAGGAAAGGAAAGGAAAGGAAAGGAAAAAGAAGAGGAAAAAGGGAAGGGAAGGGAAGGGAAGGGAAGGGAAGAAGAGAAGAGAAGAGAAGAGAAGAGAAGAGAAGAGAAGAGAAGAGAAGAGAAGAGCACGGAAGGGAAGGGGAGGGGAGGGGAGGGGTGGGGAGGGGAGGAGAGGAGAGGAGAGGAGAGGAGAGGGGAAGTAAACTACTTGGGGAACATAGGAAATATCAGGTTTCTGATGACACATCGCTATTTACGTTATAAGCTATCTACTACTTTTCTTTGTGTGCAACTGAATTTTAATCCTTTGAGGATATTCAGATAACCAGTGTAGAACAAGCAACTCAGAGTTATCCCATCAGAGAGGCAAGAGCTCCATATTTATATTCTAAGACCCATCAGTCACTGGTTGAGGAATTCTTTCTTATTCTTAAGTAGGATAACCACTTTTATTAGCCCTTTATTAGCCACTCTTTTTAAGAAATAAACTTCCAGGTAGCAGAAATATAAAAATCCAACTTAAACTTTGTGAATTCCCGCAGTTTTCTGGCTTATAGATTAGCTAAGCAAGACAGGAATATGTAAGGAATAAAAGACGATAAAAAAGACAATTTCCAATGATAACACTAAGATCCAATAAGGTACAAGACACAAAATTATTAATTTACTTGTATCAAGTAAATATATCTTTTAGTATACAAATCAGGTTCTGAAAATGTGCCTTTATCCTTTCAGATAACTTTTTTGGGAAGAACCCCCGAATTCTGTTAGCTGGCCATTTCATCATTGTAAAAAAAACTGGACTATGCTAGAGAAGATGGCTCAGGAGTGTGAAGGGAGGTGAAGGGAGGCTGTGGGAAAAGGAGAGGCTCAGGGAGTGTGGGAAGGATGCTAGCTGCCAGAGGGGAGGAGGAATGACAAAGGAGCAATGGGAAGAAGTGGAAAGGTCTAGGGCTAGGAGAAAGAGTGGCCAACTGGGGTAAGAAGGATGAAGGGAAGGAACAAAAGGCAGCCATGCAAACATAGGGGCAACAGCACTTTAGGAAAACACAACAAAGGTAGATGCCCTAAGAAGAATGATCTTGACCTGTTTCAGACAATTCAAAGTCCAGGGTGGTAGGACACAGGATGAGAGGATGAGATGAAGTAAATGGGGTAGGTAGGGGCCACAATCATGCCAGTCTTTAGCCCTAATAGTAGAGTAGATAATATTAAGTCTTAAGTCTTTAAAAGGTAGTTTCTTTAATTCATTTCTTTTTCAAAACACTGGCATTTTATTTAACCTGCCCAGGTAATTCTAATGTAAATGGGTTTATGAACCACAGCCCTAAAATGTTTAAAGAAGTACATAATTTTCAACCTGAAGCTAGCAACTTAGGTTCAGTATGACTTCAGGATTCAGCTAGTCACCCGCCCATTAGACACACACACACCCACACACACGCATGCCACATTTTTCTTTTCATAGCTCCTTATTTAGCTTGGTATTTAAAATGTTTTTCATTCAACAATTAGAAATAACAAGCAAAGCATAAACACATCAGAGTTTAAAACCCAAGCTCTAACATCACTAGCTATATGTCCCAGGAGTTATCTAACCTTTCTAAACTCCGATAATATAATCTGAAAAGTCGAAGTCTTTATGTCATAGGATAGGAATGAAGCTAACTGAAGTTATAAACTTTTGATGGTAACACAAGGACATTTTCTTTTTTTTTTTTTTTAAGATTTTATTTATTTATTTGACAGGGAAAGAGACAGCAAGAGAGAGGACACAAGCAGGGGGAGTAGGAGAGGGAGAAGCAGGCTTCCCACTGGGCAGGGAGCCTGATGCCAGGCTTGATCCCAGAACCCTGGGATCATGACCTGAGCTGAAGGCAGATGCTTAACAACTGAGCCACCCAGGCGCCCCGACACAAGGACATTTTCTAATCACAATGTTAGGAACATACTAGCTACTCTGATAGTTGTATGTTAAAATAAATTAAACACAAATATCTGGCTATGGTGATTTTAGTGTCAATACATTTCAGTAAAAGTATTATTAATACAGGGGCACCTGGGTGTCTCAGTTGTTAAGCGTCTCCTTTCGGCTCGGGTCATGATCCCAGGGTCCTGGGATCGAGCCCCGCATCTGGCTCCCTGCTCAGCGGGAAGCCTGCTTCTCCCTCTCCCACTCACCCTGCTTGTGTTCCCTCTCTCGCTGTGTCTCTCTCTGTCAAATTAAAAAAAAAAAAAGTATTATTAATACATATTTATTAGCCCTGCCCCAATTTTGAAAAGTGTGATTGGTGAAAGGGCAAACAATGAGAGAAACAAAATAAATAAAATATGCTTGTTTTACAAGCTTGGTTTTATTATTTTAAGATTGCTTTTAAAAAAGAAATCATGTGGAAACATTACCTTTTATTAGAAGCTTTACAATTTAAGAAATGAGGAGAAAAAGGAGTCCTTTCAAGATTCAAAAAAAAAAAGGAAAAATGTAGATATTCAGAATTCAACATAATTCCTGTTGAGCTCTATTTTCTTTTATCTTATTACTGACAAAGAGAAGGTAAACACTGAGCTATTTAGTTTTACTTTGCTTGATTTATTAAATCTTTTGTGGTTTTCATTTAACATGGAGGATTTCTTGTAACATATTCCCATGAAAATCATTAAGACAGTCCTGTATATTCCCAATGAAGTGGGAAAGGTTGTTAATTGGTCAATGTTGATAGTTTATTTACATAAATCATGACCCCATTAACTAAATATTCTCTTCCTAAATAGCAGCAATTTTAGACCTGAATTATCTAAATAATTGACTCAATTTTTCATTTTAGCTTGCCATTATACACACAACCTTTGACTTAAAGATGAATATGAGCTTTTGTAAATTTAGCTGACATTACCAAATTACTTATTTTCTTAGTGATTTTTATCTAATTGGAGTCTTAATCTGAAATAACTTATTTTCCTTAACCCCACAGCAAGTCACTGCTGACTTTATGCTTTAAATTCCAAAATATACACTGGATATCAGTGAGATGTTGGCTGGCTTACTAGAACTCAGTTGGAAAATGTAGCAAATTTTTTTTTCAAAAATAAAGTAAGGCAGAAAAGAATCATGCTTTTCTGAATGGACAGGAATTAAAGCAAATCTAAGGAGCTTGTTTTCAATGGCATTTGTGACTGTGAGTTGGTTTATTTAACACCATTGGTTCTTTATTAAAATGTATAAGAGGAAACAAATGAAGAAAATTATGTTTTTTATTGACTTATTTCCCAGAAAAATAGGCCATGTAATCTTCAAATGAGTCTGCCTGTTTTCAGTTGATTTCTTAAGTCCTTGCCTTAAATGATTTTTTTTTAACCCTAGCAGGATAGGAGGGGGGTGTTCTTTCCCGCTGTTTTATGGTTAGCATTCCCACTGACATAGACAGCAGTAATTAGTCAGAACAACAATACTTATACTATGATGTGAACTTTCCCAGCTCACCAAAAAAAAAAAAAAAAAAAAATTTGAAATTTTTACTTATCTGGAGCTTGAGCTTCTGATTTTCTTCTCACCAATTTTCCCTTGTGGTTAGATCCCTAGAAAATAATGTCATATTTGATTAATTGCATCATTTTTGCTTTTGTGGTATGTGAAACAAATTTTATTTATATTTGCAAATTTAACTGAACTTATCTGGGGCTCTTGAAGTTTATCTCTGGTGGTTTGTGGATCACCTACCTGTAGTAGGACTTCTTAGAATGGTAGAAATAGGCAGATTTCTATCCTGCCAGCCCCAAACTATAAATTGAGGGGTCTGGCTGAGAAATTTTTATTTATAAAGGTAATAAGTGATTAATGATTGATGAAAAGTAATAAGCAGTTCTTTTTTTTTTTTTAAGATTTTATTTATTTATTCGACAGAGATAGAGACAGCCAGTGAGAGAGGGAACACAAGCAGGGGGAGTGGGAGAGGAAG
Source organism: Ursus americanus (assembly GCF_024610735.1). NCBI lineage: Eukaryota > Metazoa > Chordata > Mammalia > Carnivora > Ursidae > Ursus > Ursus americanus. The sequence continues at coordinate 18,809,470 of NC_142139.1, forward strand.
AAGCAGGCTCATAGCGGAGGAGCCTGATGTCGGGCTCAATCCCATAACGCCGGGGATCACACCCTGAGCTGAAGGCAGATGCTTAACCGCTGTGCTACCCAGGCGCCCCTAAGCAGTTCTTTTGTCCTGGTCTGTATATGCATATGCAGACACGCATACACATATACATGTAGACAAAACTTTTCTTAATATATAAGAAATATGTATATATATATATATATCACTTTTTTATGTATGTAAAATGTATGGATTATATATGTGTATTTATATCTATATGACTTATAGTTGAAGTATTACTTTGCATTTGAATATTTTATATAAGAATTTCAGTAATACCTGCCATTTTCAGTAGTTTTGTATTGACCAAAAGACCTGAAAGGATTTTTCATACCTATTAATCACTGATGTTCAAAACCATTAATTGAAGGGCTGGTTGGACCCTGTATTATTTCCTAGGGCTGCTGTAACAAAGTACCACTAACTTGGCGGATTAAACAACAAAAAATTATTCTCTTACAGTCTTGAAAGATAGACATCAAAATCAGAGTGTTATGGTTTGATATTTTACTTCCCACAGAACTCACCACCCAGTGTGATAGTATTATTTCCTTCAGGAACTAACTAGGATTAGATGAGGTCATGAGGGTGGTGCCCTCATGAATGGGATTAGTGCCCTTATAAATACCATGAGAGAGCTTGCTTCCTTGCTCTCTATTCTCCTTATGAGGATACACTATGAAAGTGCTAGTCTTTAATGCAGAAGAGGGTTCTTAACATAAATAACCATGAAAGCACCCTGATTTCAGACTTCTAGCTTTCAGACCTGTGAGAATAAATTTCCGGTGTTGAGAGTCTAGCTGAACTACTCCCTCATACTGCTGCCTCAGCACCCATTTTGTGTGGCCAAGCAGCCTGCAGGGGCCTTGAACTGACATCAGCCCCTCCCTGGAGTTCATGCTTTATATAACAGCCCAACAAGTCACAAGTAAGTGCAAGCTCCTTATTATCTTCCCCAGGGCACTTGGTGATAAACAGCCTCCCCTGTCTCCCAATTCCTTCCCCTGTATGCCCCTTGGATAAGACCCTCAGGGAGCCTACCGAAACCTCGCTCTTTTTGGTTTGTATTGAGCAATTCAAACTTAGCCCAGGAACCCCAAAGCACTCCACTGGTGGTGGATCCTAATAAAGGCACATGCCCCACCTGCACCCCGCCTTCACCTTCCCTTATGACTCTTTGAGGTAGGCCGTGAACCTCCTCCAGGATCTGTGAGTAATTTTCTCTTTTAATTTCCCTGTGGTCTTTGTTGAATCAGGGCTCAACATCCCATACCTTGGGCTCTACTTAACAAATGTTAATTCAACAAAAGTCACAACAATTAGCTACCCAGTTGATGGTATTTTGTTACAGCAGCCTGAACTGATTGAAGACAGGATGTGGACAGAGCCATGCTTACTCTGAAGGCTTTATGGGAGCATCCTTCCTTGCCTCGTCTACCTTTTAGAGTTGCCCCAAATCATTGGCATTCCTTGGAATTCCTTAGCTTGTAGAGGTCTTACTCCTATCTCTGTCTCTGTCTTCATGGCCTTCTACCATGTTTTTTATCTAAAGTTCCCTCTTCTTATAAGGCCACTAGTCTTTGAATTCGCTCTAATCCAGGATGACCTCATCTTAACTTGATTACATCTGCAAAGACCCTATTTCTTCATAAGATCACATTCACAGATACCAGGGGTTAGGATTTGAATTTGAGGGAGACACAAGTCAACCCACAGTCGTACCTATGTATTTCTTATCAGATGAAATAGGGAAAGGATGATTTTTGTCAAGAGTTTTTCTTTTTTCTAACATTTGTCTAGTGTTAAAGTAGATGAGGTTTGTTTTTTTCCCAAAGATAAGAAATAGATTTTTAAAAAATTCTGTAATAGTTTTTCATTAATATTTTCTGTAATGATAGTCTTGAAACCTAAGGAAATACAAACAAACAAAAGTGTAAAGCAAATTATATGATCCAGGGATTCATAATTGAGTTGTAAGATAAGTCATATATGAAATAGTTAACACAACAAGCATAGAATCTTATGATTACTGATACAACTGAGTGCCTTCGGGAGTAGGTGGAAATAGGCAAGTCCAGGTGGTGGCACTCCTGTGGGGGAAATGGAGTGAAAATTATTTTTCTCATTCCTCATTTCTCTGTTCTACCCTTTTCTTGGGACATAACACTGCCTTTGTCACAGATACCAACTCACTAGCAATGTAGTTTATATAATAGGCTTAATATTCTTTCAATAACTACTACTGTTCAGAGCTTCCTCAAACACTTTTTCTGCCATAGGCCTCAAGGTCCTTATACTCTCCTGCTATAACTAACCAGGAAATATCTTGCTTTTTCATTTATCTCCCAGTTGTGTTAGTAATATTACTAACTAGCCTATACCGATCATCCCTTGTTTGTCCACAGTCTTCAGTGAGATTGACTGAATTTTCCACAAAGCATTTAGAAATGGAAAAAAAGCCTGTTTACTTAAGGATCAGTACCTCCAATAAAAAGAAACCACTGAGAAACCACTCGAAGTTTGTATGATCTTACTCTTCAAACAGATGTGGTTGACGAGAGAGGGCACGTTCATCCTTTTCTTGAGTTGTGGCTTCAGTGTCATGGCTCGTGTTCATTACTTAGCTTGTTTATAAAGGAATGGTTGAAATTGTGTTGGGTTTCAAAGCATCATCCGGACCAATGAACTATGTACTGCAACACTCCATGCTCAGTGGGACTCAGCACCCTACCACACTGAGTTTCTCCAACCCATTAGAAACAAGCTGCTTCTGACTGTTCCAATTCTAACAGGACTATGAAATTAAAGTAAAAGATTAATTTTTGTTGACTTATTTACTATGAAGACCTTGCCCGAAGAGTGGTAGGTATAAAATCATCGACTCAAATGCCTTTGCTTATTTAGGAGAAAAATGTCAAAATTCATTTTAATTTTATAGATTAACTCTTTGGCCGATGCAAACTCTTAATTCTTTACGCATTTTGCTGTAAACCTATTCACAGTACAAACCTAAAACATACTATGATTTTGTGTTTGTTTTTCAAAGAGATAAATGCATAATAGTGTTTGCAATGGGTTGAATTGTCTCCCTCCATAATTAATGTTTAAAGGCCTAACCTTTTGTTTCTCTGAATGTAACCTGACTTGGAAATAGTCTTTTCAATTTAATCAAACTAATATGAGGTTATTTGAATGGTCTCTAACCCAACGTGACTAGTATCTTTACAGGAAGAGGGAAATTTGGACACAGACACATACTTGGAGAATAATGCCATGTGAAGACATGGACACAGGGAGAAGACAGCCATGCGACATGGAGGCAGTTTGGAATCATGCATACAAAGGACAGGGAATGCTAAGGATTCTAGAAGCTAGAAGAAACAGGAGGTATTCTGTCCTATGGGTTTCAGAGGGAGAGTGGGCCTGCCAACACCTCGATTTTGGACTTCTACCCTCCCAAACTGTGAGATAGTACATTTGTATTGTTTTGAGCTACCTGGTTTGTGGTACTTGGTTACAATAGCCCTAAGAAATGAATACACTGTTCTAAAAAAAAAAAAAAATTTCCAAAGTACTGACTGCTACCTCTGATGTTCTTTTACTTTCCTCAAAAATTCGTTAATTCTGAACCAAAATTTAAGAGAGTGGTAATAGAACTGGGAAGTCTTAATATAAAATAGGTTAGCAAGAGGCCATTGAATGTTTTTGAACAGGAGTTGACATTGATAAGCTTGGGGTCTTAGATATAAGTTTCAAACTGATTGGGACTTTAAAAATGGATTCACTAAGTAGAACTAGATTCACTGTGAAAGGAATGGATGGAAGACGGAGAAAAGAAGGAAGATATACACGATGAAAAGAATGAAGAAATGAAGTGTCCCAAACAAATAGTAGTAAGATATAAAGCAATAATGGTGATGAAATTAGAAATGAGAATGACATAAAATGGGTTCAAGAAACCTTAAAAAGAAGAACGGACAAAATGTATTCACAGAATATACACATTTACATTAATGTAGGAAATGAAAAGCTAACCAAGGCACTCCAAATTTGCATGAGAAAAAAAAAAGTAGTTGAGGTGACGATGAATTGCATGCATTTATTAAGAGAAATTTATTTAAATGAGATAGAAAGGAGGAGATATTTATATTTTGATATATTTGACTGAAGATACGTTGAATGTATCAGTTAGATATTGATTCAGAAAGTAATTACACACACCTGGAAAACAGAGGCATGAATGGGAAAGAAGCTGGCAAGACCAGCTGCCTGGAACAGCCAAATATTAACAGTCATTCTGGTTCATCTAGTACTTTGCTCTGTCATTCTTAGACTTGGATTCTCATCCTCATTCTTTTGAAGTGGCTCCGAGAGCCCCAGTCTTCACATACAAATTCCAGGCAGAAAGAGGGATGAAAAGAAAGAAGCAGAGGGAGAATGACAACTCCTCCAGTCTTTAAAAGTTTTTTGTTTGTTTGTTTTATTTTTTGTTTTTTTTCCAGGAGCTTCATCTAACCACTCTTTTTCATATCACCTATGTGCAGAGAAGGAGGGGAGACCTAGATGTTGGTGGGACAGAGGAGAGGAAGCAGATACTGGGTCAGGAACTAGCAGGCTCTGCTATGGGGATATCCTTGCTTGTTCAGTTTATTTAATTGTTGAAATATGATCTGATTCTGATTCCTTGCCAGTGGATTAGCTCCAGTGCTTTAAGTATTTTTCTTTTCAGATATTTTAGAGAAAGCCTGTAGAATCAAGCCAGTAAATCATGAAGTGCAGTATTTTTTTGTGTCTAAACATTTGCTTGTTTATATGCCTTTGTGTATATTTCTACTTTCTGAAGATTGATACAAATCATTTTTGTCATCTGCTTTCCACAGTCTACATTTTTCTTATATCTTACATTAACATAAACAATTAAAAGTTGACTTCATCTTGAAGCTGTGAATACATGGTTACTTTACCTTTGAATGTGATATAACCCATTTTTTTCCTACTTGTCAACACAACAAAAGGAAAAAATGGTGACTTTCAAAATGCACATCATTTGAATGTTTTGCTCAGATTATCATATGACAGTAAAATATTCAATTACATGTCAATCACAGTTAATTATTTAATTTCCCATTGTACAGAAAAAATATTTCCTCTTTTACACATTTTCAAATTAAAAAAGAAAAACAGAATCATTTTTTCAACATTCACTCAGCAAATATTTATCTAATCCTTTTGAGTGCCAGACATTATGCTCAGCTGTAAAGATAGATTCAGTGGTAAATAAAACAATTTTAGCATCAATACTTTTCAAGAAGTTTGTGTTTGGGCAAGTTATTTTATCTACAAAGTATATATATATGTATATGTATGTATGTATGTACATACATAGGTGTGTGTATACACACACGTATGTGTGTATATATACATTTTGTTCATAGTTTTCTTGGTGCAACATATAGTATAAAAATGAAGATGATGGAGACAGAAAGCTATAAGAGGCAAAAGGTGCTAAGTTGTATTGGCGCTGGTCGGTGCTTGTCTGGACCATCCATTTAGACTGCAGTGTCAAAACGGGGTGGTGATGTGTAGCAGGAGGAATGGATCTTTCTGCAGCAAAGGACCAAAAGTAGAAAAAAAATAATAATAACAGTCAATTTAGAAAGTACTTTCAGCAATATTTTCTAACGTGGAGGTCAGTGGTTTACCCTTAGACTCGTAATTCTTGTTCTGTTTAAAATAATGTCTTATCCGTTATTCATCATATTGCTTCTTGGGAGCACTTTTAGCTCTCATCTAATTTACTTGATGCAGTGTAGATTCAATTGGCATGTTAGCAAATGTTCGGAAATATTATAATTTCATTTGGAATTTATTGAGTTGGCACAAAGAATAAGATAATGAGACACGTGCAGATTTACAGCCTTCTGCCTTAAACATATTTGCTTGAAATTTAGTTCAAGAGGACTGTCTTAAAAACTATATGTATAAAATTTTTCCTATGTCAGAAGCATGAAGTCCTTAATAATACTTTCAAAATATAAGCAAGTAGCTTATGTATATGGATTAATATAAAAACAAATTTGAAAATATGTCTTATATAAATAAAAAGACTAAGGCAATGCTAAGATTTTTAACTTATTTTCAGTTTTTAAAAAACAGCAGGGGCATCTGGATGGCTCAGTTGTTAAGCGTCTGCCTTTGGCTTAGGGCGTGATCCTGGTGTTCTGGGATCAAGCCCCGCATCAGGCTTCTCCGCTGGGAGTCTGCTTCTTCCTCTCCCACTCCCCCTGCTTGTGTTCCCACTCTCACTGGCTGTCTCTCTCTCTCTGTCAAATAAATAAATAAAATCTTTAAAAAAAATAAAAAACAGCAAAACAGCAGCATATACTGTGAATGAAATGTTAAAGTTTCTGAATATAGGGAATATTGTTTTATCAGTTTTCTGCTTAATGCTATATATTAAAAGAGCACAGATTCAATGTGATAATACATATGCAGCAAAATGTGTTGTTACTGAAAATATGTTGAAATCCTATTCCAATTTTTAATGTATTACAATTGGTTGCTTCCACTAAATTAAATTAAAAGATTAGAAGTATCCTATAGAGGCAGAAACTTTTTATGGATTATGTGTAACAAAGTCAGCCACTTAAGGAATTCCCAAAACACCAAAGGCTATGATGATTTTGAATCTATCGATCATCAGCTGGGGAATAGATGAGATATTATCAGATAGTAAAAAACAAAAAAGCCAAAAACATGTGAAACAAAACAACAGTGTTGCATTAAGTTACAGTTCAAAGAATTCTATCATTGTGACCACTAAATCAAATTAAACATTTGTCCTATTAATCATATTATAGTTTTCTTAAAGACACGGCTAATATAAGGTATAGGTAAATAAAGCATAAATAAGATTAAAGGGTTTGGTGGAGAAATGTTTATGCTTTCGGAGAGGTTCAAGGATTTCTTCATCCTTAACTGATTTTCATCTATAAAATTTTAAGATTTATATCCTGATCTGACCCGAACTAAAGGAAAGCAAAAACTCATAATAATTTGGAAATTGCTCTTTCCCAGAAGTATGTGATGTAAAAGTTACATATATTCTCAATTATGAGACAAAGACCACAAAAAACAATATTGCAAGGTTTAATTAATTGATAGTATATTGACTGAGTCCAGTTATTTTTTTTATTCCAGGACAGCAATGGTTAAATCACCTTAAAGGATGAGCATTCTAAGAGCCTTGGTAATAGCCAACTCTGCTATGTGACTTCTCTAATGTCTAATTTGAAGGAATTTTTAACAAGCTTAAGTGAAATGATGTTTATAAAACATGTAATAGTTAGGAAAAGTTAGCTACTGTTAATATAATCATAAACCACAAGATTGTTAGTAGAAAATTATTTGATTTATAAGTATTAACAAAAGTTAGCTTATATCCGGGAGCTTCTAAATTAATCCTATGTATAATAGTAATCCTATTACAGTTTTTATAATTTTTATACTCTTAATTTTAAATTGGTATTATTTTGGTAGAAATTTAGTAGAGATTAAATACAGTAAAAATGACTTGATGTCTAAATTCACCTATCTTTAAAACTATCTTCATTAAACTGCTGGTAAACTGCTGAGGTAAAATATGGCCATCAGTATCTTCATTTTCATTGGTAAGAAAAAGAAATAGCTATGTTTTATATAAATGTTATTTGTAATTTACCTAAAATTTGCAATCCACTCATAGGTTGAAAGACCATTAAGGAGTATGCAGGTGACAAAATAGTATGAGACACAATGGTATAACCATAGTGATTTGCTTTCAAATACCTGTAAAGTAGTAGCTACTATAAAGATCATCATTACTGAACACAAGATTTATTTGTAGAAAATGATTTGATTTGCAAGTATTAAAAACATTTAGCTCATATCTTGGAGTTTCCAAGACTACCCATGACAGTGTTCCTCATGTACTTTTCGTTTGTGAATAATTTGAATTCAGCAAAAGATCCCAGGAATTATGTATCTAGGAAAAAAAGGCTATGTGTTGAATAATTTGCACAACCCAGAGACTGAAGTCTAGATTTAATAATGACATATAAGAATTCGTTCCAACCCTACAATTGTTTCTGTCCTAATATAAACCCCAATGCTCAAGACATTTGTCGACAAATCATATATATTATTTTCAAGATGCAGAAGAGTAGGTCATATTTACTTGGTCAAAGTCTGTCTCAATTCAGGGTCAATATTTTCTCCCACCAAATGTTATAACCTCATACAAAAACAACTATAAATAATTTCTTAGTCAATATCTACAAAATTACAAAAATATATCCAAATAAATAGTCAAGTCATACAATTTATATGAAGATTTTTTGTGTGTGCATTTATCAGTTAAGCATAGGGGGTGTTTTATGTACTAACCATTTGAAATACAGTAGGAAAAAGATATAATTATCAAGAAATTACAAGCAAAAAGTTCTGGAGAGAGAACATAAGTTACAGAATGGAAAAGAAAAGGGAAACATCACAATAAGAAAGGACACAAGAGAGCATTTACTAGAAGAACTCAAAATAAAATTGCCATATAAAATAAAAGATGCCCGCTTAAATTTGAATTTCAGATAAATAAAAACATTTTTTTATTATGAAAATGCCCCATACAATATTTGCGATACCTACACTACTTTTTTTTGTTTTTCTGAAATACAAATTTAACTATATTTTCATTTGCTAAATCTGGCATTCATTCTCAAAACACAGAAATGAAAGGAAGTAGAAGTTAAAAATTAATAAATTAATAAATACAGGATGAATGGAATATGTGTGGGCAATTCAAATGCTATGGCTTAAAAATAAAATTCATACTAGTATTTTAAAAAACTATTTTCAAGGCAAAAGCACCTGTAAGTGATGGTCATATTTTTATATCATGAGGACGATATCATGGAAATCATTTATATTTATAACAAGCTTCATATATTTTCCAAATATTTCACATACATCAACAATTTGAACTAGCAGTTTAATAACTATCAGTAATAGGAAAAATTAATTGGTAAAGTACAGGTGGGCTTTTTACTAAGAAATTAATTTCTAGAGAAATGACATTTGCTTATAAACCAAAGGAGCCCTTTTTACATTCAAATATTCTTTACATATTAACAGACAATTCTTCTTCATTGATTGTAGTACTCAGAAATATTAATTGAATTATTGTTTATAAATACAAATGCTACATACATGCCCCAAACTCCGAAATTGCTGATGACAAAGTTCACAAGTAACTATAAATATTTAAATAAAAGCCAAAAATACAGCTGCAGTGTTTAGTTGCTAATGCTCAAAAGGAAATATTTATATACATTTTGTTTTAATCTGAAGCCATTGTACTCACAAAGCTATACAAGAAATTGGCTGTATTTTTTTAAATTAGATATATTATTTCATACACACTGGGCAACCTCTCCAGAGCTAAGTATGAAATACATTTTAGGTCATTAAAAAATTACAAATTAACATTTTTCTTTAAAAGCCTTCTAAGAACACTCACATAAGCACATACACACACACACACAGAAAGAAAAGATGAGAGAGAAGAAATGCTATTTTCTTTACATTTAAAAAACACATATGATTTCACAAACAGTGCTTGTGACATTTGAGGCCAGACAGATAATTTTCAGGGTGTAACAAGTGGTTATATTACGCATTATAGGATGTTTAGAAGCATCCCTGGGTTTTACTCAGTAGATATCAGTAGTACCCCTTAGTTGTGACAGTCAGAAATGTCTCTAGACATAGCCAAACGTCCCCGGTGAGGGTCAAGAGCAGAGGGCAAATCTGTCTTTGGTGCTCTAATGTATCAATTTGGCCACTTCTTTAGTCACTACCAATACTGATAATAACAACCTTGTTTATTGCAGCCTCGAAAGGTGCTAGTTAGACACCATCTATAATCATCATAATCACAATATATAAATGCAATTTATTTCATTTTTACGTGGACTTAATTTTTTTAGAACATTGAAAGATTCACAACAAAACTGAGGGACAGTGCGGAGGTTTCTCATCTATCCTCTGCCCACACACATGCATAGCCTCCCCATTATTCACATCCCCTACCGGAGAGGTACATTTGTTACCACTGATGTAACTACATTGACACATCAGTATTGCCCAAAGTCCACAGTGTGCATTAAGTTTCGCTTTGGTGGTACATATTCCACGGGACTGAAAATTTGTAATGACATGTATCCATCATAATGACATGTATCCATTATCATAGATAGCATTTCTACGGTCTTAAAAATTCTTTGTGCTCTGCCTATTCATCCTTTTCCCCTCCTCAACCCCTGGCAACCACTCATCTTTTCACTATCTTCATAATTTTGCCTTTTCCAGAGTGTTTTAGAGTTGGAGTTACACAGTATGTAGCCTTCTTGTATTGCCTTAATTCACTTAGCAATATGCACTTAAGGCTCCTCCATGTCTTTTTATGGCTTGACAGATATTTCTTTTTAGCTCTGACTAATACTCCATTGCTTAAGATGTAGCACGGTTTACTTACCCAGTCACTTACTGAAGGACATCTTGGTTATTTCCAGGTTTTGGCAATTATGAATAAAGTTGGCAATTATGAATAAAGTTGCTTAGGTTTTTGCGTGGACATTAAGTTTTCAACTTCTTTGACTAAATAACCAGGATCGTGATTGTTGAATCGTATGGTAAGAGTAGTTTTAGTTTTGTAAGAACTTTTTAAGATGTCTTATTGTTCCCTAGACATTTTATCTATTCAGATTGGATATTCAGACCCCTTTCTAAATATGTTATTTTTTCAGGCAGTCATCCTCTTTAGACTTAACATGTGGATCCTGCCTGTTTTTGTTGCTATTCTAAAGACAGTTAAAGTTTTGGATTTTTTATAGTACGATTTTGGTCTTGTTGGTTGGTTTCTCTGGTGCTGTGGGGCTCCCCTTGTTCTGTCAGGGTTGCCTGAGGGGGCATTTTTTCGAGTTAGCATCCTCTGTAATCAACATGTTGCAGAAAAACATTTATACATGACATCCAGAGAAGAGGTAAATGAATAATCTGGTGGTAGCGTGGTGGAACAAGATGTGTTTTAAGGGAAAAAATATGTGTTTATGTTTGTGTTTATAAGATTAGAAATCATCATAATAAAAAATATATTCTGAAAACACAATATGTTACTAATTTTTCGTGTTAGGGATGGTGATGCTTAAGGGAACCTAATTTGTTGTAACAAAAGTGCCTCCAGGAAGAAATTTAGTTGAAGTAATATATCAGCTATAAACCTGTCACACAAATTTCTTGGGATTTTAAAAGCTTGTAGTTAGTCATTAAATTACTATTACCCCATTACATGAATTTTTATTGCTTCATCAAAAGGGAAACTGATACTAAATAGTATAAATGACTAAGCATGTAAAGTAGACCAGTTAATGAAATCTAAACACAAAACACAACGGTAAGAGTCTTTACATTTCAAAACAGGAAAACTCCTCAATCCATCTCTCCACTCCTCCTGAATTTATATAAATGGCTCATGTAATAAATGAAGTCAAATTAAAATGTCATCTGTTAATTAGCGTCTGTCTTCGGGTTAATCGTGCATTTAAAAAGAACAATGAAAACAAAGAAATAAGGGAAGGTTAATCTTCATAAATTTTTAAACATATTGACTAAATCATTTTCAAATTAAAGAACTACATGAATCTAGGAAAGACCATTTCTTTCTTTCTTTTTTTTTTTTCTTAAAGATTTTATTTATTTATTTGACAGAGACAGCCAGGGAGAGAGGGAACACAAGCAGGGGGAGTGGGAGAGGAAGAAGCAGGCTCATAGTGGAAGAGCCTGATGTGGGGCTGGATCCCATAACGCCGGGATCACGCCCTGAGCTGAAGGCAGATGTTTAACCGCTGTGCCACCCAGGCGCCCCGGAAAGACCATTTCTTAATAGCACATATCCACTTGAAAGAATTCAATTAATATTGAACTGTATCTCAGGATAAAATTAATTGCTGTCTCTGGGATCTTGAAACATAAGAGAAAAAGCAAGACATCCTTTGTCTAAAGTTATATTAGAAGAAAAAATAAAAACAAATAAATATAAAATTATATTAGAAGAAAAAAACTGTGTTGTTTAGAAAGTGTCTGACAAAGTGTCCTGCAGCGCTGCTTCAGGTTAGATGATGTTTGAACTTCTTTACATCACCCAGACTAAATGTATTCATAAGAGATTTATTTGCAAATCATTGGTTACATAGAATAACAGTTTTTAGAGGATGTAATTACTTGTTGTTCTCAACTCATTTGAATAAATTCAGTTGTGATGAGGTAAACGGGACAATTCAGGGAACTCTCTCTGTGTCTTCAGATAATGACTGCAGTGAATGAGAACTTTCTATCAGGTAAACATGGGGCTCTCAAGATCCGTGGTGAAGAAACTTCATGGCTCATCATTTGAGATGAAAGTCATGCTCGTGTGCATTGGTTAAACACCCCTATGCTTCCCATGAAGAGGAGAACCACTTGTCTCTATCATGCTATCTATACTGTTTTGTGACTGGCTTTGTTTGCTTAACGGAATATTCTTGAGAAGCATCTATGTTAGTAGATATGTCAGCAGTTCATATTTTTGTGGCTTTGTAGTATTGCATTTTATCAATATATTTCAATTTGAGTAGTGTCCCATTTTCTGTTATGAGAACAGAATTTCCATGAATTTCCACCATATTTTGGTGAACATATGCACTCAATTCTCATATAACTAGGAGTAGAATTTCTAGAAAATAGAATAGGAACGTGTTCACTTTAATGGGTTTTCTTTGTTACATCTTCTTGATAAACTGACTTTTTCATTATAAAATGTCCCTTTTAATCACTGAAAATACTCTTTGATGTAAGGTCTTTTTCCCCCTGATGTTAACATAGCCACTCCAATTTTTATTTTGAGGAGTATTTCCATGGCATATTTTCCTGTAATTTTACTTTTAACCTCTAGATGATTTATAAAGCATATTTCTTAGAAACGGATAAAATTGAGAATTTTTAAAATCACTAATACATTAGGGTTTAAGTAATCACCTTGATGCTAGTTTTGTATATGTTTCATCTAGGTTTTTTTCTTCTTTATTCTTCCTTATCTAATTACTATTGCCTGAGCAATCATTTTTTATTAGTCCATTTTCATTTTTACTCACATTTTTTGTGACTCTCAGTATTCTTTTATTAGTTACCCTAGAAATTAATACATCCTTACCTTATTAGAGTCTGCCCCAAATCAGTAGGGTTACATATCCCAAATAACGCAAGAATCTTTTAACAGTTGATTTATCTTATTCTTGACTTTTTTCTATTGTTGCCATGTACTTTACTTTTAATTCTGGTAGAAATCCAAAATGCATTACCTTTTTTGTAACTTTAAATGATCAGTAGTCTTTTACAATTACCTTTGTATTTATTCTTCTGGAACTGTTTATTTCTTCTTACTCTTTCTTCCATTTGTGATCATTTCCCTTAAGGCTGAATAATTTTCTTTAATATTTCCTGTAGTTCAGATGTGTTGGCCATTTTTTCACTAGGCCTTTTTGTAAAAAATATCTGATAACACTTGTATTTAACTTCATTTTGGAAGATTATTGTTCCTGAGTATAAAAATGCAGGTTGGCATTTTGGTTTTTTTCCCATACATTAAGAATACATTTTAATATTTTCTGACATATATATTTATACCTATATATAGGTATTTATTTATTTATTTATTTATTTATTTATTTATTTAGTAAAGTAGGCTCCACTCCCAATGTGGGGCTTGAACTCATGACCCTGAGATCAAGAGTCACATGCCGTACTGATTAAGCTGGCCAGTCCCCCCTTGACTTCTGTAATTTCTGCTGAGAGATCAAATATTATTGTTTTACTGCAGGAAATGTCTTCTTTCTCCGGTTATTCTTTTTTTTCTTAGGATTTTATTTATTTATTTGAGAGAGAGAGAAAGAGAGCACAAGCAGGGGGAGAGGAAGAGGGACAAGCAGACTCCTTATTGAGCAGGGAACCTGATGTGGGGCTCCATCCCAGGACCCCGAGATCATGACCCGAGCTGAAGTCAGACGCTTAACTGACTAAGCCACCCAGAAGGAAGACCATCTCTTCTTTCTCTGGTTATTTTTAAGATTGTTTCATTATCTTTGTCTTTCTTCAGTTAGGCTATGATATGGTTAGAAGCTGTATTCTTTATCTGCTTGACTTTTTGTTTAACTTTTAAATTCATGAGTTTGTACTTTTATCAAATTAGAAAAACCTCACCATTCTTTTTAAAAAAAATTACAGCCATGTCATTCTCCTCTTCTTCTGCTATTCCAACTACAGGTAGGTTAAGCTTATTGATGCTATAGCACATTTCTTTTATTTCTGCTCGTTCTTAAAAAATTGTTTTTCTCCCTGTAGTTTATATTTTCTCTTAACTAGCTTTTGGCTTTATAAATCTTCTGTTCTAGTCTGCTTTAAATTCATATAATCACTGCTTAATTTGATATAGTTTATTTGGATTCCTGTAATGTATATTTATTTTGTGTAGATTTAGATATCCATTGACTATCCCATTATTTCATTCATATTATCCATATCATCTGTATTTAAAAACAAAGCAGTTGTTATTATTTTGAAATTTTTGTCTGTTGACTTCAATATTAAATTATTCTATACATGCATCTAATGGCTAGTTTATTTTTTAATCACCAATCAATTGTTTCTGCTTCTCCATCTAGCTAGTAATTTTTAAATTTGAAAAAAATAAACAGAAACTGAGTATTTTGCATGATATATTGTAGAGGTTTTGGAGTCCGTTATCTTTGCACATCACATATTGTGTTTTGTTCGTCCAGCAACTAAATTACTGGCAGCTTACTTTATTTTGCTGAGACTTGGTTTAAAGTTTCAGTAAGGAGAGTCTAATTCAGTTTTTCCTTCATTGCTACTGTGTACTCCCTTTTCTTTTGGGGCCTGGCCTTTCCTGCTTTTAAATAAATCACCTGAGGAGTTAACGACGTCTCTCTACTGTGCCTTAGCCAGAACTACATCTCTCCAGCTCTGTAGAAACTCTTGAATTGCTTTTCAGCTCCCACATCTCACCAGATGTTCTATGCTAGGTCTCATTTTATGTCATCCTGTGCATTCATAGCTTAGGAGTTGGCCAAGGACTAGGAAGAATCCTTTTACATATTCTTGGAGTTCCTTCTTTGTGGAGTCCCCCCCGCCTTTTTTTTTTAATATCTTGCCTCCAGATCTTATTAACGTCCGGAGACATAAATCTGATCTCTCTTCCCTATCACCAGCCAGACACAAACTGTGTTGTCCAAAGACATAAGGCATACACAGGGGCAAAAAAGGCAAAACTAAATTAGACTCTCCTTTTCAAAACAGCAGAGCTCAAACTCTCCTCTGGAAAATCTCTAAGAGCATTATGAAGATATCACTTTCTCCCAAAATAATGTATACATTTTGTGCAATTCCAAACAAAATACTAAGAGATATTATGCAAAATCTCAGAGCTAAGACTAAAATTTATCTGGAAGCTTAAATAGGTAAAACCAGAAAAATAATACAGTAATATTTTTTTTTTCAGATGTACACTTCCATGTAAAAGTACCATCTCAAGACTGTTTAGCTTTCAACATCCATTTTTTTGGTCTAGAGTTTGGGCAGGACTCAGTGGCACAGCTTACCTTTCCTTCGTGTGGTGGTCACCGAGGTAGCTCAACTAGCTGGAAGCTGTGAGATGGCTTCACTCACTCATCTGACAGATCACTGTGGGTGTTGGAACGTCTGGAGGCCCCTTTCTTCCCCTTTGTATCTTCTTAACCTTCAGCCTCTCTCTTTCTACGTGTAGCCATTTTCTAGATCTGTGTAGTTGGAATTCTTAACCTCTCAATTGCCTTCCTAGAATGAAATAAAAACTTAAGGTCTTTTAAGGCATAAGTTCAGAAGTCCCAGATCATCACATTTATTTGTTAAATTACTCAAAAATGTCACATGGTTTGAGAAAATAAATGGGAGAGAAAAGAGACTTCCTTCTTAATGGAAGAAGCATGTGTTTATAGGAATGGTCGTTTTCACAGATAAGCGACCACGATTAGCGTCATAGTTAGAGAATATTTTTTCTTTGGACTCAAGCTGAAATACAAACTTTATATCACCTTATGCTTTGTTTGTTTATAATATTTTTATATATAAAAATGAGGGTTCACTAACTAGAAATCTGCAATTAGACTGCATGGCAACATACCTGTGCAGTAACACACTCCATCCTGGTGTGTGAAACTTGTTTCTCCTCTCAACAACCATGGCAGCCCCCACTGGCCAAAAAGCTCCTGGTCCTCTTATTAAGTGCTAGTTTAGAAAAAAACAAAAAAACAAAAAACACCTATTGGCAATAATAAAAGCAATAAAGTTCTAGCATAGAAATCGATAAACAGATCCTTGGAACAAAAGAGAATGTCCAGAAATATATATAAATATATTTGAAGATTACCTTTTAAACCTTTAATTTGAAAGAAGGGAAAAATTGATACTGGGATAATTGATTGTATATCTTAAGATAAATTTAGAGCTCTACCTCACATTACAGCAAAGTTTATTTTTTTATAAATTGGTTTATAATTTTAGAAATTACCCACAAGCAATGTTAAATTAATTCTAGAATATTATTTAAATGATATTTTAATCATCTCTCAATAAAAAAAATTCTTAAGTAAGACATAAAGCATAAATGTCATAAATTTATAAAAAACTGATTTGATTCTTTAAATACAAAACTCTGAATTATGAATGAACGAAGTTAAAACAAACAAAAAACCTCAAATGACAGATTGGGAAGATATATTTGTGAAATATATGTCAAAAATGGGACCAAAATATTTCATACAATGAAGAATGACCCTATAAATCAATAAGAATATGACATAGCCTATTATAAATAAAGCAAAAGAACATGAGCAAAGTTAGGAGCTGGTGCACTTAAAAAGACCCCTGATCTTCCTAGTGATATACTGAAAAAGATAAGCCATGAAGAAATGGGGTAAAAAATTTCAGAACAGTAGGTACAGCATTAATTTATTTTGTGTAAATAAAATTATATGCATGTATGTTAATACATATTTATTTATATATGTATATTTGTGTATATATAAAAAATGCAAACTATTATAGGGATTTCATTGTTTATATACCTTCCCATTGTTTCAAAATTTTAATTAGCAGTTATACTTTTGTAAACTAACAAAGGTAAAATAGCAAAATGGTATTCAATTCTATTTGTGTTTCTCATTAACGATCTGAACATAGCAAATCTCCTCAATTTGAATGTCCTAGTTTTCTAATCTGTAAAATGGAGATAATTAAATCAGCCTTGACTGGTTTTGTAGCAATTAAATGAGCTGACATATCTGTAAAGTGTTATATATGTATTTGGTCAATCCGGTCCTCTTAAGCGTTGTTGACTTTGAGTGTTTAGAAGGATATTTACTCCTTTGTTCATAAATACATTTTCATTTGTGTCCCATGGAAAGCTCCAAGAGTTGCCACGTTTGTATTCAGTTCCCTTGTGGGCAAATTATTAGCATTATTATTATTTTTTAAAGATTTTATTTATTTATTTGACAGAGAGAGAGAGACAGCAAGAGAGGGAACACAAGCAGGGGAAGTAGGCTTCCTGCTGAGCAGGGATCCCAATGTAGGGCTCCATCCCAGGACCCTGGGATCACGACCTGAGCCGAAGGCAGACACTTAACCGACTGAGCCACCCAGGTGCCCCGCAAATTATTAGCATTATTGTCTAAGAGGCAACTTGTCCAGGAAAAATAATTTCTCTGTTGTTTCAACCTATGTAGAGTTTCTGCTTTTTCATTATTTATAAAACTATACTCATTTTTTTTAATTTACATCAGAGGAAATGAAGTAATCTATCAAAACCTTTTCTCAAAAATATCTGATATTGCTTATTTCTTTTTTTTTTATGACTCAAGTATTTCATGAAAATCAGAATGTTAATAACTGCATTGTGACCTCAGGTCAGATTCTGAGATTCCACTAGAAACTCACAGTTTTTATCTCTGGGTTTATTGGTGTATGTATATCTTGTGGATAAGATACCAAAAGAAATGGACAAATGCTCTGGTTCAACAATGCCATTTTTCATTCGAAATTCTAAAGGGCAGAGTGTCTCTAAATCTCTTTTGCAAAAGTATCACAGTAAATCATTACCATTTACAAGTTAATAGAAAAATTATCAAACAAGAGAAGAGGCTGTAAAAATAAAACAAAAAACATTTTGAAGTTTTATTCTTCAAACAAATAGGTGCTGGATTACTTAAAGTCAGCCTTTGCTTGATTAATTGAAAGCTAAAATATATTTTTGAAATATCATAGGGCTATAATTTTGTGAAGCAGAAGAGAAAAGATCAATGTAAAGATGAGAACAAGAGAAATGGGGAAATGAAATAATTCCATTTGAATCAAATCATTCATATTTTTTTTTTTTTTTTTTTTTTTTTTTTTTTTTTTTTTTTTTGCTCCTTGTCTGGATCACAAAGACTGATTTTTCAGCTCTGGCTTTTTATATCATGGGCCATGCAGAATACCTTACATGCTGCCAGGTCCTCTGCTTTCTTATTCCCCAGAAGTTTAAAGTAAGATGGTATATCTTCATTTACATTTATCCAAGAGGTTACGTAGGCATCCCATTTTTTTCCTACTATTCAGAAATATAACACCTGGTACAAGATCAAAAACAAGGAAAATAGGAGCGCCTGGGTGGCTCAGTTGTTAAGCATCTGCCTTCCGGCTCCAGTCGTGATCCCAGCGTTCTGGGATGGAGCCCCCCATTGGGCTCCCTGCTCAGCAGGAAGCCTACTTCTTCCTCTCCCACTCCCCCTGCTTGTGTTCCCTCCCTGTCTCTCTCTGTCAAATAAATAAATAAAATCTTAAAAAAAATAAAATAAAATGAAAAGCATGAAAATAAATTTTTGTTGGTTTGTTTTGGACTCTCTTGTGCATGTACTTAGGCTTCCATATACCTGCACCACTTCACTGCTACCACCCTCACACATGGTCAATATTCAGGAACCTATCAGGAGTCCCGGAGAATAAGTATCATAGGTAATGATTATTCAGGTTGATAAATTTGAATTTCTAAAATGGCTGGGTATGGACACCAAGAAAATGAGATTTATGTTTTAACACACATAAGAGATATAGGTATGTAGTAGAATTAGCCAGACCCAAATGAGGTGGGAAATCATGAGTCTTGTGTCTCATTCTCTGTGACATATTTTAGCGATGATTTCTTTGCTTTCTAATCTCCAAATAGAAAACCCAATTCATTCAGAAAACAATTCCTACAGCCTACTGTCATGGGATTATGTGAAGGATGACATGAAGGCAATAAAGGAAAACCATGGTTGATATATGTCATAATGCAGCAAGATGAGCCTGTTATGCAGAATTAAGTTCGAAGGATCTGATTTACTTGATATGAAATGGTAAGTATAGTTAACAGCTTGTCAGGAAGTAAAGGCTGGGAGATAAACCTATCAATAATCTAGTTTACAGGTTGATGGCAATGTAAACATTCGAGGAAACACGGATCTCTATGGATAATACCGTGTAAATTTCAGCTTTTATTTTAAAAGCACAAAAAGACACATTTTTCCATCGAGTGAGAATTCTTGTTAGTTGGAGTCCCATCTGTATAATAAAGGTAAAATTGAGTTTAGTAATCAGAGTAGTATCTAACATCTTTCAGGTATGCACGAGGTATCAGGTATGGTGCTAAGTGTTTTAAATATATTAACTCATTTAATTATCACAACACACATATGCATTCTAGAACAAGGAAACCAGACAGAACAAGGCCAAGTCCCTTGCTGGAGTCCCATGGAGAGACCTGGTTGAGAACTAAACAGCCCGGGTGCTCCCGCGCACGCTTGGGCTTGCATGATGTCCCCTGTGTGATCGATCTGATTGTTCCACATAACCAATTTACTTTCCACAGCCATTCTTTTTTATTATCTAAAAGCATCTGCTTTCCCAGTACATGTTATGATGTTGAAGATGTTGTGAATCTAATTTAATCATTTTATTATCAGAAAAGCAGTAATAAATTGTTCTTTAATTCCACTCATTCTACCTCTTCTACTTTACACCTTTGTGACATGTGGTCATTAGCTCAAGTCTTTTCTAGCTTTTCTCTTTCTCTATCCATTCAACACTTCCTGGTACATGTTTGCAAAAATTATTTTCCTCGTCCTGAGTTGCAGACATGTGCAGTTTAAAAAGTTTCCCAGATGATTCCGATATTCTCCTCTTTTTTACCTTTAGAGAAACACTGGATTAACCCAGCCATCTGCCTCCTCTGCTTCTAAACCTGTACCCATGTTATTGGTGAACCACTGGAGAAAACCAGATGATCTTGCAGATTAGTACCATAGCAAATTTATGGTATCCAAACTCAGAGGTAACCACAACTGCTTGGCAATCCTAGTGCATTTTTGTTATCTGGCCTATTTCCCATTCCCCTCAGCAATTCTTCCAGGCCTTCTTCATTTTCTTTAAATCCAAGGCCCCAGTAGAGTCCATCTTACTCCATCAATTACTCCTATTGTATGCAGTGGTTTTAGGCTAAGCACACACACCACACAAACATACCCACACCCATACAAATATACATGCAACAAAATTTGAGGACATGTTGTGGACATATACACGAATATACGTATATGTGTACACTTATGTGTTTCTTCAACTTTTGATATAATTAAATTCAGCTACCTTCTTAAAAGACTCATTCCTTTATTTACAAATTTTTGTATAGTCTCTCTTTTTTCAGCCATTTCTGTTTGTTTTAGAAACGCCTCTTTTGCTTAATGATGAAGCTCATCAGGGCCATAGTTAAATTTCATGTCTTTCTCAGGAATCTGGCATCAAGTCTTTTTGCTGTAAATCAGATGTGTTTGAACTATGATCCTGAAATGGGCTTTAAGAAGACAATAAAACTCCTGAAGCTATACCTTTAATACTGTATATATGTACCTATTTCTGAAGAGGAGATCCAGAATTTTAAAGTCAGAATGTGACTCAATAAAGTTTAATAATAAACCATTAATAAACCATTGTCTTAGGACTCTCCCTGTGCATTTTACTCTTGGTGTATTTTCCTAACAGCTGTTTGTGCATAGATAACTTCTACATTTATTGTCCAATTTGGACTTCTTTCCTTCTGACATCTAGTACTTCTTTTTGATTCTCAGAATTGCCATCTTTCCACTACATTTTCCATCTGTTCTATGTGTTGTCTACTCTTTTTCCATTACGGCTCTTTAACATATTCATCGTGGTTGTTTCAAATATCCCAGTCATATCTGACTCTGGTTCTCATGCTTCTTTGGTCTCTTCCAATTGTACTTTTTGCCTTTTAGTATGGCTTGTAATTTTTTGTTGAATTTTGGACAGGCTGTGTCCCGTAAAAGAAACTCCTATAAGTGGGCCTTTGGCAAGGTGGTGGTGAGGCTTGGGGGAGGAGAAGTGAGCTATAGCTTTTGATCAGATCTCTTGGTGAGCCTGTGCCATGGACTGTGAACTTCACCTGTGCTTCTCAGTTCTCCCCCGCTGTAATTGGGAAAGGAATCTGAGAGGGGGCTAGAGCTGGTATTTCCCTACCACCGGGTTAAGTTAAGCTCTGATAAAACTCCAGCAGTTAGGCTCTGAGTTTCTTCTGAAGTCAAGTCTTGTCAAGAAAACAGAAGGCACATTTCAGAATAGTTACTTTTTCCCTCCCCCTTCCAGAGGACTGAAGGGATTGTTCTCTGATATTGACTGTGAGCACCTGGTAGATTGTTGGAGGTAAAACTCACAAAAGTGTGGGCACCCTCTTAAGACGGGGCCCCCTGAAGTCTTTAACTCTTAGACTTGTCCACCATGAGCCTCCAAAGATCCTCAATTACATGTTAGATTTTCCTACCCTGGCACTGATTTCTATGGAGTTTTCTGCTCTGGTAAGCTGTGATTCTTTGTATCTACCTGTCTCCAATTTTTGAAGCAGCAATTTGCCCTGTGACCTCACATCTTTGACAGATCTGAGAAGGATTGTTGATTTTTCAGTTTGTTCAGCCTTTTACTTGTTGTTAGGACAGAGTGGCAACTTCTACACTCCTTACATGCCAGACTGAAAACCCTATTAACTTTATTAAGATTCTATCACCTTTTTCTATTTTTTATCTCAGTGAATGCCACGGTCACCATGTCTTTGAGCTAATGGTCTACCTAGAAACCATCGTAGACATCTCTCTTTTTCTCAGCCTGACATCTAACCAGTAAACAAATCTGGTCAGACCATGTCTTTAATATCTCCAGCAGTCCATTCTATTTCTCAATCCTTTCAGTCACTGACTTCGCTCAAGTCCTCACTATTCTCCATATGAAATACTCTCTTTCTCTAGCCTCAAAATTCTTCATACTGTAAACAGAAACATTTTTCTGAAACAAAAGTTTAACTATACCTTTTCTCTATCTAGCATTTGGATACATGCCTCTATTAGCCCATTCAGGCTGCTATGACGAAACAAGACTGTATGGCTTAAACAACAAATATATATTTCACACAAGTCTAGAGAGTGAGAAGTCAAGGTGCCAGCAAAGTGAGGGCTTACTTCCTGGTTCTGTCTTCTAGCTGCGTCTTCATATGGTGAAAGGGACACGAAAACCCTCTGGGGTCTCTTTTATAAGGACACTACTTCCATTCACGAAGGTTTTACCTTCATGACCTAATAACTTCCCAAGAGCCCACCTCCTAATACCATCACATTGGGAGTTAGGATTCCAACATATGAATTTGAGGAGGGCATAAACATTTTTCCCATAATAATGCCCAAGATGACTTATTAGGTTGTGAAAAATATTACAATATTTATATATATATTTATAAAACTAATAAAGAGACTGCTCATTATAATATTCAATATTTACATTGACAGCAGCATGCCTTCTTGGCCCATATATCAGACAATCAAGTGTCACATGTATTATATGGAATAAACTAAAGCTAGGGTAAGAGCTCCAAAAAATGTTAAATTGTGTTGTTTTCAGATATTTTCAGCACATTGCTTTATAGTTCAGATTACATACCTAGGGAGATTTTTTTATTGATTACATTTAGTTTTGATTAAGGTTACCATAACTAAATAGATAAGAAATTGATACAATTTCCCACAGAGAAACCACAATTGGAAATAAAGAATACAGTGTAAGAATTACCAAACAATAAAAAATTGTCATAATGATATTTTTCCTGTGTGATAAATCTCTTTTTAAGCCACTAAAATAGGTAAAATCCTTAACAGCGTAATCTGATCAGTAAGGTCAGAAAAGTGGTGAAATTATTTTGATGAGAAAAATGTGAAATTATTAAAAAGGCCATATGAAATATGATTTATATCTTTTATTGTTAATAATAGATGTTACCTAAGTATATATTGTGCTTTGAAAAAGAAGGTAATAACACAAAGCCATCATGATTAGCAAGACTTTAAAAAACACTATTAATAATATTTAAAAGTGAAATAATTATTTGAAATATTTAATTCATCTTTATTTCATTATATTTTTCTTTTTTTAAGATTTTATTTATTTATTGAGAGACAGTGAGAGAGTGAGAGATAGAGAACACGAGTGGGGGGAGGGACAAAGGGAGAGAAAGAAGCAAACTCCCGGTTGAGCAACTTGGGGCTGGTTCCAGGGACTCCAAGATCATGACCTGAGCTGAAGGCAGCTGCTTAACTGACTGAGACACCCAGGTGCCCCTTCATTATATTTATTTGTATATTTTTATAACTAAAGTAGTAAAACAATGCATACATTTCCTTGTAGATAATACATATATTTGTGATGGTGGTTTGTGCATGAAGATTTTTACAGGTGAATGAATAAAACATTTTGAGACCAACTATTTATAGTGCAAAATCAGTATCTTTAAGGTAGGATACAAGATCCTTTATAAGATGACTCATTTTCAATTGCAGCCACAGCTTTTATTACATTCACCTTATATCTGACATACCTGAACTTTTTACAGTCCCAGGAACTCAGACACTTCACTTTGTATTTTTCTTCCTAAACCGAACTCCACTCACTAATTCCCTTTAGTCCACCGCCTGTTTAACCTGGACTTGACCGTTAGGACTACATGTAGGCATCTGCTCTGCCCAAGAAAGCCTTCAATAGTACTTTCCATTTGCCCACCTGGGTTTTGTTTATGCCATTAACATACATTCATTTGTCTGTCTAGCACATAACACTGTTTTTGAGAAATAGTTTTCCTTATTTTTCAGAGATCTATAAGACCCCCATTCTAGTCATGCCAATGGAATGGAAGCTGAAATCTATATAAGTAATAGATTTAAGTAACCCAACCTCGTATGTTACAGAGATTGGTCAAAATTTAAGCATCCAAACCAGGCTGGGTCATTCATAGCACCCGGCTCTCCTATGAGTGGCTACTTTGGTGGAAGACTGGACATGTGACTCAAGTCAAGTCCAGCAGAATTGTTCCTTGAGATTTTTTTAGCAGAAGCTGATCCCCAAGCTAGATAAGTTTGTTCAATGACCCAGGGAAATATCATTCTAAAAGAAATATTAAACAAACAAACAAAAATTAAAAACAAAGCTGACATTTGAAGAGGTGGAGAAGAGATGGGAAGGAAAGTCTGGTGGTGCTTACAGAGTAGGATCTGTCCTAAGCCATGCCATGCCTCGCCTCAGCTTTCCTGGGATTCATTTATGGAACCTGTCTTCCTAGACCCCATAAGCACAGCCCTCTTCACTTGCAACAGGAGTCCTCAATACCAAAGATGTATCTCCTGTGTCTCCTTAAGTAGCCTTACTTCCCTCTATGGCAACATGTATCAGATGTTTTCTTGAGCATCTCCTTTTGTCCCCTCTTCACTCTCTTTTACTATGTAGACCAGAGATTCAGAGAAATTATTACTTCTTACCTCTTCTTTATCTCCCACAAAAATTAGTGACCACCAAATTCTCTCCATCCTGCTAATAACGCCTCTACACTCTCTTCATCCATGTTGTCATTACACACACTCAGCCCTGCATCAGCCTTTAACTGATGTCTGCAATAAGCCTCCAAGTCTCTAGGCCTTTCTACCTCTACTCTCCACTACAAACATACTGAATGCCTCATCTTCTTATGCTACGGTTGAACTTTGCCCATACCTTAATTACAATATATTTTTTTCTTATTTTACAGTAGTTTGGTTTCTAATCTTCACTCTTTACCATAGCTACTGGAAAAGGACAGTGGTGTTTCATCCTTTTCTAGAATAATATATGATTCATACTAAGATTTTAATACACAGCTATTAAATAAATACAGGAGAAAAAGGAGAGATGAGGAAGAACATTTCTGAAAATAGTTAACATGATAAAATGCTTGGGTTTTGTTTAAAAAATAATATATATATATATATATTATTTAATACTAATATTATATATTATATATATATATATATTATATATTATATAATACTATATTATGATACAGTGTTTAAAACTGTAGATGCATTGGGACACCTGGGTGGCTCAGTAGGTTAAGCACCTACCTTCAGTCCAGGTCATGATCTCAGGGTCCTGGGACCAAGTCCCACAACAGGCTCCTTGCTCAGTGGGGAGCCTGCTTCTCCCTCTCTCCCTGCAGCTCCCCCTGCTTGTGTTCTCTCTCTGTCAAATAAATAAATAAAATCTTTAAAAAAATTTAAAAAATTAATAAAATATAATTGTAGATGCAGTCTCAAGTATAGAAGTAAAGTGTCTGGATTGTATAAGGTAATTTTCTGTGGTTGGGTTGTACCATTTGACTAGTTTTTAGTATTACAAATTTGAAATGGAGATTGAGAACACTAGGGCATATGGAAAAAGTTGCTCAAGAATGTAAAAATTTGTATGTATCCAGGGAAATAAAATTCAAGGCATGTTTAGATTTAAGGAGACAAAAATAAATGAGGGGGAAGTGAGACAGCATAACTTCTTCCTTAAAATGTTTGATAAATACACACATGCAATCACACACAAGATTTATTATTCTGCTTCAGAGCTTCTGAGATTGTAACTTAAACCAAAGAATGATAAAGTCAGGAAAGAAGATTGTTCTTTTGTGTTGTTTTTGAGATTCCACATGTAAACAAAATCATATGGTATTTGTCTTTCTCTGGTCTGGCTTATTTCACTTAGCATAATACCCTCTAGGTCCATACATGTTATTGCAAATGGTAAGATTTCATTCTTTTTTATGACTAAGTAATGTTCCATTGTGTATATACCTCATCTTCTTTCTCCATTCACCTATTGGTAGACAGTGGTTGTCAAAGGGGAAGGGAGAGGATGGGCAAAGGGTGAAAGGATTAAGAAGTAAAACTTCCATTTATAAAATAAATATGTCACAGGATGAAAGTACAGCATAAGGAATATAGTCAATAATATTGTAATACCTTTATCATAGTGAGCATTTTGTAATGTATATAATTGTTCAATCGCTATTCTGTGCACCTGAAATTGATTTAATATTATATGTCAACTACACTTCAACTAAAAATTTAAAAAACTTTTTTAAAAAGGCAGGCAGGAAGGGTTAGACTGCATAACAATTAGTTTGCTTCATTGAAAACACATCTGAATTCTCTGTGACTAGATCTGTTCTATTGCAGAATCAGAAATATTTGATGAATACGTAGTAGAATGAATTCCAGTATTGTCTGGGAAATAAAATTAAAAGACTCTGTTCCCTTGCAAGACTAAAATTCTAAATATAAAGTGTTTTGCATTAGGATAGAATTTAAAAATGTTTCCCCTTTGGGGAAATGTCTGTGTCAATTATTTTTCTTGTCTTTAATAGAGAAGAATTCATATGCAATTAACAATTAAAACTGGAGTGAATACTACTATTTTGGGATCAGCATAGTAAAGATTAGAAGAAAGGCTTGTCAAAAGGTTCTTTTGTCTTGTTTTGTTATTTTTCTATTCTTGCTGTAGCTATAGATGGAGAGAAGCCTCTGGCTTACTCACAGACAAACTGAAACTACTTTAGAAGTAGTGTAGGTGCCAGTTCAGTTCAGAATTTGAGATCAATTCAAATGTATTTTCGTTATTTTATTTTATCTTTCTCCTGTGAATTTTCAAGCTGTTACTTAACAGTTTCTTGAGTTTCACTAGCCTGTTTTAAAGTCTGAGGTAATATAGAAAACTAAAATTTTTAGAAGGGCCATTTGGAATGTTCCTTTTACTATAAAATGTTTTAATATAGTATCATATTTCATTAGAGATATTTCTCTGTGAAAGAAAAAAAATCTGATAATTACCAATCACAAAGTGGAAAATAATTAATTTTTTCATCCATTTAGTTCAGCTACAGCATAAGAAGCAGCATAATATGTCCGAAATTTATAAACATATCAGTTATAAATTGTTAGTTGTAACTCTCTTTTCAGGTTATTTTACTAAGGATTTCTCAGTGTTTACCATAAACCTTTGATATACAGTTTTTTGTTATGAATAATATCCACTAAATCAATGACCAGGGATTTAATAACAACATGTTCATTTCTTTGGAGAGATGTCATGCTGTACTTGCCTGAGTTGTTTATGTGCCGGAAGTGGGGCTGGTCGGGAAAGGGGGGAAGGCCAACGAAGGATGAAGGGAGCTAGATGAGGTAAAGACAGTGTGCATCTTTCAGAAGGCCAAGATGAGGTTGTGTGTGAAAACAACTTGAGGTTAGCTGAAAAACTACTTAGTTTCTATTTATGCTTCAGTTCTGTCTTCTTTAGACTTTTCTGACAAAAACTTTACTAGAATTGTGGTTAAGAGCACTGCTTTCGCCATACTAAAGACTCTGGAAGTACAGTGTTACCTATTCCCTCTTTTGCTCATGCTATGTACTCTGCAGGGAGGTTTGGGTTTAAATGCCACAAAACATGTGCTCCAGTGATGTCTAATGGGCTGCCTCCAGTGCCAAGGCACGAGTCACTTTACTTAGGCATCTTTACCTTTCTTCAAGGGACATTATATGCCCCTGCTACCTTTCACTTTCCTTACCGGGGCAACTGGTGATACACTGTTTTGATTTCCAAAGTCCTCAAGTTCAAAATTTCACTGCGCTCTCTGCAATAATACAGAATTTATCATGTTTTCACCTGGATTTCACAGCAGTATTATTTGCATACTGGCAGTCTACAAAATATTTTTGTGAGCCTCTTCCAGTTTTTATTATCAGAAAAGTCTAAAGGAGACTGAACAGATGGATGAATATGAGCACAAAAACATGAGCATGCTGGACGAACAACCTTCCTTCCTTGAATACTATGGATTTGTGGTTTTGTCTAGCAGGAAACATCTGAAACTGAGAACACTGTTGGTTGCCGCAGCTGGGAGAGGGGTGCTACCACCTTCTAGTGGGTAGAATTCAGGGACCCTGTTGAACATCTGACACTGCAAAGAACAGCCCCCCCAACCAAGAATGAAGTGCCTCACAATGTCAATAGCAGTAAGGTAGACAAATTCTATTGTACAGGCTAGTTTACTTGATAAACTTCTGTTGTCCCCCTATTTTTAAATGCTAGCGTGAAACAGAATTTAGGCTCAGGCTAGTGACTACGTTGAGTCTTTTCCCATCCCTGACAGCCAAGTATACACACCCGTACACAGACATGACTACATAATAAACCACGTATTATGCAGATACAATTCACATGATTTTAGAAACAAATATAGACTGAAAATAACCTGACCATTGAGAATCTGGCTCTGCAGAACACAAAGGCTAATTACTAGCAAAGAGAAATAAAATAATAATCCTTACTTATTCCTGGATAGTCATTTCTACAAGGAGGTACACTCAAAAACATGATTCTGTTGGTGTTTTCATTTGCTTTGTTTTGTTTTTTGTTTTTTTTCTCTTGTTTTTAATACATTTGTAGTTTTTAATATAAAACAGCTTCTGATTTGGAAATAAAGGCTTTAATGATACTCCCCAACATTTCAAAAATTAAAATGTTCTGTAGATTCCATATTATATTCAATCATAGCTGAGTATATTTTCAGATTGATGGAAATGACACACTAAGAAGTTTTTCATAGCATTACTATCTTAAAAATTATGATCCAAAGTCAACTTTTATGACTGCAAGTAAGGATTTCAATGAAAAATGTTGAAATCTCTTAAAATAATTTAATGAACCATATCACAATAATAACTCCTAGTTAACCTTCTCACATTCAATGAATAAGATGTGAAATAGTTACAACTGATTATTAAAACATAATTAAAAAATTGAAGAGATTCATTAAATGCAACTGAAAGAAATTAAACTAATGAATTCAACGTTTTCAATTCCAAACTAATGAATTCAACATTTTCAATTCCAAAATGAATTCAACGTTTAATTTTCTAAGGAGCAACTGATCTATTTTCAAAGATTAATTTTCTTTATCATAACATAAATACTTGAAGAATGTAAAATATGTTTGCTTCAGTAAATTGATGTCACTTGTCTAAAATATTACTTGTAAAAAGGCTGAATGGTCTGTTATAGTAGTTTCAGTACATACTTTCATTTTTCTTCTTTCTCATCAGTAATTAAAAAGAATTCTCAAATATGGGGAAATAATGTAAAGCTTGAAGGACAAGTCATATCATAAAAATTAAGCAATAGCTTAAATGTCTGCATAATATATTACGGAGTTTTAAAAATAAAGACTGTGCTAATAGAAGACATAATTTTTCACTAGCTAATGATATGACTAGTGACTACAGAATAAATGGTAAAATAGCTGGGGAACACAATATGTCTTAAGCATATTTTAGTGACCAAATAAATTTTCAAACATATATACATATGTATACAATTGTTTAGAGAGGTGTCTAAAGAAACATACTATCTTGTTCACAAATGCATAATATGTATCATATTTTCATATATGTACCATTTTCTTTTCACATCTAATTTTGCTTTAGTTGCCTGTGCATTTGGTGTCATATCATTTCCAAATCCAATGTTGTGAAGAATCATTTCCAAATCCAGTGTTGCGAAGCTTTTCCCTTATATTTTCTTCTAGAAGTTTTGTAGTTTTAGGTCTTACATTTGGGTCATTAATACATTTCAGGTTTATTTTTGTATATGGTGTAAGACAAGGGCCCAACTTCATTCTTTTGCATGTGGATACTCAACTTTTCCAACACCACTTGTTAAAGAGACTGTCCTTTCCCCATTTACTGGTTTTGCTACCCTTGAAGCCTCTTGATGACCATTTGACCATGTATGCTAGGGTTTGTTTCCAGCAGCTCATTGATCTACTTGTCTTTATGCCAGTATGCTGTTTTGATTACTGTAGCTTTATAATGTATTTTGAAATTAGGAAGTGTGAAATCTCTAAGCTTGTTCTTGCTTTAAAAAAACTGTATTGGTTATTCAATATCCCTTGAGATTCTATACGAATTTTAAGATTAATTTTTCTATTTTTGCAAAAAATGCTGTTGGGATTTCCCATATTATTAATATGTTATTTTAGTATGGAACATTTCTCAAAATTAATGAAACAATATTGATGCATTATTATTAACTAAAGTGCACACTTTATTCAGATTTCCTTGGTTGTTAACTAATGCCTTTTTACTATTCTGTGTCCCTTCCAGGATACAACATTTAGTCAGCAATCCTCCTGCTACTCCTCTTGTCTGTGACGGTTCCTTGTTTTCCAGTGTTTTTGGTGACTTTGGCAGTTTTGAGGAGTACTGGTCAGGTATTTTATAGAGCATCCGTCAGTTAATATTTTTCTGGTGTTTTTCTGATGACTGGACTGAGGTACAGAGTTTTTGGGAGAAATACCACAAAGATTAAGTACCATATCTCAAAATACCAGGGTTACATGTTAGCACTATGATTTGCAACTCTTGCTGTTAACTTTGATCATCTGCTGAGGCAGTATTTGCCAGATTTCTGTCTTCTGTTTGACCCCTCCCTCCTCCCATTGTCCTTACTGTTCTCTATTCTTTGGTTAGTCTCTGTCATCGCTTCTGGGCCTTTTGGCTAAGATCCAGTGTGGTTAGTCTCTGTCTTCTTCTCTTTGACCCCTCCCCCCCCCACACTGTCCTTAACATTCTGTATTCTTTGGAAGGAAGTCCTTTTGATCCAGCTCTTTGGAGACAGAGTAGCTACATATATTATTTGGAATTCTGCATGCATATTTGTCCAATTTCCTACATGTATTTATTTATTCAATAACTTACTTATATCACTTTGGATTCATGGATATTTATTTTATACTTTGGGTTATAATCTAATACTACTTAACTTTGTTGCATAAATTTTTCCAGGACTGGTCAGAGGGAGCTTATTCAGTTGACTTCTATGTCCCTTTGACATCTCCCCACCAGTATGTATGCGTGTGCGCATGTATGCGTGTGATCAGTTCTTTACTTTCTACCACTATGAGATACTTTAGCTTTTATATTTTTGTCTCAGTCCTAGAATCAGCCATTTTCCAAAGAGCTCTGGCCTTTTTATTGCAGAATGGTATTAGAAATCTCAATTTGGGGGGCACCTGGGTAGCGCAGTCGTTAAAGCGTCTGCCTTCGGCTCAGGGCGTGATCCCGGCATTCCGGGATCGAGTCCCACATCGGGCTCCTCCGCTGGGAGCCTGCTTCTTCCTCTCTCACTCGCCTGCTGTGTTCCCTCTCTCGCTGGCTGTCTCTCTGTCACATAAATAAATAAAATCTTTAAAAAAAAAAAAAAGAAATCTCAATTTGGTGTGTCAGTTGTGTTCATTACTATTGGGGTGCATTGCTTTTAGGCTCAGCTGACAGAACAAGGAAATACATACTCGTTCATATACATTCACACATTTATAAGTATTTCTGTATGTAACCATCTGCATCTATATTAAGATAAACATATGTTCATATTGATATCTCTAATTCTAATCTACAACCACAAGCATTATTCTAGCCTTTTCCCCTTGCTTATCTATAACCTTCCACTTCACCAGTAAGAAATCTACCTCTCACCATCCTCCAGGTATTTACTTTCAGTTCTACCATATATGTATAGTGGTTTTTAGCACCATAATCTATGCATCAATGGGAAATGATTTTATCAACAAGAGTATATGCTTATGCTTTAATTTAATCTCACAAGCTCCACTGATCCCAAGTTACATAAATTAGCAATGCATTCTCTTACACTCTTTAGTGAGAACATTTCATATCTTTTTAAAGTTACGTAATTCTGTCATATTTTTCATTCTATCCTAGGATCTCCCATTCTCCTACGTATTTTTTTTCAAATTTTTATTTAAATTCTAGTTAGTTAACATATAGTGTAATACTGGTTTCAGGAGTAGAATTTGGTGATTCATCTCTTACATATAACACCCAGTGCTCATCATAAAAAGTGCCCTCCTTAAACTGAGGGCCTCAGAGGGGAGGAGGGTGGGGGAATGGGATAGACCGGTGATGGGTAGTAAGGAGGGCACGTATTGCATGGTGCACTGGGTGTTACACGCAACTAATGAATCATCAAGCTTTACATCAGAATTCGGGGATATACTGTATGGTGACTAACATAATATAATAAAAAATCATTAAAAAACAAAAAACAAAACCAAAAAGTGCCCTCCTTAATACCCATCACCCACTAAACATATATATGTACATACATATATATACATTTAATTTTCATACATTAAAGTTCATTCCTCATGCTTTGAAGCTCTATGGGATTTGACAAATGCATAGTTATATGTGTAGGTAGTTACAGTATCACATGGAATAGGCTTACCCCCTAAAATATCTTACATGCTTCACCTATTCAACTCCCACTGTCTCCAAACACTGGCAATCACTAATCTATTTATCAGTTTTGTCTTTTTTGGAACGTCATATAAATGAAAACATATAGCATGTAGTTTTTCAGACTGTTTTCTCTCACTTAGCAATATGCATTCAGATACATCCATGCCTTTGCATGACTCGATTAATTCATTGCTTTTAGTCAGTGAATAGTATTTCACTGTATTGATGAGCTACGGTTTGTTTATTGATTCACCTATGGAAGTACATCATGGTTGCTTAAGTTTTTGGTGCTTATGAATAAAGGTGCTATAAATATTCACATTCAGGTATTTGCTCAGACATGAGTTTTCAAACGATTTCTGTAAGTGCATAGAAGTATGTGCCATAAGGCTGAAATTAACGGCCGATATTACATACTGCCTCGACATCTGGTAAACCTGGGAGTATTTCAGATAACCAAACCATAAATTCCTTTCCCCACCGTTTCCACAGGTAAGGTCTCCTAGATAAATAACCATCCTTAGCATGAGGACCAGGAATAGTTCCTGCTTATCCCTGAGTAGCAAGATTCAGTTCCCTGCCAGCCTGTAGACTAATTCAAACAAGCCAATCCCATGGGAATCATCTCATTCTCTTGGTACTACAGGGCCTGCCACCCATAACCTCTGCTGGTTCATTCTGTTTCAGTGTATAACCCCTGTATTAGTTTGCTGGAACTGCCATGAAACAAAAACAAAAAAACAAAAACAAAAACAGAATGAATGGCTTAAACAGCAAATTTTATTTTCTCATACTTCTCTAGCCTGAGTGTCTGAGATCAAGTGTCAGCAGTTTTGGTTTCTTACAAAGCTTGTCTCTTTGGCTTATAGATGGCTGTCTTCTCACTGTGTCCTCACATGACCTTTTCCTGTGCACATGCATCCTTGATGTCTCTCTGTGTGTCCAAATTTTCTCTTCTTATAAAGGCACCAGTCATATTGGATTAGGACCCATTGTAACGGGTTCATTTTAACTTAACCATTGCTTTAAAGGACCTATCTCTATATGCAGTCACATTCTGAGGTACTAGGGCTTAGGGGTTCAAATACAAATTTTGAGAAAACACAATTCGCCTCCATAACAACCCCATGTGGCCCAGCATGGCACACTGTAGTCATTTCTCATAGGCAGATATTATATGCGATTAATAAACAGTTGCCAATTTCATGACAATGTTGGGCATCATATGTTCAGTCATTCCTGAATCCCTAGGGCAGAAATCCCTCCCACAACCTGGATGAGTAGGAAGGGGTTAAAACAAAGTGTTATTACTGTACCACCAGTAAGAAGATTATATTTGTAAGAAACTGCCAAAGTGACCGTACTATTTTACATTCCCACCATTAATGAATTTTGTTTCATATCCTCATCAGTAATTGGTCTTGTCAGTTTTTAGGATTTTAGCCCTTCTAAGAGATATGATGTGATATCTTATTGCTTTTTTAATTTACATTTTCTAATGACAAATGATGTTGAACCTCCTTTTGTATGCATATTTCCACATGTATATCTTCTTTGCTGAGAAATTCAGTAACATAATTTGTTCATTTTTTTAAATTGGGCTGTTTGTTTCTTTTGTTGAGTTTTAAAATTTCTTTGTGTATTTTGAATACAAGTGCTTTATCAGATATGTGGGTACAAGTATTTTCTCCCATTCTATGGCTTGTCTTTTCATTCTCCTAATATAGTCTTTTACAGAGCAGAATTTATTCATTTTAATAAAGTTCAATTATCCAGTGTTTCTTTCACAGATGGTGCTTTATTTATATTTTAGAAGTCATCATGAAGCTCAAGATCACCTAGATTTTCTATATTATCTTCTAGAAGTTGCATAGTTTTACATTTTACATTTAGGTTTAGGGTCCATTTTCAAGGAATTCTTATGCCAAGTGTAAGATCTATACATAGAGACTTTTTTTTGTACGTATGTCCAATTTTTCCAGCATCATTTGTTGAACCTCCAACTTGTTGAACCTCCAACTTAATTTTTTTTTGTATCCAGTTAAATTATCCTTCAAAAGTGAAGTAGACAGAAGACTTTCTTAGACAAACAAAACTGAGTGAATTTGCTGCCGGTAAAACTGGCTTGAAAGAAATGTTAAAAGATTCTTCAGAGAGGAAGGGAAATGATATAGGTCAGTAACTCTGATAAACTTAAGAAGAGTACCAGAGAAGGAATAAATGAAGGCAAAATGAAACCTTTATTTTTCTTATTCTTATCTTATTTGATAACTATTTACTCAAAGTGATAACAGCAACAATATAATAGGTGATTATAGCATAGGAATAAGTAAAATAAAGGCCAGTAATATTATGAAGAATGGACAGGGAATGGAAATACTTTCCTACAAGTTACCTGTATATTATGAAGCAGTACAGTATTATTTGAAGTGGACTTGGATTAGTTATAAATGCATAGTACAAACTGTAGGACACAACTTAAAAAACTAAAGAAAGAAGTATAATTGGCAAACTAAGAGAGGAAGAAAATGGACTCATACAAATGCTCAGTTAAAACCAGAAAAAAGGTAAAAATTAATAACCAAGAAACAAACAAACAAAAAAAAAACAAATGCAAAAGTGGAAATCAATTACACACACAGTGGTTACTAATCCAACTATACTGATAATCATTTTAATGTTAATGGTCAAAAATACACTAATTAAAAGACAGGGTGTCAAAGTGGTTAAAGAAAAAAATAAGACCAAATGATACCTTACTTATAAAAAAAGGTACTTTAAATAAAAAGACTCAAATAGATTGAAAGTAAAAGGATGGATTGCTTCCATATCTTGGGTATTGTAAGTAATGCTGCAATAAATACAGTGTATATATCTTTTTGAATTACTCTTTTCATTTTCTTTGGGTAAATGCCCAGTATTAGAATTACTAGATCATATGGTATTTCTGTTTTTAATTTTTAAAAAATTTTAATTCAATTAGCCAACATACAGTGTATCATTAGTTTCAGATGTAAAGTTCAGTTACTCGTTAGTTGCATATAACACCCAGTGCTCATCTCATCACATACCGTTCTTAGTTTTTTGAGGAACCTCCATACTGTCTTCCACAGTGGCTACACCAGTTTACATTCCCACCAACAGTTCATGAAGGTTCCTTTTTCTCCACATCTTTGCCAACACCTGTTCTTTCTTTATCTTTTCTTTTCCTTTTTTTTTTTTTGATACTAGCCATTTTGACAGGTGTAAGGTGACATTGTGGTTTTGATTTGCGTTTCCCTGATGATTAGTGATATTGAGCATCTTTTCATGTGTCTGTTGGTCATTTGTATGTCTTCTTTGGAAAAATGTCTGTTTGGGTGCTATGCCCATTTTTTAATTGAATTATTTGGATTTTTTTTTTTGTTTGGTGTTAAAGTTGTATAAGTTCTTTATATATTCTGGATATTAACTCCTTATTGGATATATCATTTGGAAATAACTTCTCCCATTCAGTAGGTTGCCTTTTTATTTTGTTGATGGTTTCTTTATTGTATAAAACCTTTTTATTTTGGTGTGGCCCCAATGGTTTATTTTTGCTTTTGTTTCCCTTGCCTGAGGAGACATATCTAGAAAAATGTTGCTAAGGTCAATGTCAAAGAGATTATTTCCTATGTTTTTTTTTCTAGGAGTTTTATGGTTTTGGGTTTCAAATTTAGATCTTTAATCCATTTTAAACTTATTTTTGTATATGGTGTAAGAAGGTGGTTCAGTTTCATTCTTTTGCATGTAGCTGTCCAGTTTTCCCAGCACCATTTGTTGAAGAGACTGTCTTTTCCCCATTGTAGGTTCTAAGTGACCATCGATAGATGAATGAATAAAGAATATGTATATATACACAGTGGAATATTGTTCAGCCATAAAAAGAATGAGACCTTACCATTTACAATAGCATGGATGGATCTAGAGGATATTATGCTAAGTGAAATAAGTCAGATAAAGAGAAATACCATATAATTTTACTCATATGTGGAATCTAAAAAATAGAACAAACCAACAAAAAAGCAGGAACAGGCACATAGATATAGAGAACAAACTGGTGGTTGCCAGAGGAAAGTCGGATGGAGGACTGGGCAAAATGGGTTCCCGGGGTGGGAAGTGCAGGTTTCATGGGGATGAAAGGTACAGCACAGGGATTACAGTCAAAGGTATTGGAATAGTGCTATGTGGTGACAGCTGATAGCTGTACTTGTGGTGGACATAGCACAACACAGAGTTGCTGAATCACTATATTGTACAGATGAAACTAATGCAACATTGTGTGTCAATTATGTCAGTAAATTAAAAAAAAAAGAAAGTAAAGGGATGGAGAAAGATAAACTATGCTATCTCTAATTTAAAAAAAAATCTGTAATGATTATATTGATTCCCAAAACAGCATACTTCAAAACAAAAACATTAGGAGGGAAAATTACATAACGATTAAGGAATAAATTCTTGAAGAAGAAGAATGTTACATGTATATATGTCTAAAAAGAATCTAAAAAGAATGTGTCAAAATGAGTCAAAAATTGAAAGAATGACAAAATAAAAAGGAGAAAAAATGCTGTTATAGTGAAGACCTCAACAGCCCTTTGTTAGTTAAAATATAGATGACATGAACAGCATAATAATCAACTTAATCTATTGATTTTATAATCTACTTCATCTAGTAACAGCAGAATATGTATTTTTTCTTGAACTTAACATGTAACATTCACCAAGATAAAACTTGTGATGATACAAGCATGCCTGAGTGACTCAGTTGGTTAAGCCCCTGCTTTCAGCTCAGGTCATGATCCCAGGGCGGGTGGGCAGGGGGGATCCTTGCTCAGCAGGGAGCCTGCTTCTCCCTCTGCCTGCGGCTCCCCCTGCTTGTGCTCTTTCTCTCTCTCTAGGACAAATAAATAACTAAAATCTTTAAAAACAAAAACAAAAAACTTGTGATGATATAACACACCTTAACAAATTTAAAAGAGTAGAAATCACGTGAATCATGATTAAATTAAATTAGAAATCGGAAATACAGCTGGGAAATTTTCAAATATTTAGAAATTAGATGAAACGCTTTTAAATAACATGCAAGCCAATGAAGAAATCTCAAGAGAAATTAAGACATATTTTGAATTAAATGAAAATGAATTATAACTCATACAAATTGATGGGATAAAGCAGAAGTATTGTTTCAATGGAAATTTACAGCACTGAATACATACCTTAGAAAATAAAAATATCTAAAATCAGTAAATCAAGCTTTTTATCTTATAAAAATAGGAAATAAAAAGCAATTTAAACAAAAAACAAGCAGAAGGAAACAAAAATTAAAGCTTTATTTTTTTCAAGAACAGTGATATACAATTTTTGGTGCCTCTCTGTTTTTCAGTTTTCAGAACTTTATAAATTACAGAGATTTCCTCTTCTAACAAGTAATAACAGTATATTACAAGTATAATTATCTTCATATAAAAACCTTTGGGTCTAACCAGATTGTATGGGCATCATAAACTTTAAAAGAAATTATTGTTTTATCATATATATTTGATATACACACATATATGTCATATGTGATATATACATGTAGATTCAGGCATTCAGCTAGTTTTGGAGAAAAAATATTTGGAGTTAGTTCCAGACATGAAAGAAAGAGAAAGTCATTCTAGGCAAAAGGAACAACCTGTGCAAGGACAAGAGTGTATGACTATCTGTAGCGGTGACGCTTATAGAAAAGAGTGAATGGAGGTGAAGTTGTAAAATTCATTTCAAGGGACATTTTGTTATTGGAAAGAACTTAGAATTTAATCTGTGCTATTCTAGTATGTGGGTAGGGTTAGGAGAATCTATAACAGGAGGATATAACTACTTGTGCATTATTTAGCTAATAGACTGGAAATGAGAAAAATATAGATAAAGAAAACATTAAAAAGGACAACAAATAGTGAATTTTATTATTTTATTTTATATTATTTATTTTATTTTATTTTATTTTATTTTATTTTATTTTATTTTATTTTATTTTATTTTATTTTATTTTATTTTATTGTAGTCCTGGTGAATTTTAAATGAGGACTAAATGGAAGTAGCAACAGTGGGGGTAAGTGGCTGAGAAGTTCTGGGGTGAGGGGCATTTTATAAATTGTGGAGATGTATGTGCAACAGTCA
Source organism: Ursus americanus (assembly GCF_024610735.1). Classification (NCBI taxonomy): domain Eukaryota; kingdom Metazoa; phylum Chordata; class Mammalia; order Carnivora; family Ursidae; genus Ursus; species Ursus americanus. The sequence goes on from NC_142139.1 coordinate 18,848,625, forward strand.
TGAGGAGCCTTAAGTCTTGGCTTTGGTAGGGGCAGCAGTAATGTTGTTGATCACACTGAAAGGTACATGGGAAGGAGTGGAGAAATTGTGAAATATGAATTCCATTCACATGTTCTATTTTTACTCTGTAGAGTGTGATGAGCTTAAGTATTTACTTACAAGGTTCACAGAGCTCAGGAGAACATTTTATTTTGTGGGAGGCAGTACAGGAACGTAGTTATATGGTCAGATTCTGGAGCCACTATCCATATTTGAATTGCAATTTCGCCTCTAACAAACTGTAAAGTTCACAGTTTCCTCCTCTAAAAAACAGAGATGGAGATCATAACACCCAATTTATATGTATTTTATTGGACTCAAGTGAGATAATACAGGTAAGCCACACAGCACGGTGGTTTCTCTGCCTAGCACATAGTGAGTATTCAGTAAATATGAGATATTATATGAATACATAAGGACATCATTGAATTCTACAGGGAATTACTGAAGCAATTGAGTTAATAAAATCAATCAGGGAGCACTTAAGATTCTAAGAACTACTTGAAGAATTAAGGAGAACTCTGAGAAGCAGAAATAATAAGGAAATGGATAAAGGAAAAAAAATCAGTAGAAGCTAATGAGAAAGAGTATACATAATGATAGAATAAGAAAAAAAGAGTATTGAGTGTTGGTAACATCAATGGAAGGATGTAGATTTTTTTTTAAAGATTTTATTTATTCATTCGACAGAGATAGAGACAGCCAGAGAGAGAGGGAACACAAGCAGGGGGAGTGGGAGAGGAAGAAGCAGGCTCATAGTGGAGGAGCCTGATGTGGGGCTCGATCCCATAACGCCTGGATCAGGCCCTGAGCCGAAGGCAGACGCTTAACCTCTGTGCCACCCAGGCACCCCAAGGATGTAGATTTTTAAGAGAAAAGACACTATTGTCGGTATTGTCAATTTTAAGTAACCAAAAGGAAAAGTAACCTGAGAAGCATAAGTATTGAAAAACTTCAGTTATAAGTTAGATGTTATTAGAACTCATGAGAGTAGTTTGCATTGAGGTGAATAAAATTACAGATATCAGTGGGCTGAAGATTAATGTAAATACAGTGCAACAGGAACTATGATTAAGCAAGCTCCAAGTCTGACAACGGCACTCGGTCTTATGACCCAGAGATCATGACCTGAGCCAAAATCAAGAGTCGGAGGCTTAAGAGACTCAGCCACCAGGCACCCCAGAAGAGTGTACTTTAAAAAGAAGAAATAATGAATACTTGTAACATTACCCCCCAGTGTATGTGTAGACTGAAGGATGTGTATACTTCTGAAGGATACACAAGAAAATGCTCATACTTTTCTCTGGAGAGGAGAAATAGATGGCTAGCGGAACACAAGGATGCATTTTGTAACACTCTTCTGTAACTTTTGAATATGCACATATGAATGTCACCAATTAAAAATAAAACAGGGGGCACCTGGGTGGCTCAGTCGTTAAGCGTCTGCCTTTGGCTCAGGGCGTGATCCCGGCATTTTGGGATCGAGCCCCACATCGGGCTCCTCTGCTAAGAGCCTGCTTCTTCCTCTCCCACTCCCCTTGCTTGTGTTCCCTCTCTCGCTGGCTGTCTCTGTCAAATAAATAAATAAAATCTTTAAAAAAAATAAAAATAAAAATAAAACAAAAATATTTGAGTTCATCAATCACTTTAAAAGTACTGGAATATAACTTTTATAAGGCATAACCTTCATCCTGGAGCTGCTCACAATTTATAGGTATTTCAGATATACAAAAATAATGAAGTATCAATATACTAACCGCTACAATTAAGTTATATACAAGCTACTATAAGAATACACTACTGTCTACCTTTGTTTGCATCAAGGATTCACCGAAGGCTTCTCTAGAAATAATGTTTTGTTGGAGCTCATCTTCCTAGAATGATGGTAACTTTACTACCTTTTACCCGATTCCTGCCTAGTCTCACTTTAGTATTTTCAGAAAAAGTTCTGAACTTATTCAGCTGTGGGATTCTATCATGTTTATTGCTTATATCACCAATATGAATACTTGCTCCTCATTGATTAACTGCTTCATGGTCTACATCCAACAATTGATGAATTTCAGTCCTAAAAGTCAGGGATAGTAAATACAGGTGGAAAGGCCTGTCAGTGCCTAGAACAATGTTCTTCCAAAAGCTTACTAAATACTTTTTGGAAAAAAAAAAAAAAAGTAAAATACTGCCTTTCTCATATTCTTTGAGGCACATTTGGTGATAGACTTTCTAGAAAAGCCTCTACTAAAATTTATAAATACAGAAAAACTATATTCAAATCAAGCACTCACAAGAAATAATATTAATGAGAAAAATGCCTGTAGTGAATAATCACCAATTAATATCCTCCTGGGTAAAAATGTCACAATTTAAAAGAAGTTTAGTTCTGCAAACCAGGGGGTGATGTATTAGGGGCAAAAATCCATTTCAAATGTCATTGGCTACAAATTCAAAATAGTAGCTCAAACCATAAGAGCTTTTCTCTTAAGTTTTTCTATTATCAAATAATATCAGGCTATGTCCCATGAAAAATATTTTTGGAAAACCAAAATAATCCTTTAAGTATTATATCCATGCTGATTTACAAACTGTCAATCCCTCTCCCCACCACATGTATCAAAATCTCACACAAAACTAATTAAAGAAAGAAAAGGGAATAGATTATTTATTACTTATATAGTTGATGTTAATAAATTTTGCCATATTATTTGCCCATACAATGGCACTTCAGGAGCTGTCTTCAAAATATGTAGGTGTTATGTATACGTTATATACATGCTATATTTCTAAGTTAACTAGCACCAACTGTAAACTAAAAAGCTAATGTTTACCCTTAATAGGTCACATGGGATTCTCATAACTTATGCCCTTACCTGGAAATCTATTCTCTAAAGACTAATTGAGAAGAAAGGAATTTCCATAAATTGAGCACTGATTGAATAAACCTAGCACTGTTTCCACCTCTTAACCATGAGAAGCCCATGTCTCCCAGGTCTTCCTTCATAATACTCCATATATCCCCCTTCTGGACCCCAACTCTCAGTCGTCTTCTATTCCTGAGCCTTCCACCATGAGGTGCCCACTTCCTCATCAGCAATGTCTTCCAGATCCTTGATCTTCCATCTGCATGCTCTTTTCCTCTACTGGTTCTAACAAACATCCGGAGGTTCCCTAAAGGAACTACAGCTTCCCCTGTTGCTTTCTTGAATGGTTTCTGTTTACTACCACACACCCCCTCCTTTTCATTGCTGTGTTCAGACTATTTTCCTTTGCTTCTTCCTAAAACCCTTTAGTATAGGATCTCTTCTCATCAGACAATTCTGCATCAATACTTCTTACCTGTTCATCTCTTCCTCTAATTTCTTAAATACTTTAGCTCCTGATTCACAATAACTGTCTCCAAACTATTCCTCTATGATTACCAGTGATTTCAAAATCCTGCGCCAAGTGCTTCCAAATGGCTTTCCCCTTTCAGTTATCAACCTCAACTCTTCCAATGAAATCAACTTCTAGACTCCCTTGGCCAATCACTCACAAAGTATACCCTAGACCTTATCATTACCAGTAAGTGTATCCACTTCACAGCCACTATTTCCATCATCCATTCTCAAGTCACCATCTCCAGCCTTTCCAGCTCAGTGTCTTTAATACCTACCCTTCATTTCACAGGGAACGTTGAGCCTCTCACCCACTTCATATATTTACTTCCCTTTTTACTGACATTAAATGCTGTGGTTAATTTGATTATATCATATTTATACTCTTAACTCACTCTTTCTCAGTTCAAAATATTCTTATGGCAAAATAAAAGGCCTGATTAAATTACAAATGCCATCTACTTTGTGCCTTCACCAATGCAGCTTAACATTTTAAAGAGAAATAAAGATAATTCCTACTTCTCTCACTTTAAGGCATAATATATGTTCAGGTGGAGACACCAATGGTGCCTAGCATTCATTCTCATATTCTTGGTCAATCCACATGCTCTGTCTTTGACTATTTCGTACCTTGTCTTCACTCATCAAACCTCTAAAGCTTCCTCCTTCATCCTCAATCTCAGCTGATCACCTTGCTTTCTACTTCACTGATTAACAGAACCAAGCCAAGACAAAGTTCACAAATCCTCCTCTCACACCCACAACCTGTGAGCCTCTGCATCCAAATCTTAGGACTTCCCATGATTCATCCCTCTCACCTCTCGATGTCATTATTGTAGCAATTTTCCTTCTCTTCCTGAACACTGGGTAATTTCCTCTACTGAATCTTTTTTATCAAAATAAAAACGTCTTCATTTGAAGGAAAGCCTCTTTTACTTCCACTTTCTCCTCCTGCTACTGCCCCCTTTTCTTCTTTCTTTTGCAGTAAACCTCTTCAGCAGGCTATTCATCTTCTCTCTAATTTATGTAATCCTATGAACCTATTCTTATAAGGCTTTCATCCACATTGATCCCTTGAAAGTGCTCAGTCCTCATTCTACTTAACAAAACAGCAGGAGGTTTTGATTCAGTTGATTATTCCTTCCTGAAATGTTTTTTTCCACACGGGACATACTATATTCCAGCTTCATGCCCACATCACCTGCTGCTTCTTCTCAGTCTTTGTTGGATCCTTCTCACCTCCTTGGCCTTTGATCAGTGTCTTTAGGGATCAGTTCTTTCACTTCTTCTCTTTTTTATCTGAACTCCTGATCCTTATCTCAATCTCATGGCTTTAAATGATGGCTGCTATAGACAGACAAGGGCAAAATGTATATGCCTAGTTTAGATCATGCCCCTAAACTCTGACTCCTATATTGAACTCCACCTAGATGCATAATAGTCATGTCAAAATTAAGATGTCATAAAATCAGCTCCTAGACTTTTCTCACTCTACTGGCTACTCCCAAGACTTCTCCATTTCAGTTAATGTCACTAATAAATATTAATGGTAAGAGAGTAAATGAAGAAAAACATGTTATAGGATAGGAAAAGTCAGAAGTCGTACCTTTGAAAAGTATAATATATAAAAATATATAAAAATATGTGAAATACTTGTGAAAAATATTACAAATGCACATAGATAGATATTATAGCATACACACACACACACTCGAACACTCGAAAATACATACCCACAATATCCTTGAATTAAAAGTGATATCACAAAAGTAAAGAAGGCATTAAACTCTTAATAAGAACATATTAACAATAGCTTCTTCCAACAATTTTAAAATTTAGAAGAAGTGGCTATATAATTTTTAGAAAACCCAACTTATAGAAACTGATATAAATGAAATGAAAATTCTGAATAGTATAACTTTTAGCATTGATAAGTAAAACTTCCAGCTCAGAGGGCCACAAGGATAAATTCTGTCACACAGGGATCCTCCTGAAACATCCATCACTACTGAATACATGGTGACAGGGAAGTAACACAGCCATATGAGAAAACAAACCATAGTACTACCGGGTCATTTGCTTTTATTTCAAACGATTTTCATTGATTTCACCTCATTTAATTCTTTAGCAGATATACACTATTTTTTACCATAATGTAAGTTTCCTTTTTTGCATTATTGATATTCTCTGAAGGAAGAAGATTTTTGTAACTGAATGGTAGAAGTGTTTTACATTTCAAAATATGATGAATGAGCATGGACTTGGAACTTCATTTCTTTTATGGAGCTATTAAAAAAACAAGACAAATACCTCTTCTTGAATTAATGTGAACTATACCTATTGTGTGATAAAATTTTTCACATTTTATTTTAAAGATTTATTTATTTGAGAGAGAGAGAGAGACTAGAGAGAGTGGGGAGGAAGGGCAGAGGGAGAGGGAGAGAGAGTCTTAAGCAGATTCCATGCTGGGCATGGCACCTGAGGTGAGGCTCAATCTCATGACCCTGAGATCATACCTGAACCAAAACCAAGAGTTGGAGGCTTAACCAACTGTGCCACCCAGGAACCCCAAAACTTCACATTTTAAAATTATTTTGTGAGTATTCAATTGTGTGAATTGTATTTGATTTTCATTTGTGTGAATTTTAATTGGGCAAGGAGTTTTAGAAAATTTGGAGATGGAAAATATGTCAAGGTACATGATAAAATATGGCACATTTCTATTACTATATATATATATATATATATATATATATATATATATATATATCTGGCAACAAAACATAATTCTCTATATTTACTTCTCTTTTGCTACAATGATCCAAATGGTGATTGAACAGAAATCAAAAGAAGGCAAGTCTCTTGGTCAAGGGGAAAAAATTCTTCATACTTCCATGTGATGTTGACCCTATGTTATAATAACTTCAGTGAGAATATGTGGTCAAAAATGTGAAGTGCTGTTGATATGACTAGGAGTCAGAAGTGATCTCCGTGTTAGTACGACCTGTAATATTTCTCTTCCACCTTCAGAACTGAAATGTGATCACATCTGGCTCAGTCTATTGTCGAATTCCAGATGTTCACAGGGTTAGTTTGCTATCACCCTCTTAATCACCTTTTACTAAAGGAAGAAGTCAGAGATTGGTCACTTCAGGTGACTGCTGTCACCAAAGGTTAGTTTCTCATATAAGAAACTGGGTGTTTTTGAATGGTTGAAAGCTTTTCCCCTCTTTATATGGCATTAAAATCTTATGCAATGTCATTCATTCAAAGTTCTGACATTTGAAACAGCTTATACCACTCTGTTGGATTATATTTCATTCTTGAATCAGCTGTAGAAAATGTTATTTATATTCATTTTACAAGATAAAATTGCATGGGCCAAAAATCCATACCCCATCTGTTATAAACTACCCAGTATTCTTGGAGAATGGCTAAGAAGAAACTTATAATGTGATCTGGTCAAATAGGATGCCAAATGTCAAGTAAGGTGTGTGTGTGTGTGTGTGTGTGTGTGTGTGTGTGTGTGAGAGAGAGAGAGTTTAAAAGGAAAAATTTTGGTTATGCTTTAGATTTAATAATTTACTTAAAGTAGAAAAAGTGTTTAAATGAATAAATTACTATTCAAAATCCTGGACTCTGTTCTACAAGTATACTTAAACTACTGTTTGTAATCTAAGTATATGAAATGAAAATATATCACTAGCCTTATATTTCTTAAAAGATAGAGGGTTTAAAAAAAGGTGGATGATATGAGAAGACTAAAAACTACTTTAGGAAAGCAAAATTTTATACTCACTGATTATTATATTAGAAAACAACAGAAAAGGAAGTATTCAACTATGTGACCCAACAACAGATGGCCTGGAGTGAGATTCGTCAGTTGTGGGCCGGAGTCTTTTAGGAAGGATTTCCATAGAAGTTGATGCTGAAAAAAAAGGCAGGAAAAATAATAGGATGGTAAAACGAGAATTTACAAATGATAGGGACTGAAAGTTAATAGAGATTAGTTTAAAGATCACTGGAGTAAGATAAAAGTATTCTTATTGAGGAAAAGATTTGATTTGACAGTAAATTACACCACTATAAGTCCTCAAACAAGAGTCTATAGGGTAAAAGTGGTCATTTGTGAAAAATATATTTCAGTGGTGGGATGCAATATAGATTTGCAAGCATGAGAAGGACATTTAGAAGTTCAGTCTAGAAATTGTACAATTCTAATAACTAGAACCTGAATTCCTTGTATGATCAACTCGTGTTTGGGGAAAATATTTTGAAATCCTTTTGGAAGTTGTGTGAGTGAATTTTGGGAAATGGACTCCAAGGGAAAAAAAGGATACTTGCTACAAGCCTGGAGCCAGTCTGGAAAAATGGCTAAGACACTTTAGGACAAAAAGTATCTAACACAGATTCTTCTTGTTGCTTGTATTGTTGTGTTGCAAAATCTTTTATTCCTGAAAACTTTAGCAAGTTATGAAATGAAAGTATATGAAAACTTTTGGGGGGGCAGAGGATTTTTGTAGGGTTCATTTATTATCATCCAAGTAATATATGGGTATGGTGGCGAGATAATGTCTCAACTTGAACAGTTAAGCAAAAGCACAATGAAATGAAAACATTTTGCAGACTGGTAGAAAATATTTGCTTTAAGAAGAGAAAAATGAATACCCATCATAAAAAAAGAATCACTACAAATTAATATCAAGAAGCATAAACTTGTAACAATGTGAAAAATGATATAAACAGGTCATTCATAGAAGAAAAAATTAAAATGACCAATAAATATGTGAAATGATATTTAGCTTTTCCAAAAATGTAATTTTTTATTGATTATATTAGGAAAAAATAAAGTATTACTGTATTTATCATTGTCAAAGATGAGATGAAGGGGACATATTGTACAGAATTGGCAGAAGTATAAATTAGTATGTCCTTTCTTACCACAATGTCATGGTTTTGATCATGATTAGATATAAAAAAAATTCTGTTGAATTCAAAATCATAAATAAAAGGAGAAAATTATTACCAATTCCACAGAAATAAAAAGGATTATACAAGAGAACTAGGAAAAGGATATACCAATAAATTACACAACCTAGATGAAGTGGACAAATTTCTAGAAATATAAATCTGAAGACTGAATTATAAAAAAATAGAAAATCTGAATAAACCTATAACTAGTAAGAGATAAAACCAGTAATCAAAATCTTCCCACAAAGAAAGCCCTGGTTCTGAAGACTTCATTGATGAATTCTACCAAATATTTAGAGAACTAACACCAATCCTCCTCACACTTTTCCAAAATAATAACAAGAGGGGAACACTTTCTAACTCATTCTATAAGGCCTGTATTATCCTGATAAAAATGCCAGACAGTGACACTATAAAAAAATTATAGATCAATATATTTTATGAACATTAATGCAAACATTTCTTCTTTTTTTTAATGCAAACATTTCAACACGATACTGACAAACTGAATTAAATGGCATATTAAAAATATTATACATCATGACCAAGTGAGATTTATTCTGGGATATAAGAATGGTTCAACATATAAATATCAATCAATTTAATATATCACATTAACAGAATGGAGGAAAAAGACCATATGATAATCTCAATTGTTACAGAAAAAGCATTTGACAAAATTCAAGAACCTTTCATGAAAAAACATTTGATAAACTTTTAGTAGAAGGTAACTAGCTCAACATGATAAAAACAATACATGAAAAACCCACAGTGAATATTATACTTAATGGGGAAAGACTGAAAAAATTTTTTTTCTAAAATCAGAAAAAAAGCAGATACCTGCCTTTTCCACTTCTATTCAACATAATACTGGAAGTTCTATCTGGAGCAATTAGGCAATAAAAAGATATAAAGGCCTAGAAATTAAAAAAGAAGAAGTAAATTATATCTACTTGCAGATGATATGATCTGATATGTAGAAACCTCCAAAGATTCCACAAAAAAATAATTAAAATTAATAAAAGAATACAATAAAGAAGCCGGAAATAAAGTCAACACACTAAAATCAGCTGTGTTTCTATGCATTAACAATAAGTAATCTGAAAATAAAATTAAGAAAACAATTTCATTGTTAAATCATTGTATTGTACACCTGAAACTAATATACCACTGTACATTAATTATACTGGAATTAAAAAATAAAAGAAAAACTAAAGAAGAAAACAATTCCATTTACAATAGAATCAAAACAAAATGCTTAGAAATTAACTAGTGAGGTGAAAGATTTGTAAAATAAAAACTAGAAAATATTGCTGAAAGAAATCTTAAAAGACACAAATAAATAGAAACACATCCTATGGTTATGAATAGAAAGACTCACTATTAAGATATCGATATTACCCAGTGATCCACAGATTAAATCCACTATCAAAATCCTTATATTTTTATAAAGAAATAGAAAAATCCTTGCTAAAATTTGTATGGAACCTCAAGTAATGCTGAATAGCCAAAACAATCCTGAAAAAGAATAAAGTAGGAACACTCATGTTTCTGACTTCAAAACTTACTAGAAAGCTACAGTAATCAAAAGAATGAGGTAGTGTCATAAAGACAGACATATAGATCCACGGAATAGAATAGAGAGCCCAGACACAAACTCTCAGATATATGGTAAAATTATTTTTGAAAGGGGGCCAAGACCAGTCAATGAAAAAGACATTCTTTTCAACAAATGGTGCTGGGAAAACTGCATATCCATATGCAAAAGAATGAAACTGGACTCTTACCTATCACCATATACAAAAAAAAAATAATTCAAAATGGATCAGAGACTTAAATGTAATACCTAATACCGTAAAAATAACCTAAAACTACAAGACTCTTAGAGGAAAACATAGGGCAAAAACTTTACTACATTTCATTTGGCAATGATTTCTTGGATATAACACCAAAGGAATAAAAACAAACAAACAAACACACACACACAACAAAATAAAAAAGAATAGACAGTTGGCCTTCATGAAAATTTTAATAAAGACACACCAAAAGACACTATCAGAGTACAAAGGGACCCCACAGTGTAGAAAAATATTTGCAAATGATATACCCAATAAGGTATTGACATCTTGAATATATAAAGAATTTTTAAAATTCAAAAATAATAATAACAGAAAACAATCCAATTCCAAAATAGGCAAAGGACTTAAATGGATATTTCTCAGAAGATATGTAAAGAGCCAATAAGCACAAGAAACATGACTAAACATTAGGGAAATACAAATTAAAACTACAAGATATCATTTCATACCCATTAAGATGACTACTATTAAAAAAATAGAAAATAAAAAATGTTGTCAGGGATGTGGAGAAATTGGACCCCTTTTAGAATTCTTTGTGCAGAATGTAAAAATGGTGCAGCCCCTATGGAAAATATGGCAGTTCCTCAAAAAAATTAAAAATGGAATTACTATATGATCCAGAAATTTGTTTGGGGTATATGCCCCCAAAGATTGAAATCCAGATTTAAGGTTATATTTGTTCACCAATGATCATAGCAGCATTATTCATAATAGCTAAAATGTGGAAGAAATCCAAATACCCACTGATGGATGAACAGATAAGCAAAATACAATATATATACATACAACAGAATATTATTCAGTCTTAAAACAAAAGGGAATTCTGGCATATGCTACAACATGGATGAACTTTATGGTTTCATTGATGAGGACATTATGCTAAGTGAAATAAGCCAATCACAAAAAGAGAAGTATTGTATGAATCCACTTATATGAGGTACTTAGAGTAGTCAAAATCATAGCAACAGAACATAGAATGGTAGTTTCCTTCTACTGCATTAGGGGTGATGGGGATTATCCTTTAATGGGTATAGAGTTTCAGTTTTGCAAGATGAAAAGACTTCTGGAGATGAATGGTGGTGATGGTTGCAAACAGCATGAATGGGATTAATTCCATTAAAGCCCACACTTAAAAATAGCTAAGATGATAAATTTTATGTTCTATTTTACCACAATTTAAAAAAAAGAAACATGTTGCAGAACAGAATGTAAATATGATGTGTTACAGACATAGCTTACTCATCTATTTAATTCTTGATGGTCATTTGGAATGTTTCAGATGGAGACAATTACGATCAAATCTGCTCTGAATAATTTTATATAGACTTCTTAAAGTACACATCTAAGAATATCTTCAGGGTATATATGTTGATTTGTTGCGTGGGATTTCTTGATTTAATTGTATGCATATCCTAAACTTTAACAGATATGGCCAAATTTTTCCAAAGATATGGCACCAATGTATGGTTGACAGACTTTGTTACTGCCCTATGACTCCTGCCTCTTGTATGGAACCTCAAGTAATGCTTTTCCACCAATTGTTAAGGCAAAACCTTAACATCGAAATTGAAAAGTTATGTAGCTTATACTACCATGAAAAGAAAATGCATTTATTACAGTCATTCATTTTCATATTCTTTTATTGCATCTTAAATATTTTATTTAAATTAGATGGCTTATACCCAGCTAAGCCATGTCTGAACTCCTAACCCACAGACACTGTGAGATAGTATATGTGTGTTGTTGCAAGCCACTTGGTTTGCGGTTATTTGTTACATAGCAATTGATAACTAAGACACATGTATACTCCCACAAGTTGTGTATGAGATTATCTGAATTCCACGTCCTCTCCAACATTTGGCATAGTTACATTTTTATTCCATTATTTTATTTTTTGGATTGCTGTGTAATAATTTTAATGCATCTATATTTAATTTCTAAAATTATTAACTAATCTGAGCACCTTTGCATATGTTTATTAACCATTTGAATTTTCCTTTTTTAAAAAACTGAAGTGTTTGGATCATTTATGTTGAGCTATTTGTCTATTTGCTACTTAGTCACTGAAGTTCTTTATAATGTTATTACTGTCTCTTGTTAGAGACATGTGATTCAAGCACTGCATCCTATCTGGGAACTTGTCTTTTCACACTATGGTGCTTTTGATGAAGGAAGGTTTAAATTTAATGAATTTGCATTTATTAACCATTTTCTTTATGGTGAATTATTTTGTCAAGGAAATAATTCCTTGAGGTCAGGAAGATTCTCTGTAAGTGCATTTTAACCATAAATATGTTAGTTTCCCTCCACTCCTATTTATCAGTATGCATTAATCATGTCCCCATGTAATGTTTGTGAGAAAAGGCATAATAAAATATTTAAGATGCAATAAAAGAATATGAAAATGAATGACTGTAATAAATGCATTTTCTTTTCATGGTAGTATAAGCTACATAACTTTTCAATTTCGATGTTAAGTTTTTGCCTTAACAATTGGTGGAAAAGCAGCCCTTTGTGTACATACCAGAGAGATAATTTGTATGATTGTACCACTCAATTTTTAATGCAAAAAATTAATAAAATATTTTCTTAATTCAACATTTATGCTGAATTATAAAACAATTAAAAGACGATTTTATTCTTAACGACAAATGACATAAATTTAAAGAATCAGTCAAAATTTATAAATAAGGACAACTAAATTGAATTTCTCAGATATTACTGCTAATATATGAAAAAGTACTACAGCACAGTATGTATCAGAAACTGCAAAATGTCTGAAATTCTATCCCACCTGCAAGCTAATAGGCAAGTAGTTTTTCATGCTGTTATGGATGTTGACAGAAAACATGAGACTCCTAGAAAAGAGACAAAGGACATTATTACTTATGTCAATAACAGTAGTTAGTATATACACACTGTCTTGTGCCAGCTCCTTGAGCTCAAATCCCACAAGATGGTATGAAGAAGGCTAAGTAACCACTGTACGCAAAATACGTCACATTACATGAGAGGAACAATGAGCTTAAAGAACTTGAATCTTATATAATGAGATACAAGCATGACTGCACCTTTGCTTTGAGGGAGATTCTAGTTCTATTTTCCAAGGCTGTACCAACATCCTTGAAAAGGTAGTTCAAAGGCTGTCAGGGGCACCTGGGTGGCTCAGTCAGTTAAGCATCCAACTCTAGGCTTTGGCTCAGATCATGATATTATGGGTCATGGGATCAAGCCCCCACATGGGGCTCCGCACTCAGCAGGGAGGCTGCTTGAAAATTCTCTCCCTCTGCCCCTCCCCCAAGGTCTTCTCTCCACCCTTCGCCCAAAGAAATGAATAAGCCTTTTAAGAAAGGGACAAAAGCAATCAATGTCTCTGTTCATCAGAGGTGCAGAAATATGACACCCCTAGAACACTGTCTCCCAATACTTTATAGCATGGAAGCTCTCTCACTCGCCAACTTGGTGAGCTTGGACAATTTTTATGAGCCTAAGACTGGGTCATCATCTCTAATCTAGTGATAATGCCAGCCTCATGGAGTATTTGTGAGGGTTATACGTAGTACGGTATCTACATAAACTTGGCAAAAGAGTGTGGAGCACAGTGGGAGCACAACAAAGTTTACCCAGTATTATTACGAGGCCTAGAAAAGCAGCTAATCCTTCTGTATGATGTGAGATATTTAGGCTCAGCCTCCACAGCCTAAATTTGAAGGTAACTCAGATGCCAATCCAGGCCATCCTCAAATATCAACAATTGCCAAAAGCAGATTACTAAACGAGTAGCTCGGAAGGGGACAAATGGAAATGTGGGAAAAACGAACCATACTCCAGAGCATTAAAAGAAGACACTAGATACCAATTGGCTCAATATGCATGATTACACCTGAAAGAATGAAAAGGCTAGAAGAAGAAAAGATGAATAAATGGTAGGTGAGTGGGTACGTATAGATACCTGAGAAATTGCCACATAATAGCAGATCATCAGAAAGTGATGAATGGAATGCTAGCTACTAGAAAATCAAGGAAAGATTTAGGATTTATCTTTCACAATAAATGTCTTCTCTGGCTTCTCTCATTTGTATAGTTTGGCCCTCTTTATTAGGGCATCAGTAGTTTTTGCCCTGGGTGAAATTTCACTAGGCAGTTCAATTTTCACTTTCTGCTGTGGGAAGAAATGTCTAGGAGGCCTCAGGCTGTCTATGTACTTCTCCAGAGCGAAAGTGGTGTGGGTACCTAAAGTCTCTTGTCTCTAAAATACTCTCAGGAGCAGAGAGCTGGTATCTTATAATTACATTTTAATTTTAGCAGGTGTAATCTGATCTTCGTATCAGTGAACTGCAGTTTTTCTCCAGCATCGGTAAGGAAACTCTAAGTGAACTTGTAATGTACTTCAATCATTTCACTGTGTAATGGTCTGACTTCACATCTCTCTCTAAGTGTTTCGGTATTTTAGCTTTTCCTTGGTATAATTGCAGGCTTGAGCAGAGAACCTACAATTAGTAATTGTATTCTTAAATATAGATTTCAATTAAAGTCCCAATTATATTCCAAGAAATAAACTTATTTCACATGTGTTAGCTCATATAAGTAAACCTTTTTGTAAAAATAATTTTATTTTACAGCTTTAGGAAACCAGAATCCATAGATGAATGAGTGAAACAGCTGTAAATCACATTGGTAAAGCAGAATCTCAAAGCTACGATAGCCTGACTGCAAAGCTCAGGATCTTATCTAAATGGTGTATGTGGTTGCTCACAACTGACTAGTCGATGACACTGCAGTAGTCAGTCTTTGGCTAAATACTGAGAAGTCGGCAACTTTGGAGAGAAGCCTGCTCACAGTGCTAACCAACACAACAGCAGATTTAGTGTAGGGACAGTCACACATCCCGAGCCACTCCCCACCTCTGCGTTTTCGGTGGTGGCAGCCTCCTGAGCCTTCCTATTGACTTCCTAGATGCCTAGTCTCCAATTCTTCATTTCTTAGAGATTTGCTCATTCTTGGAAAGAGCAGTATTCTGGGATTGCCGCATTTGGCAATTTCTGTCTTTGGTCTCTTCTAACATGAAACTGTTTTCAACTTTTAAGAAAAAGGTTACTGTGTGCAGCTCATTTTATAGATATAGATACAGATATATAGATATTTGCAACTTACATAAACATGCACTAGTCTTCCCCTACATCGTCACGCACACAGTCAGCTGAATTGTCAGAAGCTTTCAACCTTGAAACCATATCACTCCTTAAAGTTAGGCCACAGATACAGAGGTTTATACTTCTTACTTGCATGTTTGGTTTCCTCAGGAAGTACCCTGAACTTCACGAGAGTATATCCTGTTTTTTATACTTTCTTTATAGCCTCCAAAGCCCTTACACAGTTTGTCTAAATGAAGACATTAAACACACTTTATATTATTATATATTATATTATATTATATTATATTATATTATATTATATTATATTGTATTATATTATAAGAAAAGTATCTTAATATATCTGAGCCTGACCACAAAATAACAAATAAAACATGAAATGCTGTTACTGAACCTCACTATTGACAAGAAAGAGCTAAAGAAATGAGAAATATGAAAAAAGGCAGAAGTTTTGCTCTTTTAGATTTTTTCTCCTGTGTTCCATACAGCTCCTCATATCACAGGCCCATTCATCTGGTAATAAGTTTTAAATCCCTGCTAAACAGGACCATGCTTCTTGTTAGAATTATGATTGGTCTTCATGGATATAAAATATGCTATGGAACAAATACTGTGGTTTGAAAAAAAATAGTAGAGAAGATTGCTTTTATTCAAGTAATATTAAATCTCCTTCTAACTAACTTTACAGACATAGTGTGTTAAACTGAAGTTTATTGTTTTAAATTTAGCATGTAGGAGGGGGAAAAGATGTGTAAAAGTAATGACATAAATGACAATTTACTCAAAGGAAAATTTAATTACATGAGGTACTCAAAGACCGGAGTAACGGAGATCAGAAAAATACTCATAAAATTCTCATGAAGATTTGTGGTGCTTTGCCTCATGACGTTTACATAAAACATTATTTTCGTATATCCACAAATGCTCAACCCAGTACTCTTCATGCCATTTCCCATTGCTCTATTCCTGTGAAAATTGGATATAATCAACATTCCTATTAAACTGACTCGAGTTTTTGTTCAAATTCGCCACTCTTCTTAAATTAACGTATAGAAAATTCGGCTTTTTAAACTTTTATTATTTCAGTTAATTCATTTTGCAGAATTAAGGGTGAGCATAATTTGAAATGAGATAAATTATAGATGATACTGTTTTCAAAACGAGAACTGGGCTAGAAAGCTCTAAAAATTCTTTGCTTTGGTATCCGGGCCTTCAGTCTATGTTGGCTGTGCACTAAGCAGACATGCATGTGAAGGGGTCATCTTCTGTGTAGCAGACAGAGTGCCATCACCGTAAAGAACTGGCCCATGTTTGAGAACTGTGTTCATTGTGTCGTAAAAAGTAATCTTACTGTTAAAAGTGAACAGGTTTTAAAATCTTAAGGATTCCGAACTGTTCATAGGTTTAATTATGGCACTTCATATAGGCTATAATTAGCAGAGAGCACTAAATTAATAGAAAAACTTCTACCCAAATGCCTAGTTTTACATTGTAAACCATTTAGCAGTTACGGTAGAGCCCATTTAAAGGCAGTTTTAAATGACCTATGGCTGGTTTCCAAAGTAAATAAATTAAAATTGGGCTGTTAGAGAATGTTAAGAGTTAAAAACAATTTTAATGAAAAGCAGTGGTGGACTCAGTACTACTCAGGTTTTCCTGGTTTGTTTTTTAACTTTCTTTAGTGAACTTCAAAGTGACAATACTTCAGAAACAATCCGAAGACTAGAAACTGAGACACTAGAAACTGTACACTTTTAGAAACACTAAATTTTGGAGGTAATTTCATTCACATTTAGCTATCCCTTTACATTCATAGAGCTTTTGAAAAAATCAAAACCCATCTGTAATATGATTGGGAGCACAAATGGCAATAAAGAACTTGTAGCTTCTTTATTTCTTTTTACTGCCTTTGGTTTCTTGTTTTGTTTTGTTTTGACTGACATTCCTGTTGTTGAAGTCTAAATGACAGCAACATTCTGTTTTCTTGATTGATAAGAAATTGTTGAACAAATTATAGCATCCAGTGAGTCAATATTAACCAAAAGCCCTTAGAGCTTTAGAGGTTCTTGTTTCCCCCCACTCTGAGACAGAGTACGTTTGAACCCAGCAATAGTGTTCCCTTCACAAAACTTGTGCCAGCTAAAATATTGCATGTTACCTCAATTCAGTACTTTTAATTATTCCTAATTCCCAAGAAAGATGTTTTAATTGCAGATGCTAGAGCGTCTTTCATTGTATGGAAAATCAAACGGTAGCCTAATTTGCTGCCATGAGCATTCAAGTGTCATAAAGAAATGTGTCTCGAAGAAAATATGAAGCACAATCAATGTTTGAACAACTCTCTGTAGAATATAAATTACTTCTTCAAAAGTTTGCTTCTCTATAATTGCTAGCTAATTTAAAAAAACAAATTAATAACATTGATTGAAGCCCTAAATGAATCACATCAAAACACCAAATAAAACAAATTAATTACATTTTTCCTATAATTTTAATTGAATTTATAATAACTACCATGAATATTTATTGACCAGAGAGCATTGTTCTGAAATTGTGTATAATCATAATATTTTCAGTTTTAGATTATTATTATCTAATAATAATGTAAATGATACCATTTTTAACAAATAGAAACAATATTTTATATTATAAATTAAAGCCAGTCTAGATTCAGGCATTATTATGTTAATTATTGACTATTCCATCTTGTCTCTTACTTATTTTATTGGGTCATAGAAAATTATGGTAGTTTACCTGATACAGTTTTAAAGCAATGTCTTAATCAAACATTGCTCACTTTTGAAAGTGGGACCGGGGGTGAGAAATCTTTGTTCAGAAACAGATGAATGACCTCATTCAAACTCTCACCAAATGTTTTTGGCTCTGCATTTCTTCATTAGATCCAGATGTTACAGTATTAACTGCCTGTAGCCATTTACACTAATAATCCACAAATTGACATTTTTGCTAATATTATAGCAAGCTAAGGTTTTTCTTTGTCACTTTTACTTAAAATGGTAGGAGGGATGGATAATGATGGTAATTCTCAGTCCCCATAGTAGCCTATTTTCAAACCTCCCTCTTTGAATGTTACCGTCCATCAGGAAATAATGGGCAAGATGCTGTTCCTTCAAAACTCCGTTGAGTAACAGTCATGTGATTTTAAATAAAAAACAAAGGACATATTTTACTTATGTATGCAACTGATCAACATAAGAGCAAATGCTCAACAATTTAATACTTAATCACAAGACTAAACAAAGATTACATTATAATACAGAACATTATTCCTAAATTAAATATATTCATATATATTTCCATATGTATGTTTATAAGAGGACTATGTGGTATGACTTCTTACACGAGACTGAAGTTACTGTACTCACTATGTTAGTATTGCTATTTAGATGATATTGGATGGAAACAGTACTCATTTATCAAAATCAGTAGTGTCTTATATTTTAGTACATGCTTTTAAAAAATGACAGCCACCTGTGGTCTCTACCATAATCTTTCTAAATCAGAACCTACAATTTTTCTGAGACCTGCTGTTTCTATGGAGACTGTAATTCGCTAAGATATTTTCCGATCTCCTCTTAGTCTTGGTGGTATTTATTTTTCTCCATTTTTGTTCCATTTTAATGACTGACATTTTTTACTTTCTGGTTAGCTTATTTTTTTTGGAAGTTTGACGCCAACTGTTTCCCATCTATTTTTTACCCTAGTCAGAATGGCACCGGTAATAAAGGGGCCTTCATAGAACTTTTGCCTTAAGTAAAAGATATTAATTTTGATGTTTATTTCTCCTTGATGACACCTTTCTTTAGAAATTCCATAATGTTTACCTCAATAATCTATCTACACTATAATGAAAAATATCATTATATATAATAGAGATATTTGATATTTATGTCTGGTTAGTCTCTGTAGCACAGCAGTTATATTTTGTTAAAACAGAATGTCTAAATTACTGAGAAAGTTAAAATTAACAGACAAAAAATTAACAGCGACTACGTAACAATAACGCATTACATGAAGACAGGTTTTAATAAGTTAATGTACTCAGTTTTTCGCCTGTTCTTCAACATAAATGGGTTCAGACATTATAAGAGAAAGAGAGAAGTATATGATTTGGCATTGTCTTCATGCTGTTTGCAATCTTATTACTTATAAAAAAATCACTAACAATTTTAGACAGTGTATGAAAAGTATAAGGTAACAACAAGTTTTCTGAGATTCATAACGGAGAAGATTACCATGTCCTAGAGTCAAAGAAGATTCTATAATTTCTTTAAATCCTGACTTGAGTAATATTTTGGAGAACAAAATTAGAATAGTTCAAAGATGACAAATTTTCTTAAGAAAACATAAGGAAAGATACAGCATAAGAAGTACTGGTGCAAATATATTCTCCAAAATTTTGCTCATTGTATTGGCTGGAAACTACTGAAGTAAAAAGAATGGTACAAATGGAAATTATTGTTAGAAATAAAATGACTCTTTCCAACCACACATTTCTATTATAAAGGCTAACATTTATCAAAGACTTACTATATATGTTAGGTACTATTCTAAGCATGTCATGCATTAACTGAATTAATAGGCACAATACTATATGAGGAAGGGATTATTTATATCCCCATTTTACAGTTGAGGAATCTGAGCCATAAAAAGTCTAAATAACTTGCCATAAACAACCCAGATAATTTTCTCCTAGAAATGCTGACTCTGAAGCCCATACTCTTATCTATGCTACAGTCGCTCTATAGCCCTACTTCACACCTCCCACTGACAGAATATTTTGGCTGGCTAGAATGAAATTACAAGTTTCTTATGTGAGGTTACAATGGGAGTGAGGGCTGATATTCCAATTTCCTTCTCTGTGTTTTGTTTATTCCATGTTCATTTTACAGAAAGCTGCGTTTCTCAGTCTCACATTCTAAACTGTCTACCAAACTTGCGATTTAACTTACTTCCTAGTTGGTATTCTTACCTGGATTTCCTTTCGGCCTACAACTAGTTAATCTTAAAATGTTGAAAATCAGAATTATAAGTTTGACCCTCATATGACTTTTCTTTGACTTCCACTTAGCAGCAGTATTCTCCCATACGCTATCCTTATAGACACCAGATCCTCAGAATTGTTCTTAATTCTCACTTTTCCTTCACTTACTTCTGCTAATCTATTTTCAAACCCCGAAGAAGCCTTTTCAGTTCCAATGCCAATGTAATCAGCCCAGTTAGGAGTAAAACATTTTTGTGCCTAGACTGTTACAATAGAATTGCGATAGGTTTCCTTACATTAAGCTTCTCTCTACTCTAATTGGTATGACATAATACTTCCACATTATTTTTAGAATCCACGTATTTTCCTGCTCAAAAACTCTTTCACGCCTCCCCAAAGTCAAGTGATTAAATTTTGGACCCCAAAGGCAAGTTTACCCTGAAGCTACTAAAAATTACACATCAGCGTCCTTCAAACCCAAGATATCCCTATGAGGCTCTGCATCCAGCTTCATATGTGTAATTTTGCATTATATTATATTTAAAGAAGGGTTGCCAAATTGAATAAGTTTCAGGAATTAAATAAACCCTGGATCTACCCCAGGCTGGGTTTCATGATTAACATTCAAAGTCACATGATTGTAGAGCTATTTGATTAACTGAAATTCAAATATGGTTGCTTGGCTAGAAGAATGTGTGAGAGAAAAACAACAGCTTACATTGCATGGGAGGTCTTTAGAGGTTCCTCACAGTAGGCATGAGAGAAAGGATCTAAATCTGTCCTTTTTGCAGTCTCATCCCTCTACACTCAGTGTGAAACAGTTCAACCTATGATACTCAATGTATTATGGTTTAGCCTATGGAAATAACAAGGGGATACTTTTGTGATTACTGACAAAGAAGCAAAATACATTATTCATGGGACCAAATGTAAGGAATTGTGCATCTTTAAGTACTACTGAATAGAAAATTGAGGGTCAACAGAAAAATGTAAAAACTAGCAAGATCACCCTTATGAGAAAAAGGCATTCAGAAATCTGTTTATATCTTCCATACTGGAAAAATCTTGAATGTTTTAATTTCTGAATTCTATACCTATGGCTAAAACAAAGATTTCCAAGTAGAATTTTGACCATACACAAATTTTGTCTGATCTCCTGTGGGATTTGATGAGAGATTTCTGCACTGTAAGATTTATTTTCATTCTTTTTTGTTTTGCTTTGTTTTGTTTCTTTTTTAAGATTTATTTATTTATTTAATAGAGAGAGAGAGAGCAGGGGGAGGGACAGAGGGAGAGAATCTTCAAGCCAACTCCCTGCTGAGCACAGAGCCCACTCAGGGCTTGATCTTGCCACCTATGAGATCATGACCAGAGCTGAAACCAAAAATTGAATGCTCAACTGACTGACCCACCTAGGCACCCCCATTCTTGTTTTTGATGCTCAATTTCCAAGAGGGACTAGGAGACTAAAGCTAACTATCCAAGAAACTTAACAGAAGGCTGTTTAAATACTCTCTTTGAAATCCCCTCTATGACTAGATCTCCTAGTTTCTTCGTTCACACCAGTTCCTGACAATGATATCTCCCCTGAACACTAAAGTGTTGGCATAAAATTCATGAGTATTTGCCTTCCCCTTCCTATCGCGTAACTCTCAAATGTCTGCCATAAAATGTATTTTGGATTCCCTTTTTCCTATGTCTTATCAGTAGAAAATATTTGAACTATAGAAACACATACAACTCATGGGGTCAACTTTTAAACATGGCCTCAAGGGAAAGTGCAAGTTATCACATGCTCATTACCTAGAATTTGTTTACCCTATATTTAGTTAGTATAATTTGGCAAATTCTCATGTATTTTGGTTTCTTTCAATAAATATTGTGCATTGTTGATGTCATGCTCATGTCCTCTCAAAGCTTACCATCCCATTGTATTCTAGTAGCATCTTACTAAAAATACCTGCAAGTCTTCACCCTAGGACTTTCTGTTGGCTAATGGGTGATGAATAGGGGAAGTCAGAAATTATTAAGAAGTTAACGGCTCTGAAGCAGCTTCCAGCCAATGAGAATGTGAGTTGAAAGATAAACTGCCCAACTTTCCCACTATTTCAGAACAAATACATGCATTTCAAAACCAAAGAAAGACTTCTGAGTGAAGACATTTTACTGCTAAGCAAGGAATCCCATTTGTGGTACACTAAATAATGAACCCAAAGATGTTCACATCCTAATCCACAGAAGCTGTGAATATTACCTTATATGTCAAAAAGGATTTTACAGAAGTGATAAGCTCACTGATATCGAGATAAGGAGATTATCCTGGATCATTTGAGTAGGCCCAGTGTCATCACAAGAGTCTTGAAAAGAGGACCCAGAAGAGCCTGACTTGGAGGAAAAGGTGATGTGATGATAAAAACAGTCTGGAGTAGTGCATTCTGAAAGGGGAGAAAAGGGCCACAAGTCAAGGGATACAGATGGACTAGCCAGGGTTCTCCAGAGAAGCAGAACAAATAGGCTATACATAAATAAAAAGACATTTACTATAAAGGATTGGTTTATGCAATTAGAGTCTGAGAAGTTCCACGATCTGCTGTTTGTAAGCTGGCGACACAGAAAGCTAGTGATATAGTTCCAGTCCAGTCTGAAGGCCTGAAAACCAGGGAAATCAACTGGTGTGAGTCCTAGGCTGAGTCCTCAGGTCCAAGAACCAGGAGCACTAATGTCCGAGGGCAGGAGAATATGGGTGTCCCAGCTTAAACACAGAGAGCAAATTTGCCCTTCGTCTGCCTTGTTCTATTCATGCCCTCAATGATTGCATTATGCCCACCCACATTGGTGAGGGCAGTTTTCTTTACTCAGGCTACTGACTCAAATGCTAATTTCTTCAGGAAACATCCTCACAGACAGACTCAGAAATACTGTTTTACAAGCTATCCAGGAATCTCATTGGCCAGTCAGGTTGACACATAAGATTAGCCATCACAGGGGGCCGCTAGAAACTGAAAAGGTAAAGAAAAGAGATTCTCCCCTCCCATCCTCCATAAGACCCAGTACTACTGACACCTTGAAACTGTGCAGTAACACTAATTTTGGACTTCTAATTTTGGGAATTATAAGAGGCTAAATTTGTGTTGGTTGAAGCTATGAAATGTATGATAATTTGTCACAGCAGAAAGAGGAAACTAATACATCCTCCAACTACAGAGTCCAGATAGGTTCTTGAGGATGAAGTTCATAGGAGGAAGGAAGAAGTAAGTCTTTGAATATGTTGATTAGGTGTCAATATCTGGGTATCCTGATTAAATAAGGAGTAGATTATCTGGCGGGGGACTGCTATGCAGGTGTGCTGTGCCCTGGGAGATTCGGCTGCCTCTGCTGCACACAAGGTCCCTGCCTCAGAGTTGCAATGCTCAGAGGAGGCGAACTGTCTACAGTAAGACTTCTCATCTTCCTTAGCTGAGAAGACGTAACTCTCAGGTATGTTCTACATTTTCTCCCAGAGTTGCTGAAAACAATAATCTGCTCAATACTACAATACTTATTGGCTTCTCTCCCTTCCCTTTACTTTCTCACTCTTAAACTAGTGTTTCCTGGGTTCACTTCACAAATGTAACACTTCTATTCAAATCCTTGTCTTTAGGTCTACTTTTGGGAAATACACTCTAAGATACCATAATATATCATAATTTAAAAATATTAATGTTAACTAGATATTCTGTCAGTCATAGCTGTTAGTTTCTAGTAAGATAAACCTACCTCTGGCTGATTGAGTTAGAAAAGGAATTTATTTATTGGTGCTCCTGGGTGGCTCATTTGGTTAAGCTCCGAACTCTTGATTTCAGCTCAGGTCATGATCTCAGGGTTGTGAGATTGAGCTGGCGCTGAGCTCGGCACTGGTCATGGAGCCTGCTTAAGATTCTCTTTCCCTCCACCTCTGCTCACCCCCAACCCTTCTCCCTCTCAAAAAAAGAAAAGGAATTCATTATATAGATACAAAGTAGCTGACAGAATCTGCGGTAGAACTAGGAAGAAAGATTTCAAGTAAACACACATGAATAATTCCCCCAAGCTAAGCTATCAAATGTATCTAGCGACAGAACTACCGAAACTGCCACTAGGCACTAGTTTAACTGCTTTACTCTTGCCCTAGAATTTAATTGAACTCTAGTTACTAATGTTGCCGATCTGCCTGCCATTTCTGTAAAGGACATAATCTTACTCAAAATCTCTTCAATCTACCCAAGAGGAAAAAATGTTCTGCTTCCTGCTTCCTGTGTCAGTAACTCCTGAGTCTAGTATGAAGTGCGTGCATCTGACTTGGCAGGACATAGATAACATGTCTACTTTCTGGCCGCAAGGGAGACTGTGAAATTGAGTGTCTGGAATTCTCAACTTTTTCATAGTAAGAGGCAATTTCTACCTCCCACCAAAATTCGTAAGATGGAGAATTCCTCAACTATGAAGAGGGTCCTGATACCATTTGACCAGAAGGTATATCAATTGTTAACTACAGTGGGGATTACTATTTTGAAAATGCATATGACAATTTCTGTCACTCTCAAAATTGTACAATTCTCTGAAGCCAAACTCAGAGAGTTACCAGAAACAACAGAAATTTTAATCATTTATTTGACCTGGTTAGGGCTGCTCTATCTCCATAAAAATAAATAACTCCAACTTAATATGGCAGAGTTGGTGGTCCTAACATGTTCCCTACTAATGTCTCCTGAATCTATAAAGTTAATCCAAGAAAAACTTTCAGAGGGAATTGGGTTAGGTTCACTTAATCCTTACCCTTGCACATACATAAACTTTAATTATCTGACCATTAAGCTGAATGCCATAGTTTGATTAATATACGAATTCCTAGTTTGTTAAAAGGCAGAGATATTTAGAGCCCACAACAGATTGCATTGCATGTACACTCAGAAAGACCATGCTTTTAGAAACCACAGAAAATTCTGATGGATTTTTGCCAGGGGCACAGTCCCAAAAGACCATATTTAAGGAAGCTTGGGAATAGTCAGCAGTTCCTAACCTAAGTCTAGACTAAACTGATGCCATGTAAAATTATTATTTACATTTCATAGGAATCTTCAAGGAGGACACAGTTATTTTATTGGTTAATAATGTCTTCTGAGAGCTCTATGGTGCCCAACTACAATTCCCTTATTTACCTTCCAAATGTGGGAGGTGTTTTGTTTGTTTGTATAGCATGAGCAAAATCCAAAATTATTACAGAGATTTGCAAATCAATAAGAAATCCCTTGAATTCAATTATTTTTCACATCTTTAATTAATCTTAGTTTGTCTGGGTTTTTTTCTACCTTACTAAGTCAGAGAAATTGCCTCAAAATCAGATATAATTGTGCACTTAAATGCATCCTGAAAATTCTCCTGGGATTTTTCTCTCTTTTCCATTTACTTCTAGATAATTCCATCTCCAAGTAAGGTTCTCTTTTTACTCTGGTATCTTTCTGTATATCTTTAATTTATGTACATTTCCTGAGCGACCTATTTTAAGAGGCTTTCCATGCAACCTGTCTCCTGTAATTTCTTCTCCCTGCTTTGTCCACTTACAAATACATTCCAATCTTTAAGATTCTTTTCCAAAAATTTAGAACATTCCTGAGTGAGCATGGGTATAAAGCTTTCAAAATAAGCATATTTTTTTTCTTCAGATGACTTATAGATGGGCCAGGTATTGTCAGTTGGGCAGGCATGAGACATTTTCTTGGGCCAACCTGGTTTCTCTTTGCCTTCTTCTGGTATATTTAAAGATTTTTCTAGTCTGATTTACTATTTAAATTGCATAATATTAGAATTGTCTCCCTGGAAAGTCTCCCTAGGACTAAGTAATAGACCCAGCAGGCTTATCTGTGAGCCGTAGGAATGCCTCCAATAGCTAGTCGTATCCAAAAATTGTCTTTTTAGTTTTTACTTTATGATGGTAGTTCTTTGTGAAGAGCTGTTCAAAATCCCTTCATTCCACTGAGTGCTTGTGACGTGATCAGTTAGGTTAGAGCAGAGCTCCTGCTATTCTCAAGAAATTACCTTATAACGATAATGTCTCCAAATCCTACATTTTTTCCCCAATAACTTTTGAGGGCTATCACAAATCCTTATATCCTGATGCCTCTTCTAAGATGTCAATTTCCTTTCACCTCTCCCCTTTCCTGGCGACTAGCTCCTTCTCTCTCTAAGAGAACACTGACGTATTATCACAATCTAGAAGGAAAAAAAAATATTGCTCTTATCCCATTTCTTACCCTGGCACTTCAGTAAAAGCCATAAAAACTGGCCTAAATAGAAATCTTCATGATACTCTGCTGAGGAGATGGCATCACTATGATAGTTAATTTTATGTGTTAACTTGACTGGGCCACAAGATACTCAGATAATCTGTTTGAACTTGTATCTGGACATATCTGTGAGGGTGTTTCCACAAGAGATTAGCATTTGAAGTGGTGGACTGAGCAAAGCAGATTGCCTTCCCCATTGTGAATGGTCATCATCCAACCAGTTGAGGGCCCAAATAAAACCAAAAGGCAGAGAAAGGTTGTATTATCTCTCTTTGCTTGACTGCTTCAACTGAGACATTGCTCTTCTCCTGCTGTTGGACTGAGACTTATACCGTTGGTGTTTCTGGTTCTCAGGCATTTGGACTCAGACTGGAATTTATATCCCTAGTCTTCCTGGGTATCCAGTCTATAGATGGCAGATTGTGAGACTTCTCAGCTTCCAAAATTGCATGAGCCAATTCTTAATAATAAATCTCCCTCTCCTCCCTCTCTTTATCTAGATCCAGATCTAGATATTAAAATATCAATATATATCAATATCAATATCTATACACCCATCTATCTTCTATTGGTTCTATTTCTCTGGGGAATACTGATTAATAGAGTCACTCTTAGAGTAAGACTGACTAAAAACCTATAAGGGCGTAGTATTATTTTCTACAAGTACCAGATTGGGGTTCCCTAGAGGCCTCCAAGCCATATTCATCTTAACACCACATTAGAAGCAATCACCTTTGTTTGAAGGCCGTCATTTCAGTTGTAGTTACAGTTATAATCATTAGGCAAATCACACACTGTGGTGTGCCATTATCTTTCAAAAAAAAAAATAGATGTCTTTGAAACTTTTAGTCATTCTGATGATGGTTTTATTTTACCAGGAATGCTGTCATCCATAGCAGTAAAATCAACAAAAACTAATTTTAAAAAGCTTTGAACTAATTTACTTAACTCAGTCTTCTACCTCTCTTTATTCAAAGAAGTGTGGTCTGAGAAACATAAAGTACTCATTAATTCATGTTCGTTGCCTCCTCTTCCTAAATTAAGTAACCTCAAATTATAAGGAGTTATTTTTGTGTCCACTCTCTTCTCTTTATCTTACTAGTAGAGAAATATTAGAAGAGTTTAGCACAAGCACATATTGGCTTTTGGAGTTGGTCTTTCAGTAGATATCGAAAGGCAAGTGCTGACTTTTCCATTTGACTTCTAGCCAGATTGCACTCCCAAATCTAGATGAACAACTTCATGCTATTCTGCAAATATAGCTCATAGTTCCCTGTCTACATGCATTTAGGCACCCGTTTCGTTTACCCGTCATTCCCATTACTTTCTCTACCTGGGCTGCCCATACTTGAGGCCATCTCAAACCTTTCCTAGTCTGGGATACTTCTCTTGTCTCTCTCAACTAAATGAAATTCTCCTCTTTTTAGTCATTATAATATTTCATGGGCTTACTACATTCCTCCTTGAATTGTATCTGTTTTACAGGTGTTAGAGCCTCATTGCTGATTTGTAGGCTACCTGAGGACTTCCCCTTTGGGCTTATCTGAGCAGCATATATCAATTGAACTGCACATTCAAAAGGTTTTGGTGAGCTGATTTGAATCAGATAATTTAAAATAATAATTTCATGTCTCAAAAAAAAAGATCCTACTTTCTGTAGGATTCTACGGGGTAGCAGGAAAAAACAAGTACTTTGTAATGAGGCAGGTAAGATTTTAGTTTCGGCTCTAGAAGCAAATATCTGTGTGATATAAGAAAAATTATTAAACTTCACTAAATTTCAGTTACCTAATGTATAAAGTGGAGGTGGTAAAATTGTTTTCTAGGTCTCTTGTCCTCTAAGCGGGGAGCTAGTAGGGAAGAATATATGTCAATCATCTGTCATTTGGTCTACACAGCTCAAAGATTATAACTACTATAACATATACAGAAACTACAGAAATTATTGTATACTAGTATAAAATAAATCCAGTTCAACTTTTATCTGTATGATTTAGAAAAGTGGAAATACTGAAAATGAAATCAATTAGTTGATCCTTCAACATGCATTACACTATTTTTGTTTGAAAATTATACAACGATAAACACATCATTAAACACATTAAAATCAATACAAAGAGTAACCAGAACTAATCATTAATTATTAGGTAACCGAAATATATTTGAAATACAGGCAACTGTCTTATTCTTTAAGGCAAATGCACAGTCATTAAAGCTATGTATCTATCTTTATTTTGTATGGCAAAGTTGATTAATGAAAGCCAAAAAGCTGAAAAGAAACAAAAATTCTGCATAAGATTCCTAGGAGTATTTTTTTCTTTAATTGTCTATTCTATGCTTTTGGAAGGGAAAGAAATTTGAATATTACATTGCCTTCAAATAGGCAAATGACTGTCATTATACATAGAGCAAGTGAAGTTGAAGTGGCCTAATACTTTTGAGGGAAAGCCAAAATTTTGAATCATTCCTGGCACTTAGGATTCTGCTGTTCACAGATGGATCTATGTGGGGTGATTTGGTAAGCCAGCTAAATAGTGGAGACAGCCAGTGAGAGAGGGAGCACAAGCAGGGGGAGTGGGAGAGGAAGAAGCAGGCTCACAGCGGAGGAGCCTGATGAGGGGCTCGATCCCATAACGCCGGGATCACGCCCTGAGCCGAAGGCAGACGCTTAACCGCTGTGCCACCCAGGCGCCCCAGTAACATATTTCTAAGAGCCCAAAAATGTGTCTTAACATGGTAGGAATTTAAGAAATATTTGGCGAATGAATTGCTGAACAATTTTTTTTCAATTTAATACAATTTTTTTTTTTGAGAGAGAGAGAGAGAGAATCTTAAGCAAGCTCTATCTCAGACCCCAAGATCATGACCTGAGCTGAAATCAAGAGTCAGATGCTTAACCAAATGAGCCACCCAGGTGCCCCATGAACAAATATTTTAAATATAAACTCTATTCATTAAACAAAAGTTGCTGTAATTAAATTATCACATAGCTATATATATTTAGACGTTTTGATAGGGATTAGTAAAAATTAAAAACAAAATACACATACAACTGCTTATAGATGATACAAATAAATAATACATAGGAAAATGTATTTGTATTTGTTTGGGCCTGTGCCGCTAATTTTTCTTTACAATTTGGTGGTATTGACATAGGCTGACTCATCAGAAGAAGCTATTAATTATGCAGCAGACTATTCTTAAGAAACAGCATGTCCTGGAAATTAGTTTGGTGTAGAGCTATGTGTGATAGTATTCTAATCTGTATTGTCTTTTGGGAGTGATCATGGTAACAATTGTATTATACACCTACACAATTATTTTATTTCTCAGTGTCTTCATATTTAGTCTTTAACAATTTATGCTCAAATATTTAAACATTCTTTTTCTAAAAAGATTATTTTTTTTCCTTGCTTAAAGAATTAACAAAACAATTCTCTCAGATGGCCATCAGGATTGAAAAAAAACATATTCTTGCTGCTCTGGTTTTTCAGGATGGATTTTTCTGTCAGCAACAAAAAATTACCAGTGTTGTTTTTATTGTTACAATTCAATCATTTGTGACACTTGTAAATTTGTGTAAAGGCATTTAGTGAACAGCTATAATCTACTGCCTCTGAAAGGTTCAATTTTTTTTTTTTCATCTTTGATCCCCTTCACCTTGATACCCACTGAGCACCACAGGGTTATTTGACGTTGGCTATACAGGTTGTCGTATGCATAAATTATTTATATATACATATTGAAAAATGTGAAGGTCACATTAATCTGTCTTGAGTTATTACATGAGTCAGACTGGAATAGTCCTTTGTTTGCAAATGAATACTTAAATTATAATAATTCTTTTTGAACCTTGGTATATTTGCCAAGGTAGCCTATAATAGTAAAATGTCTTTAAGGTGCCTGATACCCAAATTTTCAAATGATAAAAGGTGGATTTATTCAAAGGCAATCGCTGATAGTTAATTCTGCTATGCCCCTTTCTTTGATTTCTACCTCATTATTCATGTAAATTACTACCTTCTTAATTTGCTCTTTATTCTCATCTACATTTAAAGTGGACACAGGAGAAATTAGGGCAGTTAACATCTGGCTTTAATGAAATAGAAATGATTATATAACTAAATGTCATAATCAGACTGCATTTTCTTCTATTACACATGCTACTTGAAGCAGTCACAACAGCTATACCAAACAGAAGGAACAGCAGCAGAAAACAAATGAGTCCGCTCTACAAAGAATTAGAAACAGAAATCCAACTACATTATCATATTCACTTCAGGTACATACTGGCTGACTGAGAATTCAAAATAAAAATCTATAATTTTATGAAAGACCTCAATATTTTTTCTTTTTCCTTTATAAAAACATAGAAATAACACATATATATGGCAAAAACATGGTCCAGAGAGTAATAAAGCCTCAAAATGAAAAGCCTCTTCCTCTATCTTAATCTGTCTTACTAGAAAATACCCCCATCAGTTTTCAGTGTTACTTGGGTTAACTTTTAAAACTGGTGTGGTATACAAGTATCTTTAAGTATTGATGTATCAATTTTTGATATACCTATTGTTTCTCCATTGTAAAGGATGGTAAATTTACTCTTACTACCTCTGCCTCCCTAGCTTGTTCTCTAAGGATTTCACCCTTCTTTGCATGCAATATTTCTCCTTAAGATGTTTTTGGAATGAACAACTCTATTATCTTACTCTTTAGTGCAATCTAAAATGTAAGTCTGTAGAAAATTTCCACCAAGGTCTATTGGGTACATTTGATAGAAGAATGAATAATAAAGTCATAAACATATGCCATGTATGAACTGGTTTCTTTGTTTACATATTTTTTTTCTATTGGAGATATAAAAGTTGTGAAAAAAGCACTGAACAATCTACATGATTATATGGGTAAACCTTGGATAACAATTTCCTCATATTATAAATAAGGAATATAGATTCAGTGATCTCTAAAATATCTTATAACTTTTATATTCAATGAGCGAAAATAAATTCAGATTATAGATTTGGGTTTCTAGCACTATTTCTAGGAGTAAATACCCTAATCAGCTGATTCTGTAAGTCTGATTGAATTGGAATGGATGTTTCTTCAATGGAATTAGATAGTTCTGGAGATTGTAGATCAATGACAGTTGCCAGATTACCTAAACAACTTCTATTTTGCCCCCTTTGCTTCGCTTATGAAGTTAACTTCTGTTTACAATTTAGCTTCTCATAAAGGTTTCTCACTGGAAATTGATGCACACTCATTATCTGGCAGACAATATTCTTCTCCATAAATAAAAATAAAGTCAACAAATATTTTTTAGGATCATTATCCAGGCACTCTAAAATTAAAAGAAAATACAAAATTGAGGAAAACTTTATGCTCAGGAATTATAATACAAAATGACAACTACAATTATTGAAATATCCAGAGTTCCTTGGGAATAAAGAAAATGGACCTTGATCCAAACAACCGGAACAGAATGAGCAAAGACACATAAAAGGAAATAACATTTTGCATGTGCTTTTTTGCATGCTATTTTGTGTGACTGGAACAGAAGTTTTGATATTAAGGATTTAACACTAAGGCTAAGGGCATGAGATAGAATTCTGGTGCTTACAAAAAACTGTAAGCTAGGCATAAGTGATCTTCTTATAACTTTTAATTTAAAAAAAAATTTGGGAGGTTACATTGAGTTGTCAAAATACACATAGAATATTGTTTTAAATAAAATTTTTATGGTATTATCATAATGCACATTTGATGACCAAATTTGGATTGCCCCAGGAATGTCACATTATTTTTTATTCAAAATCAAACAATATAATTCATTATATCCATTAAAGGGAAAAATCATGTGATTATATCAATGAATTTAGGAAGTATTGGACAAATTCAACACCCACTCATAATAAAAGCCACCAGCATTCTATCAATAGAAGGATAAATTACATATACAAAAAACAAAAATATAGCTAACAATACAATAAATGTGAAAAACTAAGAGCTTCCCTTTACAATTGCCAATAAGGCATATATGTCTGTTCATAATATCCCTTCAACACTGAACTGGAGGTTCTAGCCAGTGAATAAGGCAAGAGACAGGAAAAAAAATAACAATACCAATCTATAGAAAGAAAGTTATCTATACTCCCAGATGACATGATCCTATCCATAGAAAATCCTAAGGAACCAAATCAAAACAAAACAACACAACAGTAACACAAACTAGCAGTATTAATAAATGAATTTAGCAAAGTCATACTACGTACTATATTTCTACTGGAATTCAAAAGGGCCATCCACACTGACTGTTGGCATAGATGTGGAAATTAGTGGTGGTAGGACAGATAATAAAAATAATCTTGGAAATTAGCTTTTCTGTTTCTTCAAGTTAAATATAAATATTTAAAAATACCACCCAATCATTTCATCCTTAGGCATTTAAACAAGAGAAAGAAAAACATGTACACAAAAAGGTGTACAAGGATGTCCATAATATATTAAGGATGTTCATAGTTTCTCCAACCATGAAACATCCAAATTTCCATCAACTGGAGAATGACTACACAAATTGTTGTATATTCACACAGGGCAACAACTCTCAAATTAACAGAAAAAGGATTAAGCTATCAATATGCACAAAATTGATAAATCTTAGAAACATTAAGCTATTCAGATGATCACAAGAAGCTAGAAACTGTGTATTTATATTTGATATTCTGTTACAGTCAATTTATATGGAAACAAATCAGAACAGTGGTTGCTTCTTGGCAAGTGGAATAAGGAGAGGTATGGAGTTTGAGAAGGGATCTTTCTCAAATGGTGGAAATATTCTACAGTTTGAAAGAAGTCTGAGTTACCCTGGTGAAAGAATTTTTCAAAATGAGTTGAATTATGCACTTAAATTTTATTGATTTCACTGTATGTAAAATACAAGTCAATAAAAATTACCCTGAGATACGTATATGTTTAATGTCCAGTGCAATTTGGGACATATCACTAAAGTATTTTGAAAAAGACTGACCAGTTGATAGGAATTTGAAGCCCTTTAAGTATGAAATTTGAATGTCCACACTTCTTAATAATATATTTGTATGCTGATAGATTAATAAGGAAACTGTGTAGTAGATGAAGTAGAAATGAACAATACTTAACAGAGGAATATCAGTTAAAATTAAAAAATTACCTTTTATTTAAAAATATAAACAAAATGAGTGATTTTTCTGGGCAAGAATTACAACCTACAGAGAGTAGCTAACCAGATGTCTAAGCCAACCTCTGAAATGTAATGAGAATTCAGTAACTTGTATTTGGTAAATTCTTGTGAAAAATCAAATATCCATGACCTAAGACGGTATTTAGCATTATTATGTAATTAAGAGATTCATACTTCTACATATTACAACCCTCACCTTTTTCCTAAGGTTTAGATACATGAATCACCTTTTATACACAAGCTCACAACTCACCTTGGGACTTTGCCATTATTTTATAATTCTGACATCAGATGAGGTAAAGAAATGATTCAGAAAAGAGAAATGTATAATATTTTATATCATTACACTATCAAGTTATATTAGTTACTCACTTAATATATTTAACAATATATATAGTACTATCAATACATAAAGATAAATATGAAAGTTTTCCCTAATTTTACAAATGATACTTGCTTTTGAATGTACTTCATAAAATTATTGAACATTTGGCTTGGCTTTAAATGAAAAATTTTAATGATATATTATTATATTTTTGATTTGGAGATTGGATTTATACGAACTCAAATGCCATCCCCTCAATTTGGAATTTGCTAACAGTTTCAACTGGGTATGTTCTTCTTGCCTCCTCCCACCTGACAACCTAACATGCACTTTCATGCATTAATTATTCTATTTAATTTTGCTCATGTTAATTATCCTTATCTGAAATAGTTTTTTCTCACGAGCTATTTTCTATCTCCACTCACTATTATATAAATTTTATAAAGGCAGGTTTTTTCTTGTTTGTGTATTATACCCAGTGCCTACACGATGGGCAGGTTCATATTAAGCACTCTAAATATTTGAACGGGTGAATAAAATAATGAATGAATAAAGTTTCTAGGGCTATCTAAAATAGCAGACATGTATTGCATTAATTCAATTAT